>NC_091438.1:161735720-162335720 GCF_964237555.1 Oryctolagus cuniculus
TTAGTGTGCAAGGCACAAGCCCACCTGCACAGTGCACACCTCCTATCCCTGCACACACACCTGCCTGCACGTGCACGCCTGTGTCTCCATGGTCTGAGACCAGGCCAGGCATTGCCGGGGGTACCACGTCCTAAGTGCAAGAAGTGACACCTGTCACCAGGGTGGGCAGCACCTGAGACCAACACCTCATTTGAAAAGGCAGACGCAGAGGGAGAGGGAGAGGCAGAGGGAGAGGGAGAGGGAGAGGGAGAGGGAGAGGGAGAGGGAGAGGTCGAGGGAGAGGGAGAGGGAGAGGGAGAGGGAGAGGGAGAGGGAGAGGCAGAGGGAGAGGGAGAGGGAGAGGGAGAGGCAGAGGGAGAGGGAGAGGGAGAGGGAGAGGGAGAGGGGGAGAGGATCTTCATCTGCTGGTTCACTCCTCAAATGGCTGCCGTGGCCAGGGCTGAGTCAGGCCAAAACTAGGGCCCTGGAGCTCCGTCCTGGTCTCCCACGTGGGTGCAGGGGCCCCGGCACTGGAGCCGTCCTCTGTGGCTTCCCCAAGCCTGCTAGCAGGGAGATGGAGCAGCTGTGACTCCACCCGGCACCCACATTGGATGCTGGCATGGCAGGCGGCGGCTCAGTGCTACAGCACAACTGCCCCCATGTCCTCTCTCTTCTTACCCACTGCTGTCCAGCCACGGCCCTCAGAGGGACCACAGGGCATGCCACAGTGACAGCAGTGCCCCGGCTAGCGTCTCGCTTCCCGAGGACTAAGAATATTGTCACCAGCTCGTGACGGTGGCCGGGACACCCTCCGGCCATGGGGGAATTTTACACACATTCATTTGTTCAGTTGGGGGCTACTTTGGAATCTTGCTTTAATTTAATTTGTTGCGATTTGACTCGATTAAAGGGTATTGATCTAGAGGGCCTAAGATTGTGGCCATTTGTCAATAGTGGCTTGCTTATAAAATCTCCTTGTTAATCAATCACGCCTCACGCTGTTCGATATGTCGTTATTACAGTAGGGGACGGCTGCAGCTTCCCCCCGGCGCCCCGTGACAGATGGATGCCATTAAAAGTTGCTTCGGTCCAGCCCTCCCCTCCCCCGACCCCAGCCCTCTGCAGTTGGAGTTGGAAGAACTCAGGGAACGGCCAGGCTCGTGTCTGTGGAGGCAACTCCGGGTGGGCACACCACGTGGGGGCGTGCCACTACTTCGTGGCACAGACGCTCTAGCAAGGGGGTTGTCTGAGGACCCCATCTCCTTTGGAGAGACCCCCTCCTTGGTTGGAGCGGGAGCTGGGGTGCTGGGCAGGCTGTGCACTGGCCGTCCTCGGAGCGGTGCTACTGCGGACATAATGGCAGTCAATTAATCAGCCACCCAGTATTCATGAGTCTTCCCCTTTGTGTGAACGCCGGGCTAGAAGCTTCATAAATATTTGCTGGCACACGTTCTGTATTTCAGATTGGAACGGCTCCCCACGGACGGCTGCAGGACACAGTCCTGGAGATTCCTCAGGGGGCCGGGGAGGCTGGGTCCTTCCCCAGAGCCAGCGTGCGCCCAGGAGAGGCCGTCACAGGGCAGCCCGGGGGCCTCGGGGTGGCAGGACTCTGCCTGTCGCTCCTGCCTCCCGGCCGGCGCAGACTGACACTGGCGTTTGGAGGCCAAGGTCACCGCGATGGGGGAATGCTCCTTCCACCGCAGCATCTGCAGAACGCACTGCCCGGGCGGCTGTACCGGGCAGCGCCTGGAGTGACAGAACTCTGTCCCCTGACGGAAAACTCTGTTCTGAGTCCCCCGACCGTGCTGGCACTGGAGGAAAAGCCACTCTTGCTTCTAAACCTCTCTTCTCCTGTGGGTCCGGGGCCAGCCTCTCCCTGCTCGCGCCTCTGCCCTCTCTCACGTGCTGCAGGAAGGCCTCGCGGGACTGCCCATGTTGGAGGCTGTCGGGGGCGAGGTGGGGTCTGTGCAGAGCCCCCGTCTGCAAGCCCAGCCTGCACAGGAGAGACGTGCTGTGTGCAGGCAGCAGATCCGACGGGGCGGCCGGGGCAGACGCTCCCGGCATCCTTTGCCGAGGGAGTTGGCAACAGGGGCACCGGGGGGCCCGTCTGTGGCTGCACCCACGTCTCCTGGTTGTCCCTGGAGTTGTGCAGCTGGCGGGGACCCCTTGCATGGGAGGCCCCGCCTCCCGCCTGCCTCCCGCCTGCCTCTCTGCCTGTGGGCACTTGGCCGATTTCTGGGGCCCACACATGGGGGCCTGTCCTCCTGGACGGCACTTGGCCGGGCCCAGGGTGCTGAAGGGTCTGCTCCGAGCTGTTTGCCGTTCTCGGCGGTCCGCTGGGCCTGTTCGTGAACACCGTTCTTTTATTCATAAGCCTGCCTTGGAGAGCTTGTAAATGACATTACCAATTTTGCATTAAGCAGGGCTGCCAAGGCTGGGCGCGCTGGTGCGTCCGGGGGCCGGGTGAGCACGCCGGCCAAGTGCTTTATTAGGCATCTTAAGGACGGGCCAGCCTCTCAAAGTCGTTCAGGGGCCCTGGCGGGTGGGAGTCGGCGGGCACGTCCCTCTCTCTCTGTGTCCTTGGCAGCTCACTCGGAGGGCAGAGCTTGGCCGAGTGGACACTGCTCCCTGGCTCTGCTGCAGGACGATGCTGTCTAGCTGGGGGAGGCCTGGGCAGGCAGCAGTGCCCGTCTCCTCTATACCAGGTCCGTCGGCGTGCGGGAGCGGGCATCTGCTCGGGAGAGCGGAGCTGGCCTGGACACCGGAGCCGTCCCGGCGGCTGTCTACCCATTTCTCTCTCGCCACTGCCGGTGGCACCACAATCAGAGCTCCGAACACTGTGGGCCCTTCAGAGGCCAGGAGAGGCAGCCTGCCCCGTGTCGCTCCCTGCCTGGGGCTGGAAGGGGACCCCTCCTCTTGCCGGGTACAGCAGACGGTTACGGCGTGGCTGTGGCACAGCGTGGAGCTGGGCCGTGGTAAGGGCGCACCCCTCGCTTATTGCTGAGTCTTGTGGGTGGCTCAGGACGGACTCCTGTTTTCTGGAATCGTCAGCACTGACTACACAGAAGCGAGTGCCCCTGGGGAGTTCTCTGAGGCCAGCATGGGCTCACCTGCTGGCAGACAAAGCCGTCTCCCCCGGGAGGTCCCGTGGGGCGCAGCCGAGCCATTCCAGCTGCCTGTGTCCAGCCAGCTGTGGACGCGCTGGGAGGAGCCTGGCTCAGTCCACGAGACTCGAGAGCTGTGGGCAGGAGGCAGCCACCAGCGTCTCCGTCCCCGCACTGGCGAAATCTTTCCCTTGCAAACTGAGAAACTGGCAACCACACGGCTGCGTGGACTTAGATGGACTGAGATCTCGAATCCACTTCCTCCGTCACAACGGCCATATTTCAGGTGCGTGAAAGCCACGTGGCCTGCGGCTACTGACACGGACAGAGCAGAAGAGAATGCTCTCATTCTAGAATGTTCTGTGGGACAGCACTGGTGGCCACATGTGGCCTGTGGCCACTGACACGGACAGTGCCGAAGGGAATGCTCTGATTCTAGAATGTTCTATGGGATAGTGCTGGCAGCCACATGTGGGCTGTGGCCACTGACACGGACAGTGAAGAAGGGAATGCTCTGATTCTAGAATGTTCTGTGGGATGGTGCGGGCAGCTACGTGTGGCCTGTGACCATTGACATAGTGCAGAAAGAGAACTTTCTCATTCTAGAATGTTCTGTGGGATAGCACGGGTCTAGAGGGATCTTGATGGTGAGAAGACAGGAGCCTGGGCAGCTGGACATTGAGGGGAGCCCTGTCCCCCGAGCTGTCGCCCTCTGAGCCCCTCTGGGAGTCCCAGAAGAGCATCTCTTTGCTGACCGCTGGGCTGGAGATGCTTAGGGAGTGTTTACCAGGGCCCTGGAGCCGCACACAGAAGGCAGGACGCACCCGGAGGAGACACAGGCGGGGAGTCGGTTCAGGCCAGGGGCCGTGCACTCGGCCTCCCAGAGCGGCTCTGCGGACTGCCCTGCACGATGACCACGGCTGTGTGGGTGGGGGTGGCTGGTTCCGGGTTCTCATCTCCGATGCGTGCAGATGAGAGCACGCACTCCGGGAGGCGTCTCAGCACGCCCTCTCCTGAGCTCACGGCGCTCCGCAGGGCTCGGGGCTGTGTGCTCTGATCTGGAGCCGTGGGGCGGCGTCGGGGTGGGGCTTGGGTGCCTGCTGCCCATTTCCTGGCCCCGTTGGGGAACTCTCAGAAGTCATGGCGTCAGGTGCATGCTGGGAGTGGGAGCGTCAGCCATGGTCATGTATCATGATGACCTTATAATGAACAGAAGGTCACTGCCGGGTTGCCACTGGCAGCCATGCTGGATGGTTCCAGCCGGCGCTGGTCTTCAATGTCAGAACCATAGAGACCGTGGTGGCTTTCCCGGCACAGCGGTGCAGACAGGGCTGCATGGAGAGCGGGCGACCTTGGCCTCTCTCCACCAGCCCACGTCATCTCCAACAACCCTGTCCCACCCCAGCAGCCGTCCCCCAGGGGAACAGGCAGCAGCTGGCTCTGACATGGCTTCCCAAGACGTAGCTCGGTGCCCCCCGCTTGTGGGTGATCAGCTGCCTCCTGGAAGGGGTGTCGTCCATGGCGAGGCTAGCAATGGGGCTCCGTGCAGACAAAGCAGCAGCCGGGGTGCTGCCCCTCGCTCTGCCTGTGCCTGCGTTGGGCGTGCTGTGCAGAGCAGGGCATGCGGGAGGGGTGTGTGTGTGTGTGTGTTGGGGAGGGGATCTTGCTGGCTGGGTTCTGATAAAAAGCTCTCTTCTGTAGGTTACAGAAGCAAAAACGATGCCAGTGCCCAGAAAGGATTTTAAAAATAGCTCAAAAGGCTGGAAGCAAGACACAACAGGCAGTTCCACTAAATTCGCTGCCTTCAGCCTGACGGGACGCGGGCGCGTCCGCCCCTGTCGACACACGCTGGTCTGGCTCCGGGGTCCTGTCGATGCTTCAGAAATGGAAATGCAGGCTTCTGGCGGGAGGCCCCCCACCCCCACCCCTCCGCGCTGCCTGTGCCTTTGTTTGCTCTCTTGTTGTACACAGACAACAAGGTGGCTGGAGACCTCGGGTCGGCCTGCGCCGTGCATGCGAGTGGGGTGGCTGGGCGCCCAGCGGCCGAGGGGCTGGCTCCCCCGGACGCCTTCCCTTGCTTTCACGGGGATCTTGTTCTACTCTGCGGCCCAGACGAGGTCTGGCACTGGAGGAGAAGCCACCCAGGGGCTCGGGCAGGTCCTTCTTCCTGAGAAAAAGCTCAGACGACGGTCGCAGCGACGGCCTGGCCAGCGACGGCCCTGCCCGCATGAGCCCCACGCTTGCTCTATGCTTTGCTGCTGCCATCTTGAAATTCATAAAACATTTTTACTTTTGAACGTGTGCTGTGTGAGTCCTCTGGTGGGCACTGGGCGCGCCTGTGACTAGAGCAGGAACTGGGGTACGCGTGCCGCTCTGGGCGCTCCATTGTGTGCAGTGTCGTGAGGTCCTGGGGGCACGGAATTCCACAAGGTGTGGGGGCTCAGCAAGGCTCTGAGCGGTGCCAGGCCAGGTGCTGTCTACACTGCAAGACTCTGAGTGGGTGCCAGGCTAGGAGCTGTGTCTACACTGCAAGACTCTTAGTGAGTATAACTTCAAGTGCTGTGTCTACACTGGCAAGACTTGAAGTGGGTGCCAGGTCAGGAGCTGTGTCTACACTGCAAGACTGTGAGTGGGTGCAGGATCAGGTGCTGTGTCTACACTGCAAGACTCTGAGTGGGTGCAGGATCAGGTGCTGTGTCTACACTGCAAGACTGTGAGTGGGTGCAGGATCAGGTGCTGTGTCTACACTGCAAGACGAGACCGGGTAGGGAGGCCGCCCAGAGCTCCGTCCCTTCCACACTGCCTGCTTCCCCAGGCAGCCGCGGCGGAGGGCCTGCCCGAGGGGCACGGGAGCAGCTGAGCAGGTTCGGACAGCGTCTCCACTCAGGGTGAGAAGGAACACGGATTCGCGCACGAGCTGCAGAGTAGGAACTGCGCGCTGGAGGAGTCCACGTGCAAGCTACCGGTTCTCACGTCTGCATTTAGGACCGGCGCTGTGCGGTACAGAGAGGAGCGGCACGGTCCATGCTAGTGATTTCAAGGGTGAATTCCTGTTTACCATGGCGGCATTGCACCCTGACCCACTCGGCACTGCAGGCGAGAGAGAGGCGACGGCAAGGACAGCAGTTCCGTGTCGGTGCCCCTCCCCCGCCCCTGCCCTGAGCCTCGTCCTCTGCGTCGTGGCGCGTCCCGTACCTGCTCCTCCCGCTGTTCTCCGGGGGAGCGGGCAGCGTGGTCCCCAGCAGGGCCTCAGCGGCTCCTCTTTCTCTGAACTTTTCCGGCTCGGTTCTTGTGTGTGTGTAGGGATCCTCCCACAGCCTCCCTTCTGGCTGCTGAGAGCCCCTGCCTGGGCGCCCCACTCTGCTCTCAGGTGCACACGTGTCCATGCACCTGCTACCCAGTGGGTCAGTAAGGACGGGCTGCGTTCCTGCTCAGCCACTGGCAAAGCCCCATGAGTCGCACAGACAAGCAAGGGCTCCGCCAGCACTGCCATTTCCGTGGCTCCTCCCTCTCTGAGGGGCCTGCCCCAGAGCTGCCCGGGGACTTTGGGTGCAGGGACGTGTAGACGGATGGATGGATGGACAGATGACAGGCTGGTGGCAGGTGGTGAATGGATAGGCGGATAGATGGATGGATGGGTGGGTGGCTGGATGGTGGATGGATGAGGAATGGTGGATGGAGGCTGGCTGGCTGGCTCTGTGGATTGGTGGATGGCTGGGTGGTGGGTGGATGGTGGATAGATGGAGGATGGAGGCTGGCTGGCGGCTGGCGGCTGGTGGCTGGCTGTGTGCATGAGTGGTGGGTGGTGGATGGGTGGGTGGCTGGATGGGGATGGTGGATGGATGGATGGATGGGTGGCTGGCTGGCTGTGTGGATTGGTGGATGGCTGGGTGGGATAGATGGGTGGGTGAATGGTGGATGGATGGAGGATGGAGGGTGGCTGGCTGGCTGTGTGGATGAGTGGTGGATGGTAGATGGGTGGTAGGTGGTGGATGGGTGGTGGGTGGTGGATGGAGGGTGGCTGGCTGGCTGTGTGGATTGGTGGATGGCTGGGTGGTGGGTGAATGGTGGATGGATGGAGGATGGAGGCTGGCTGGTGGCTGGTGGCTGGCTGTGTGGATGAGTGGTGGGTGGTAGATGGGTGGTAGGTGGTAGATGGGTGGTGGGTGGTGGATGGAGGCTGGCTGGCTGGCTCTGTGGATTGGTGGATGGCTGGGTGGGATAGATGGGTGGGTGAATGGTGGATGGATGGATGGAGGATGGAGGGTGGCTGGCTGGCTCTGTGGATGAGTGGATGGGTGGGTGGCTGGATGGGGATGGTGGATGGATGGAGGGTGGCTGGCTGGCTGTGTGGATGAGTGGTGGATGGTAGATGGGTGGTAGGTGGTGGATGGGTGGTGGGTGGTGGATGGAGGCTGGCTGGCTGGCTCTGTGGATTGGTGGTGGGTGGGGAGGGGAGGTTGGGTAAGTAGAGAGAGGAGAGCCTGGCTGCTCGGGCTCCACCCCTCTTGGGGGAGCCATCCATGGATATCCCACTGCAGGTCAGAATCCGGGGTCCTGTCACGCTCCCGAGTCCCAGCCACGTCACCTCTCTCAGTGTCTGTCCTGGGTCAGCCGCTGACGTCCCGCTGACCCTGGACCAAACGAGGATGGCAAAGGCGCGATGAGCGGACAGGGGCTCCAGGGGCGGCCCTCGCTCCCGCCAGCCTACAGCGGGCTCCTTGGGCCCGGGCTGCCCTGTGTGGGCCGCGGCAGGGGGCCTGGGGTGCTGCCGCTGGGTGGGTGCTGACGTCGCTCGTGCTGGAATTCTGCCGTGGTTTCCGAATGTGTGTAACGGGGCGGCAATCAAGGCCCGCAGACGGCGCGGAGATGCGGTGACCCCGGTATTTCACTCCCGCTAACCTTCAGTTTCTGCTCCCGACCTTTCTCTGTGAAATATTTCAATATAAATAATGCAGTTTTGCAAACACATCGCCCTGATTGCTTCGCGGGGCCCTGGCTCTCCATGTGTGAAAGTCTTTGAAGTAAGCAGTAATTTGCTCCCTTCCCTGGTAATTGCTGCTTTAGAAATAGCTTCTCGAGACGTCGGCCACAAATTGGCATCGCCCGGACTCTCAGGGAGCTTGCCAGGAGCAGCTGCCGGCTGCACGCTGCACCAGGCCGGCGTGGCCAGGAGGCCGCAGACTGGGGCCTGGGGCCGAACCAGGATGGGGAGGCACCGGCTCCTGGCTGCCACCCGGCCACAGGTGGTGACCCCTGTGCGGTGTCCTCTTCCCCACGGAGGCTTCTGATGTCACCGGCTGCGTCCCGGCACTGGCTGCACAGGGGCGTGAGCGGAAGCACCACCCTCGCCCTGTCCCATAAGCCCTCACCGTGCCCTTTTTAATTTCCACAGTGCACTGCCCCAGCCCCCGTACTGGCCACGTGCTCAACCTGCTTCCCTGGGAGCGCCCACCCCACCCTGCCACCGTCCTGTGAAGACCTGACCGCGGTGGCAGGAGTGGCCTTGCCCCGGGGGCAGATGTCCCCACATGATGTCCCCACGTGATGTGAGTGTCTGTCGGGGCAGACACGGGCTGGCTGGGAGGAGGGCCCCAGCCCGGAGGACAGGGACAGGGACCCTGGAGGGCTCCACAGCGGTCTCCTCTGCCGCCTCCTCCCTGGAGCCCTCCTGGCTTCCCCCTGGCAGCAAGGACACCTCCTTTCTCGGGCTCACAGGAGGCCACGCTGTTGGGAGTCTGGGGGCCCACGTGTGTCCAGTGGCCCGAGAGTCCTCTGTGGGCAGGACTGGATCTTGCTGGTCTCTGTGTCCTCAGCACCCGTGCAGGCCTTGGCATACTATGGGTGCTCCATACATGTTCAAACGCAAGCCCACGGATGCACGTATGTGCAGGCATGTCTTTGCATGTCCCCAGAGGCTCACCTGTCGGGGGCAGAAGCCCACCCTTCTCCCGTCTCTGACTGAAGGGGGAGTCCCTGTCTACACTGCCCCCTGCAACCCAGCATCCCACATGAGCACCAGTGCAGGTCCCGGCTGCTCCGCTTCCCACGCACCGTGCTGACGCGCCTGGGAAAGCAGCAGAGACGGCCCGTGCACTCGCGCCCTGCCACCCACGCGGGAGACCCGGATGCAGCCCAGGGTCGTGGCTCTGGCCTGGCCCGGCCCCGGCCGCGGCAGCCTGTTGGGGAGTGAACCAGCAGATGGGCAGTCTCTCTCTGTCTCCCTGCTCTCCCTTTCTCTGACACTTTGACTTTCAAATAAAAAATAAATTAAAAAACAAAAAAAGGTAGAGCCCAGCTTCCCTGCTCCTGGGCGGCCAGGGGAGCCGGGTGCCACCCGGGCGGCGCCCGATCAGCCCAGGCCTGCGACGGGAACCTGCCTTGGCCATCGGAGTCCTTGGTGATTAATTGTCTCAGAAGGCTGAGCTCCAACAGGAGGAAAAAGTCGATGGCTAATCTATTAAGCTCCCGGGGTAACTTAATTTACATGTTTTTAATGATTACTTCCTACCTGAGCAGTCTGGGAGCTAAGCAGTCCTGAATCACGGGCAGCCTCCTGCCCCACGCCGCTGTCCACAGCCAGGAGCCCGCTCCTGGGGACCGGTCCTCAGCCCCGCCCTCTGCCCGCCCTCCCTCCTGGGGCCCGCCCTCTGCCCCGCCCCCTCTCCTGGGGCCTGTCCTCTGCCCTGCCCTCTGCCCCGCCCTCGCTCCTGGGGCCCGCCCTCTGCCCTGCCCTCTGCCCCGCCCTCGCTCCTGGGGCCCGCCCTCTGCCCTGCCCTCTGCCCTGCCCTCGCTCCTGGGGCCCGCCCTCTGCCCTGCCCCCTCTCCTGGGGCCTGTCCTCTGCCCCGCCCTCTGCCCCGCCCTCGCTCCTGGGGCCCGCCCTCTGCCCTGCCCCCTCAACTGGGGCCTGTCCTCTGCCCCGCCCTGGATCCTGGAGCCTGTCCTTGGCCCGCCCCCAATTCTGGGCCTGTCATTGGCCACAGCCTCTGTGAGTGGCAGAGGGCAGACATCCATCCATTCCGTCCAGGGCCCAAGTCCCGCGCCCATGCTGGGGGCTGAGAGCACTGGGCCATTCTGCTCTGGCTCTGGATTGGGCGAGCCTCCCTGCCCCTCACTGCCCAGCCCCTGGAAGCCTGGACGGCCCTGGTTGGAGGCCCCAATGGAGGCTAAGCAGGTGCCATGGCCTCCTCTGCAGGTAACTGGGGCCGAACCGGAGGACGCCATGATGTCCCTGCACCTCGCAGGCAGCTGCAGCCTGTGTTGGCTCCGCTGGTCACATGCCAGGTGGGCCGAGTCCCCTGGGGTATGTGACCCCGTTTAGGGACAGGGGCTTTGCAGACAAGGTGGGGTCATGCTGTGTGAGGTGGTCCTTGGTCCCATATGAAGGCTGCCTCCTAAGAAACGGAGAAGACGGGCCGGCGCCGTGGCTCACTTGGTTAATCCTCCGCCTTGGCGCCGGCATCCCATATGGGCTCCGGGTTTTAGTCCCGGTTGCTCCTCTTCTAGTCCAGCTCTCTGCTGTGGCCAGGGAGGGCAGCAGAGGATGGCCCATGTGCTTGGGCCCTGCACCTGCATGGGAGACCAGGAGGAAGCACCTGGCTCCTGGCTTCGGATAGGCGTAGCTCCAGCTATGGCAGACACTTGGGGAGTGAACCAACGGAAGACCTTTCTCTCTGTCTCTCTCCCTCACTGTCTAACTCTGTCAAATAAATGTAAAAAAAAAAAAAAAGAAAGAAAGAAAGAAAGAAATGGAGAAGAGACCCCCACAGAGGGGAGCAGAGGTCAGAGGTCAGAGAGCTGTGTACCCATCCAAGGACTCTGGGACTCCCCCCAGCCGCTGTGCTGGGGACAGCAGGGGCAGCACTGGTCCCCGGAGCCTTCAGGGAGAGCACGGCCCTGCAACACCTAGATTATTTTAAAATTTTATCGGAAAAGCAGAGAGAAAGGGAGAGAGAGAGAGAGAGAGAGAGAATCCCTCTCCCCGTTTCACTCCCTAAATGCCTGCAGCAGCTAAGGCTGGGCCACGCCGAAGCCAGGGCCCGGGACCTCCACCCTGGCCTCCCACGGGGGGGTGAGGACCCAGACTGGCGCTGTCCCAGCTGCCTCCCCCTGTACACTAGGAGGAAGCAGAACCAAGACCCAGCCCCGGGTGTCTGCGGTGCCTCCGTGGGGAGACCCTGCAACATTGCAGGCTGCTGAGAGGGGGCCTGCTGGGGTCCGACTGCCCTTGTCCGTCCTGGCGGCAGCCCCTCCTAGCGCTGTGGGCGTGGAACGTCATTTGCTGTCCCCAAGCCTCAGTGTCCCCGTCCTGGCTCGGACTCGGTGCCGAGAGTGCCCCGGCTAGGAGAAGCATTGCTGGGAGCCAGGCTCCAGGACGCCTCCCCGGCCAGGCCTGCGTGCGTCACCTTGTCCTCCCGAGTCCGGAAGTTGGGTTTGTGTCAGAAATCTACGCCAGAGAGCTGAGCGGCGGTTTCTCGGGACGGCCTGGAGCCGGCCGTGTGCGGGGACCTGGGCACCGACGCCGGGAGAAGGGCCTCCAGGGGGCTGCTGGGGTCTGGCCCTGCAGGCGCCTTCACCCTTGGTCCCGAGGGGCACGGGCACACGGCCTGGTGTCCAGACCTCTGGGGCACTCCTGCCTCCATTCTTTGAAAGGAAGACCGTGCTCGGCCCTGGGGGACCCCAGCGAGCTGCCCGCGTGAGCGGCTCCTCTCCCAGCCGCCGTCAGGGTTCAGCCACCGATCAGCACCAACCCCGATGTTTCCAGGCAGCTGTTTGAGTTCCGTGGAAATGGCTTCGTTTTGGTGGCTCAGGTGGGAACAGCTGGAAGCAGCCGGAGCCTGAGAAAAGGCAGGGACCCCGGGCCAGCGGGCCTCTCACTGTCTCCCGGCCGCACCAGCTATCTGTCACCTCTCATCTGGGGGCACCCCGTCACTGGGAGAATCAATGAGGCTGACATCTCAAGTGTGTGAGCGGAGCCCAGGCAGAGATAATGTTTTCTCAGCGCCGGCTGGAGCTCCCCGGTGGGCCACGCGGTACCATGTCCAGGACTGTCAGCTCCTATTAGTGTCTGCTCTTGGGACAGCCTCTTCCTCACCAGGCCACGGAAGCCCAATGCAGGGAGAAGCCGCCCAGTGATGCCACAGGTCTCATGACATCTGCAAATCCGACACCGGAATCTGCTGCCCAGGGTGAGGCCGGCCGCCAACCATCCCGGGTCTGCACCCAGCTCCGCTCTAACCAAGGGGGGCCGTGGGGAAGCCGAGGGCCCCTGTTTCCGAGTGGGAAGCCGTTCTCTCCTGGGTGGGCATCTGCGAGGTGGCGGACAGGGCCGAGGGCCGAGGGCCAAGGGCAGACGGGGCTGGGCGGTCGCTAATAGACGCTCCCGACTCCATGTGGGAGCCCCTTGAGGTCTGCAAGTAGGGGGTGGGCGTGGGGACTGGGATGGCACATGGAGCCGGTGTCAGACCACCCAGGAACACAGAGGGTCTCCACGAAGGTGGTGACCTCACTGGGATGGCAGCGCCCGTGGACACTCAGGGGCTCGCAGCGCCATTCTCGCGAGGATCCCACGCGGATCCCAGGCTGGAGAAGGGGTGGTGCGTTTCCCCTGGCCGAATTCGCTGGCCCACACAGGCCAACCCGGGGGGACCGCACCCCTGCCGGCGCTAATTCCTGCCTGTCCTGGGCTCTGTCGGGGCGGCCCCTGGTGGGACTGTGCAGGTGCGTTCTCCCCACCCCCCAGGGACTCCCTTTGCTCCCACTGTCCCCCTCCCCACGTCACAGCACGTGGCGGAGCGTGTGGCCCTGACTGGCTCCATGGAGCATGTCACCCACTGCGTGGGCCATTCATCAGTTCCCTTGTGTTTAAAAGGATTTAGGTTAAAAAAAATGTTCAGTGCAGACAACACTCGGCTTGGGCTGGGCTGGTGTGCGAGGGTTCAGTTTTAGGACAGTGTAGCAGCTGCACAGGTCACAGCTGCCTGCCCAGGGGACCTGGAGGTGTGGCTCCTGCCTGGTTGGTCCCTTGGCAGCCTGACCACCCTCTCGGTGCTGGACAGAGCAGTGGCTGCAGCCCCCGCTTGGCCCTGCAGACGCGAGGGAAGTGCCCATTGCTGGCTCTGCAGCCTGGGGGCAGAGACACATTCAGGCGATGCGGGTGCCTCCAAGGTGCCACCGAGCATGGTTGGACTCCCCTGGCTGAGGGTGGAGCCAGGATGGCAGAGGCGCCTCCCCCCGCCACACCCCCTGGCCAGCAAAGGGCAGAGCTGTGGTCCAGGACTCATGGCCAGAATGCTGATTGGTTCATTGCCTCTGTCCCTGCCGGATGGTGAGGCTGGGCCAGAGACCACGAGAGTCTTGCCAAGCCTCGCATTCCTGGTGTTGGACATAGAGGCCGGTACGTGTTAAGGGCGCACATCTGAGTAAGTATGGACTCTCGGCCTTGACTTGTGAATGGAATATCCGGGCCAGCTTAAAGAGCAGCCACACTGTCCTTGGACCCTGGCAGGGCCAGGAGGGCTAGTCCTCCTCCGGGGTGGGGGGCAGGTGAGATGCATCTGGGCTGCCCACCTGGGGAGCAGCCTGAGCAGCGTCCTTGCGTGCCCGGGGCCCAGCTTTGCTCCCCAAGGACCATCTGAGTTCTCCCTCGGGGCGGCCAGGAGCGGGCAGAGCAGCCTTCCAGGGGCTCGGCTCCCTCGTCGGGGGATTTAATTAGCGCCTTTTAATCATGCGCTCTAAACAGATGCGTGTCTGCTGATGGAATGCGACCCTGCGTCTTGTATAACCGACGCAGTCCCCACTAGAGGAGAGGTGGGCCCGACAGCCCCCTGCCTGGGAACCTGGACACAGCAGGGAGCCGCGGTGGCCGCTCGCTGGCCCATGGACGGGTGAGTGCTCCGTAGTGAGCAGAGAGAATCCAGGCCCACGCTGCGGCTCCAGGGCAGTGAGTAGGAGGGCGCCAGCCGGCAGGCCGGGCAAGGAAGGGCCACTGTGTCTGGGGGTCCCTACGGGGCCAGGGAACGACAGCCGAGCCCGTGGTGGCAGAGCTGTCAGCCACGCGACACAGGACCTGCCGGCCTGGCACAAGCGCACGCAGGCCAAGCTCCCAGCTCTTGGTGTTCTGCTTTCCCCCCACACTGCCGGCCCCTGGGAAGGAGCTGGCAGAGATCCCTGAGCCGGCACAGTCGTCATCTGGTTCGGTGACGGCTGGATAACATACCACGTGTGTGCTTCAGCTTCTTCCATTTCAGCATGAAATATGTACCACTTATATTATTTTGTAGATTATTTGGTATAAAGCAATCAATCCATCACAGATCCCCTGCCTGAACTCGCCTCTCTCTCTCTCTCTCTCTCTCTCTCTCTCTCTCTGTATTAAGTCTGGCTTTCTCGTGTGGTTTCTCGGGCCGGCTGAGACCTTGCAGTCGGCCATAAAGCAATCTGAGGTCGGGCTGCTGCTGGATCCCGCTGATTGATTTCCCAGCCTGTCACGCTCGGCTTGCACGACTTAATTTCAGGAGCAATATATTGAGGAACCTGCCGATCTGCTCCTTCCAGAGCGGTCCCTTTGGTTTTTCTTTTCTTTTTTTAAAAGATTTCTGTATTTGTTTGAAAGGCAGAGTTACAGAGAGGCAGAGGCAGAGAGAGAGAGAGCGAGCGAGCGAGCCATCCGCTGGTTCACTCCCCAGATGGCTGCAACGGGAAGTGCCCCAATCTGAAGCCAGGAGCCAGGAGCTTTCTCCAGGTCTCCCGTGTGGGTGCAGAGGCCCAAGCCCTTGGGCCATCCTCCACTGCACTCCCAGGCCCAGCAGGGAACTGGATCAGAAGTGGAGCAGCCGGGACTCGAACTGGCGCCCATATGGGATGCCGGCGCTGCAGGCGGCGGCCGGCCCCAGTGTCTGTTTTTTCAGAGGGACGCTGTGGGTCGCCCTCGTGCAGACGGGTCCCTGGAAGAGTTTGATGAGTTTTCTCAGCAGGTACCCGGGCGCCTGGCCTGCACAGGTCTGGGACACTTTGCAGTGAGCTCTGGGTCCCTGTGTTCATTTCCCGTGGCTGCGCCAACGAACCGAGGGACACACACACACAGATCCTCCATCTGCCGGTTCTCTGCTCAGACGCCTGCAACAGCTGGGTCTGGGCCAGGCCGAAGCCAGGAGCCTGGAGCTTCACGTGGGTGAGGGGGGCCCAGGCACCTGAGCCGCCACCTGCTGTGCCCCAGGTGCGCACCAGCAGGAAGCCGGGTCAGAAGCGGAGCTGGGACTTGAACCTCTGAAGAGGGGAGCAGGCTTCCCAGCGGTGTCTTCCCCGCTCTGCCAGACGCCCACCCGACTCGGTCCTTTAATAGAGAGAAGGGGTTGATGGTGCTCACAGCCATGACGGCCAAAAGCCCCGTGGGGTCTGGCCTCGTCACCAGGCGGGGCAGCGGCATCACAGCAGAGGACGTGCACAGGAAGCCAGCGGCACACACAGAGGGGCCCAGGCGCGTGGGATGTGGGGCTAAGCCTCGTGGGACGGGCAGAAGCCGGTGCAGTTCCACAGGGCCTGAGCCACGCCGAGGGCTGTGCGTCATTCTCTCCTGAGAGTCCCGCCCCTGTGACCCAACCACTGCCCCTAGCTGTGGACACCCTTCCGGGTGGGCAGTTGAGCCTCAGTGTGAGTTGGGGGGGGTGGGGACCAGAAGACCAAAGCAACGGGTGGGCAGGGGGTTCCCTCTGGGGTCTCTGGGGCGTGGGGGGACGGAGCCTGCTCTGTGCTTCTTTGCCGTCTTCCTTGGTGTTGCCCGGCCGGCAGGTGCATGGCTCGGTCTCCATGTGTGTCGTAGGCGGCTTTCTCGGGCTGGGACCTCCCTGTGTATTGCAGGACCCGGGCCTCACAGAAGCCGTGACCGTGCCTCGTCCCCTCTGGGGGAAGCAGAAGGGCAGGGTTCCGCGTGGGGCAGCCCGTGGGCTGGTGCTCAGAACCGGCTCTGCAGCCGGCCAGTCCCGAGGTGTGGGTCATGGAGGACGGCCCCGGAGGACGGCCCCGAGAGCTTCGACTCCTGGGCAAACTCAGCGCCCGGCAGCACCGCCCGCGTGGAGGCTGGGACGTGGACATCATGTCAGCAGCCGGCACTGGGGCCAGAACTGGGACGGAACCCTGATGGGAAACCGGGGCGGAACTCGGGTCTGAAGAAGCCAATGATTGTGGAGGGTGGGCCCCAAGATGACCACGACCCCGTGGTCCTCGGCGGATAAATGAGGGGCGGGTGAAAGCCGCAAAGTCACCGACGGGTGCCCTGGGGTGGTGGCTGGAGAAACTTAGGCAGAGCCAGACGCTTTCTTATCGCCACCTGCCCGTCTGCAACCTGCCGCCATGGGCATTTGTCACACGGCCCCATGGCTCCAGGAGTGGTCAGTACACCACAGCGGTCAGCACACGGTGACCAGTGGGCCTGCTCCTACACCCCCAGGCCCGGGCTGAGGAACAGAGACCCCTGTGCCGGCTGCGCTGGAGCCTGGGCTCTCTGCTGGCCTCCAGTGCCTTGTCGGGTGCAGGGTGTGAAGTCGCCACGGCTCCTTCCTCTAGGCACCCTGGCACCAACCCCTCAGCCACAAGTCCTTGTCCATCCCGGCTGCTCCTGCAAAGCACCGCAACTGGGTGGCTCTGAATCCACGGAGATCTGTTTCGCACAGTGCCGGGGCTTGGAGACGGAGGCGCTGGCGGATTCGGTCCCTGCAGAGGCCTCGCTCGCCCTTCACTGTCGGCGCCTGCTCTCTGCGCACTCACGTGGCGGAGGGGTGAGGGGTCTCCCTCGGGGCCTGACTTGTAAGGGCACCAGTCCCACTGGTGGGGGCTCCAGCTGAGAGCCCTCTCCTCCCAAAGACCCCCACTTCCTTACCGCCTCCCCCAGGGGTTGGATTTCAGTGGGACGCAGACACGCAGACCCCAGCAGGCGCCCCCTGCAGACCACTCCTGGCTGCTCCCCGCGGCCCGGTGCTGGGTCCCTGCACACACAGCACCCAGATGCTTGCCTGCTCGGAGCGGCCGGTGCAGGGCCGCCCTGGAAACGGAACTGAGACCTGGGTCTGTGCTGAAGCTTCACACAAGGGCCTCGGCTCCCTTAGCCCGGAGGCGTGTGTGAGTGGGTGCACACGCGTGCATCTGAGCAGAGACACACATGTGCATGTGGACGGCGGCGGGGTGGTACGCCAGCCGCACCGGACTCGCACCTCTACTCCTCCTGCCCTGGGAATGGGGGAGAACAGCGCCCCCTGCAGGGCGGTGGGGCTCGGCTGGCTCCCCGCGGCTTGTGAGCCGGCCCCGTGGGGACAGTCCGGTTCCCTGCCTGCCACTGCCTCGGTCCACTGCGTGGTCTTTGCGCCTGCCAAGCCATGTATCCCGTGTCTTCCGGAGTCTTCCCCTCTGCAAAATGGGGGCATGACCAGGTTTGTTTGGAGGCTTAGATGGGATTACCTACGCTGAACACTCACTCCGTGAGCTACGCCGAGGACAGTGGCCGTAAGCCTCCTGAGCCTCATTGATTACTGTTACTATTGCTATTATTGATTTTAGGTCGGCAAGCAGTTTTTAGTGAGCATCTACTATGGAGAGACTCCCATTTCAGAGGGGGTGGACACACGGGTCTCATCTCCAAGCACAGAGGCAAGCCTAACAAACTGCACAGGTGTACACGCACACACACACACGCATGTGCACACACACACGAATGCACAAGTGTGTGCCGAGAAGGAACTGGAGCTGGGAGGGTGGCAGAGCTGGTGGCCGTGGCGTCATGGGACTGACAGCACGGCTGCGGTGCCAGGCTCGGTGCCCCGGCCATGGGGACAGCTGCGACGGAGGCCCTGGGAAGAAACAGCAGAGGTAATGAAGGGCTGAATGCCACCCCCAGGAAGCGCTCAGAATAGCACAGCTTCAAACGTTGAAATAAAGTGTTTGGAGAGATGGAGGGGCGGAAAGCCACCGTGAAGCCGGAATAGGACGCCGGGGACAGGAGTCCAGCGACTGGGGCCGAAAGGGAGGGACGTGGAAGGGCCGATGGAACCACGCCACCCGCTGCAATTAGCCACCGACGGGAGACACGCGGGGATCAGGCCGCAGCGCCTCAAGACGTGGACAAGAAAGCCGCGGCCCCAGCACCCACCGAATGGGAGGCCCCGGAGGAGGCAGTGTTGACGGCATAACGGCTGGGAATTCTCCAGAACGGGCGAGAGCCACGAGGCAGATGGGAAGAGCTCGTCCTTGCGCAGCAGAAGTACCAGCAAATCCCCGAGGACGCACTGTGTTCTGCATCTGCTGACTGCGATTCAGAGAGAGGAAGCTTAGCTGTCGCCGGAGAGGAAAGCCGGCACCCCTAGACGCTGCCGGGCCTCCGCAGACTGAGCAGCCCTTGGGGGAGGTAGTTTGGTGTAGCAGACACGAACCCTTACACACGTCCGCAAACCTGTTTAGTCATCATTCTCACTTCTGGAAATCGGTTCTAAGAAAATAGTCACTGATGTGAGAAGGATTTAAATTCAGCCACATTTATAATGGCCGTAAAAATTGATTAAACTGAAGAGATTTCTAAGCAAACGAATGTACGCACACCGTGGTGCTAACCATCAACCAAACGGGACCCAGCTGTAAAAACTGTTCCTATACTTGCTTGGGGCCGGCGCTGTGGCGCAGTGGGTTAATCCTCCACCTTGGCACCGGCATCCCATACGGCGCTGGTTCAAATCCTGGCTGCTCCACTTCTGATCCAGCTCTCTGCTGTGGCCTGGGAAAACAGTGGACAATGGCCCAGGTCCTTGGGCCCCTGCACTCATGTGAGAGACTTGGAAGAGGCTCCTGGCTTCGGATCAGCTCAGCTCCGGCCGTCGCAGCCATCTGGGGAGTGAACCAGCAGACAGAAGACCTTCCTCTGTGTCTCTCCCTCTCACTGTCACTCTACCTCTCAAATAAATAAAATCTTTTTAAAAATTGAAGAAAATTATCCTTAAAAGAGTAACAATGTGGCATGACGCATGTGAGCCATCATCAACTGAAGTAAAAGCAGGCAGACAGCAACCCGGGTTCTGCCTGGGCCTCTGTCTCTGGTCTCTGTGTGTGCGCGCTCGTGTTGACCAGAGGAGGCTGCGCGACCGCAGGGCTCACCTGCGAGGAGCGGGCGCGCCGGGATTCCACTGTGGATTTGCGCTTTGCCCTGTGTGCACACGCCTGTGTGTTCATCTGTACTGACAGTGGCCTAGGAGCCCATTACTGCAGCCCCTGAAGCTTCACGAGGGACCCGACCGCCAGCAGCCCCAGGAGTGCCCTGCTGGAGCCGCGTGGAGGAGGAGCATCCGTGAGAGCCATGTGGGCTGCTGCAGGCGGCGCCAGGCCCCGTGGAGGTGCGAACACCCCATGGTGAGCTGATACGGCACACAGGCGTCGATTACTGCGGCTGCTGCCCTTCCTGGCCCTGGCCCTGGCCCTGGTCAGGGTCGGCCTTGGGACGTCGTTGCTGGAGGAACGCCAGAGAGAGGTGTGGCCGGGTGAGTGGAAGACAGGCCTGATAAGGACACTAAGAAGGACCCAGCAGGGAGTCAACAGCCCCCTTCCCCCGTCTTTTCTTCCTTTAAGAGAGAGACAGATGCATCGGGAACCTTCCGTCCTCAGAGGACCACAGTGGTGGAGGCTGGGCCAGGCAGAAGCCAGGAGTCAGGAGCTTCGCTCCATCCGGGTCTCCCATGTGGGTGGCAGGGGACCAGACGCTAGGGCCATCGTCCCCTGCTCTTCCAGGCCACAGCAGGGAGTGGACTCAGCAGTGAAGTAGCCGGGAGGAGAACCAGGGCCCACATGGAGTTCTGGTGCTACAGGTGGCAACTTTACCCCTTTTGCCTCACCCCCCCCTTTTAAAGTTATTTATTTGAAAATTAGAGAGAAAGAGAGCGAGCGAGCGTGATGTCTTCCACCTCCATGTTCACTCCCTAATGGCTGCAAGAGCTGGGGCTGGGCCAGGCTGAAGCCAGGAGCCAGGAAGCAGGAGCTGGGTGTTGTGTGGGGTGGCAGGGACTCCAGCCATCACCTGATGTCTCCCAGGTGCGTTAGCAGGACGCTGGGTCAGAAGAGGAGCACCCAGCACTGGAACTGGCACCCGGGTCTGGCGGTCCCAATACTTCCCCTTATTTGCCGTTTCTTTAGGGTTGGGGGCTTGGAGCGTCTTTCCTATACTTGTTCATCAAATGCTTACCGGGTCACGGTGAATTCAAGCCACTGCCCCACGCAGTGCGACCTCGGGCGCTCACCCCTCTGGTTGATTTGGTCGATTTGCATCCGGAACATGTATTCCAGCGTCAGTTTGAGGACTAGAAATATGTAAAGCATTGCTAACAGAAACTTTTTAAAGAGGAGAGAGCCAGCAGGTGCGCACGGAGCAGACCCCTGAGACGCAGGTGGAGTTCAGGTTCAACGTGCTCCTGGGGAGCTCACCAGAGAGGGAACGGGAAGAGGCCTTGGCCGAGTCCCTTCCTGCAGCTGCAGCTGGGAGTGGGTGATGGGGTGGGGAGGCCGTGCGGGGCCTGAGGCAGGGACAGAGCTGGGGCTGCAGCCCCAACACAGTGGTGATGGTCCCAGGGGAGCCGGGTGCCTGCGGGGAACTGGGCTCCCAGTTCAGGGGTGGGGAGAGGCTTGCCGAGAAGAGGGAGTGGGGAGGAGGCTGACCGTGGCCTCGTGCACAATTGCCCCCAGGACCCTGTGCCCCCAGGGTCCCCAGCAGAGCGCCACACGGTGGGGGGAGTTACAGATCTTCCGCAGCCGTGGGGTAAAGGGAACGGCCATTCATGTTTCCTTCCCATGATGACAAGAAGCCGAGCTGGTGGTCCAGGCTGTGTGGCTCTCCAAGGTCCCGTGCCCCGGCGCCTTCATGCCCAGCTCCCTCCCTGTCCAGTGGGGTCCCCATGGCTACCGTGGGGAGAAGGACAGGAGGTACCGCGTCAGGAGCTAGAGCCGGCGGCACAGTGGCCCCCAAAGGTAGCAGAGCCCAACCCTGGAGCCTGAGTGCACCGTGCGTGCGGGCAGGGCCTTGGCAGATGGGAGCCGCCCTGGGTTGGGTGAGCTCTAAAATACTCTCAAGTCTGCAAAAGAGAGAGGCGGGGTGGGGGAGGGGGCGCTGACACAGGAGAGGAGGCACCTGCCCGAGGCCGGGAGCTAAGGGGTCTTCCGAAGAGACGCAGCCGTGTGCCTTGCATCTCAGTGCTGTGGTGGTGCTGGGGTCTGCGGGAGATCCGGCCGACCACGGTGCTGTGACCACGGAGGCCCAGGGACCCGGACGCAGGCAGAGTCCCTGCTCTCCTGGCCCGCAGTGGTCCGCGCTCCCCACCGGCTCCTGGCGCCGGGGATCCTGAAGAGGCGGAGGGGCAGGCTGAGTCCTCTGAGTCCACGGTGGACGGCGTGAAGTGGGTGAGGGGCCACTCGAGGCCCGGAGGGAGGGAGGTGGCTGCCCGCTCTCGCCCAGCGCCGCAGCCCCACGAGGGACAAGACCGGCCCTGGGGGCGAGGACACTCCGGGTTCTGGGCGTCAGGAGTGCGGCCCCATGGGGGTGAATCTTCGGCTCCACATTATTGCCCAGAAGCCCAGCGTCGGTCCCTGGCTTGGAGCCGCCCCCGTGGCTGGTGTCGGGCCAGGCTGCAGAAGGACGAGGGCCCGCGGCAGCCTCCGGCATGCACTGCTGTCCCCGTAAATGGGCCGGGCCAGCTGGGCAGGTCACCCGCTGACTGCAAGGCCGCTGTGTTCAAGCCGGGAGGGGAAGCCAGGAGGGAGCCCAGGGTGAGAGCCGGTGGGGACAGGCACACTGCCCGGGGCATTGTGGGTCTGATGGCTGGTTCAGCCTCCTCCTGAGTCTGGGGCCTGGGACTGGCTGCAGAAAAACCCAAGTCAACAGGGAGAAGAGAGACTGGACACGGGGCCTGTAGCCCTCCCTGGCCACGCCCCACCCCAGGGATACACAGGGCCCTCAGTGTCCAGCCATGGCCCAAGGTCTCTGCGTGGTCCTCACTCCGCCAGGTGTCGCTGTGGCCACTGGGGATCCAGCGCCCCAGCCGCCGGGGGTCTGACACCGGCTGAGCCCGGTTTGGGCAGGCAGAGGAGTGCTGCACCGAGAACTCTTGCTCAGGACAGATGGGCGGAGGCAGCTCCTGCCTCACCCCGGATCAGGAGTCATCGCTGGGCTGCCCCGCCTGGCAGCCTGCCTTCTGCGCTCCCACGTGGGCTCCCAGGCACTCGGCCATCTGCTGCTGCCTCCGCGTGCAGTGGCAGGAAGCCGGATTGTAGGCCAGCACCGGGACACGGGATGCCGGTGTCACAGCGTCGCCTTCGCCTCTGTATTTCAGGGCTGGGCCTAAGCAGGAGCTCAGCTATCCTGAGACCGTCACGGGCCCTCTTCCGCTTGCTGGTGTGCGAGGTGGACCTGGGACGACCCTGCACCAGCCCTCCAGCTGCCGCAGCAAGTGCTGGGACGAGCCGAACCCTAGTCCCCCACGGCTCTGGAGGCACAGCCCGACCTGCGCTTCCTCCCGAGGCTCCCAGGGAGAACCGCTCCTCGCTTAGTCTCCGGCCCACAGAGCAGCCCCTCGTCCCTGCCCGCACCTTCTTCCCTCTGTGTCTGCGACCCTTGTCCCCTCTTACGGGGATGCGGATCAGACTGGGCTCAGTGCCCCTGACCTAGAACGGCCCCATCTAAACTCGGTGACAATGGCAAAGACCCTGTTGGTAAATAATGGCAGGTTCACAATTCCAGACGACATCTGTCGGGCGCGGTGTGTTATTTAGCCCTGCCTATGCCCCTCTCTGTCTCATGGCGGTGCCGGGGCCTTGTGGAGCTGGATGGGAGGGACTCCGTGCGTCTGTGCAGTGCAGCGGGGGGCTCCAGGGGAAGCCCTCACCTCCTCTGCCTGGGGCGCAGGAGCCCTTGGCTGTCCCAGTCTTGCTGGGTTCCACGTCGCCAGCCTTGTCGTCAGTGTGCGTTGCAGCTCTCAGCCAAGCCGAGTTCTCATCTGCATCTCCTTCCACGCCGTGGCTGCTGGCCTCTGTGGACATGCTGGTAGCTTCCTGGTTTTGCTAAAAGCCGTAGAAAGTAGCCAGCACACACGAACACTTGACGTGTTCTGGATCATTCCCTTCAGCCCCGTCTGCCCGTGGAAGAGGAGAGTGAGCGGAGCTGGCTCCCACAGAGCCCAGGGCTGCCTGCAGGGGCAGGGGGGCGGCGGGGGGGCGGCAGGTGATGAGGCCCCTGGGAGTCTCTGGCCAGGAAAGTCCCAGAGGCTCCACGCTACAGCACTCAGCACTTCCAAGGGGACCCGGCGAGCGTGGATTCAGCCCACGGCAGCCCAGTGACACCGTGGCGGCGGGGATGTCCCTCTCAGCTGCATTTGCCGGGCAGCCGTGGTCGCTTGCCTGTGACCACCACGATCCTGTCCCGGCTTCCTCCTCCCTTTCCCGGTGAGGAGTCGGGGCCAGAGAGAGCGTGGTCGCACCAGGAGGACGGGAGGCTGGGCCACGCGCCAGCCGCCTGGGCTTCTGCCGGAAATACCGGAGCACCGAGCTCCGCTGGCCCCAGCTGTAGCCGGTGTTCAATTATGAAAGGTCTCCAGTTCAGTAATTCATGCGGCCGGCCCCTCCCTGGCTGCTGGGGCCAGGCGTCCTTACATAACTGGGGAGTGGGCCTCGTCCCGCGGTGGGGGAGGGGCTGCTCCCTGCCCATTCTGTGAGCCCGGAACAGGGCCCCCACCTGCTGGACACAGCCGTGGGCACCAGGGGGCACTGTGGTCTCCACTTCCAGGACAGACTTGAGCCCAGGGGATTTGGATCCTTGAGGGGTGATGACAGCGTGGCCGGCGTGGGGTGGACACAGGCTGGGCTCTCCCGGCCGCACACGTGCATTGCTGTGTGTGTGTCGGACACAGCTCCCTGCTTTGTCCATCGCCACCGCCCTGGCCGAGTGCAGGCTGCCGTAATGAAGACCTCACGGGCTGGGTGTTGGCCGCGACACTCGTCTCTCACGGTTCCGGAGAGGCTGAAGTCCAAGATCACATTCGGCGTCTGCTGAGGGCTTGTCTGCTGCAAAGCAGGCCCCTGCCTTTCTGCTGTGTCCTCACGGGGCAGAGACAGAGAGGGGAGCGTGGGGGCGGGCTCCAGCCCCATCACCCTGGGGAAGAGTTCCCACCTGGGGCTGCCCGGGTGTTCCCTCACTCATAGTCAAGGTCGAGACCAACGGAGGGAGGTGCAGGTGGCAGGCAGTTGGCGGTAACGGCGTCTTTATTATCAACACTGCCACTCGCTGTGTGCTCCCTGGACTCGATACAGCGCCCGGCCTCCTGATTGGAACTCAGCTGCTCCGTCGTCAGGCTGAGCCAGACGATGCCTGCAGAGCCACCGTGCCCACCCTCTCCCCGGGGGGGGTGGGGCTGTTCACTCCCATGTCCTTGTCCCCAAGCTGAGGAGGGGGTGCGGGGCCAGGAGAGGCTGGGGTCTGCCCGGGTGGGGGGAGGACAGGAAGTGTGACCTCTGTAACCGTGTGGGCTCTTGAGCTGGCCGGCACCCGGGGCGTGGCTTCCTCACCATAGAAGGGGAACCTGCCCCAGAGGCCACGGGGGTGAGGGACAAGGCTGCCTCCAGGAAGCTCAAAGCCGGGCTCCAGGGCGGGGCTGTGCTCCGGAGTGCAGACACCAGGGAGGGGGGCCACGGTGTGGAGCGCGTCGGGAACTCCTCTGGCTTCAGCCTGGTCAGGTCCAGAACCCAGGGCTTGCACTCTCCTGGGCACAGTCGGCCCTGAGCAGCGGGTGCCCTTTGCTGTGTGGGGGTGAGCGCCCGCCTGGGGGCGGCCTCGTCTTCCAGAGACGCCGCACTTCCGGGCCTGACCGGAGCCCGGTTCTCCCCATGCACCAACTTAACCCCCGCCCCATCCCCGTGTCTGCTCCCAGACCCCACACTGGACAGAGTGGCCACGCCCCCTGGTGACAGCCCGCTCTGGTGCCTTCCTCCCTGTGAGGACCCGGCTTAGATGCTTTGCTCCCAAAACACGGAGCTGTGCCCACTCTGGTGTGCTGGAGACTTCGTCCCCGTCATCCCTTCACTCATTCATTCATTCACTCATTCATTCATTCACCAGGGACCCATCCACAGATTCTCATCAGGCATCTATTGTGTGGCTGGCACTGCGTGAGTTTCTTCTCCTTTTTTCTAAAGATTTATTTATTTTGGAAGAGTTACAGAGAGACACAGAGACCCTCCATCCACGGGTTCACTCCCCAGATGGCCACAATGGCCAGGGCTGAGCCAGGCTTAAGCCAGGAGCCGGGAAGCTCATCCAGGTTTCCCACATGCATGTAGGGACGCAAGCACTTGGGCCGTCTTCTGTCGCTTTTCCCAGGACGTTGGCAGGGAGCCGGACTGGAAGTGGAGCAGCCGGGACGCGAGCTGGCGCCCACGTCAGATGCTGGAGGTGCAGGCGTTGGCTTTACCCGCTACGCCACAGCGCCGGCCCCTGCGTGAGAGTCTCACTGTGCCTGTGGTGAGTTAGCACCAAGTTCAGACCGCAGTGGGCTGAAGTCAGGGTGCCCGGTGGGGCTGGGCTCCCCCTGAAGCTCTGGGCCGTCTGTTTCCGTGCCTTTCCTGCAGCGCGAGGCGGCCTGCGGTGGGGGCTCGGGGCCCCCCAACTCCAGCCTCGCGTCTCTGACCTCCCCGCCCCGCCCCGTTTCCATGAGGATGCTCGTGGTGACCCTGGGTCTCCCCGGGCAACAGAGGGTGCTCTGCTGACTCAGCGCTCTGGTTGCCCGTCGGCCCCGACGTCACGCGCTCACGGGCTCCAGCCTGGGCTCTGAACGCTGTGAAGGAGAAGCCCACCCCAGTGGACGGGCGTCGTGGGGGCACTTCCTGCAGGAGGGGCTCCCGGGAAGCTCTGCGGGAGAGGAAGCGCCCTCCTCCCACCAGGCTCGGCTGTGGGCTCGGTGCAGCCACGCCCGGGGTTGAGTTTCTGCTTTATTTCATCCTCATCAGTGTCACTGTCACTGGGGCTGGTGGCGTCAGCCCTGGTGAGGGCGGTTTCTTGTGTCTCCCTGGGGTGGCCGGGAGTTTCAGAATGTGTCCCTCCCAGCGTGGGCTGCAGGCACGGGTGGCTGTGTTCCCAGCGTGCTCTGCACACACATGACGGATGTGTTCCTAGCGTGCTCTGCACACACATGATGGGTGTGTTCCTTGTGTGCTGTATACATACATGATTGTGTTCCCAGCATGCTCTGCACACACGTGACGGATGTGTTCCTAGCATGCTGTGCACACACGGGGTGGCTGTGTTCCTAGCGTGCTGTGCACACACGGGGTGGCTGTGTTCCCAGCGTGCTTTGTACACAGGTGGCTGTGTTCCTAGTGTGCTCTGCACACACATGACGGATGTGTCCCTAGTGTGCTGTGCACATACGGGGCAGCTGTGTTCCTAGCATGCTGTGTACACATGGGTGGCTGTGTTCCTAGTGTGTTGTGCACACACGGCTGGCTGTGTTCCTAGCGTGCTCTGCACACACGGGGCAGCTGGGTGGCTAGCATGCTGTGCACACATGGGGCAGCTGTGTTCCTAGCGTGCTCTGCACACACGGGTGGCTGTGTTCCTAGCGTGCTCTGCACACACGGGGTGGCTGTGTTCCTAGCGTGCTCTGCACACACGGGGTGGCTGTGTTCCTAGTGTGTTGTGCACACACGGTTGGCTGTGTTCCTAGTGTGCTGTGTACACATGGGTGGTTGTGTTCCTAGCGTGCTCTGCACACATGGGGCGGCTGTGTTCCTAGCGTGCTCTGCACACACGGGCGGCTGTGTTTGCTGGCTCTCAGGCCTCCTCCTTTTATTTCCCTTTGTTTGATAACCCCGGCACTTGTTTTTCTAATGTTCTCCTCTGGATCCTTTCCTGCACTGAGAAATATGAAATCAATAAGGCCCAAGTCTGCCAAAACCGCGGCTTAAGCAAATCTTTCCTCATAGCTTTCCTGATTTATGAAATTGCACTCTGGCAGCGAATGCTGGCAGCCCTGTGTCCCGCAGGCCTGGTCCAATATGTCATCCTCCCGCCCCGGCCCCGTGCGTCCCCACGCAGTGCCAGGCCCCTTCCTGGCTCTTCATGCAGACGGGGAATCCAGCCCTGTGTCACAGGTGGAGAAACTGAGGCACAGAGCTGCTCAGTGACCCGGCCAGGGCCCCACGGCTCCGGACGAGAGTGCTGGGTTCTGCCCTGGGCCGTGCGACCTGGGTGTGCTCACCCCAGGGTGCCCTGCCTCTGGGGGCTGGGGCTCGTCCGCCGCCTTCCACTCTGCACGCTGCCTGGCCAGGGGCACGTGCTGGCACCCGGTCTTCAGGGACCTCATCGGTCACCCTCTGGGTGTCCCGCAGGGAAGGACTAAGCAGGGCCAGGACCTCCCCTCCTGCCTTGCAGCACCGGGCGACTACGTGCGGCTTCCGTCCTCACTGCTCCTGGGACCCGGGCCCTCTTTTCCCTCCCTTTGTAGGAGCTGTCGGGCTGGACAACCTCACCTCCCCCTGCTGTCCTCCAGGTTTCCCGTGACCCCGCCTCCCGGCGGGACTCCCCCTGTCCACGTCTGGACTCCCCACCTTTTGTTGGGAAAGCGATTCTGAGGTGGGCTTCCTCCTGTTCCCTCCAAACAGGCCTGACCCCCACAGGCAGGAGGGCGGGGTGAGCTCGGGGGTCCCCGTCTTCCTAGCCCTTGGACTGCCGCGGGTCTGCGTGCCAGCCGGCCTCCGATGGGCGATGGGCTCCGCCTCTTCCTGCCCAGGCAGCACGTGTCCGGGGCTCAGGAACCTGAAGCCATGCTCAGATTTCTGTGATCAACAAACCCACGGGCAGGTGAGGCCGCTGGGTGAGGGCCCCGTGGATTCAAGGTTGGCGCCTCCCCGGGTCCCTCTCTTAGCACTGAAGGCAAATGGAAGTAAATGAAGGGGGGGAGAGGCAGAGGCAGAGGGAGAGGGAGGGGGAGAGGGAGGGGGAGGGGGAGACGGAGAGGGGGAGGGGGAGGGGGAGGGGTGGGGGAGAGGGCGAGAGGGGGGAGGGGGAGAGGGAAAAGGAGGGGGAAGGGGAGGGGGAAGGGGAGGGGGGAGGGGAAAGAGGGGAAGGAAGGGGAGGAGGGGGAGAGGAGGGGAGGGGAGGGGGGAGGGGAGAGAGGAGAGGAGAGGAGAGCAAGGAAGGAAGGGGGGCAGAGAGGCAGGGAGGGAGAGAAGGAGACTGGGTGGGGGACGGTGTGGCGCTGATCCAATCCTGCCCACCCACCAGGCGGCTCTGGCAGCTTGAACCCGGGCCCTGCGGCTGGCTGCTGGGGTCCAGCCCGCCTGAGAGTCATGTATAGAAGCAGCTGCGGTCTGGCTGCACCCCCAGACGCCTTCAGGGCTGTGCGTCCACAGATCCTGTTATCAAAGCCGCACCTGCTAAAGCTATCGCGTCCCGCCTGTCAGCCTGCATCCGCGCCTGCCAGAAATAGCTCCTGGCCTGGGGTTACAGCCTCTGTAAGCTGCAGCGACCTGCCAAGGTCAAGATCAAGCAGAGCTCCGGTGCATTCGGCCCAGGCCCACACGGCCCACCCGGGCTGCACCAGTGGAGTCCTGGCCTTGGGGCACGAGTGCTGAGTTTTCACCAAGCCAGAAACCCACAAAGGGCACGCGGTGCCACGGGCTCGAGACGCCGGCTCAGGCTACTCCCAAACCCGCGCCTCCATCTTCCTCTCCTTCCAGGTTCCCATCCAGGCCTGGCCCATCCCTCCTTGGGAGTGTGGCAGGTGTTAGACTGAGCGGGTTTCCGGAGGGCGCCACCCCAGGTCCACAAGACACAAGGACCAAGCGTTGTCTTGGTTTCCAACCAGGCTGTGGGAAGGAGAGGACCGCGGCCCTGCCCCGGGCCTTGTTCATAGCCCGACCTTGGCCCTGCCCGGCTCCAGAGCCAGCTGTGCCATCTGGGGGTGAGGCTGGAGGATGGGGATCTGCCCACGCTGCAGGCCTGAGTCACGTCCCTGCCCCGCTCCAGGCTGGACGGTGTCCGCTCCCGTGGACACCCACGGCTAATCCCTGAGACTTCGCAGGTGGGATTTGGCCGAGGATCGTCATGAGGGCCTGAGCCTGGATCATCCCGAGGGGCTCTGAGTCACCACCAGGGTCCTTCCAGGAAGGTCAGAGCCGGAGGAGATGTGAGGACCAGAGCTGCCGTCAGACTGCTGAGGTCACGGTCAAGAGGTGCCGGAAGCTTCTAGAAGCTGCAGAAGGCAAGAGAATTCCCAGTTTTGGACTCCCCTCCAGGACGGCGACCCTGACTGCACGTTGTTTTCAGCCGGGGGGTTTGCAGGACACTCCCAGGGAGGCCAGGGAAGAGGCCAGCGCGGCTCTCTAACAGGGCTCCCTGCCTGGGACCAGGAGAAGTGACCAGAGAGTCTGACTGTTTAGACTGAGGCCCCGGGGGGTGGGCGTCTGGCCCAAGGCCCCATGACCGTAAAGCAAAGCAGGAAAAGGCTCAGGGCCACTCACAAAGCTCTCTCCTTCTCTGCTCACCCTGGGGGTATAACAGTGCCCCCTGCGGGTGGCCTGGGCGCTCCCATAGGGGCCCAGGATTCAGCTCCCCTTGTCCAAGGTCACCTGGACCCCACAGCGTGCCCCGCACGCCGCCTCCAACCACGGTCCGCCCATTACTCATCCTGCCCTACTTACGCCTCTGAGACGTGAATCAGTTCACACCACACGGCCTTCTCCTGCCAAGAGAGCCGGCGTTTGCTTCCTGTTTGGCAAGAAGAGCAGGGGACGGAAACCGAGTTCAAGCCTTGGCCCCGTGTGGCCTGCTGGTCACCGCCGGCCTCCTCCGCAGGCTCCCGCATCAACGTCCCGGCAGCCCGCACGCGGGGGTCCCGTGAGGCTTCGGTGACGACTTCCCCTGGGCCGCTGTGCTGTTGGTGTGTCCGGCACGTATCAGACAAACACCTGCCCCTGGTGCCGGGGACGCAGCTCTGCACCACGCTGGGTCGGTGCCCTGGTGGGGAGGGGCCGAGGGAGCAGGTGCACCGAGCACCAGTCACATGAGCTGGCTCCTTTGTTGCTGTGGAGCAGGACGGAGGCAGGCCTGGGGACACGAAGACCTGGGCTGGAGTCTCCACGCACCCCCAGGAGCCGGGAGTGGGCGGCTCATGGTCCCTTCCCAGCTGGCAGGAGAAAGGGGACCCCAAACCTGAGCCGGCAGAGCCACCAGAGGCCGCGTGCCTTCAGCGAGCTCCACCCAGGCTTCCTTCTCCTCTCCCCGCTCTCTCCTGAGCGCCAGCTGTCTCCACCGCCACTTCACTCTTGCACATGTGTCATTTCGCCACAAGGGCGGCGCCCTGGGAGCACCAGGTTTGGCTCACCCCTGGCTGATAAACCAGAAGGGAAGCGAGGAATTCCCAGGGCCGGCAGCATCGAAGACCCTGCCCCTGCCCCCCCAGCGCGGTCATTCCCCCCTGCTGGACCCTGCAGGGCTGAGCTCTGAGTGCGGGTCCTCGGAGCCTTGCTGGAAACGTGGGTCCTTGGGGCATTTGTTTCTGTTTGTTCACTTTAATCCTCGTGTGTTTCTGGTGTTTGACGCGGTGCTCTGACGCGCGTCTCCACTGCAGGATGTCTGCACGCAGCTAAGGCACAGGCGTGCCGGGCGGTGCCCGCCGTGGCCCCGGGCCCCCGTCCCTTTCTGCCTCTTGGTGCCCCTGGCCCTGGAACAGAGCCCGTGCTGAGCAGATGTCCGGTGGACACTGGGCACGTCTTTGTGGGGAGGGGGCTCTGACACGGTTGGCAGTGTGGACCCTGCTTCCTGAGGAGGGTCCGGCGTGAGGACACAGGGGAGCACCGTGGTTTGGGGATGGGGGACCTCGTTTCCTGGCCGAGAGCCTTGAGGCTCAGCCAGGGTCGCCACCTGTCCCTTGTCCCCTCCCCTTCTGACTGCTCCACTCCTTAACCCGCAGGTGGCTGTGCCTGACCCAGTCTCTCTGACTCTGCCCCTCCCTGCTGGCAGGTCTGGAAGGTTCCTGGACTTTGGGGAGCCATCCCCAGGTAAAGCCTCTGTCGCTCCCCCTCTTCGTGGAGGAACGACACTGAACCCTGCCTAGGCTTCATATCCGAGTCACGGCACCATTATGTCGCTCCCCCTCGAGCTAGGTTTCCTATCCGAGTCACGGCACCATTATGTCGCTCCCCCTCTTCGCGGAGGAACGACACAGGACCCTGCGCTGTTCTTTCGTCTGCTCGGCCCTCCCCGGGTTTGCTGCTGGTTCTTCCCGGGTTGGCTACTATCCCTTCCACCTCCGTGGAAGGGCAGTTCCCCCTGGCCACATTCCCCACTTCCGCAGGGGAGCGGCACACCGCCGGCCGGGTCTCTCGGGGGCTGCACGGGTGTTCCTTCAGCTAGATGTTCCCCATAGATGTTCCCCGGTGCATGCCGTCTCTCTCCTCCTTTATAGTCCTCCTCTGCCAATCCCAACTCGGCTACCCACACACCGAGTACGCTGCTCTCCTCCAATCAGGAGCAAGTCCTACAATTTATTAGTTGAACTGGAGGCAGCTGTGCAGAAGCTGTTTACTTCTCTCCCAGCGCCATATTGTGGGAGAGCAGATGCATAGAATAAGTCTTAATTCGAGTAACAGTCTAGTCTGGATTGCTCCCCACAGCCTCCCCGACATGCCCAGGTTGGCTCAGGGGTCCTCCCTCTGCCCCTGCCCAGAGGCTGGGCTCCTGCAGGTCTCCCCGCCTCTCCAGCTGTGCCTTTGGCACAGCAAAGCACCTGGCCCCTAGGGGGTCCCACGGTCCTCCCAGAGCTGCCCCTAACCAGATGAGGGAGACCTTGGGACCCTTCTAGACTTTGCAGTGAGAAAGCTGAAGTCTTGGGCTATCAGTGCGCCTGGGTGTTGCGTCCTGGCTCCAGCCGCTTCCCATTCCAGCTCCTGCTCATGCGCACGCGGGAGGCAGCAGGTGGGGGCTCAAGTGCCGGGTCCCTGCCAGGGATGAGGAAGCCCTGGATTGAGTTCCGAGCTCCTGACGTCAGCCTGGCCAGCCCTGGCGGTTGCCGGCATTTAGAGGGTGAAGCAGCAGATGGGAGATCTCTGTCTCTGTATCTGTCTCTGTCTCTGTCTCTCTGTGTCTCTGTCTTTCTGTCTCTGTCTGTCTCTGTCTCTCTCTCTGTCCCTGTCTCTCTGTCTCTGTCTCTCTGTCTCTGTCTCTCTGTCTCTCTGTCTCTGTCTCTCTGTCTCTGTCTCTCTGTGTCTCTGTCTCTGTCTCTCTCTGTGTCCCTGTCTCTCTGTCTCTGTCTCTCTCTCTGTCTCTGTCTCTGTCTCTCTCTGTGTCTCTGTCTCTCTCTCTCTGCCTTTCAAAGAAAGCTGAAATCTAACTTGAAGAAAGAGCAGCTGGGTTTTGCCCTTGCTGTCTCGGGGCCAGCACAGGGGGCAGGGTCTTGCCAGGCAGGAGACGCCCCTGGCAGCCGCCCCTTCTTCCTTCAGGGGCCCCCTGGGATCGCCCTGCCCCCCTCCCTCACCCTCGGGCCATATTGCCCAGCTCACAGGCCCCGCAGCCGGGAGCTGCCGGAGGGCTGGCGAGCAGACCTGGGTGCCTGTCGCTGCCGCCCCCAGAGGTGGCGGCCATGGCTCTCACACTCTTCTCTGTGGCTTCTGCTCCTCAGGTCTTCAAAACCCGGGCCCTGCCCCCTTGGCCCCCAGGGCATGCCAGCTCCGGGACGAGGGCTGGATGCTTGTGGCACAGGCTGTGGGCCTCCGTGGATGTGTCCACGCGGGCATGCGGCTGTGACTGGTTCTCATTTTGGTGTTTTAGGTTGCGATTGATTTTCCAGGAGGAGGCGCTGTGCTTAATGAAGTGAGGGCGGTGGTTCTATCTGGGAGGGGGTCACGCAGGACAATCGCCCCCTGGTGACAGAACCTCTCTTTCTGAAATACGCACCATGCAGTGGGCAGCGGGAGGTGCTGGGGAGTGGGCGGGGAAGGCCGGGGAGCTGCTGGTGTCACCCCCACTGCTGGGGTCCGGCAGGGAAGCCACTGTGGCTTTATTGTTGTTGTGTTGTTTTTAAATATTTATTTATTTAATTGAAAGGCAGAGTTACACAGAGAAGGGAGAGGCAGAAAGAGAGAGAGAGAGAGAGAGAGAGAGAGAGAGAGGTCATCCATCCACTGGTTCACTCCCCAAATGGCCGCAACCATTGGAGCTGAGCAGATCCGAAGTCAGGAGCCAGGAGCTTCTTCCAGGTCTCCCAGGCAGGTGCAGGGGCCCAAGGACTTGGGCCATCTCCCACTGCTTTTCCAGGCCACAGCAGAGAGCTGGATTGGAAGTGGAGCAGCCGGGACTTGAACCAGTGCCCACATGGGATGCCAGCACTGCAGGCGGCGGCTTTACGCTCTGTGCCCCAGCGCCGGGCCCGTCTTTTCTGTAAACCCAGAGGAGGCAGCATAGTTTATTTTCCTTCTGGCCAAAGCCTAAGCCCCCCGCGGAGGCAAGAGCCCCAGGATCTGCGGATCTTCCCGGAGGTGAGAGGCCACCTGCTCCCCTCGTGGTCCACCGCCCTGCCCGCTGGCCCTGCTGCCCTGCGGGTGGAGTCCAGTCGCCCCCCCCCCCCTTACTGTACCTTCTGGTTTGGCATGCGATGAAAGGACTGCTTCAGAATTGTTCTGTTTCCAGGGAGAGTGGGAGGAGCGAGGCCTTTCCCGGCTCTCGCTTGAGGCAGGGCCCGTGTTGCACGATGTCCCTCAGCCTGCGGAGCGAGGGTCCCGGTTTGCTGGGGGCTGTGCGGGTCTTAGTGCGAGAACCTTGCAGTCCAGGAACCCTGTCGGGGCCAGGCAGGTGGTGGCCTGAGCTCAGGCCGGCATAGGATCCTCACCTGAGTGAGAGAGAGAGAGAGAGACAGAGAGACAGAGACAGAGAGAGAGAGAGAGAGACAGAGACAGACAGAGAGAGAGAGAGAGAGACAGAGAGAGACACAGAGAGACAGAGAGAGACACAGAGAGACAGAGAGAGACACAGAGAGACAGAGAGAGAGACAGAGGCAGAGACAGAGAGAGACAGAGACAGAGAGACAGAGAGAGAGAGAGAGAGAGGAGAGAGAGAGAGAGAATCTGTGGATTCACTGGTCCTAGGCAGCAGGGAAGGAAGGCAGCTCCAGGGCAGGGGTGGCGGGGGGCAGCTCCCCCACTGGAAATGCCCCCAGCGGCCAAGCCTCCTCTGGACGTCACAGCCCGCTGAGGAGCCCGGCTTCCACAGGGCTCCCTGGGTCAGGGTGGAGAGAGCGGGAGGTGTGCGGAGCCCAGAGTTCCCGCTCAGCTCCCGCCCAGGCCCGGGATCACAGCCCGGCGGGGGAAGGAGCTGCTCGGCCCAAATCCTCCGCCGCCCTCCCCTCGGCAACCGCGGGCCTTTCTGGTCATCCCCAGGCCCACCCCTGCTTGCCCTGTCTCAGGCATCGGAGGGGCCCCTGCCTGCAGGGTGAGCGATTGAGCAAAGGGGCCTTGGCTGACGTCAGCTAACATGCTCAGCGTGTGCCCGGCAGCTGGGTCCGGAGATGGAGCCCTTCGGGGTTGACTGATGGGCCAGGGACCCCCCAGCAGGTGAGCGTGGCTCTGGCCCCCAGCTTCGCACTGTCCCTGCGGGGAAGGCGGGGCTGAGCCTGGTTGGGGGAACCTGCTAGAGCCGCTGGGCAAATCCCGCCGACTCCCGATGTTCTTACAGGTGGTCGGGGGTTCCCCGAGCATCCTCCTCCCAGGCCTGTCTCCTGGCACCTTCCGGAGTCCATCAGTACGGGGGTGGGGCCTGTGGAGCTGGCGGTGGTCTGGGTGTGTGGCCTTGGCACATGTGTCACTGCTGGGCAGGTGTGCTCCACCGGCCGAGGGTCCCAGGCTCTGGCCACACGGCCACTGGTGGACCTGGCTTGTGTTCTGGGCTGGCCCCGGCGGTGCTCAGTCAGTACCCCGTTCTCCACCAAAGGTGCAGGGGCATTTGCATTCTGCAGACCCCGGCTCTGACCATTAGCGACTTTCCTAGAAGGAGAGTCCCGAGGCCGGAATGGCCGTGGCACGGCTGAGAGGAGCCGGCGCCACCCGGGGCTCTAATTACTGTTTGTTTTATGATGTTCCGGGGTGATCGCTAGGTACAGTACAGCGAATGGAATTCTAGGAGTGTGTGTCCATTCAAACAGCAGGCGGGAAGACGGGAAGGCGCTGTCCCAGGAGGTGGGGCGGCTTTTCCTGCCTTGCACACCTGCTGGCCATTCCATGAGCGGTAAGTGGATGGGACTGGCATCAGCTCCTGGGTCCACAAGAAAGGGGTCGTAGATTGGAGGAGGCCCCTGGGGTGACCAGCGTCCTATATGGAGGGGCCGGGAGGTCTCTGGGTGTCTGGCCCTGCCAGGCCAGAGATGGGGGGCGCCGTCAGGGTCCTTGGCTGAGTGGGGACCATGGCCTTACCCGAAATTCTGTGCAGCTCGGGCTGGGGAGCAGAGGGGCCTCGGTGTTTCACCTGCGGCTTCGGGGGCCCGGTGGCAGCGCTAACTGTTCTGATGGCCTGGATGCCACATGGAGGGGCGGGGGACTTCGGTGCTGCAGATTTCTTGTCCCACTGTAGGCTCCCGTGGGCGCTGCTGGGCTGACTCCAGGGTCTCAGCTGGGCTGCGCTCCCGTGGGAGGCTACAGGTTGCAGTCTGCTCCCCTAGCGCTCCCAGCCTGCTCCCGTCCAGCCAGCCCCGCAGCGGGCAGTGGCCCGCCGGGTCCCTGCCACACGGCTGCTTCTCTGGTTCTGCCCTCTTCCCTGCACTCAGCCTGGGCCCCCCAGACCCAGACGGTCAGACCTCAGCTGGGCTCAGCTGGTCAGCAGCAGCCTTCCATCCATGTGCTACCTGCGTCCTCTCCGCCCCAGGAGTGGCCACATCCCAGCCTCTGCAGGCCAGGCCGGAACCTGGACATCCTTGACTGTGAATTCTGCCAGCCACGAGTCGGGGACACATCTTGCCTTTCTCGTGTATTTACTTTTAAATTAAAAGAAAATTATTTACTTATTTTCATTGTATTTGAAAGGCCGAGAGACAGAGACAGAGAGAAGTTGGTTGGCTGGTTCATTCCCCAAATGCCTGCCACCTCCAACTCTGGGCCCGGCTCAAGTCAGGACCCAGAACTCAGCCCAGGCCTCCCATGTGGATGCACCTGCTGCCCCCGTGGCCCATCCCCAGGGTGCTTCCTCCCGAGTGCCACAGCCGGGACTGGAACCAGGCACTCTGCCCTGGGATGTGGGTGTGCTCCGGGCCCACCCCTCATTCTTTTTTAAGGAAAAGAGCAGAGAAGTCGAGGGAGTACTGGAGCCTGCGGCTTGGTCCCCGAGTGTTATGAGGGCACCGTCGGCTCTGAGCGCACGCCCAGCCTTGCTGCTGCCCTGAGCAGTGGGAAAGAAGCCGCTGGTCCCCGTGGGGGGAACAGAGCGAGGGGCAGGCGGGGATGCACTCCAGAGCTGCAGGCCGAGCGCCCCTGGGCCTGGCCTGAGTTCAGACCCCACAGGCTCTCCGGTGCACTGCCCAGACTTCCAGAACATGGTTCCCACGTGTGTGTGCCTGATGCAGCACCAGGGGGCACAGGCCACGTTGTGGCAATGACCTTCATGAGGGCTGCTCCCCCAGGGGGCTGCTCCACCTGTGGCTTGGTGTGGACGCCGCAGCTGTTGGCCTCAGGACACTGGCCTCGCCCTGCCAGGGTTCCTCGTTCAAGGTCACAGGCTCTCTGCCCTGCTGTGCTAACGGCTTCTGTTTCGAAATCAGAGCCAGGACATTTGGGTTGATGAGTCTGACCAAGGCACGCACCTGCGTGGGTGGAACTCAGCAAGACCTGCCCCGCCCCCCCGCAGCCCCCCCACCCAGAGCCTAGGGGTTTGTTTCGCTGGGTCCAGGCCTTCAACCACAGGAGCCAGCAGGGCTGTGCCCTTTCACTGCCTCGCTCCCCCGGGGTCGTGCTGGGGCTGCATGGCCCGCGGGCCCTCCCCTCGCTGCGGGCTGGGGTTTCCCCCACGGCCAGGCCACACTGCGCCTCCTTCCTCCTGCTGATGGACTTCGGGCTGGGTCCCGTGGCTGGCTGCAGTGAACAAAGACGCTGTGACATTCTCGTTAAAAAACGAACAAGCAGGGAGTTGGCCTGGTGGCTGTGTGTGACCTGGCTAGGACGGGAGTGTGCGTGGGACGATGGGCAGCCCGGCCCCACAGCACTGCGTCCGCTTCCGGCAGCTGGCTGGGTCTGAGGCTCCGCCCCTGGGGGCGCCCACAGCTTCCGGGGCGCCTGCTGGGATGAAGGGGGCGGTGGCTCAGCAGACGGCCCGGGCCCCGCGGTGCCAACAGCCGCGCTCTGGCCACCTGCACTGCTGTCCCAGCTCCGGTCCTCACACCCGTGCTTGTTTATGTATTTATGGGCCCTGAATTGCCGCTTCCGGCGCTGTTTACTTAACGATGTAACAGTAATTGTGGGATAATTGTGCTGCAATGAGGGAGCAGCCAGGGTCTGTGCAGTTAGTGGTAATAAAGTCCAGGCTTTATGGGCTCTGCTCCGGGGAGATGGATAGCCTTAATATCGCGTTATGCAATGATTGTTTCCAGCCCAGAATGGTTGGGATTTGCACCGAGACCCTCAGCCAGGGAACAGGAAGGAAGAGCAAACCCTTGTGGCTTCTTTGTTTCCCTGACACACAGCACACACACACACACACATGCACACATATGTACACACATGCACACACATGTACACATACACACATGCATACAAACATACCCACATATACATACATGCATACAAATATATACGTACACACAAACACACAGCACACACACGCACACACATGTACACACATGCACATACATGCACACGCATGCACGCGCATGCAAACACGTGTACACATATACACACATGCACACACGTACACACGCACACATATGTACACACATACAAATGTACATGCATGCACACAAACACATGTACACACACATGTGCACATGCATACAAACATACACACATACACACATGTGCATATGCACGTGTACACACATACACACATGTACACACATGCACACACACAGAGCTAGGATCCAGGGTTCCAGCTTCTCCTTCGTGTTGGGGATGAAGAGGAAGTTGAGGGAGAGCCCTGATGTAGCCGCCCACCTCTCCTGGCCTCTGCCAATCTCTTGATAAGAGACGTGGGTCTGGCACTGTGGTGTAATAGGCTAAGCCTCCGCCTGCAGCGCTGGCATCCCACATGGACACCCGTTCTAGTTCTGGCTGCTCCTCCTCTGACCCAGCTCCCAGCTATGGCCTGGGAAAGCAGTGGAAGATGGCCCAAGTCCTTGGGCCCCTGCACCCACGTGGGAGACCCAGAAGAAGCTCCTGGCTCCTGGCTTCAGATCAGCTCAGCTCCAGCCATTGTGGCCAATTGGGGAGTGAACCAGCGGACGGATGACCTTTCTCTGTCTCTTTCCTCTCCCTGTCTGTAGCTCTGCCTCTCAAATAAAAGAGGGGGGGCATAGGTGTCCAGAGTCCTTTCTCCTATTAAGCTTAATTAATTAACTAGAGCAAGAGAAAGAGCGAGAGAGGGAGAGAGAGAGCAAAAGTGCTGTTCCCTCTCCAAATGACTGCAATGGCTGGGGCTGGGCCGCACTGAAGCTGGGGACGCCCTGCAGCCACCCCCGGGGGTGGTGAGAACCCAGCGCCAGAGCCATCATCGCTGCCCCCCGGGAACCCAGCACCGGAGCTGTCACTGCTGGTCCCTGGGAACCCAGCCTGGAGCCGTCACTGCTGCCCCCGGGAACCCAGCCTGGAGCCGTCGCCGCTGCCCCCCGGGGTGCGTGTGAGCGGGAAGTGGAGTCAGGAGCAGCACTGGGCAGGTCCCAGAGGCTCCAACGTGGGACGTGAGAATCACGACTGCTCGGCCCAGCGTCCACCGCAGAGCCCTCTATGATGGCCCAGGAGTGGTGACACCTGGGGGCTGCCTCCCTGAGCCCCCACGGAGCCCTGGCACCTGCCAGCGCTGGGAATCTTCAGGGCGTCTCTGGCTGATGGGCACCTGCAGCTTCTCCCAAATGTCGGTGCCGAGAAGGCCTCGGAGGCCAGCGAGCCCCGCCCCACAGCCGCTGTAAGCCAGGGAGCACTCGGCTCAGACGGGGCAGGGCCCTGCAGCCGGCCGGTCTCTGCCAGGGTCAGTGTTGCAGCCTGTGGCACGCGGGCACTGCCCTGGGGGCAGAGCAGGGAGAACAGGGATCTCCCGGGGCATCGTGAAGTGCAGACAAGCTCAAGAACCGTGGCCAGGGAAGGGTGCGGAGGTGGCACTGGGGCTGTGCTGGCCCCGGGGGGGGGGCCCTGGAACCATCACATTAGGCACAGTAGCAATGGTTGTGGCCCCAGGACTAAGAGAACCCGTGAGTCTGCGCCAAGACAAACAACCTCACAGGCGAGTAAAACGCGGGGTATAGCGCTCCACCGAGGGGCAGGGAGCTGTTAGGAGCACCGGGGCCAGCGGCTGAAGCCTGGACGGTGAGCGGGTCTGTCCACAGGCCGTCTGTTCATCACAAGAAGACGAGAGCGCTGTCATGGTGCGGAGGGCCGGCAGCCCAGCCTTAACCAGGATAGCCATGCCCTGCCCGGCTCCAGGAAGAGGAGGTGGCGGCATTACTCCCCTGTGCAGGGCAGGGCCTGGACGAGGCCACACCAGCAGGCCCAGGCCCGGGGGTCTCTGCATGCAGCCGGCCTAGCCCCTCCCAAAGTGACCGAGTTGGAAAGAGGAAGGAATCCAGGGACTGCAGCAGCCTGCAAGGGCAGGACGTGGTGGATGTGGCGCCCAGGCCTGGCATGGAGGGAGGCTGGGGCAGTGCCGAGAGGAGCCCGGGGCAGCGGGATGACCGCGGAGTGGGGGCCTGGTGCTGAGTCCACGTCGTGTGTCCTGAGTTCCAGCATCAGCTGCGCCTCTGCTAGAGAAAGATGGGCGCGGGGCGGCAGCGGAGCAGCAGGGGCACCTCGGGGAGGGTCCACGGAGCCACGGTCTGCAGGGTGGACACAGGGAGCTGGCCAAGTCACTCTGTGTGGGAGTGATGCCGGCTCGAGGTCAACAAGCCCCACATGGCAGCTTTCTGGCCACGATGACCCAAACAAGATAGAACCAAGTCACCCCCGGGAGCAGAGCAGGTGTGGGCCCAGCGCCTGGTGGGTGTCGGAGCAGCCCGAGCCGGCTTCCCGGGCCTTGCAAACAGCCGGGGAGCTGTCGGCTGAGTCCGGGGAAAGCTGGCAGCCCCCCAGGGCACGGCCTGCTCGGCCTTCAGTTCTGAGCCGGCCGCTCCTTCCAGTGTTTTCCTTCCAGTTACCTTCCTGCTGGGAAAATGTGGCTCCCGGTGAGTGCCCTGGGCTCGTGGGTGGTGGCCGTGCCCTGTGCGCTGTCCCCAGGACGTCCGTGCTCACCTGCAGCACCAGCCCCCAGCCCCCAGCCCCCAGGGCAGCACCTGCAGTGGCTCTCTTGCTTTTCTCTCTCCTCTCCTCTGTCTGTCTCCGTCTCTCTCCTTTGTCTCTCCCCTCTCCTCTTTCTCTCTCCCCCCTCCTCTCTCTCCTCTGTCTCTCTCTCCTCTCTCTTCCTCTTTCTCTCCCTCTCTCTCTCTATTCTCTCTCTCTTCCTCTCTCTCTCCTCCCTCTCTCCTCTCTCTCTCCTTTGTCTCTCTCCCCTCTCCTCTCTCTTTCTCTCTCCTCTGTCTCTCCTCTCTCTCTCTCTCCTCTGTCTCTCTCTCTCCTCCCTCTCCTCTTTCTCCTTTCTCTCTCTCTCCCCTCTCCTCTCTCTCTCCCTCTCTCTCCCTCTCTCTCCTCTCTCTCTCTCTTTCTCCTCTCCTTCTCTCTCCTCTCTCCTCTGTGTCTCTCTCTCTTCTCTCTCTCCTCTCTCTCTCTCCCCTCTCCTCTCTCTCTCTCTCTCTCTCTCTGTCCTTCCTTTTAATCACTCCGTTGGTCAGTGGCCTGGTGACTGAAGCGCTCCCCAGGGCAGAGATTGGCGAGGCTCTGGGAGGAGGGGGAAGCAGATTTGTGGAGGAGGCGGCAGCTCGGGTCGGGGGTGGGGAACCCTCAGTGACCTTGTCCAGCAAGGACCGAGTCAGCTCCGCTGAGGGGTTCCCTGACGTGAAACCCAGAGGAAGGTGCTCGGGGACGGAGGAAGCCTCGTGTCCAGAACTCCCTGGCGTCCAGGCTAGACAAACTTTCCTGCCCCTTGGTGACGCCCGGTGTGGTTCCCTGGCCACTTCCGTGGCTGCCAGAACAGCCAGCCTCGTGTCCAGTGGCTTCCAACAGCACAGCTGGGTCCGGGTGCAGGCCTGCAGGTTTCCGTGGGGTCAGGGCGAGGGCAGAGCTGTGTCCCTCTGGGGGCCCCGGGCCAGCCCTTTCTCCTGCCAATTCCCACGTGCATCGGCCGCCCGCCTGCTGCCGTTGATTCCGAGGGGGTCCCTCTGCTGTCATGGCCGAGGCAGCCATTGACATGGGGCTTCCTCCCTCCTCCCTCCTTCAGATGGCCTTGGGCTGTGCAGAAGGGGCGCTGAGCTCCTCCCCAAGGCCTCTGCAGTCTGAGACGGGAGCCCACGGCCGGGCCTCTGCCCTGCAGTGCGGGGGCTGGGGCCTCAGCTGACCCCAGGGACGGAGCCTGGAGGTCCCCCCACGCCCTCGCCACCGCACGCAGGCCCTGGTTTGCTGGTGCAGGGACGCAGGGGCCCCCTGAGCACAAGGCCTGCTGCTGAGGGAGCCAGGGAAATCCAGAGACACCCCGAGGGGGTGGAGCGGTGCCTGAGACGGGTCTGAGGCCCCTGCCCCCAGGGAGCGGGAGAGAGCTCGTGCCGGCCACCGCCGATGCGCGCGCGGCTGCATAGCAGACGGCCATTCCCTCACTCATTCCCCAGGCGTTCACTCGGGTACCACGCACTCCCGGGGAACCTGCCGTGGGCTGGATGTACTTCCGGGCTGCGGGATGCAGACACCGGACAGGCAGGTGCTGGGAGGGCCACCCCGGGCGTCCAGCTGAACCACGCCCTTCGCGTGCCCGGTCCCCTCCTGCGCAGGGCTGCTGCGCGTGCTGTGGGCTTTGGATGCGATGGTGCAGGTTGATTGTCGCCCTTCGCATAGCTCCATTTACTTAGTCTCCTTATTATTTATTTGTGTGTGAGAGACGAAGAGAAATGGCCCACCCGTTGCTAGTTCATTCCCTAAATGCCTGGGATAGCTTGGACTTGGCCAGGGCCCAAACCAGGAGCTGGGGGACTCAGTCCAGGTCTCCGACCTGTGTGGCAGGGGCTCGACGGCCGCCTTGCGGGGTGTGCGTCGGCCGGCAGCTGGGACCGGCGGCAGGGCTGAGACTCGACCCAGGCGCTCCTGTCAGGAGGTTGGCATCCCTCACGGCTGTTGTGCGAATGCCTGACCCTCCTGTTAGACAGCGACCAGGGATACGAGGGATACGCGCAGGAGGGCATCCTGTCCCAAAATGCGAGCCCTGGAAGACAGGGCGCCCGGCCATGCTGGGGCGGAGCAGGTGCAGCCGCACCTCACGCCCTGGACTGTGGTTCTGTCTGCTCCCGCAGCTCCTGGCGGGCAGGGTCTTCCATTCTGGACGTCAGGGGGGTACCTGAGGGTCTGCCTGCTCCCCAGAGGCTCTGCTGAGTTTCCTGCAGTCCGGGCTCGCAGCTGGCCCGTGGCCTCAGTGAACTGATTGCACAGAAAATAACAAGGAAGGAAATTCTGCCACTTGCACCAGTGTAGTCGAACCCGCGGGACGTTATGCAGCGTTTAATAAGCCTGTCACAGAAGGCTAAACGCTGCGCGATTCCGCTTATACGAAGAACCCAAAATAGATGCATTCACAGAAGCAGAGAACAGAGAGGCAGGCGGGCGGCTGCCGGGCGGGGGAGGGCACGCGGGAGCCGATTTTCAGCGGTGTTGGGAGATGAGTCAGCTGCCGACTCCGACACGCAGCCCAGCACCTGTCTGCCACAGCACCCCGCCGTGCACGCCGGAGTCTGGGAAGAGGGTGTGTTCTTACGGCACACACAGGAGCCGAGGGCGGTTTCGGAGGCCATGGGCAGGGTTAGTGTCGCGGTTGTGGGGGTGGTGTCATGGGGTGGGCCCGAGTCCAAAGCTGTCAAGATGCGTACAAGTTCGGAGCCCCGCATCCCACGTGGGAACTCCGGGTCCGGCTCTGACCCCAGCGCCTGGCTAATGTGCAGCCTGGGGGGCAGCCGGGAGGCTCTGCTGGGGCCTCTGCCCTCACGAGGAGACCCAGAAGGCGGCCCTGGCTCCCAGCTTTGGCCTGGCTCAGCCTCAGCGGCGGTGGACGCTTGGGGAGCGAGCCCGCGGCTGGAGCGGCTCCCCCCGTCTCTTGCGTTCCCCTTCTCTGTCTCTCTGATGTTCAAACGAATTGAATGAAAAGTTGTAAAAAGTTGTGTACATCAAAGGCGTGCATCCGCTGTCCGTGAGCGCAGCTAACACAGGAAGGAAGAGGCGACCCCACAGCGCCAGGCCTGCAGTGTCACGTGACACACGGGACGGGGCCTCCAGCTGCAGGGCCAGCAGCCCCGTCCTCACCGCTCCGCTGCTGAGTTGGGGTGGGGTGAGGGGATCTGGGGCCCCAAAGCACCTCCAGTGCTACATGCGGGTGTGGCCGGCACAGAGAGGTGTCCCAGCCTGGGCTCACCTGCCCACGGCCAGGGCCCTGTCACTCCGCTCCACCAGGGACCCCCTCTGTGTGCCGCTGCCACAGCTAAAGAACCTTAAAACACGAGAGATGTATGCTCTGGGGTCCTGGAATCCGTGGTCATGGTGCCCACAGGGCAAGCGGCCCTGGGGAGGATCTTGGTTGTGGCTCCGTCTCCCCAGCCACCGCCTCCCTCTTCTTGTGCTCGTCCCCCTCTCCTAGGTCTCTTGGATGAGGACGCCCGGCCTTGGGTTGAGAACCCGCCCAGGAAAATCCAGAGTGATCTCTGAAATCTTACCGTAAACTCACCTGCCACGTCCTTCCCCAAAGATGAGGCTGTAGACATGTTTCAGGAGCCACCAGCATCACACTGGGGAGCGGGGAGAGACAGAGAGAGAGAGAGCGAGAGAGCTGGAGAGTGAGAGAGCAAGAGAGAGAGAGAGGCAGCCTCAGGGCAGGCTGTCGGTGAGTGTCTGACGCTGGACAAAGCTGGGAAGCCCGTGTAGCTCAGAGATGCGGGTGGCCTCTTGCTGGGGGTGTGCGTCATGTGTCCTGCCTGGGTCCAGGCCATGCACATGGCACCTGCAGCGGGAAGAAGAGCCCCGGCTATAAATGGAGCTGTCGGTGGGGCCTGCCGGGTGAGGGGCAGGAGGCGGTGTGATGCTGGGGCTGCTACTGGGAACATCTTTCACGGTGCACACACGCCCGGGCCGCTGCTTCTTACAGCCGGGAGAAGACGGCTCGGATTCCTCTCTCCACCCAACCGAGGAGCTCGTGGGTGCCAGCAGACCTCTGTGAGCTAGGGAACGTGGTTCAGGTCTCTCCCGGGCTGCGCCGTGCAGCCGTGGGGCGACCCTGGCCACCATCCCGGGGATGTGTCTGTCACGCCTGCTTTGGCTCCGTCCTGGTTCTCACTCTCAAGACTTCGTGCTGGTTATGACGAGGGATGGCAGAAGGCAGGGGGTCACTTTCTTTGCAGCAGGAGGCTAGCGCTTCCAGAAACTTCCCTTTGGTGGCTGCTCTGCTGCGGGGGGGCCGTGGCTGCCTGAGCCGGGCTTCTGGCGGCTGGGACTTTTGTCCTCAGCTGGACAGACGCGTGTTTCCTGCTCCTACTCTGAGAGACTTTGCTGGCTCACTCCCTCAAAGCAAGGACCGTGCCATGGATTCTGAGCACCCGGTGTGTGGAAGCCGCGTCCGGCAACCCCGCAGACCTGCACACAGCTGTCCCTGCCGCCTCCCCTCTCCCGGAAGCTCCTCCCCCACCCTGCTGGCTGCCCACACCAGTTCTCTCTCGTGTGCCTTGTTCATCAGTCGGTTGATCCCACCTTCCAGTCCCTGGCCGGCACATGTCAGAGCCACTCCACCAGCAAGTCCACTTGATGGCCAGCTCGCCAGGGCAGGGAGCCACGAGGGTCAGCAATTGCTGAGGAGGGAGGCGGGACGTTCACAGGGTCCACTCTGAGTCCGCGCCTGCTGCCCACCGGCACTGGGAGCTGGGCGAGTCACCCCTCCTCTGGGTCTCTGTCCTCCTCCAGGCCCGGGTCTGTCCAGTGGGAAGCTCCTGCAGGCTCACGACCATGGCCTTCTCCATGACACAGAACGAGCCACCCCCTGTGCACAGTGAGGTGCACTGGGGGTCCCTCTGGGAGTCCTGGGTGTCCTCACGCCTTCTAGGAATCGGCCTGCCCTCTACTTGGGCAGCCTGGCCACTGCCCTCTGTCCACGCTTGGCTGAACGCCCTGTGGAGGTCTCCGGGCTCCCCAGCCTGCAGATCCTTTGTCAAGGCAGCCTCAGGCCCACAGTGCAGGCTGAGTCCACGCAGGCAGGGGTGGCGCGTGAGCCCGTCAATGAGTTCAGTGATGTCCGTCTCACTGCACCCCTCCCCACGACGGGCCCTACAATGAACAGACACCAGGCACAAAATGCCAGGCGGCACGCAGCCCTGGGGTGGGGAGCCAGGTTGGAGGAGCACCAGAAGGTTCCGGAAGTCGCTCTGGCAGAGGTTCCGTCCTCCCTGCCGAAGCCGCCTGGACCTTCCTTCAGGGTCATGATGCCCTCAAGCGGTGGTCCATTCTGTTTAACCTTCTTGTTTAATTACCCCGGCCATAGGCCGTCGGGAACTCTAGAAGGTTCTCTGGGCGTACAGTCCTTTGATTAATTGGACGTTCTGAGCCACTCTGCAGATAGTGCAGGCTGAGGATTTAGCGGGAGAGGAACATCTAATCGGACTAATTTCGTTCTCGGAGAGCCAGGGAGGCGGAAGTCATTTTTTATCACTGCAGCTATTACAGAGCCGGTGATTCCAATACCGGGGAGCACAGCCAGCCCCACACAGAGGGGAACAGCCCGCAAACAACCAGCGCTTGCGGGGGCCCGAGCCGGCGGGCACGGGTCTGGGGTGCTGGGTGTGGGGCTGCGGCAGTGGCTGACGGGGGAAGGATGTCTCTCTTGTTCGTTTCCACCTGGCGCAGGGGTGGAGTGGGGCTGGGGGGCCGGGAGCGCAGGGCCAGCAGCACCCTATCCCCGGGGGCACGGTCACCGTGCGGTGCTCCGAGGTGCGCGCACGCCGGGGGCCTCCTGGCTGCGGAGCCCAGCGATGCAGGCCAGAGCCCCGGCTGCCTTCCTCCAGGCCTGACCCAGGGCCGGGCCTCCAGGTCCTTCTCCCTGCTCCCCGTTGAGCCCCGCGAGCTGGACACCCACCCCCAGGCCCGGCTTCTCTCTCCACCTTCTTCCCTTTGCTGGGCTGGGGCAGCGGTGAGGGCAGCGGTGGGGGCAGCGGTGGAGCCGTGGATCACAGAGCCTCTGCTTTCTCCCGTCAGCCCCCTGCTTCCTCCCGTCAGCCCCCTGCTTCCTCCCCTGGGTCCTGCGGCGCTGACGCCAGGAGCCAGGCAGCTTCCCCTGCGGCTCCTGATGCTTCTCAGACTGTCACGGTCGGACTCAGACCCACGCGCAGGCCCCGTGTGACACACAGGGTCCCCACGCCAAGGGCCTGATTAAGCTGGAATTTCAGAGAAATGTCGCCATTTCACACGGAGGAGTTCTCCATCCTCTCTCTCAAATTCAGATTTCACTGGGCTCCCTGTACTTTGTCAACCACACCTGCCACCCCTATACTTGTGGGTGGGCTTCCTGGCACTCTGTGCCTCAGTTTCCCCGTTTTTGCCACAGGGACGCTGGTGACAAGGCTGGGGAGCTGTGGTCGTCCCTGGATGCCTTCAGCAAGCACCCAGCAGAGGCCACGCACTCCCGGGTCGACCCTTCCTCCCTGCCGGCTCAGGGGGCACGGGGCCTCTACTCATGATGGCTCAACTTTGCAAATTCATGACGGTGCAACAGCGTCCACGTGTGGAAGACACCGCGCTCGTGTGCTGGCTGTTGAGCTCCCTGTCGCCGGCGCCTGGCCCACTTGGCTGCACAGCGCCAAGGAGGGGGCCGTCCCATTGTGAGGTCTGGGGGCCTTGAACAGAACCGGAAACTCCAGAGGGGCCCGGGTTTCAGGGGCAAGGCCAGGACTCTGAGGACCCCCACAGATTCCAGAGACGTTCTGGGACCACGCGAGGATCTGGGCACCTGCACAGCCCTCTCCTCGGTCCTCAGCCCCCCGCCTCGGTCCTCAGGCCCCTCCTCTCCTCAGTCCTCAGCTCCCCCCTCGGTCCTCAGCCCCCCCCTCGGTCCTCAGGCCCCCCCCCCCTCGGTCCTCAGTCCCCTGTGCTCAGCCGCCCCCTCAGCGCCCCATTCCTGCCGTGACTCCTCTTGGGGTCAGCATTGTCTCTGCCTCTCTCTATGGCTGGCCCACCACAGCGGGGGCCCTGCCTGTTCTGTCACATAGGAAGGGTGCCCCCTTTCCCAGGAGGCTGTGCGTTTGGTGCCGGCTGGCCGGGCAGAGTCCTGCCTCTTTCCCGGGCTCACTGGTGCCAGAGCCCTCCCTCTGCTACTCTCTGGTTCTGTGTCCGGGGCCTCACGGCTGGGCCCTGGGGTCCTGTGCGCCCTTCCTTCTCCCCCATCCCTTCCTAGCGTGTCCCCTGCGCTCCCACTCTGTGTCAGCGAGAGCCTCTTCCCTCCTCTCCCCCCTTCCCTCCCTCCCCTCCAGCCTCCCCCCTTCTGTCCCTGCCCCCGTGTCAATGACACAGATGATCAAGTCCTGGAAGCTGACACCCCAGGGTCCACCCCAGGCACAGGGCAGGAGCTGTCCCCACCTCCACCAGGCAAACAGCAGCGACACAAGCCGGAGCTGTTTCCGGCCCGAGCATCCTTCCGCTATGACTGGTTGGAAACCTGGCTCCTTAGCAAGCCATTTGCTCTGAGGCTGGGTTGAGATTAAAATGGCAATTATCTTGCAAATGCCTGTAACTGCCTACCAGGACTGCAGGATCACAGGCTCCATAAAAGGGACCTTCGGTAGCTAGGGACAGAGCTGCTAGCTTTGGGATGGGACAGTGCTGTCCCTAGGGTGGGTCCGTTCCATCCCCACCCCCACCCTCACCCCTGTTTTCTCCTCCCCCAGCAACCTGTGCTCTTCATTTGTCACTGGATAGCACCTTCCCCTCAGGATCATCTGTGAATCCGTGGGCTGAGGTCATCGTCCCTTGTTCTCTCCTCCCTGGAAGTTCAGCTTCCCTTGGTGGGGAGAGGGAGGGGAGCAGGGCCAGCAGGGCACAGCTGGACCCTCGGGGGCAAGCCTGCGACAGGCACCTGCCCCGGTGCGGGTGAATATCAGAGCCACCCACTGCAGGATTCCCCAGAGCCGTCAGTCCCTGGCAGGAGCCGGCAGGGCTGTGTCACCAGCGCAGGAGGTGGGGTGGGTGTGGTTCCCGTGGGATGGGGTAGAAGGAACAGTGCCCTGAAAGCCGGGAATCAGACTTCTAGGACGATCCGTGGGGTGGGCCTTGTGGCGCAGGCTCAAGTTCCAGCCACTCTGCGTCCAATCCCGCGCCCGGGGAGGCAGCGGATGCTGGTCCAAGCACTCGAGTCCCCGCCACCCACGTGGGAGGCCCAGATGGAGTTCCAGACTCCTGGCTTCCGCCGGACACAGCCCTGGCCTTTTCCAGCATTTGGGGAGTGAACCAGCAGATGGAAGACTCTCTCTCTCTCTCTCTCTCTCTGTTACTCTGCCTTCTACATAAATAAATCTAAAAAAATTAAAAAGCATACACTTGTTCAGTGTTAATTGTACCCAGTCTGAAACGTCTCTCCACTTAAAAATGGAAATGGAAGCGGACCCCACTCGGCGTGGGGGAGGCCCGCTCTGTGTCCGGACTGGCCTGACTCTGGGGCTGGCCTCTGGGCAAACAGAGGCCGTCAGAGCTCCGGACCGGCCGGCTGCCCGGTCTCTCCTGCTGGAGTCTCACGCTGCAAAGGACGGGGTCATCTTCCACTCTGTGCTGGGGGAGGGTGGGGCACAGGTGGAGAGGGGGCGGGACTGTCAGGTGCACCGGGCGGAGGGGACGAACGGTCCAGTCGGACTTCAACCCTGTGGTGTTGGATGCGGCGTCACCCAGCCCCCTTCCTCAGAGCACAGGACCCTGTTGGTTTTACAATCAAGGAAAGCAAAGGGGCAGCCTGAGGGGCAGAGGGGTGACCTGAGAGGGCTGAGCCTGTCCCCGGGATCCCCCCGGCGTGCCCAGGTCCACATGGGAGGATGTGTGCCCTGTGCCGGCTGCGGGTGCTGCATTCCGGGGCAGCTCCTCCGGGCTGAGAGCTGTGAGTCTCTCGAGGCTTTGTGGCCCCACATCCAACGGGAGCTCTTCCATCCTCGCGTGCGCCACCTCGCTCCCATTCCCGTCCACCTGAGGGACCCTCCGCCGCGGTGGTCGCCAACCACTTCTCAACAGCGCTTTGCGGTTCATTAAGAAGGCAGACCCCCGCCTCGCCGCGCATGCGTGCCCGTTTCCGAGCAGGGCTCGGCGGCCGCAGGTATCCGCACACGGTGTTTGCTGGCACGCGCGCCGGCTCCCGTGTCCATTAATGAAATCCCCCTCACAGAATTGTCGTGGCCACACAGCTGCCTTTGCAACACCCGCCACTCACTGCATTCCTGCCATTCTCCCTCACAATGGCCACGGGCAGTCACTCAGGCCTGGCCATTCCGTGCCCAGCTTCCTGCCCAGGGAGAGCGTTACAACAAGATGTCCTTCTTATGCATAGCTGGAAGAACGTTAATGGATGTCAGTAGGTGGAGGGGGTGGGGGGGAGAGAGAGAGAGAGAGAGAGAGAGAGAAGGGAGCAGGGGCCTGGAGAAGTGGCCCTGGGGCTGTCTGTCCCTGCAGCACTAAAGTATCTTGCTGGGGAAGATTGCATCCTTTAGATGCCTTTCTAGATTTTTTTCAGGTTTTTCAACCCAAATGTGGGCACCAGTTCCCCCGGGGGGGGGGGCCTGTGAAATGCGTGTGCAGCCTGAATCTGGCTTAGCCCAAGCATCGGCTGTTTCTGTTTCTTGCAGCCCTGGCTGGCCTTGGTCTTGAGCCTCAGATGGAGCCCTGCGTACTGACACGGAACCTGAGCGGGAGTCGGGCTGCTGCTCGTTCCAGACGTGCACAGAGCATCGCTCTGAAGGCCCCGGGGGGAGCCATGGTGGGAGCCACGGGGGGCAGTGACGGTCACGTCCCAGGCCTTCCTCTTCCTCATCTTCCTCATCTTCCTGTGGTCAGCTGCCCTGAGCGGTAATGGCAGCCCCTGGTCTAAGGTGGTTCGAGAGCTGACTAAGTGCTTGTAACCAGGAGACCTAGAGCGGTGAGTGCCCCGCGCTGCGGCTCTGCTGCCTGCGCACCTGTGAGCAGCGTGCGCACTGGCGATTACAGGCGTGTCCACTTCTACCACTGCCATGACCCCAGGCCAGGTGCAGCCCAGTGCTAATCAGACTTGCAGTCATTGTTTACCACTGGATTCGATACCGTCCTAACGGTGCCGTGTTATCGGATAGCCTTAGTTAAAAGTGGTATTTCCGGTTCTTGCCTTCAGCTTAGAGAAGCGATCTAAACTCAGACACAAAGGAGACGGGCGACATGGTAAAGTTCAGGATTTATTTGGGGAAGTGGGAGAAACACACAGGAACGTGAGAGTGTTATTCAGGGGGAGGGGTCAGAAAGGTAATACGGGAAGTTCCATCCAGCCCTTCCCAGGGAGGGGGCGAGAGAGGGCGGGCGGGCAGGCGGGAAAGCAGGCAGGCTGGACCCACAGAAGAGGCGCGGGGGGAGCAGGGCAGGCCCAGCACCCTCCCCAGCCTCTCACCCACTCCCAAAGGGGGAGTGGCTACATAGTTTGATTGGCAGGTGGGTGGATACAGGTTTGAGATCAGGTGGGGGTGGGGGTGTGGTCTGCTGCTCCTGAATCTACTCAATCTAATTTTATCTCCCTGATGGGGCCCCTGTGGGGGAAGTGAAGATGTCCTGGCCGGTAGGGGGTGGGTGCCTGGCTGGACAGCCACGCTGGGGTCCAGGCTAGTGAGACACCAGTGCACCAGGCCCTGCTCTCCAGTGCTCACTGCCCTCTCTGCAATGCGTCATTGCTTCTCACGTTAACTGCAGGCGTGTCTCCTGGCCTCTCCTCACATAAGCACATGCGTGTCTCCTGGCTTCCCCCATCACGTACACACATGCATGTTTCCTGACCCCTACTCCCTGCCCCCCCCCACTGGTCATGTGAGCAGCCAGCTTCTTGCAGCATTGGGAGGAGTAATGTCCAGGGCCCTTGCTGGCGGTGCTCAGCCAGCCTGCCCACAGCCTCGCCGCTGAGCCCACAGCCTCGCCGCTGAGCCCACAGCCTCGCCGCTGAGCCCACAGACTGACCGCTGAGCAGGGAAAGGGGACACCCACTGCACGAGTGAGAACGAGGATCGGCGTTCATACTCTGGTGTTGGACGTTGGGTACCTCATCCACGGCCAGCCCCTCCCCGAACAGCCGGTGCCCTTGGCAGTAACACCAACCATGACTGCAAGTTTAGCCTTTGTTTTTTAACCTAATTGTTTTACTTATCTGGGGGAGAGAGAGAGAGAGACAGAGAGAGAGAGAGAGAGAGATCTTCCACCCGATGGCTCACTCCCCAGATGGCCGCATGCCCGGAGCCTGCACCTCCCATGTGGCTAGCAGGTCTTCTCTGCTTTCCCAGGTGCGGTAGCAGGGAGCAGGGTTGCAAGTGGAGAACTGGCGCCCATAAGAGATGCCGGCATCACAGGCTGGGGCTAACACTGCGGCACCACAAAGCCAGGGCGACCCTGCGTGGTGTCCCCACACCGTGCACCGGGACGCCGCACTCTGAGCAAGCACAGCTTCTCTCCGCTCTCTGAGCTGTTTGCAGCAAGCAGAGGGGACCGAGACCACTGGGTGTCCAGTGGCCCCCGGCTGCCCCCCCACGCCCCGAGTCCTGCCCATCCACACAGCGACTCCGCAAGCTGTTGGGTGGCCTGACATGTGGACTTGATGGCTCGAGAGCAAAGCAGCAATAAATCGTCCATCTGACGGACGCGGTGAGGGGCTCCACACACACCACGTGCAGCACTGGGGTCCAGGCAGTGCTGTGGTCCGAGCAGCATCTGGCTCCCCGGCTCCTGCAGACGCCGAATCCCCAGGCATCAATGAACAGCACCAGGGAGGTGGGGAGATGGGAGACTCACCTGGTGGGAGGCCCGCGGGTGCCCTCAGGAGCTGACAGGTGTGGGCTGGGTCCCTGGGAGGTGACAGGTGTGGGGTGGGTCCCTGGGAGGTGACAGGTGTGGGCTGGGTCCCTGAGAGGTGACAGGTGTGGGGCTGGGTCCCTGGGAGGTGACAGGTGTGGGGTGGGTCCCTGGGAGGTGACAGGTGTGGGCGGGGTCCCTGGGAGGTGACAGGTGTGGGGCTGGGTCCCTGGGAGGTGACAGGTGTGGGGTGGGTCCCTGGGAGGTGACAGGTGTGGGGTGGGGTCCCTGGGAGGTGACAGGTGTGGGCGGGGTCCCTAGGAGGTGATGGGGTGGGTCCCAGGGAGGTGACAGGTGTGGGCGGGGTCCCTGGGAGGTGACAGGTATGGGGCAGAGTCCCTAGGAGGGGATGGGGTGGGTCCCTGGAGGTGACAGGTGTGGGGTGGGGTCCCTGGGAGGTGATGGGGGGACTGTGAGGCTGTCCTTTCTGTTTGCTGCAGTCTTGGGGTATGAGAAAGGTGAGTCTGGGGGCTGCAGGCTGAGACTGGGGTCTTCATTTGGAGGAGCCACAACTCCCAGGAGCAGCCCTGATGCACTCTGGCCATGGGGACGGCACTGCTGGGGGCATGTTGTGAAGGGCTCTCCAGGGCCCACAGGGCAGACTGGCACCTGTCACTGTGGAGACTGAAGCCTGACACAGATGGGTGTGGGCGTGGCAACAATGAACGGCCCTGCCTCTGGTATGCAGGGGAAGCAGGTGCCCCCATGTGCCAGTGCAGCCTGGTCCTCGTGACCCCAGAGGACTCTGCAGCCCAGGCACGGCCAGCTGGGGGCTGCAAGCTCCAGGTGCCTCTGCCGGAGACCGGGACGACAGTCCTCGCTGCTGACCCGAGATATCCCAGACCAGCCACCTCCTCCCCAACTTCACCTCCCAGCGCCCCTGGCCCCCCAGGCAGGGGGCTGCATTTTGGGTGGTGAGGAGTGCGAGGCGAGCACCCAGGCTGTGGAGCAGAGAATGGAGAGAGCTGGTGGGGGGGGGGCACACAGCTGGACACCGCCGCCCCCGCCCCGAGCTGGAGGGGCTTCCGGCTGGATGACCTTGGCAGGACTCCGGCTGGAGATGGACAGGCCATGTGGAGACAGGGAGGTGGCCTGGGCTCCGGGCGGGGCTGCTGGCTCAGCCTGGATTCACCCGCGGTGGGGAGGGGGGGCCTGGCTCAGGTTAGGCCCTGCATGGAATCTCTATCACGCGTGTTCTCATGGTTTGCTGGGGGCGGGCTCCCTGCTGTCAGTCAGGCCTCACGGGGGAGGGGCTGCTCCTGCTCCAGGCTGCACTGCAGGGTCAGGGGCTCAGCCCTCGTCCTTGGGCTGGGTGCTGAGGCCGGCAGGGAGGGCCCCGGGGTAGAGCTTTGTGCCTGGGGAGAAGCGGAGCGAGCGGGGTGGTCTCTGAAGGCCCTCATCAGATACAGGGGAGAGGTGGGGAGAGGACTCTCCCAGATGACTCGGGGTTTTGCTTGCGCTGAGTGGGGAGGGATGAGGGGAAGGGAGCCTGCGCCCCAGGAGCGGCAGGGCCTGCTGGGGCTGGCAGCTGTCCAAGAGGTGCTCCAGGGGCTGTCAGTGCCAGTGTGGCCTGGGGGGTGGCCCGGACGTGTCCTCTCTGAGCCCAGGTCTGGGTGGAGACTGGTCCCAGCCAGGAGAGCTCAGGACTGAGCCCGGGTGGGCTGGGGGCAATGGCAGAGGAGTGGGGGGTGGGGAGGGCCAGGCGCTCCTCTGTCTTGTCCAAGCAAACCGCCTGGGGCTCACCTCGCAGCTGCATTCTGGGAGTGACCGAGCCAGGTGGGGGACCCTGCACGCTGCTAGGGACAGGGGGACGGCGCTGACCATGTCACAGTGGGCCAAGGAACCTGGAGGTCTTCTTCCACGTGCGGCTGGGGATGCCTGGGCCTCCCTGGTGAGGGTCCATCTGAGGCTGGGCTGGCCGATGGCAGGAGCACGAGCTGACCGGGGAGGAGGTGGCTTCCGGGTGGTTCTTTCTGTCTGGTCCTCTTCAGGGAGCGCCCCCTCCACCCCTTGCTCTGGGTCAGGGCCCAGGCTTCTCCCCGACAAACCCTGCACAGTGCTGGCCACAGACACTCCAGGAAGGTGAGGCCGGGCTGCCCCGGGCCGTTTCCTAGGGATCGTGCCATCAGCCCTCCCCCACCCCTCCCCCCACCCCGACTCCTCCATGGACCAGAATTCTCACTGGGACTGAGCCCTGGCTTTCTGACCTAATTCCCAACACTCGCCGCATTTTCTTCTCTCCTCTCGACTGCCTCTGGGCCACGGGGCTGCTTTATCACTGGGTGATCTGAATCTTCGTGGAGAGACTCTGTGTGGTTTCCCATTTTTTTTCTGTTTTCTTTGAGCTACAGCCAGCGCCCGTGAGCGCTGCCTGGATCGTGCCGGCTGTTGGCTGAATTGTTCAAGGTGCTCCCTTCTTACTCCCTCTGTCTCGGCCTGTGTGGCTTCTTGCCAGGGCTGTGACTTCCATGGTCAGCGGAGCGCCTACTGTGTGTTGGCTACAGATGACCTTGAGGGAGAAGCCAAGGGGAGGTGGCTTTGCCCCCAGAGAAGCTCAGGTCAGCAAGGCCAGGAGGTGGGATCTGATGCCAACCCTGTGGCCAGCGCGTCAGCAGGTGCTGTCAGGGAAGGTGCCCGGCTGGAGCAAGCTGGGGCGGATGCGGAGCTCTTGGTGCCGTTGGGTTTGAGGATCCGGTCACTTCGGCTCATTCGTTTGGTCAAAGCATACAGACTGGACATTGTTTTCTTGCTGAAGCACAGCAGGAGGGACGCTCACCCACGGGCCCACCACCTCTCAGCCACCCACCCACCATGCACCCACACAGCAATTTATCTACTCACTCGTCTACCCATCCACCCACCACCCAACCCTCTATCCATTTCCCATTCACTTATCTATCTATCTATCCATCCACCGTCTCCATCATCCACTCACCTATCCATCAATTCATCTGTCTATCCATCCATCATCCATCATCCATCTGTCCACCCCTTCCCCATCCATCCACCCATCAATCTATCAATTTACCTGTTTACTTATCTATGTATCTTTCATCCATCCATCCACCTATCAGTTTGCTCATTCACTCAACTCCATCCATCCATCCATCTATCCATCGTTCCACCCATCTGTCCACACACACACACATCCTCCTATCACTTTATGTATCCACTCAGGTATTATCTACCTACCTACCTACCTACCTACCTACCTACCTACCTATGTATCTAGTCCTCCACCTGTCCATCCACCCACCTACTCCCCTATCCATCCACCAATTCAGGCTCCACTTTTCCCTTTCTTTCTCTGCCTTTCTTTTTTCTTCCTCCCTTCCTTCCTGCCTCCCACTGCCATCTGTGAGTCCTTTTATCCCAGCCGTCTTTCAGGCCCCGTGGACACCCCGGTCTCAGCCCTCACGGAGCTTTTGTCTTAGGAGAGAACAGAGACTGGAGTCCCAGGAAGGGAAGCCCCGCCCCAGTAACCAGTATGCTTTCAGACGGTGATGAGAGCGCGGGTGGCCGAGGGGGGCAGAGGACGGTGTGCAACAGCAGGGCCACGCAGGCGGTGTCTTCCTGTGGGTGCGTGGGACGGGACCAGTTGCAGCTTGCACATCATGTGCTGAGCTGGGGTCGGGCGTGTGAGGCCTGTCACTCACCAGCGGGTGTTTGCCGCCCCCAGAACAGCAGCCACCTGAGTGATGGCGCTGGCCAGCCCCCAGCCAGCAAGCGCGGGGCTGAGCAAGCTCCACTCTCCCTTTCTTGGCTGCACAAACCACTGAAGGATTAGCCCCGGCTCTTGTCATTGCCGCTGATTGATTTTAGAGTTTCGAAGGATGTTAATTTTAAGAGGGCAGCATTTGGGGACATTTCATTATCTCCCATTAGGACCCTGAGAGCATCAAGTATTTTAATCCGGGAGACTGAATTATTTAGGATCTGGCATTGCCTGAATGACAGACACATCCTCCCTCTTTCTTTGGAGCGGGGGGGAGTTCCATATCTGGCCATGGAAATTATTCATTGGGAGAGAGAGAGAGAGAGAGAGAGAGAGAGAGAAGTGCCCTATATTAGGGCTGTTAAAGTGTTCTATTACTGATGATCTATAAAGGGAAAAACTGGTGATCAGACTCCACCAGGCACACTAGGACATTTGGAATATCATTAATTTTAACGATCTTGTCCAAAAGCACAGCTATTAAAATTAAACTTCAAGTTTGGAGGGGGATGGTGACGACAAGGAAGCATGCTATAAATTATGGCTAACGAGTGGGGGATATTTAAATCATGCTAAATTGACCTTAAAGTTTTGCTTAATACTCTCATCAGACACAGATTATTCTAGTTCATTTCCAGGGGTCTCCGGCTTAACTGCGCCTCTTTGCTTCTCGCTGCTGCATCAGGAGCCTCCTCCGAGCAGGACGCCAGGTCCACCCCGGGTCCCACCGCTCTGAGGGCGCTTGGTCAGCAGAGCCGGGGGATCCGGGAGACGCCAGCCCGCTGACCAGGTGGGTGGGGGCCACAGCAGAGGCTCTGCCAGCTCCTCATGGGAGCCCTGCTCATGGCCGTGACTGCGAGCCCTGGGCTCCTGCTGGCTGGCGGCGTGGAGCAAACATTGCTTCTTTATCCCAGGGGCCTTTGGCTCTCGGTCGGGCCGGTGGAGGGCGCAGAGAGTGTGTGGGTGCCGTAAGTGGTCCCAGGAGTCCTGTGGTGCCTTCCCAGGAATAGAGAATTCGTGGCTGGGACTCACACGTTGCAGACAAATGGATGAAGCCTCATTTTCCAGGGTGGAGGGGTTGGAACTGGGAGGGCCTTCACCCCTCTGTTGGATGTCGGAGTGAGCCCAGCCTGCACCTGCCACTCTGCGGAGGGTGGAGAGGGAGGAACGGGGGAAGGGACCAGGACCTGGAAGTCTGGGGGTGTCTGTCACCAGCAGGCCACGTGACCCAGCGCAGGTGGCTTTGTGTTCTTGTCCTTTGGGGCCGGGCTCAGGGGTCACCTCCTTAGAGACGTCTTCCCTGTGTCCTGCCCACACGAAGGTGCCTCCGCCCAGTCTCCTCCACCACCCCGTCCTCACAGCGTGAGGGGCCTTTGGAAAGCCGTGCAGGGTGGTGTGTCTCAGAAACACCGGGCTGGGCTGCTAAGGGTTGGGGGCCCCGAAATAAACACCCCTGAGTCCCGTTTTCCATGGATCTTCTGCATGTCACCCAGGGGCTCGCAGCTGAGAGTGTGTGACGCCATCGCGTGGTCCCACTTGCCCACCCCCACTCACACGCAGGCCTCTGCGCTCTTCCGGAGCGGCCGAGCCCCTAGCGTTGAGACAAGAGCTGGGCTCGGGGCAGGGAAGACAGTTTGGACGAACGAAGATGAAAGAGTGGACATGATCTGGACTTCCCAGTAGGAAGCCGAGGTGCAAGTCCTCCTGGGAATTTGGACGCAGAGTTTCCGGGTGATGCGGCACAAATGGCAATGATGAGGATGAGGATGGTGATGATGGTGGTGGCCCCAAGGCTCCTTGCACTTGTGTTCTTGTTCGTACCTTCTCCGGTCACCATGGCAACCTGCCTCCAGTAGCCCAGGAATCCCCATGTCAATCAGACTTGGGACCAGGGACTCAGGAACACGGCCATGCCCGTTCGCGGCGCTGGGTGACAGGCACTGCCGGTGTCTTCACACACTCTCCCTCCGGAAGCCTCCTTGACACCGGTGGCACCTGGACTGTCAGCAGCCAAAACCACGGAGGGCAGAGGACACGAGAGCTGCGGTGAGACTGGCCGGCTCCCCTGCGGGACAGGTGAGGGAGACGAGCCTGAGAAGGCGGTCCCAGCTGGCCCACGGCTGTGTCAGCCACACAAAGGCTTGTTTTAGCGGGCGTGTCTTGCTGTGGTCTGTCCCACAGCAAAACCTACGTCCCAGGGAGCATCCCTGCTGGAGGCCAAAGCACAAGCCGGGGTCAGGGTCAGCCTTGAGTCGAGGGCGGGTCCTGGGACGTGAAGGGCGGGGCTGAGCACCTGCCCCATCTCCTCTGGACAGGTAGGTCCAGGAGGTGCAGACCACGCCCCTTCCCCTACCCCTTCCCCAGTACTCCGAACAGAAAAGGGAAGTCTCTTTGAGAGATCTTGGTCATTACTTACCGTGATTGAGACAAGATGGACCAGTCAACCATGGTTAAAAGGAAGCCGTGGAGAATGGTTAATTAAAAATGATGGAGATCACATTTGGTAATTGACATGAAGAGCTTTATGCACGAGGAAAATCAGCAATTTTCAATTAGCATTAAATACGCAGTGGTTCCCTGTCAATTAATTCATGTAATTACGACGACGGAAAACGAGCTGGCACGGTGCTCTCGGGACAGGGTGGTCCCCTGGCTGCCGCGGGCCCTCGGGCCCTCGGGGCAGCGCCAGACCCCATGGGAAGGCGGCCCTGGGTTAGGTGTCCATCTCTTTTGGAGGTGGGGAACGGCTACTGCATGTCTGTTTGGGACCGAACCTGCTCTGTTGCTTGTAAGATTTCTGTCCCCTGGGCCACTGAACAACAGGGAGTGGCAGGGGAGAGAGTGGGGCCCGGGGGTGTTCAAGGCCCAGTGGCCCAGGGGAGCAGAGCCACGGCCCAGGCTTCCTCCCTGCCTCCCTTCCATCCCCCTCCTGCTGGGACAAAGCCAGGGTCCCCGTCTGCCTCCTCCAGGATGAGCCAAGTAGCCCGGCCCCACCGGCCCCACCAGCCAATGGGAGAGATGCTTTCCAGCCACCAGGGTCCAGCTTCTCCCCTCCCCCCAGGGCCCGAGCTGCACACAGAGCTGAGGACAGCAGCCTCACGGTCCACCTGCTGGGGACCACGCTCTCCCCACTGCCCCCTCCTCCCTGGAGGGAAGAAAGACACTTTGCCTCCAGCCCTGGAGACGCTGGTGGAGCTGGGATAGCGGGTCCTGCCTGCCCCCTGTTGCCGTCTTTGCTAATCAAGCCTGTTTGCTATTTGACACGTGACCCGCGGCCATCGGCCTGGCCCCCCTGTGCTGCCCCTCCCCTGCTCCTGGCCATGACTGGCTGTCATTCCCCAGAGCACCGTTACTCCCCTGACCACCCCAGTCCTGGCCACTGGTCCAGTGTGGAGCCCAGCGCGGGTGCCAATCTGTGCACAGTTTCTGATGCGCTCAGGAGAACTGGGTGCCTGGTGGACGTGAGGCCCAGCCCTTCTGTGGGGGGCTGCCCCCAGGAACCCAGGAATCGAGAGGCAGCCCCGAGACTCACAGCTGTCCACAGGGCTCTCGTTTCCTCTGAGCCCATGCGTGATTTTTAAAGTCATGATTTACCTTTCGTAGGCCTATTTGCATTCCATTTATCTGGGGATTCACGTTTTAGAAACCGTTTTAGGAGACCGTGGGTTGGCCTGCGGTGAGCGGGTCCTCACCCTTGGAGAACTGGGGAGACGGGCTCAGGGGAGCGGCTGCTCACGGCTGTGTGTGGGGCTCCCCCTGGTGAGGTTCAGGCTCGCCCTGGGCTGGCGGCCGGTGTCTGTGTGTGCACACGCATGGGAATGTGCACACACGGGCGTATGCACATGAACCGTGCACACATGTGTGGTGTGGCTATGCCTGTTTGCACATGTGTGCATGTAAGCTGTGTGTGTGCACACACGGGAAATTCAATTCTCCGTGGCCTCTGACCTCCTGGGGCCTGGAGCCAAAAGAGCTCGCAGCAATGGATGGAAGGGGTTCCACGGTGGGGGCAGGGCCTCCCTCCACATCCCAGAGACCGGGAGAGGCAGTTGCGCTGGCTTGAACTCACTGGCTCCCCAGAAGGGGGCTGAGGGAGACCCCAGCGCCGTGAGCCTGCGGCCCCCGGGCGAGAGCAGTGTTGGCTGGGGAGGCAGCATCTGCCTGGGCATTCATCAGCTGACCTCAGCTTGTTTCCTGGGACTGGCGGGGGGAGACAATGAAGCGATGAGTCCAGAATGTTCTCTGTGTCTGCACAATGGACGCTCTCTAAATAAAGCCCAGAGCGGCAGTGGCCTTGTCGCCTGGGTCAGATCCCATCAAGGCCGCTCCCTGGAGCCCTGTGTAGGGACGGGCGGGGCAGCGAGCCCCTGGGGGAGCCCAGCCTCTGCCCTAATGCGCTCCGTGCTCCCCCACCACCCACGCCACACCCCTGCAGGACCCTGGCTCTGAGGACAGTCCCTCCCCTGCCCGAACTCTGAGTCTGGTCCTTCGTCTGTCTGTCGACTTGGAGGCAGGAGGCAGGAGGGAGACCCTGGACCCCGCCAGCCCCTTCCCACCCCCAGCAAGGCCAGGCCCAGGAGCAGTGCAGGGCCCCTCCTGCCTGGTGCCGGGCAGAGTTCTCTGCATCTGGCTGCAGATTCCTGAGCCTGGCAGGAGCTGGGCTTTCGTTTGGTGATGGCAAAATTTCTCTCGAAGGATGGTGGGGGGGGGGCACAGCCCGGGGTGAGCCCAGCCCCCCCTCCATCCCAGTCCTGCAGATTCAAGGTGCCGGCAGATGGACCCACGGCCCGGCTTCTGCAGGGGTGCCCGGGCAGGTGGGTGGGGCACGGCCGACTGTGGAGACCCCACCCCGCCACCCACCACCCTCTCAGTCGGGGGTCCCGGCCCCGCTGCCTGGAGCTGCAGGGAAGCTCTCTGGAACCTTCTGGAAGGAACAGTCCTGCTTTTCATGGCCATTGACCTCTGACACCCGGGTTCTTCCCTCACTTCCGACAACGGCCCCTTCCTAGAGGCTGGGTAAGGTGCTGCTGACCCCACTGCCCTCAGCGAAGACAAAGCTGCAGGCTCAGCCTCCGAGGCCAGCAGCCTTGACATTTCCCAGAGATCCCTGGGGCTGAGCCGGAGCAGCCGGGGTGCAGGAGACCCCGAGGGTGGAGGCCTGGCTTCCAGCCGAGTGCCAGGCCCTACTGACAGATTTCAGGACCACGAGCCCTGGTGGTCCTGCCTTCCCAGGAGGGCTCCACCTGTGGGGTCTCCCTGGACAGCCACGTCCTCCCCACCTCCCCACGGCTGCAGATGCCAGGGCTGCAGCAGGGGGACCCCGCCAGGGCCTCCCGTCCGCAGAGGGAAGGCGAGAGCTGCACGTAGCCCCCGCAGAGCCAGCTCCGGGCTGCAGCCGGGCCCTGTGCTCACCCCCTGAGGACCCCGTGCACCTGCTGGCAGCTCTGGCGTTGCCGCATGCATTGTCCACAGGGACTTTTATCTCGTTCTCTGTGGGAGAAGCCATTGATGTTTCCTAAAATAGTGGACAGTAAGCTCAGGAGCTGCCCCGTGCAGGCTGAGCTCGGTGCTTGGCCGGCGGGGACGGAGCTGTTTGTGTGCTGGGCTTGGGCAGGGGCGTCCCTTTCCGTGAACATTTTGGTCCAGGACCCCTGGGGGCGGGGGCTGCTGAGGGCTCCCTGCTCCAGCTGGCTGGAGACGCCTCCACGCCCCCCTCAGCTGGGCGGGGGCCTCCTGGCTGCACGCGGCTCCTCCAGTTTGTAGTTCACTTTGACTTCCTTTCTTTGAAGAGAAATGCTCTTCGCTCATGTGTCCACCTCTCTGGCCGCCAGATATGAGTCACGGATGAAAGCTGCCTTGTCCAAGGAGGAGGGAGACAAAAACCAACACGGAGCAGCATTTCCTGTCTGGGAGGCAGAGGTCTCGAAGAACGCGTGTCCACCCAGAGGCCACGCGGCACCTGCAAGACAGGGCGCTGCACACGAGCGGCGCGTTCTCAGGAGAGGCCGGGTGGGGGCGGGGGACGCCGGGGGCCATGCCATCAGTCTCACGGCAACGTTTCTTAAGAGATTTATTTATTTATTTTAAGATTTATTTATTTGAAAGGCAGATTTACAGAGGGGGCAGAGTCAGGGAGAGAGAGAGAGTGAGAGTGAGAGGGAGAGAGACAGAGACAGAGAGAGAGAGAGAGATATCTTCCATCTGCCTATCCGCTGGTCCATTCCCCAAATGGCTGCAATGGCCAGAGCTGCACCAATACACAGCCAGGAGCCAGGAGCTTCCTCTGGGTCTCCCACATGGGTGCAGGGCCCAAGCACTTGGGGGCATCGTCTACTGCTTTCCCAGGCCACAGCAGAGAGCTGGGTCAGAAGTGGAGCAGCCAGAACTCAAACCGGTTCCCGTATGGGACGCTGGCACTGCAGGCAGTGGCTTAACCCTGCTTTGCCACAGCACCATCAACTTTCTTTAGAAGCCTGGCAGTGTGGCCCAAGGGAGTGGCCAGCCACTTCTCCCAGTGGCCACTCACTCCCTGGCCACATCTTGTCCTCCTTGTGGCTGTGGGCCAGTGCCCTGGGGAAGGGCAGCATGGCCTCCGTTCTCTGGAGATCCTAGAGGGATGCGACCTACAAGGAGGGGCAGAGGGTCGGGGGCACGAGGCTGACGCAGTCTCATCAGCCTGTGGGCCGTCCTCCTGCCGGGTGCCCCTCTGCTGGGCCCTGTTACGGCTTCCCCAGTCAGTGTCCTCCCGGGAGGGAGGGCCCAGCTTCCAACTGCTGTGTCTGCAGAAATGGGCTCCAGGGAGCATTCACAGGCGAGGAACGATGACAGATGGCCCGGCCAGCGACAGGTGGTCAGAAACAACACCCCTCCCTCCGAGCCGTCCAGCGGATCACCTGGACTCCGTGGGGAGACCCATGTAGCCAGCCAGGGCGTCTGGACTGGGATCCGTGCATTTCCTTAGCTGTTTGCTGCTCTCCCCTAAGCGCTGGATTTATTGGTAACAACTCCCGGGTGACCACGGCCGGATCATTGACCAAAGCCCTCTGGTGACAGAGTTTTTCCAGCAAAGCGAGGGCAAGAGGAAGGGCAGCAGTGCTGGCTCCCAGCACGGTGGACGCTGACCCCGGGGGCCTCTGTGTCCTTGTCTGCTTCCTCCGCCTCTTCTCCTGTAGAGAGGAGCGACTCGAAGCTGTGATGGTGGCTCTGCACCCTGGGGAGCCGGCCTGCGTGGTCAGAGATGCCTGGGGTCTCCGGGAAACCAGAATGGAGCAGGAACGGGGCACCTCTCGAGCCCCCATGAGCTTCGTAGAGCAGAATCCACTGCCAAACTCGCTGGGCCACGACGCATGGCGACCCCGGGCTGCTCTGTGTCCTCGCTGGAGCCAGCTTGCACTCCAGACCCCTGGTGCCCGTGACAGCGACCTGCATGGGAAACAGCACCCTTGCAGGTGCGATCAAGGGAAGGTGGGGTCCTTAGCATGGGTCCTAAATTCCAGTTCCCTGGTGCTGTTCCGGAAATCACAGACTTTGGCCCGAGACACACGGGGAGAAGCTACGGGGAGCAGGAGGCAAACACTGGGGTGATGCAGCCACAATCCAGGGCCCACCTGCAGAGCTGCCCCAGTCACACCAGGGCTCTGCCCCACTCACACCTGCACACCTGCCCCAGTCACACCTGCAGACCTGCCCAGTCACACCTGCACACCTGCCCCAGTGACACCTGCACACCTGCCCACTCACACCTGCAGACCTGCCCAGTCACACCTGCACACCTGCCCCAGTGACACCTGCACACCTGCCCACTCACACCTGCAGACCTGCCCAGTCACACCTGCACACCTGCCCCAGACACACCCAGGGCTCTGCCCAGTCACACCCAGGGCTCTGCCCCAGACACACCCAGGGCTCTGCCCCGGACACACCCAGGGCTCTGCCCCAGTCACACCCAGGGCTCTGCCCCAGTCACACCCAGGGCTCTGCCCCAGACACACCAGGGCTCTGCCCCAGTCACACCAGGGCTCTGCCCCAGACACACCCAGGGCTCTGCCCCAGTCACACCCAGGGCTCTGCCCCAGACACACCCAGGGCTCTGCCCCGGACACACCCAGGGCTCTGCCCCAGACACACCCAGGGCTCTGCCCCAGACACACCCAGGGCTCTGCCCCAGTCACACCCAGGGCTCTGCCCCAGACACACCCAGGGCTCTGCCCCAGACACACCCAGGGCTCTGCCCCAGTCACACCCAGGGCTCTGCCCCAGACACACCCAGGGCTCTGCCCCGGACACACCCAGGGCTCTGCCCCAGACACACCCAGGGCTCTGCCCCAGACACACCCAGGGCTCTGCCCCAGACACACCCAGGGCTCTGCCCCAGTCACACCCAGGGCTCTGCCCCAGACACACCCAGGGCTCTGCCCCAGTCACACCCAGGGCTCTGCCCCAGACACACCCAGGGCTCTGCCCCAGACACACCCAGGGCTCTGCCCCAGACACACCCAGGGCTCTGCCCCAGTCACACCCAGGGCTCTGCCCCAGACACACCCAGGGCTCTGCCCCAGTCACACCCAGGGCTCTGCCCCAGACACACCCAGGGCTCTGCCCCAGTCACACCCAGGGCTCTGCCCCAGACACACCCAGGGCTCTGCCCCAGACACACCCAGGGCTCTGCCCCAGACACACCCAGGGCTCTGCCCCAGACACACCCAGGGCTCTGCCCCAGTCACACCCAGGGCTCTGCCCCAGTCACACCCAGGGCTCTGCCCCAGTCACACCCAGGGCTCTGCCCCAGACACACCCAGGGCTCTGCCCCAGTCACACCCAGGGCTCTGCCCCAGACACACCCAGGGCTCTGCCCCAGTCACACCCAGGGCTCTGCCCCAGTCACACCCAGGGCTCTGCCCCAGACACACCCAGGGCTCTGCCCCAGACACACCCAGGGCTCTGCCCCAGACACACCCAGGGCTCTGCCCCAGTCACACCCAGGGCTCTGCCCCAGACACACCCAGGGCTCTGCCCCAGTCACACCCAGGGCTCTGCCCCAGACACACCCAGGGCTCTGCCCCAGACACACCCAGGGCTCTGCCCCAGTCACACCCAGGGCTCTGCCCCAGTCACACCCAGGGCTCTGCCCCAGTCACACCCAGGGCTCTGCCCAGTCACACCTGCTGCCCTTTCCCTTTGCCCCGGTGCCCTATTCCAGCCTCATCATCTCCTTTGAAGAATGAACTCCAGCCAGTCTCCAGCTTCCCATCCTGCCCTCCTAAACTCCCTCCCTCCCTCTCCCCCCACCTCTCCCTCTCCCCCCACCTCTCTCTCTCCCTCTCCCCTCGCCTCTCTCTCTCCCTCTCCCACCCTCTCTCTCTCTCCCTCTCCCACCCTCTCTCTCTCCCTCTCCCACCCTCTCTCTCCCTCTCCCCCCACCTCTCTCTCTCCCTCTCCCACCCTCTCTCTCTGCAGCCAGAGGGAACAGCTACAACACCAATTCCTGTGATCCAGCCCTGTGCTCCTCTCCCACCCCGCCCCTTCTCCCTAAGACTTAAACACTGAGCCACATTGATTCCCCCTCCCCCTCCCCGCCCTCCCCCTCCCCTCCTCTCCTTCCCCCTCCCCCTCCCTCATTTTCTTATTTGCCCTCTGGAGATTTCTCATAGAAACCTACCCGTGCTGTGCAGAGCGGGTGGAATCAGTGGCCCTTGCTCCACGCTCTTCAACTTCATCGCTTGTTCCCCAGGGCCTCGCCCCTGCCGCACCCCCGCCAGCTCTCCCTGCCGCTGCGTCCACTCTGACCTTGCTGCTCGCAAATCCACACTTTTCCTGACTTTTGTCGGTGCTGTCGGCAGATTCTCCACTGGGAGGCGGAGGGTTGAACTCTCGGAGCTTGGCTGGCTACGGCACCAGACACACACACACACACACATGCACCCATGCACATGTACACACACATACCCCGTCCCTCCTCCCAGCAGCATAATTTGTGGTTAGATCAATATTCAGCATTTGCATAATTATGTAATTATTATTCGCAGCTGAGCCACAAAGTCGCTCTGTGATTGCATTTCCTGTCCTCATCAGCTCTGTGTGTTCCTAGAGTGAGCATCGACCGGGACTTCCACGGCTACGGTGCAGCACCTGTCACTCACCAGGCATCCCCAGATCTCAGTCACTGGGATTGCAGTCTGGGGGACTCGCACATCTCAGGTCGCCCAACAGTTGCGTGTTTGCTTCCGGGGGCAGCATCACTCCCGACGTCTCCTCCACGCACGGCTGGCGTCCCGGTGGGCTGCAGGGACTTCGCCAGCCACCCAGGCCACACTCTCACCCGCACCGGCACCCGGGCCCTCCTTGCCATTGCAGTCTCTGCGTTGCACCCTCACACCTGGTTCACAGCTTAGCTGGGTATAGAAGCCGTCTCCGTCGCTTTCCTGTCACTTTGGGTAATTTATCAGGAAACAAAATCCGTTTCCTACAAATGTGGAAGCTGAGAAGTCCAAGGCCAAGGACGGGGTCAAGCGGTAGCGCCTGGCGAGGGCCTGCTTGCGCGGTGCGAGGTGGACGGGCACGGCCTGGCGAGACGGGGCTGGAGTTGCCAGCTCAGGTCCCTGCAGTCCCTTTTCTCCTTGTGAAACCACGAGTGGCAGTTTGGACCTCACCTCCGAGCACCAGGCAGGGACGACCTGGGGCTTAGGTCCCAGAGCGTGGAATCTGGGAGACGCGTTCCAACCAGAGCAGAGCCCCAGGTGCAGGCCTTCCTGCAGGCTGGGAAAGAGCTCTTCCGACGTCCTGCTGGAAACCCAACCCTCGTTCGAGCACGCTGGCGTTTGGGCTGCCAGCTCTTGTCTTCTGGAAGCTCCTGGCATCTCCATCCCGGAAGCTGCGCGCGCGCGCGTGTGTGTGTGTGTGTGTGTGTGTGTGGGGTCTTCCCCACGCGCTCTGCTGGGTGCTCAGTGGGGAAACTCAAGTCCCTCGATGTTCTGTGTCTCCTTTCCGGAACTTCCTCGGCTGATCCTCTGCTTTCCTCCTTGTTTGTCTATCTCCCTGTACCTCCGTCCTCCTTTTAGGAAAAATCCTCAACTTTATTTTCCTGTCTCTGCTGAAATTTTAATGTCTCCTGGCACGGTTTTAATTGTTAAAAGCGTTCCCGTCCTCTCTGGATGGATTCCTTCTTAAAAAGAACACTCTGCTCCTCTTTCAAAGATACAGCCGATCCCCTTCTAGCTCAGATGGCATTAATTTTACATGGACAGAGCCCGCGCCTGCCCACCCATTGCCGCTGCCTCTGTGAGCTCCTCACTTGTGTGGGCTCTGTGGGCTCTGTGGGGGCTCTGTGGGCTCTGTGGGCTCTGGCAGGGGGGCTCTGTGGGCTCTGTGGGCTCTGTGGGGCTCTGTGGGGCTCTGTGGGCTCTGGCAGGGGGGCTCTGTGGGGGCTCTGTGAGGCTCTGTGTGGGCTCTGTGGGCTCTGTGGGCTCTGGCAGGGGGGCTCTGTGGGCTCTGTGGGCTCTGTGGGGCTCTGTGGGGCTCTGTGGGCTCTGGCAGGGGGGCTCTGTGGGGGCTCTGTGAGGCTCTGTGTGGGCTCTGAGGTCTCTGTGGGCTCTGGCAGGGGGGCTCTGTGGGCTCTGTGGGCTCTGTGGGGCTCTGTGGGGCTCTGTGGGCTCTGGCAGGGGGGCTCTGTGGGGGCTCTGTGAGGCTCTGTGTGGGCTCTGTGGGCTCTGTGGGCTCTGGCAGGGGGGCTCTGTGGGCTCTGTGGGCTCTGTGGGCTCTGAGGTCTCTGTGGGCTCTGGCAGGGGGGCTCTGTGGGCTCTGTGGGCTCTGTGGGCTCTGGGGGCTCTGTGGGGGCTCTGTGGGGGCTCTGTGGGCTCTGGGGGGCTCTGTGGGCTCTGGCAGGGGGGCTCTGTGGGGGCTCTGTGGGGGCTCTGTGGGGGCTCTGTGGGGCTCTGTGGGCTCTGTGGGCTCTGTGGGGGCTCTGTGAGCTCTGTGGGGGCTCTGTGGGGCTCTGTGGGCTCTGTGGGGGCTCTGTGGGGCTCTGTGGGGGCTCTGTGGGGCTCTGTGGGGGCTCTGTGGGTCTCTGTGGGCTCTGTGGGGGCTCTGTGGGGCTCTGTGGGGGCTCTGTGGGGCTCTGTGGGCTCTGTGGGTCTCTGTGGGCTCTGTGGTCTCTGTGGGTCTCTGTGGGCTGTGGGGGCTCTGTGGGGCTTTGTGGGCTCTGTGGGGACTCTGTGGGGGCTCTGTGGGGGCTCTGTGGGGGCTCTGTGGGCTCTGTGGGGGCTCTGTGGGCTCTCTGAGGCTCCGGTTTTGTTGCTACAAGCTGTTCTTATTGGTTGTCTTCAACGACAAGGCGCAAAACCACAAGATAAACGGGCCGGCCTGCGTGAGGGGTGGGGCCAGCTCCAGGCGGGGGCACCCAAGCAAGTGGCGGCCTTGCTGGCTGGACACTGGACGTGCAGCCTGCAGGCCTGATCTCTGCCTTCGGGAGCAGAGCGAGGCGCGGGTGCCCGGCACACACACCGCAGCCACTCCGCATTCAGCGCTTTGTGTCCGCTCTGTCCAGAACACGCAGCCCGGTCTCCACTGGACATGGAGTGGGCTTCCAGGGAGGACCCACCCCCGTGCCTGCCCATCCCCCCAATTTTCTGCTCTGCTTTCTATTTCCACCCCTGCCGTAGAATCTTCTGGAACACGGGTGCTCAGAGCTTCTACAGGAGTCTTGGAAGCCAGTTGGTCCGTTGTTTCTGAGCCACGTTTGTCGCTGCCTGGCCCTCGGCTCTTCTGCTTCCCACACGATTCCCCCGGCCCTGCCCCGCCCTCACTGGACTTGTGCCTTGGCGGCCGTAGGGGCAGAGCAGGGACCACTTGAGTGTTCTGCCTGCGGTGGGTGCCCGGGGCCACGGTTGCTTTGTCACTCTCTGTTCTGCTTCCGGTCTTGTCCCAGGGGCTCTCTGCAGCCGGGACACACAGGTCCTCCCGCCTCTCACATCTGTCTTCTGTCCGCCTGTCCGAATCCATGTTTCTGTCTTGAGACTGCTTTCTCAAGAAGAGATGTCCTCCAGCTCAGTGTTCGGAGGCCGGAAGTCTCGGAGCTCGGCACCGGCGTCCGGCGAGGTCACAGCACAGCAGCGGGCGCCCACGGCAGACAGAGCAGGTGCACGACTCAGGCTGCCTCTCTTTCTTTCTGAGGATTTACTTCATTTATCTGCAAACCGGGGTTACAGGGAGACACTGAGAGGGATCTTCCTTCTGCTGGTTCACTCTCCAAATGGCTACAACAGCCAGAGCTGGGCCAGGCCACAGTCAGGAGCCAGGCGCGCCATCCGGGTTTCCTACATGGGTGCAGGGACCCAAGGACTTGGGCCATCTTCCAGAGTCCCAGGCCATTAGCAGGGGAGGCTGGCTCAGAGTGGGGCAGTTGGAACTCAAACTGGCTCCCACGTGAGATGCTGGCATTGTCGGCGGTGGATTTACCGGCTACACCGCAGCACCAGCCCCACCTCTCTCCCTTCAGTCTGGTACCATCACAGGGGCTCCCTCCTCATCCTCTTGAAGATCTTGTCCCCAAACGCCACTCAGGTCCGAGCCTGGGGACCCAGTTCCAGCACAGCCACCCTTGCCGTGGCGAGAGACGCCCCCGCCCTCAGCTTTTTCTACCCTTGATCTTGGCCAAAAGGCCGAGAAGCGATGAACTCCGCTTTCTCTGAGTCAGGACTTCGAGGCCCTGGGCTGCAGTGCCCCAGCTCCATGGAGCTGCTCACCAGTGAAATGAGCCACAGTGGCGAAACCAAAACCAAACAGCGTGAGGCCGGCGAGGACGGCTCCCGGGGCCCACGCAGATGGGCAGCTCGGGGACAGCAGCCAGCCGGTGGCACTGGAGCCGTGGCCTAACCCCCACCCACCCCCTGCGCCAGCCCGGTTAGCATGTTAAAACAATCCCGGTGCTCCTGGACTCCTGGGGTCAGTGGATTGCCAAGGATGATGGTGCTGCGGCCCTGGGCCTATGCCTCCTGGGCACACACAGGTGTGTGGAGGGGGTGGGACGGTAAGGCAGCCCCGCCTCTCCTCTCCTGGACCAGCGCGGGGAAGGTGTGCAGGGCAATGGCGACCAGCCTCCCTCGCCCACGGGGCCCTGGACATTCTGGCCCGTTTTCCTGGAATTGTTAGCGAAACGCGTTCACTTGGTGCTCAGGCCCAGCAGATGGACCTGAATGGAGCTTCCGCACTGCCCGTCACGCTGGCAGGGGCCCAGGTGGGTCTGGGGCATCATGGGGCACTCGGGCGACTGCTCCTCTCCAGACAGGCAGGAGGACGCACGAGAGAAACACGTCCACCTCCCCCCGTGCGTGGCCTGCTAACAGCTGCCCTGCGCCCCGGCAGTGCTGAGCCCTTCCCTCGAGCCACGCGTCAGCGTCCCCGTCCCCTGAGAAGAGGCCTTGGGGTGCTGGCTGCCGAGAGTGGGGGCCGAGCCGGTGTCGGGGTCACGTGCCGGGGCTGCGTCTCGCGCTGTCACCGCTGGCCTGTGTCCGCCGGGCACGCGTTTCCCGGTGGAGACTGAGCCTGCAGTACGTGACAGGGGCTCGGTGGGAGTGAAGTCATCGGGTTCGGCCCCCCCAAAGCGCTGGAGCCCTCCTGTCAAGGGGAGGCCAGGCCAGAGACCCACACAGGACGGCCCGGGCAGCCGGGGAGAGGGCGGCTTCTGCAGGCCAAGGGGAGCAGCTGTGGGGGGAACCAGAGCCGCCTTCACCTTGACCTTGAACCTCTGACCTCCAGTGAGTCAGCCAGGCTCTGGTAGGCATCGCGGAAGCCCCAGCCGGATGGTACACGCACCCCTCCTCCAATCGCCGGGACTGCTGATGGCCACGGGCCAGTTCCTCGGGCTGTGTCATGGAGCTCGGGGTCCCCTGCCCCATACACAGCTGTGTCCTGTCCCCGTGTTCCATTGGGACCCCACCCAGGGACAGCAGAGCCCCAGAGCTCGGGGTCCCCTGCCCCATACACAGCTGTGTCCTGTCCCCGTGTTCCGATGAGATTCCACCCAGGGATAGCAGAGCCCCAGGCAAGCTGGGAGACTCAGCGCAGAAGTCCAGCACTCGGGGACAGGAGTTCAGACACCTGCGCCCCATGAGGGAGTCTCTGGCTCCCGACCTCAGCTTCCCACCGGGGTGGACCCTGGGAGGCACAAGTCTCTGCCCATGTGGGGTCCTGGGGTGGGGTCCTGGCTCCCGGCTTTGACTCTTCTGCCCTGGCTGGCATTGAGGGAGCCAACTAGCAGATGGCTCCCTCTGTGTGTCTGTCCCTCCGCCTGCCTCTCAAATAAATAAATAAATACGAAACTCACCTGTTGCTTTTTTGAGCAACATTGTCACTCAAAGGAAGCGTTTTTAACAAGGGCCCCCATGTCCCAGGATTCCCACTCAAGGTTCAGGATGCCCCCCGGCACCCAGCAGTGGTCTCGGGCTCGGGGTGTGCAGGACAAGGGGCCGTGGACACGTCACAGGGGCCCCTGGAGTTCCAGCGGCCCTGTCCAAACCCTGGGGATGTAGCTAACCGCAGCCTGGGCCAGCAGTGAGCAGTGTGTGAGTGGTGGGGCGGGCGGCCTCTGTCTGCATTTGCCTGTGCTTTCCACCGTGCAGGGCCTGGCAGAGGTGAGCTGTGCCAGGGTGGCCCCAGAACTACAGAGGACCAGAGAGGATGGCCAGGCCAAGGGCACTGAAGCCGCCGCCCCTGTGTGTTGGGGTGGGTCCTGGAGCCAGCACTGGCCCCGCGTGGGTGTGCTGGGCCCAGCTGAGGGAGAGCCGTGTCCCGTGCAGAATTCCACATTAAACTGTATTTACTGATTTCATTTCCAGTGATGAATTTCATGTTGCCCCGCTGAGATGAATGAGTCCATAAAAATAACGGATCCGTGGTTAAAAACAAGTTCATTGTCTCAAGAGGAGGTAGAGACAGGAGAGTGATGGGCTCATCAGAGCCCCCATGATTGATCACCCCGGTGCACACGCGCGCCTGTGTCACCCTTGGCGGGAGCTGTGGCCTCGGCCCCAGCACCATCTGTTACCTCCTGATGCTAATTTGGATTTTATTGGTTTTATGGTTGGGTCTGTGTTTGAGTTGTAACTTTGTTTTGTTTCTGTAGTTGTATAAGAGCAATACACATAAACAGTTTATACCTACTCAGTATTTATGTTTACTTAAGTGGCATCATTATAAAAACAATTTGAGTTTCATTCTTCAAGCTGTCAGACAGAATGCAACACAGAGCTGGCGCTGTGGCATAGCGGGTGGGGCCGCCGCCTACAGTGCCAGCATCCCATATGGGCGCCGGTTCAAGTCCCAGCTGTTCCTCTCTGATCCAGCTCTCTACTATGGCCTGGGAAAGCAGTGGAAGATGGCGCAAGTCCTACCCACGTGGGAGACTCAGAAGAAGCTCCTGGCTCCTGGCTTTGCCCTGGCCTGGCCCTGGACACTGTGGCCATTTGGGGAATGGACCGACAAATGGAAGACCTCTCTCTCTCTCTCTCTCTCTCTCTCTCTCCCTCTCTTTCTCTCTCTGTAACTCTGCCTTTCAAATAAATAAAGCAAAACTTTATTATAAGAACAGTGCAATGCCAATGACTTTGAACAACCCTTGTCTCTACTGTTGAGGAAGTTTTTTTTGTGTGCGTGTGAATTGTTGAACTCTTTTTACTTAGTGTATAGTTGGTCTTCTATGTATAAAGTTAATTGGAAATGGATCCTAGTGGCGAATGGGACTGGGTTGGAAGAGGAAGGAGGAAGAGGGGTGGGAGTGGGGGTGGGAGGGCGGGCATGGTGGGAAGAATCACCGTATTCCTGAAGTTCTTATGAAATGCGTGAAGTCTGATTCTTCAGATGAAAGGTTTCTTTGGGGAAAAAGAGAATGCAATGCTATTCTGATCTCTAACTGAATCTCAAGAGAAATAAAGAGGTGTGAGTGAATAAGTGAAGAGCAGACATAGGGACGTCTCTTCATGTATGTGAGGTGTGTGTAGCACCTGTATGCATGCGTGTGTGTGGCGCGTGTCTGGCACACTTGGATACACATGCACACATCTCCAGGTGCATGTATGTGGATGAGGGGTCTTTGGAAGCTTCATGGGAAAAGCACATTACCTTTTCATTCCATTTTGATCACGTGTGTCCAGCAAAATCACGACCTCCAGGGGGCCCTGTGGGACCTCCCAGCACTGTCAGGAGGAGCACGGAGACTGGGCACTGCACCTGCTCTCACTGGGCTCTGAGTCTGTCGGTGGGAACGCAGGGGACTCTGGGAGCTCCATGGCGCCTGCTCGCGGGCCAGCCATGGTCAGTGAGTCACCCAGGCAGGCCCCGGCACTCAGCGGCCCTGCGGCTGCTCTGGATTCTGGATGCTGCCTGGGGACAGACAGGTGACTCTGGTGGTGACGCAGTTGGGGGCCATCACCAGTGGGGACTGGGGGAGCCCAGGCCCTGCAGCCCCTCCACTGCCCGTCTTGGGAGCTGCACTCCGCGGGGAGCCGCTCAGAGCCCACGCTAGCCTTCCAGCCCTCCCGTCTTGGCTGCCCAGCCGAGGCTCTGGACAAGTGCCCCTGGCACCGGCACCTCAGAGCCCTCACGTTTGGGCAGGTGTGGTCCCCGGAGCTGAAGGAGCTGCCCACCAGGGAGCACTGGGAACGGCTCCTGGATGGGAGCCCAGGGCCCGCCCCTCCCGGTGGCCTCAGTCCTGTCTGCTGTCCCCGTGCAGTCCCCTGAGAAAGTTCTCCTTCCCCTCACTCCCTTCCTTTGGGTACCCAGGCCCTTGGAATGCCAGCCAGGGACCCCGAGCCAATGGCCCTCAAGTTCCTGAACCACAGAGCCCGGGAGAGATGCCGGCTTGGGTGCCTGCTGGCCTGGCTGGACCGTGCCCGTGCACGTGGCGTGGGAGCTGCTCATGAACCTTTGACCTCATCTTCAGCGGGGCTTGGGACGTCTGGGGTTATGCTGTCCACTGCCTCTCAGGAGTCCCAAGGGACCCAGCGAGCGTGGGTCCTCCCGGGGGCCCCCGTCCAGTGACGGCAGTCTGGCCCCTGGCTCCTGGCTGGCTGGGCGCCCTGCTTCCCCCACCCATCCTCAGGCTCACCCAGCACGGGGAAGCTCGGACGGTCTCTGCTCTGAGGGGGTCTCTTTTACCCTGGAAACCAGGCCAGTTAAAAAAAATTGAGGCAAATTGAGAAAACAGAGGTGAGTACAGATAAGGCCACCCCCAGCCATCACCCCCAAACTCAAAAATGACAAAGTGAGCCCCGTTTCCTGCGCTGAGTTGGAAATGTGCATCTGGCTGTAGAATTGGGTTCTGTGTCTTGTCTTTAATATTTAACTTCTTAGGAACACCGAGTATTAAAAATACATCTCACTGGTCTGGGGCAGAACACCCTCCACTTTTTTTATTTTTTAAAGATTTTTATTTATTTATTTGAGAGGTAGAGTCACAGAGAGAGGGAGAGACAGAAAGATCCTTCATCCGCTGGTTCACTCCCCAAATTGCCGCAGTGGCTGGACCTGGGCTGAGCAGAGGCCAGGAGCCAGGAGCTACTTCCGGGTCTCCCACGAGGGTGCAGGGGCTCAAGGACTTGGGCCTCTTCTAGTGCTTTCCCAGCCACAGCAGAGAGCTGGACGGGAACCGGCGCTGTAGGGGATGCCAGCACCGCAGGTGGAGGCTCAGCCCACTGCACCCAGTGCCAGCCCCGAAGTCCCTCGGCTTTTAGTTTGCTAAGAGTCTCTGCGAGAAGCAGAGCTGGATGTCACTGTGTGTTGTGAGCAGCTGTGACGTGGACGGGCAGCTGTGAGGCCGCTGACTTTGATGGGGTGTTGGCCATTGGACGCCTTGCACGGCAGGAAGCCCCGTGTGAGGCTGCCCAGGGAAGAGCTGGCAGAAGCAGCTGAAATCCCTCTGTGGATGCTGACTGAGGGTTCACGAACAGCTTGGGGATTACGACTTGGGGCTTTGCGCTTTCCAAGGAGGAGAAGGCGTGTGGGCCCAGAGAAAAGAAACAGACACAGCCGAGCTCCCGTCCTTGGGCCGAACACCCCTCTACGGGGGAATGCTCCCATAACATCCTGGAATTCTGACACCAACAGCACTCCCTGGAGGCTGAGCTCGCGGGTGACTCCTGGTGCCTCTGCCGTCACCAGGGGCAGCACATGAGAGGGCCCTGCTGTCGGGCTTCACGCATCGGCCGGCCTCAGGTCCTTGCCAGCAAAGACACAAACAGAGCCCTAGGGAGGAGGGAGGAGGTGGCCCCAGACACAGACAGTGAGGGCTTGTGGGCTCCACTAGGGGCCAGAGGTGGGTGTGTGGGGTGCGTGGAGCACAGGGGTGCGTGGCTTGGCTTTGTCACCGTCAGGAGCTTCATCTCCAAAGTTGCGTGTTCCTGGCACTGGACACCAGGGCTCTGGTGTGGGTGGATGCTGCCATGGGTGGGACTTTGTTGAAACGAGCTCCTGCCGGCTCGCTGTCGCCCTCAGGGTGCAGCACGGGGCCCTGGCTGGATGCCGGGCAAATGCCAGCTCTGTGCCCCGGGACCTCCCAGCCTGCAGAACTCTGTGACCCAGGGCCACCCGCACTCTGCCACTCAGCAGACGTCAAGGTGAGGGGGCTGTGGGGGGCACACGACAGGCTGGGACCACGTTTTGGGGACCCACGTGCAGTGGGTAGGAAACCATCAGTGACATCATCGTGGTCAGTGCTGTCCTTCCATGGGAGTCAGGAGCTTGGGGCAGCCGGGAGTCCTGGGGGTCAGCCCCCATGTTCTGGTCCCCCAGCACCCGGGGCCCCCCTGCCTGCGTGTCTGCCTCCCCATCAGGCAGGGCCTCACCCAGGGCAGCGTTCGTGCCCCCAGCTCCTGGCATGGGAACTGGACGCTCCACTCCGGGATGGAAGCCACAGGCCACACACTTTGAATGAACGGCTGGATGGCTGTGTGCAGGAAGCTGGGATCTGGGGCCCGCTCACACGCCCAGCTCCGGTGGCTGAGGGCGCTGCCGGAGGAGGTGACCTGTGAGTGTGGGGAGACCCGCCCTCGCTCCCAGCCCCAGGGGGTGAAGGGGGTCTCGTGAGAGGGCTGTGGGGGCCGGGCAGAGCCCTGGGCGGGAACCAAGCTGCACTCACCAACAGCCGAGACGACAGCTCCAGGCCCCAGACTGCTCTCGCTGCCAGCACCGAGGAGCTGCCTGGGCTCCAGGACCTCTCTGAGGCTCTGCTACTCAAGCAGCGGATGTGGGAATGAGCAGGACGATGTCCACGCTGCAGCGAGAATTAAACAGGCGACAGGTGCAAAGTGAGCAGGCCGTGGTGTGGACACGAGCTGCTGACAGGAGGGCGCCGTTTGCTCCAACAAAGGCTCCTCTGACAATCGCCACCTGCCTCGTCCTTCCAGGAGCCGGGCCCAGTGCTGGCGGCCACGGCAGTGGGAGGGGCCCCGTGAGGGGGGCAGGGCCCCCGGGGGAGCAGGTCACGGGACAGCCTGGGCACCACTCACGTGCATTTGCCCTCTGTGACCCAGCTTGCTTTCTCGGGGGGGCCTTTGTCAGGCACCGCGCGGTCTGCAGACCTGGGCCGAGAGGCAGCAGGACGGAAGGGCAGCGGCAGGCTGTCCACCGCACCCCTCCTGCAGGCATTCCAGGCTGGCCTCAGCTCCGCGGGGGTGGGGCATCCTCTCTTAGCCTACCAGAGGCCACCGCAGGGTGCCATGGGGGCCCCGGACTCTTCGCTCCACAGCGGTCAGCTTTTTGGCACAGCTGCTCAGAGGTAAACCTGGCTGTCCCCATGGGGTCCTGCTCGCCCGTCCAGCGGACACCTCTGTCCTCCCCGGCACGGTGAGTGGGGGTGGGGCCGGCAGTGAGCCTGTACCTGACCGAGAGCTATGTTCCTTGTGTGTCTGCTGTGCAGAGGGGACCCCCGGAGTCAGGTCCCTATGAGAGATTCCTCCCCCCGCCCAGTGCAGGGGAACCCCAGCTGAGGGACGGGATAAAGGCAGACATTTAAAAAAAAGACTTTATGTATTTGTAAGGCAGAGTTACAGAGAGAGAAAGAGAAAGAGAAAGAGAAAGAGAGAGAGAGAGAGAGAGAGAGAGAAAGAAAGAGAAAGAGAGAGAGAGAGAGAGAGAGGTCTTCCATCTGCTGGTTCACTCCACAAATGTCTGCAACAGCCAGGGTTGGGCCAGACTGGAGCCAGGAGCCAGAAGCTCCATCCGGGTCTCCCACGTGGACGCAGGGGTCCAAGCACTTGGGCCGTCTTCCACTGCTTTCCCAGGTGCGTTAGCAGGGAGCTGGATGGGAAGTGGAGCAGCCGGGACTGGAACCGGCGTCCACATGGGATTCCGGCGTCGTAGGCAGCAGTCTTTTGCCTGCTCTGCCACTGCGCCGGCCCCAGCACAGTCGTGTAAGTGTCACCAAGGCTCCCGGGCGTCAGAAGGAAGACTTCGCTGAGGCAGGGTCCTTACAAAAGGGCCGGGGTCTCCTCTGGCCTTGGCAGAATCAGCTGCTGTGTTGGGAGACAGTCCCCGAGGGGGGCCTGTGGCAGGGCAGGGACCCCCTGGGGCCTGGGGCAGCTTCCAGCCAGGCCCTGGATCCTGCAGCCACAAGGGGATGGATTCTGCCGGCAGCCTGGGTTGGGGGGCTCAGCCCGGTCCGCCCCCAGAAGAAGACACAGCTGGGGTCTCGCTCCCAGGCCTCAGGGACCCAGAGAAAGCGGGTGTGCATTGTTGCAGCCTCTGTGGGGGTGGGGGTGGAGGGCTTCTTCCTCCGTCATGGAAGTCGCGGGGTCTCTGAGCGCCCGGAGGTGACATCAGCTGGGCACCACCTGCTACGAGCGAGCGGACTGTGAGGCCGTGGGAGGGAAGTGTCTTCCTGAGCAGTTAGAGCACCTGTCCAGGTGCGCAGTACAGGTGTTGTGGTTCCTGTTTGTCAGGCGCAGGGAGCGGGAAACATTGGGGCGACGGCGCAGCGCTGGCCCCAGAGATGTGAACACTGATGCCGCCCGCAAGTCCGCTCCCGCTGGCTGAGTCAGACGGCGAGGCTGACCCTGCACCGCGCCGGGGCTGGGGCTCTGAGGCAGAGCCAGGGAAGGGAGAGGAGCAGCCACCTGCCCCCGGCAGGAGGAAGAACCCTCCTGTGTGTGTGGGAGGAGGCTGTGGTCCTGGCCCTGGGAGGAGACGGAGGAGGTGCGGTCAGGGCACTTGTCCAAGCCCGGAGGCTGGCACACGGGGGCCTGGGCTTCGGCCCGGGGTTGGCGACTCGCTCTGACATGGTGACTTGCTCTGACAGCCCTCCTCTCCTTTTGCTCCCCTGCGGTGTCCCTGTGGGACGTCTATGCCTGCTTTTTTTTTTTTTTTTTTTTGACAGGCAGAGTGGACAGTGAGAGAGACAGAGAGAAAGGTCTTCCTTTGCCGTTGGTTCACCCTCCAATGGCCTCCGTGGCCGGCGCACCGCGCTGATCTGAAGCCAGGAGCCAGGTGCTTCTCCTGGTCTCCCATGGGGTGCAGGGCCCAAGCACTTGGGCCATCCTCCACTGCACTCCCCGGCCACAGCAGAGAGCTGGCCTGGAAGAGGGGCAACCGGGACAGAATCCGGCACCCTGACCGGGACTAGAACCCGGTGTGCCGGCGCCGCAAGGTGGAGGATTAGCCTAGCGAGCCGCAGCGCCGGCCTGTGCCTGCTCTTGTGACACCCGTGAGGTCAAGGGACGGTGCCCTGTGGACAGAGCTTTCCACCAGGACCCGTCTCCGCCCTGGTCCACGCGGCTGGGCCCCCTGGACCACGTGCGGTGCCGCTCAGCAGAGCCTTCCTTGTGCTGCAGCTCCTGGGACCTGGTGCTCGGTCGCCTGCACCCGGGTTCCTTTCTCAGGACACATCTAGGGTGACGCCACCCAAAAGACGGAGGGGCTGATCCTAAGACCCAGTGGCTTCTCCTCTCCGCTCCCTGCAGACCTGGGCCCCCTCTGTGGGCACAAATCCTGTGTCCCACCCTCGCCGCTTCTGCTCGCTCGCCTGTTGCCGCGGTTTAAACAGCCAGAGGCTCGGGGCCCGGGGATGCGGTCCTGGCGGGGGAGGACTGTTTGCGCACGGATTACCGAACAAATAACTTATGATTGGCATTGTGCTCGCCCTGCCTTCAGTGCTGTGGAGAAGCCCGGGGGAGGGGATCTAAAGCTGGAATTCTTTGGTGGGGGTTCATCTTCACACACCCCCGGGGGGCAGGTGTCAGGGGGAGGGCGCTCAGCTAGGGGCCCCATCATTCTCTCCTCCCGCCACCGCCACCCTGGCCTCAGACCACGCCTAATGCCGCGTGCCGTGTCCCCTCTGACAGCTCAGAGCAGCTGGAGGTGGCCAGGGTCTGCCGTAGATGGGGAAGGAGATGGAACCAGGTGAAGCCCAGGCCACGGTGCCCCGGGTTCACGCCTGTGTCTCCCTGCAGGCTGCGGCGTGGAAGAGTGATTTCCCAGCAGCCACTGGGGAGCGGACTCTGCACAAGGGGTGCCTGCTTCGGAGCTTCATGCCCGGCCAACAGCTTCCGGCACTCGTGGCCACTCTGGCTGGATCCTGTCCTGTTTTCCCGAAGCCTGGGGCTTGGCCTGTGCCTGTAACTCTTCTGCAGATGTGGGTGGTCAGGGACCTTCTCATCTCGGCCCCGAGCACCTGCAGTGTCACCTAGACCTCAGACACGTGAGCCCTGTGACAGCGGAACCTGAAAGTCCCGCCCACGGGCGCATCGCCTGGGGCTGGCACAAGGTCTGGAACCCATCAGGTGGCTCAGAAACATGGATGAAAGAATGAGAAGGGAGGGGGCAGTGCCATGTCGCAGTATAGGTTAATCCTCTGCCTGCAGCACCGGCATCCCATGTGGGCTCCAGTTCTAGTCCCGGCTGCTCCTCTTCTGATCCAGCTCTCTGCGGTGGCCTGGGAAAGCAGTAGAGGATGGCCCAAGTGCTTGGGCCCCTGCACCCACATGGGAGACTGGGAAGAAGCGCCTGGCTCCTGGCCTCGGATCGGCGCAGCTCGGGCCGTTGCGGCGAACTGGGGAGTGAACCAACAGAAGGAAGACCTTCATCTCTGTCTTTCCCTCTCACTGTCTACCTCTCAAATAAATAAATAAAATCTTAAAAAAGAATGAGAAAGGGAATGGGAACCCCCACCGGGTCTTCCCCAAGAGCTCACTGCCATGTGGGTACCTATGTGAGCCAGGCTGGCACGAAGTGCACGGCCCCATCAGAGCCCAACCTGTTTGCCTGGGACACGTGGCTCTGGTGGGGCCACTCCACCTGCCCCTCTGTGCTACAGAGTTGGGCTTCTGCCCGGAGCACTCGTCCACACCTGCTCGTGGGCCACCTGGTGCCCATCCACTCCTCGGAGGACCCACCATCCGTGCAGGGAGCACGGCTTTCGTCTCCACGACAACTCGGGGCCGTTGGTCCATCCGGGCCCAGACTGCAGCGGTGGGCAAGCATACCCCAGGCAAACCCTGGGTGGTGTTGTGTTGTCTTCGCTCCCGGGGAGACCAGGAAGGCGCCCCTGGGGTCGCTCGCTCCCCGCCCCCCTGTCCAGCTTGCAGGGATGTGACATTTCGTTCCAGCAGGAGATCGATACTCTGATCGGCAAACACACAAGGATGTCGCATTCGTTCTCCAAAACGTTACCCCAGCGGCACGGCCCCTCGCGCCCGCAGGGCTGGACGGGATGTTTGAACACATCCTGCTCAAACAGCGGTGAGGGGGGGAGGGACAGAAAGGGCAGGAGGAATGGTGCCCAAACATTTGATTATGGAAATGGCAGGGCGGCCGCGGGGGCCCTGCTGGGCATGGCGGGGGTGGTCTTTGTCACGGGCCCAGCTGCCTTCAGCTGTCGGTCTCAGGGACAGCAGAGGTGCCTGGCGGGTGGGAGAGACAGAGACAGGTGCTGGGGGAGATCCACCCTCCTCCTCCCAGGGGAGACCCCGCCCTGCACCCAGGTGCACCCAGGCCAGGTAGCACCAGCGGTTCACAATGCAGGCCCGGGCACTCTGGGGGGCGTCCCTAGGGTGCCTTGCAGCAGCCACGTTGTCCCCGAGCACGGGGGAGCCAGAGAGGCCGGGGCGCCAGCCTGAAGGCACACAGCAAGCAGGTGGCTGCTCGCGCCGTGGTTTCTGCCGCCATTGGTCTCTGCTTCCAACCACGAGTGCCAGCTCCGTTCCTCCTCCTCCCTCGCACTGCACACGGGGAGCAGGCGCACAGAGGCAGCCGTAGCCTCCTCAGGGCACCCTGGGGTCCTTCCTCTCCCACCTCCTCTCGTCCTCCACGCCATGGTGCCAAGGCCAATGCTGGGTCCCTCGGCCTGGCCTTCCGGCGGCCACATCAGTGTAGCTGGGTGAGCCCCTGTCTGTGTGATAAGCCCTGGCCCTCGGGAAGGACCCCTGGGGCCCTGCCGGCCAAGGTGGCACCCCGGGACCGGCTGCCAGTGTGGAGCCACCCCTGCCTGTCCAGGGGCAGAGCCAGAGCTCGCCCCCGGGCCACGGGGCGGGGTCCTAGGAGCAGATGTCATGCAGGGTGGTGTCGGGAGCTGGGCCTCAGGCAGTTACAGCCTCAAGACGGCAGTGCTGGAGAGGGGGCACAGCACAGCCTCGCAAAGAGCAACCCCCTGCGAGGTTCCAGAACCTTCTCCCAGGCCCACCTGCCCCTGCACGTGTCCTTGGGAGACGCAGCCTGAGCAGAGAACCTGCTGAGTCAGCTGAGCAGACCCTCCCCTCCCGCTGGGGTCTGCCCTCCTCCTCCACCTCGGCAGGTGAGCTCGGCCCCCTGCCCAGCTTCCCGGGAGAGCTGACGGGAGGTTTAGCCCCTCCCTGGGGCTTCCCTTGGTGATTTCCATCCTCACCCCCACCAGGCTCCTTGCTATGAATTCCCAGGCTGCCTGTGCTGGACTTGGATGGGGTTCAGTCTCGGTCCCTGTTGCCCAAACTCACGGCATGGTCCCTGTGCCTATCGTCGCGGCCCCGAGCGAGCCCACCGGCTGCCTCCCCACCTCCCTCCTCCTCGTCTCTTCCTCCCCCCTTCCCTGCCTCCCTCTTCTCTCCCTCTCTCCTCCTCCCTCCCCGTCGCTCCTTCCTCCTGCTTTCCCAGGTGTCACCGAGTGAATCTTTCTTCCGTGGGGAAGGGAGGAAGGGACACACAGCCGGGAGGGAAGGGCACCCCCAGCCTCCCCTGCACGAGAGCAGAGCTGTCCCCAGACACCCGGCGGGACACAGCACAGGGCCGGGGCAGGGCCGAGCCCACTGAGGCCTGGGTGCAGCCCTGGAACTCTTACTGCCGCTGGAACGTTCTCTGAGGCTGGCTTTCCCCATCTGTGAAATGGGCGTGATGGCCACGCCCACCTTGAATGGTGATTGTAAAATCCGGTAGGACCGTGAGGGCAGGGGTGGCCTGGCGGTGTAGGCGCGGGGTGGGCTGCCCTCCTGTGTCAGAGGGTCCGCTCCTGCCTCCAGCTTCCTGCGGATGGGAGATCCGGGGGCAGCAGGTGCCTGGGTCCCGCCCACCCACACGGGAGCCTGGACTGAGTTCTGGTTCCTGGCTGTGGTCTGGCTCCAGCTTTGCAGGCATCCGGGGAGTGAACCGGCGGATGGCAGATCTCTGTCTCCTACTTAGTGAGGGAGGGATTCAGAGCCAAGGCGGCGCAGGGGGTGGTCAGGACCCCCGTCCCGCAGTGGGAGCTGGCTGCTGGCTCCTGTGCTAGCGTTGCCTGCACCGGGCTGGGGGATGGGTGCTGACACCCTCCCCCGCCTCCTCCAGGCCACAGGGAGCTCCAGGCCGGGCTCTGCTGAATTGTCCTCTCTATTAGCCAGGAGATTTGGGTGAAATTCACAGTTTTCAGGCAGTCTTGAAGGTGTCAGTCTCGTCCGTTAAACTGCAGATGCGAGGTCACTCCTGAGCAGGGAGGGACGGGAGGGACAGGTGACCTTGCTGTCACCCTGACGACTGGACCCGCTAGGGAGCCTCACAGTTTCTGAACATGTTGGGTGGCTGAGGATGGCAGGAAAAGAAGTGAGCAAAACACCAGCCAGCGACGAGCGCTTCAAAGGCAGGAAGCAGGGGTGGGGGAGAGCGGGTGGGGAGGGGGACGCAGGGTGGGGTGGGGGAGAGCAGGGGGGTGGGGGAGAGCAGGCAGGGGGGAAACAGGTGGGGTAGGGAGAGAGCAGGTAGGGGAAGCAGGGGGGTGGGGGAGAGCAGGTGGGGTGGGGGACGCAGGGTGGGGTGGGGGAGAGCAGGGGGGTGGGGGAGAGCAGGCAGGGGGGAAACAGGTGGGGTAGGGGGAGAGCAGGTGGGGTGGGGGACGCAGGTGGGGTGGGGGAAGCAGGGGGGTTGGGGGAGAGCAGGTTGGGGAGAGCAGGTGGGGTGGGGGAGAGCAGGTGGGGGAGAGCAGGTGGGGTGGGGGAAGCAGGGTGGGTGGGGGAGAGCAGGTGGGGGGAAACAGGTGGGGTAGGGAGAGAGCAGGTAGGGGAAGCAGGGGGGTGGGGGAGAGCAGGTGGGGGAGAGCAGGTGGGGTGGGGGGATGCAGGGTGGGGTGGGGGGATGCAGGGTGGGTGGGGGAGAGCAGGTAGGGGGGAAACAGGTGGGGTAGGGGGAGAACATGTCGTGGGGGAAGCAGGTGGGGTGGAGGGAGCAGGGGGGTGGAGGGAGCAGGGGTGGAGGGAGCAGGGGTGGAGGGAGCAGGGGTGGGGGAAGCAGGGGGTGGGGGAGCGGGGGGTGGGAGAAGTGCAGAGGGACCAGAGAGGGGGACAGTGGGAAGTGGAGAGAGAGGGGTGATGGGACCCAGAGAGTCCCTGGCTGGGAGCTGGTGACTTGAGGATAAATCAGAGACCCTGATCCTGTCTTCACAGCCACTGCTTCCAGGAGTAAAGTGAACCAAGCTGAAGCTGCCCCCAGGCCCAGACCCACAGACACCGGAGCTGCAGGGTGGGCGACCTCACCCTAGTGGTCTCGCGTGGGTGATGGATCCCCCGTGGCCCCAGGGAAGAGAAGAAAACCCACGGAGGAAACCTCTGAATGAACGATGCTGAAAACCAGCGAGGGAGCAGTGTCAAAGCCGGACCCCGGGAGCCATCGCGCAGTTCCCAGGAACCGGGAAGAGGGAGGGAAACCGAGCCTCGCAGCCAGAGCCCTGCCGCGGTGAGCCGCCGGCGAACGCCCACATCCTGGGTGAGGCTTCCGGAGCCAGCCAGAGCTGCAAGGCAGCTTCTCCAAAGGTCGCCGTTTGCCATGGGGGTTCACACGTGGCCACAGGTCCCGTGTCTCCCTCCGGGAGGAGGAGCTTCATTCTCCCATGAAGCACCCGAGTGAAAGGGGAGGTTTTACGTGGGAGAAAGTGGCCCCGGCTCCCAGCGCTCCCAGTCAGGGGTGTGGCCCTCCTGGGTCCCCGAGGTTGTGCGATGAGAAATGGCTTCATCTCTGCTGCGCCTTCTACAAAACCCGCAGGCCCCGTCTGAGCAGGGGAAGACGCCACAGGGACACAGATGCAGGGAGACTACAGACAGTGGCCGGCGCTCTTCAAAGGCACCCAGGCCAGGAGAGACCAGGAGAGACCAGGAGCCTGTCACAGGCAACAGGCGTGCGTCACAGGCAACAGGTGTGAGTCACAGGCAACAGGCGTGAGTCACAGGCAACAACAGGTGTGAGTCACAGGCGACAGGCCTGAGTCACAGGCGACAGGCATGTGTCATAGGTGACAGGGGTGTATCACAGCTGACAGGTGTGTGTCACAGGTGACGGGGTGTATCACAGGTGACAGGTGTGTGTCACAGGTGACGGGGTGTATCACAGGTGACAGGCGTGTGTCACAGGAGACAGGCGTGTGTCACAGGTGACAGGCATGCATCACAGGCAACAGGCGTGTGTCACAGGAGACAGGCATGTGTCACAGGCGACAGGCGTGTGTTACAGGCAGTGCACTGTGCTGGACTGGGCTCTAGGCGAGAGAAAGGACATGGCTTGGGCTGCCGCAGTCTGGTTCCAGCTCGCTCGCCAAAGCCGGTGCAGAGGCTCTCCAGTGCTGGGCTCAGAGCTGTGGGCGTCCACGCCCTCCACGTACGTCCTCTGTGTCCCCCGAATTTGGTGGAGCTTCCATCTCCCTAACTCTTCCTAAGTGCACTCTCCCCACTCTTTTGAAGTTTTCTTTCCTTGGACCAGGGCAGTGAGCTCCCTCCTGCTCCGCCGTCGTAGTCCAATGCCCTTCGATTGTTCTGAAGAGCTTGAGAGGAATTGGAGTTGGTTCTTTTGTGGCTGCCTCCTGGAATTCGGCAGTGAAGCTCCCCGTCCTGGGCCTCACGTTCCACTCAGTGATGAGTTCACTGGCAGGGAAGAGTACGTGCAGGGACAATAAAATAATCAAACTAAAAAGTCCTATCTGTATGATCAGGTATGAACGCACGCTGATCACTTTAACTAGCAAGACGGCATTAGTGTCACAGGGGTCACATAAATAAGACAAGGGGAGGGTCTCCCTCGGCTGTGGCTGTTGGCTGCTTGGTTCTCTGTGTCTCCATGGCTCCGTTCAGGTCAGCTGCACGCGTCCAGGAATCTGCCCGGTTCTCCTGGGCTCCCGGGTTGTTGGCTGCGGCTCCTCGTGGTGATTCCTGACGGTTCCTTCTATTCGGTGGTGCCCTGTTGTCCCCTTCTCTCGTTTGATTGGTCTGGGTCTTCTCCCTCTTTTTTGGATTTGCTGGGACAATCAGGAAGCACATCTCACCAACGAAGACACAGCAGCCCGGAAGTGAGACGGTAGGAAAGCACATTCCATGCTGAGGGTTCACGTTCTTAAAATATGCGCATATATAATATATGCATATTATCTATACTTATAGCTGTCCGTTTTTTAACCAAGGATCAAAAGAAATCTCACTCTAGAACCTAAATGACAAAATGAATCTACACATCGCAGCGGATTTCTTCTCTAATTGACAAGGTTTTAGCAAATAAAATTCCAGCTAACGTGAAACTCAGTCTCACCGAAATGAGAGTTTTCCTTTAGGAAAACGACAGATTCTAAGCTGTTAGGGGGACGGAGATTCCCCGAGAGCCGCGCTGCTCTGACCTGAGGACGGACTGTTCCTTCTCTCGCCCCCGTCTTACCATTCCCTGAGGACAGACACGTCCCTGCTTCCTGCTGCTGCGAGTGGCCTGCGCACCCTTCCCCGTGTCGCCTGCCCAGGCCCTCACCACGGTGTGGGGTTCTAGCGTCCGGTCTGCATCACGCGACAAACACGTTAGGCGTTGCGTGTCTCATGGTCTCAGTCATAACTGGTCAATTCTGTCCCAGCCGTGGGAAAGCAGCCGTAGGAGGCACACACGGGAGTGGATGCGGCTGCACCAATGGAGCATAGCTCACAGCAGCAGCAGTGGGTGAGGTCTCGCAGGCTGAGCTGTGCTCAAAGGCTTAGAGAAACGTGGGCGCGCACACGGGAGCCCGCGTTCTCGGTGGCAACTTTTCTGCAGATTTGAGTTCCTCTCAAAACAAAAAAGGCTTTTAAAAATCTGAATACAAGTTTGAGCTGGTGCCGTGGCTCACTAGGCTAATCATCTGCCTTGCGGCGCCAGCACACCAGGTTCTAGTCCTGGTCGGGGCGCCGGATTCTGTCCCGGTTGCCCCTCTTCCAGGCCAGCTCTCTGCTGTGGCCAGGGAGTGCAGTGGAGGATGGCCCAAGTGCTTGGGCCCTGCACCCCATGGGAGACCAGGAGAAGCACCTGGCTCCTGCCATCGGATCAGTGCGGTGTGCTGGCCGCGGCAGCCATTGGAGGGTGAACCAATGGCAAAGGAAGACCTTTCTCTCTGTCTCTCTCTCTCACTGTCCACTCTGCCTGTCAAAAAATAGAAAAAAAATAAAAAAATCTGAATACAAGTGTGAAGCAATGGAGATTTTCTTCAGCACCAACACAGAAGCTATACAAATGCAACCAGAAATGCTCTCATTCTAAGGACAGCGTTAAAACGAAGAATTCATTAGATGAGCTCAAGACAAGCCAGGACGCAAGAGCAGAGCATCAGTCCACTTGAAGACAGATCAACAGGATTTATCCCAACTGAGGTTCAAGGAAAATAAGAGGAAGAAAGAGAGCTGTTGATGATTGGTGCACAGCACCCAGTGGTCTGGAATACGGCAGTGAGGAGGGAGGGAGCGTGATGGGAGAAATCGTAAAAGAGTGATTGAGAACTTTCCAGAACTTTCCAACATGAATGACAGACGTCAACCGCAGATCCCAGATCCCTGAGATCCAGGCAGGATAAATACAAAGAAAACCACACTCACCTACGTCAAAATCAAACGATGGATCTCAGAGATAAAAAGACACGTCGTGTGCAGAGCTACATACAGAAAGCTTGAACAGTGAAGGACCATCGGCTCTTTAAAACAATCCTGAATAACGAGGTGAGGAAACAGCCACCAAGAGCAAGGAGGCAGCGGCTTTGACCGTGGTCGGAGCTCGTGCTGTCTCTGACGCGGTCTAGTGCTATTTGAAGGTGGATTTGAGGTACCTTGAGAGTAGGGACTCCATGGTAGAGCACCTGGACTCCATCAGGAGAAAGCACCCCCACCCCAGCAGGGAGACCATGGTCTGAAACTAGGATCTAACAGTACACTGCAGCCCGTTTGGCAGAACATAGAAACTCCCTAGCATGATCGCTCAAGCTTAAAACAGATAGGCTGCACCTGGATTAATGTGAAGATTGTAATTTGTCTATTGGCAACATTGTAACTGATAGTAGTTTCAGATAGGCCTCAGGTCAGCTTGACCCTAGTAACCACATATTCCCTGCCTCCAAGCCTAGCAACCATGTATCTCCCTCCCCTCCTTGTGGTTTTTGCCTTTATGAACCCTGCTGCTCTGAGCTTCGGGGTCGAGAGTTCTTTAGGGCATGAGCCCGCCCTCCACCGCCGGCAATAAAGGGCCATCGAATTTCACCAGTGTGTGGTACGCCTCTGCCTGCACTCGCTCAGGTACGACAGTCTGTGCCATCTTGCAAATTCCGTCATCTGCCTTCAACCCCCAAACAGACAAGAGACAGCGAACACGAGACAATCGAAAAGCTTGCTTGGATCCATTCACAAGAAAGTAAGAAGAAGGAAGAGAAATCAATCGGACAGAGGAATAACGGAAAGGAGGAATGAGAGCAAAATGCTGAGACAGCCACGCTGACCCCAACCAAAACCACGGCCACGCTGACCCCAACCAAAACCACGGCCACGCTGACCCCAACCAAAACCACGGCCACGCTGACCCCAACCTCAGCCACGACCACGCTGACCCCAACCAAAACCACAGTCACGCTGACCCCAACCTCAGCCAGGGCCACGTTGACCTCAACCTCAACCACAGCCACACTGAACCCAACCTCAGCCACAGCCATGCTGACCCCAACCTCAGCCACGGCCACGCTGACCCCAACCTCAGCCACAGCCACGCTGACCCTAACCTCAGTCATGGCCACGCTGACCCCAACCAAAACCACGGCCACGCTGACCCCAACCTCAGCCATGGCCACGCTGACCCCAACCTCAGCCAAAGCCACGCTGACCCCAACCTCTGAGGGAGATGGAGAGAGTAGACCAATATCAGTGAATCCGAGATTTGGTTTTGAACAGAAGCTAATAATACTGGTGAAACTCCCTCCGACTGACCAAGGAGTGGGGACGGCGCAGAAGGCAGGAATGCAAGTCGCTGGTGCAAGAATGTGCAGAGGCGGCATCACCACAGACCCCACAGTCGCGGGGAGAGCGGGAGATGCTACGGCTTTATGCCCGTAATTGCAGAAACAGGTGAGACGGAAACACACAGCAAATCCAAGAAGCTCATCTATTATGTGACTTAAAGAAGTCTCCACGCTGAGGTGGCTTCGGAAGTGAATTTTCTTCTGTCCCTGTGAAGGGAACAGTATGAGCCCCACATTAAGCTTTTTCAGAAAATGGAAGAGAATGGACCACTGCTCTCTTTTCTCCAGGTTTTAGCATCGTGACCAAGTAGGTTTATTCCAGGATTTCAAGGCCAGAGTGGCAGCTTTATGACCAGTTGTTATAATTCATGTGACCATTCCAATGAATTCAGAAAAAGACTTTGACAAAATGCAGCATCCACTCATAGTTATTCTCCAATTAGGAGTCGCCGGGATCTTCCCAGTCCCATAGGATAAACGCCCCAGCCGCGTTGACACAGTGGCCAAGTGTGAAGCTCCGCCCCTTAGAGACAGCCGCCCAGCCGCTCGTCTGGCCTCTCCGATTCTATCTGACATCACCCAGAGTCCTCACCAGAGCCGTGAGCACGGAAAAGAAAGTGGGTCCGGCCCTGAGAGCCAAAGTGGAAGCTGTTATGGGAGGAGCCAGGACGCGCCCTTGAAGCCCTGCACAGTCTGCGATTACCAGAGCTGACAACTGGGGTGGATGGGCGGGCTTGTGGGAGACAGGGTCAGTGTACCAGAAACCAACGTTTGCCAGAGACTAGCAATGAGATCTGGAGTGCGAAATACGGCGTCTCTTACAGTAGAATGAAAATCCACCACCTGGGGCAGAGCCTAACGCAGTCGCGCGAGTTCTCTACGCTGACAACGGCAAAGCGGTGCTGCGCGCTGAGACGGCGCGTCTTAGACTGGACGCTTCCATGATACCAGGCAGCCCATTCTCCTGAGATTGCTCTATAAATCCCGAATAATCGCTCTCGAAATCCCAGCAGGTTATTCTGAGGAAATTGAGCGAACACTAAAGTGTATGCGGAAATGCAAAGGATCCAGAACGGCCGAATTACCTCGACGCAGAGAGGGAGGAGGCCGGAGGATTGAGACGACTCGCTGCAGGACGTGCTGTGAAGCCCGGGGCTTGAGACAGCCGGGCGCTAAGGCACCCGATCCATGGGCTGAGAGCCAAGCGCAGGGACAGGCTCCCGCGGGCACGGTGGGTGTGTTCCAGCCGAGTCAGGAAGGCAGCTGAAAGCGATGAAGGAACTCCTTTATTTATTTTTTTTTGAAAAGAGAGATTTATTTCTTTATTTGAGAGGAAGAGTTAAAGACACAGAGAGGGAAGAGACAGAGAGAGAGGTCTTCCATCTGCTGGTTCACTCCCTAGATGGCCACAACAGCTGGAGCTGGGCTGATCTGAAGCCAGGAGCCAGGAGCTTCTTCTGGGTCTCCCATGCAGGTGCAGGGGCCCAAGGACCTGGGCCGTCCTCCACTGCTTTCCCAGGCACAGCAGAGAGCTGGATCGGAAGTGGAGCAGCCGGGACTTGAACTGGCGCCCATGAGGGATGCCAGTGCCATAGGTGGAGGCCCAGCCCAGTGCACCACAGTGCAGGCCCCAGAAAGCCCTTTTCAACAGCTGATTCAGGAGACACAAGTGAAATCTAACCCAGGTCTCGGTCCGCACTCACAAATAAGACGCATCAGAGGCTCCGTGTGGGATGCACTATCAGACGGACACCCTCCGAGACTCTGCTGAGACAAAGGTTTTTATTACGGAGAAAGAAAACTGAAGCCTCCCCCGCCCAAAAAAAGCTGGAATTCATCAAGATTAAAATTTTGTGGTTGGGGCCGGCACTGTGGCTTAGTAGGCTAATCCTCTGCCTGAGGCGCTGGCATCCCATATGGGAGGCGGTTTGAGTTTTGAGTCCTGGCTGCTCCTCTCCGACTCAGCTCTCTGCGACGGCCTGGGAAAGCAGTAGAAGATGCCCCAAGTGCTTGGGCCCCTGCACTGGGGTAGGCGACCTGGAAGAAGCTCCTGGCTCCTGGCTTCAGATTGGTGCAGCTCCAGCCGTAGCAGCCATCTGGGGAGTGAACCAGTGGGTGGGGGACCTTTCTCTCTGTCTTTCCCTCGCACTGTCTTTAATTCTACCTCTCAAATAGATAAATAAAAACCTTAAAAAAAAAAAAAACCTCTTGGGGTCCTCACCAACATAACTGCAAACGCTAAGCAGGGACGCTGTGGTTTGTGGGTACAAATTTCAGTCCTTGTGTCTGAATGCGAACTCATCTCCAGAATATAGAAAGATCTCCCTGCAGAGCAGCAAAAAGACTAAGAACTCAATTAAAAATTAGAGAAAGACTTGAACCGGAGGTGGCGCTGTGGCGCAGCCGGGTAAGTCACCACTTGCAGCAGTGCCCTGGTCCTGTGGTGGATCCTCCAGCCCCCGTCCCCCACCCGTGCCCAGCTTCCCCATGTCCACACCTTCACGTCCTCGTCCCCAGCCACCTGCCCAAATCATGTCCGCTCTCCAGACCCTTCCGGGAGCTGCCCCTGGGACAAACTCTGTCCTTCGGATAGAGTCCAGTCTGTCCCGTCTCGTGCTGACCACGTGACCGCCACGTACTGTGTCCCCTGGTGTGTCCCAGGGCTGAGCCGGGTGGAACAGCCCTGTGAGGAGCAGGCAGAGGCAGGCCAGGTCCTCACAGCCTGGGGACGCCACAGCAGAAGCGACACTCGAATCTGGGGCATGCAGGGCTAACCGCAGCGTGGAGGGCACCCGAGCTTCCTGTTGCCATGGTAACAAATGACCACATACCGAGCAGCTCTGAAGAGAACCAGGAGAGCGGAGGTGAGGACACCCACACCCCAGGGTGGGTGCCTGGGCTCGGCACCCAGCTCTGTCCGACTCCTGCTTCCTGCAACGTGGATCCTGGGAGTCAGCAGGTGGTGGCTCAAGCCACATGGGAGCTCTGGATTGAGTCCCAGCCCCACGCAGGCATCTGGGGAGGGAGCCAGCAGCTGGAATTCTGTCTGGGTGCCTATCTCTCCCTTTTCATCTCTCTACTTCGCAAATAAATGGTAATAATAATAATAATAAAAGAGTAACAAGGGAGACGCATTCTCACACAGTTGTCTGGAATCCAGGCATCACAGAGCTGCGCCCTTCTGCAGGTGCTGGGGACCGAGGGTCCTCCCTGCCCCTCCGGATGCCAGGGGCCCCAGGCATCCCTGGGCTGTGGCTGCCTCCGCGTCCGTCTCCACACCCCCTGTCCTCTACATGCTCGGTCAGATCTCTTGTTGCCTCTGCTGGAGTGACACCTGCCATTGCTCTGGGCCAAGCCCAAGTCAGAAAGACGTCATCGGCCCTTTCCTGTGACATGTCCGCCCAAGGTCGCGCTTGCGGGATCTGGGTGTTAGGAATCTAAGAGGGTGCTCTTGGTGCCACCCTCAGCCCAGCGCCCGGTGAGACTGCTGCCATTTCCGCAGGACCTCCCAGCTGAGCCCAGTGGGGCCCAGAGGAGCCCAGTGGGGGCCCAATGGAGCCCCTCTCCTGCTAACAAGTCCGGCAGGTGGAGACAGGAGTGACGGACAGCCCAGGCCACAGAAAACAGAAGCCAGAGTGAGCGGGGCAGGGGTGGAGCAGAAATGGAGAGAAGAGAGGGGGGCTTGAACACCTGGCAGGATTCAGGGGTTCGAGTGATATCCTGAGACTGGGAAGCCCCTCCCTCTCTCTGGCTCTGCCTCTACCCTGCCCCCAGCACACCCAGCTGGTGGTCTCCCCACTGAGCGGGGAGTGTGGGGGAGCTGCTGGCTGTAAGACCTTGCACATGACCTTCTGCAGGTCAAGGCCGGGCCAGGCCAGGGCTGCTTGCGATTCCAGGCACGCAGGGGTCTGGCGGCTCTGGCTGTGGTGACGAGGCGCTAATGTCCCTTTTTAGTATGCCCGCGGCTCCCGCTCGGTCTGCTCCTGAACTGTTCATCTATAACGTTTGTGGGCCTATTAAGAGGGAAATACAATTTCATAGCTACAGATAAGAGATTAGACAGATCAATTTGAAGTCTGCAAAATAGACCGGGGGTGGAGGGAGAATGATTTCCAAATTACGATCTTGCTGACTTGGAGCCACTGGCTCGTCGGATCACAGCCTGGTCCTTGACCGCATCGGACGTCCCTCGGGAGCCCTGGGGCCGCCTGTTGACCGGCCAGCATGCCAGGCCATCGGGGCCCAGGGACTGGGGATCCACTGACCAGGGCTGTGGCAGGCTCTGGGAGCAACGGCAGCGTCGCCGGGTTTTGTCTCCCAGTGTTGGGTGTGTGAGTTGTTCCAGCCGGAGTATTAAAGCCACGGCTTGGCCGGGAGCCTCGCCGGCCATTCCTGCAGCTGGCACCTTTCTCTTGCCCTTGGCGCCAGCTTCTTGGCCTCCTCAGCTCTCTAAGTGCTCCCCCATCACCCTGCTCTCCCATCCTACCTGGGTCCTCTTGGGGCTCTGCCCAGCCCACCCTCGGGGCAGGTGCTCGTCTCTAAGCTTCAAGAATTCAGAGAAGGGCAAGCAGGGTGTCTCGTGCTCATCCATAAAGGCAAAGTGTGACGGAGTCGGAGGGGATCTCCGAATTCTGTGTGCGGCCTTGAAAATGTCCTGGCCACACCGTGCCCGTCGTTAAGGGGCTCATCTCCGTGTCCCTGCAGCAGAACCACTGCAGTCATGCACGGAACAGGGTCAGCTCAACAGGCAGCCATCACCATCACCACCACCAGAATCACAATCATTACCACCACTACCACCACCATCATCACCACCACCATAACCAACACCACCAACACCACCATCACCATCACCAACTCCACCATCACCATCACCAACTCCACCACCACCATCACTACCACCACCACCATCAGACTCACAATCATTACCACCACCATCACCACCATCACCCCTACCATCATCACCATCCATCACCATCACCATCACCACCACCAGAGTCACAGTCATTACTGCCATCATCACCACCACAATCGTCACCACCATCACCACCACCACCACCACCATCACCATCATTGTCACCACCATCACCATCACCACCATTAGACTCACAATCATTATCACCTCCACCACCACCACCACCACCACCACCATCACCATCACTATCACCAGAATCACAATCATTACCACCACTACCACCACCATCATCACCATCACCATAACCAACACCACCAACACCACCATCACCACCACCAGACTCACAATCATTACCACCACCACCACCATCACCACCACCATCACCATAACCAACACCACCAACACCACCATCACCAACTCCACCATCACCATCACCACCACCACCACCACCACCATCACCACTACCATCACCATCACCAACACCACCAACACCACCATCACCATCACCAACTCCACCATCACCATCACCACCACCACCATCACTACCACCACCACCACCAGACTCACAATCATTACCACCACCATCACCCCTACCATCACCATCACCATCACCATCACCAGAATCAGTCATTACTGCCATCATCACCACCACAATCATTGTCACCACCATCACCCTCACTACCACCACCATCACTACCACCACCACCACCAGAATCACAATCATTACCATCACTACCACCACCACCATCACCAACTCCACCATCACCATAACCAACACCACCAACACCACCATCACCACCACCAGACTCACAATCATTACCACCACCACCACCACCATCACCCCTACCATCACCATCACCATCACCACCACCATCACCATCACCAGAATCACAGTCATTACTGCCATCATCACCACCACAATCGTTGTCACCACCATCACCATCACCAACTCCACCATAACCATCACCACCACCACCATCACCACCACCATCATTATCACCACCATTGTCACCATCACCACCATCACCATCATTGTCACCACCATCACCATCACCACAATTAGACTCACAATCATTATCACCTCCACCACCACCACCATCACTATCACCAGAATCACAATCATTACTGCCATCATCACCACCACCACCATTGTTGTCACCATCACCACCACCATCACCAGAATCACAATCATTACCACGACCATCACCACCATCATAAATGTCACCATTATCACCATCTTCACCACCAGCATCCTCACCATCACCATTGCCATCATCACCATCACTAAAAATGACTACCACCACCATTGTTGTCACCACCATCACCACCACCACCACCACCACCATCATCACCACCACCACCATCATCACCACCACCACCACCACACCATCATTACTACCATCACCATCACCACCACCACCATTGTCATCATCACCACTAACAGTGACTACCACCAACATCATTGTCACCACCATCACCATCACCATCATCATCATTACCCAAATCACCACCACCAGGACCACCATCATCACCACCATCACGGTCTTCACTGCATCATCATCACCACCACAACTGCCACAGCCACAGCCATCACCATCTCCACCCTCACCACCCTCATCATGTCACAGGTGTCACCATCGTCGTTGTCCATGGCACGTCCATGCTAATCATGGTCCAGGGTGGAGTTCTCGTGTACTTAGAAACATTTCTTTTTTCCCTGAGATTCCAAGAAAGAAAGAGCCCTCACCCCGACAGGAGAGAAGCAGAACACCCACAGAGGAAAGTCAATCAGAGGGCGAGGGAAGCCTAGGAGACAAACCAGGAGTCGGCACACGTGGAAACCACGGGACGCTGAGTCAGAACCAGGACAGAGGAGAGTCCTGCTCCTCCTCCGATCCAGCTCTCTGCTGTGGCCTGGGAAAGCAGCAGAAGATGGCCCGTGTGCCTGGGCCCCTGCACCCGCGTGGGAGACCCAGAAGAAGCTCCTGGCTCCCGGCTTCATCCAACATATGCAACCTTCGGGGAATGAACCAGCAAGTGGAAGACCTCTCCTCTCTCTCTCTCTAACTTTCAAATAAATAAATACATCTTTAAAAAAAAGACACACAATGATGAGAGCATTTAACTCACTGCCCCAGTCGCCCACGTGTGTTGCGTGCCTCGCGTGCTCAGGTGGTGTGGACAGCTAGCTTCATGGCCACGTGACTACCATGTGCAGTATGAAACAGGTTTCACAAATCCTGCCATTGCTCCGTCTGCTGGCACAACGCCCTGGTGCTGCCCCGCCTGTCGGACTTCACCGAGGCACGGGGTCAAGGATGAAATCGCGAATCAAGGCCGCGGGCGCCTGCACCGTCTTAGACACAGCCCGGGCCCCTCTGAGCGCCAGGCCCTGTGTGACCCAGCAGGCCTTCTGCCCAGGAGCACACGCTGGGCCCCGCTGCCTTCTGCTTGTGGCTCAAAGACGGTTTCCTCTGCCGCAGTCTGAGCTCGGGGAGAAGCCGTGGGGCACGTGTCGTGGGCGTGAACCAGGAGGGAGGGAGGGAGTGGAATAAGAGGGGACTCTGTGTAGCGGCACAGCCCTGGTCTCGGCGCAGACAAGCCCCGTCCTCAGAGCTCGCCAGGAGCCCGGATGGACACGACTCACCATAGATCTGTGCACAGTGTGGCAGTGTTTGCCGCAGGCTTGCTGTGGGTGCTGGGAGACACTGGGGGGAAATGGACCCACCAGAGCCAGTGCCACAGCGAAGCTGGTTAAGCCACAGCCTGTGGTGTTGGCATCCCCTGCGGGCACCACTTCGAGGACCAAATACTCCACTTTGGATCCAGCTGTCAGCTATGAAAGCAGTAGAAGATGGCCCAAGTCCTTGGGCCCCTGCACCCACGTGGGAGACCTGGAAGAAGCTCCTGGCTGCAGATTGGCTCAGCTCTGGCTGTTGCGGCCATTTAGGGAGTGAACCAGCAGAAGGAAGAAGGAAGACCTCTCTCTCTCTCTCCCCTCTCTCTCTCTCTCTCAATCTGTGTGTGTGTGTGTGTGTGTGTGCATGTGACTCTTTCAAATAAATAAATAAATCTTTTAAAAAATGCTGTGACTTTAAAATATATATAAAATAAATCTTTAAAAAGAAAGTGGACCCACATGTACGTCCCAGGAGGGAGGCAAGCAAGCAAGAAAGCAGGTAAGAGAAGCAGAAGACAAACAAGGATGGGAAGAAGCGAGAAGCAGGGGCGGGGGGCAGCGGACAAGGCTTCTCGGAGGAGGCGGCTTTGAGCCAAGGGCTGGAGGAGGCCGCAGTGAGGTGCGCAGACTCGCGGAGTCAGCCTGGTCTCAGCCGTGGCTCCTTCCCAGGGCGTGGCCTGGAGATGCACTTGTTCCCCTGTGTCGCTCCCCGTCTTCGTGGAGGAACGACACAGGACCCTGCGCTGTTCTTTCGTCTGCTCGGCCCTCCCCGGGTTTGCTGCTGGTTCTTCCCGGGTTGGCTACTATCCCTTCCACCTCCGTGGAAGGGCAGTTCCCCCTGGCCGCATTCCCCACTTCCGCAGGGGAGCGGCACACCGCCGGCCGGCTCTCTTGGGGGCTGCACAGGTGTTCCCTTAGATGTTCCCCTTAGATGTTCCTGGTGCATGCCGTCTCTCTCCTCCTTTATAGTCCTCCTCCGCCAATCCCAACTCGGCTGCCCACACGCCGAGTACGCTGCTCTCCTCCAATCAGGAGCGAGTCCTACAGTTTATTGGCTGAACTGGAGGCACCTGTGTAGAAGCTGTTTTCTTCTCTCCCAGCGCCATATTGTGGGAGAGCAGATGCATAGAATAAGTCTTAATTCCAGTAACTCAGTCTAGTCCGGGTTGCTCCCCACAGATCCCCCTTTCTTTTTATTTTTTGGCGTTGATACGCGCCTGTCTTCGGTGTCCCGCAGCACACACTCTGCTCTACTTGCTAGAGTTGCCACAGGTTCTTACACGTCCTATCAATCAGGCAAACCGAATCCGGGTCCTCTCTTCGCCATGTTGTGAGGAGGTTTTTAGGCGCTGATGCGTGCCTGTGTTCGGTGCCCTGCAGTGCATGCTCTGCTCTGCCTGCAGGGGCTTACAAGCCCTAACAATCAGGCAAACCGAATCCAAGCCTTCTCATTGCCGTATTGTGGGGGTGACTTATTAGTGTTGGTTCGTGCCTATCTTCGGTGACCTGTGGCGCATAAGCTGCTAGCCGCCCAGGTGCTCATCGCCTCACTTAATCAGGCAGACCGAATCCAAGCTCTCACATTGCTGTGTTGTGGGGAGGCCTTTCTCTTTCTCTATTTCTCTATCTCCGGGCATTCCTATCTCTCCCATTTTACTTCTATCTTCCAGCATTCCTATTTCTCTCATTTTACTTCTAAACTTCTGTTTCTCTTATCCCCGCGGCTTCCCGGCTCCCACCCCGCGGCAGCTTCACGGCTCCGCGCGGCTTCCCGGCGCCTCGCCCCGCCGGCGGGCTCCCGGCTCTGCGCGGCTCGGCTTCGCGCGCACACTCTGCGGTCTCTCACTAGCCCTTTCGCGTCTGAACCACGGCCTCGCGCCAGCCCCGCGTTCCCTATCTATTCACGCCCCGTGCTCTCTCTGCACACGGCAGCTTCCGCGAGTCACACAGCGTAGCTTGTGTCTCCGCCACTAGCATTCAATCCAAGTTCCCCGGGCTAGCCTGGCGAATTCAACCCAGCTTACGTCTCCGCCCCACGGTTTGGCTTCCCGTCCTTTGCTCCCCGGGCTAATCAGACGGATCCCAACCAGGCTTACGTTTCCGCTTCTGGTTTTAACTTTTCGTCCCCTATTCCCGGGCTAACTTGAGAATCCCAAAGTGGCTTTCGTTTCCACCTCGGCCTGCCCCCCGCGGCTTCAATTTCCCTAACATTTTTCTCTACCCGGTATGTTTCCCCAAGCTTTCCTCCAACAATATTCCTCCCTCATTTCTCCTGGCCTCTCCCCACAGTCCGCATCCGAGTCTGTTTGTTCTAGCTTTCACTTTCGCTTTCGACCTTAGAGATTTCTCCCAGCTTCCCCCTGTAGTCCGTATCTGAGTCTATGCCTAGGCTTTCAATAGCTCCTTCCGGCACCTTTTTCGTCCGGCTTTTCCCTAGGCTGTTTGCTAGTCTCTTTCTCCGATATTTTCCCATTTCTTCCCGTTTCTTCCCTCCTAAGTTTCCTAATCCGTCCTAGGTTTCCTATCCGAGTCACGGCACCATTATGTCACTCCCCCTCTTCATGGAGGAACGACACTAGACCCTGCGCTGTTCTTTCGTCTGCTCGGCCCTCCCCGGGTTTGCTGCTGGTTCTTCCCGGGTTGGCTACTATCCCTTCCACCTCCGTGGAAGGGCAGTTCCCCCTGGCCGCATTCCCCACTTCCGCAGGGGAGCGGCACACCGCCGGCCGGCTCTCTTGGGGGCTGCACAGGTGTTCCCTTAGATGTTCCCCTTAGATGTTCCTGGTGCATGCCGTCTCTCTCCTCCTTTATAGTCCTCCTCCGCCAATCCTAACTCGGCTGCCCACACGCCGAGTACGCTGCTCTCCTCCAATCAGGAGCGAGTCCTACAGTTTATTGGCTGAACTGGAGGCACCTGTGTAGAAGCTGTTTTCTTCTCTCCCAGCGCCATATTGTGGGAGAGCAGATGCATAGAATAAGTCTTAATTCCAGTAACTCAGTCTAGTCCGGGTTGCTCCCCACACCCCTGCAGGGGTGGGTGTTGGCGCTTCCCGGGGCTGCGGTCACAAAGGGCCTAGAAATCTGTGTTCTCCTGGTGCAGGTCCCGCAGGCTGTGCCCGCACACAGCAGAGCAGCCGGGGGAGCCTTCCCCGCCTCTGCGGCTTCTGGTGCCCCGGCTCCCTCACATGGCCACCTTCTGCCGCGGCTCTGTCCCTTGCGATGACAGCCACCCCGGACGGGTCCCCCGATGACGTCATCCTCACCTACGGCCCCTGGAGGTCCTGTTCTTTCTCTGGAGCTTTGGTCGGTCTCTCCCGTGGTGCTGACTCCTTCTGCCGCTTCTACTGGAAGTCTTTAGATGTGGAATTCAAGTTCACTTCCACGGTCACAGGCAGCACACACAGAGTCCTGCTTGCTTTTGTTTCTGCAAAGGCATTGAGTTCCCGCGGACCAGGACCCTGGGGTTTGTGTCTGGAGATAAATCCCCGCCCGCGGTCACTGTCTCATCATTTCCCCGAAGGGCGATGGGCTCCGGCCGCGGGCTTTTCCTGGCTCCCGGCGCCTGCTGCCTTTGTGTAATTAGCCATTCTGCTCTCCGTCACCGAATCCGGCAGCAGGTGCGCCAGTCCTTAATGCTGAACAGGAGGAGCTGCGGATAAATCCTGTGTTGCCTGGCACCAAGCTGCTCAAGTCCAACTCAGGTTTCACAAGACCCAGGCCCTGACTGTGCCGGCGGCCTCTGGGGAGCCTGGGACTCCCTCCCCACCCCACCTCCTTGTTTGCTCCCTGCTCTCTGCAACAGGGGTCTTGCTACCCGTGCTCTGCTGCTCAGAGCTGCTGGCAGGAGGTGTGGGCGAGTCAGGGCCACACGAGGAGCTCTCCCCGAAGGGGTGTTTGTCTGGTCCTGCTCACCTCCCCGAGACTCCAGGGCAGGGGCAGGAAGCCGGGCCAGGGGATCAGGAGACACAGCCCTCTGTGCCCTCAGCACGACCTTGAGACGTCCTCCCCGTAAGGAAGCAGGCGGAAGCTCCCCCAGCCCTGACGGTGCAGAGGCAAGTGCAGGGCCCTGGCAATGCGGCCCCCACGATGTTCAGAAAGGGACGCATCTCCAGCCGGGGTGGTCAAAGACTCTCCCAAAGATGGAGCTGATGCCAGGGGCAGTGCCAGAGGGCTAGGGGAGCCTGAAAGGCACCTTCCAGCGCCGGCGCGGGGGTCCTTCTCCGAGGCTGGACGCTGGGCTGAGACGCGGCCCAAGAGAGCCAGTGAGCACCTGCTGTCCCCATCTCACCACCACACCCGTCCAGGAGCTGGGGGCTGGGATCGGGACCACCTCCGCCCGCCCCATGAAAGAGAAGGCGGCAAGGTGTCCAGCCAGCCCGGCAGTGGGCTGCGGGGTCGCCGGAGTCTGTGGGGGGGGGGTAAGTCCGTCTAGGGGCGCAGGGATTCTGCGCGGGAAGGGGCCTGGGAGGAGAGACTGCGGTCCCCCCCACCCCGTGTGCACCTGCTGTTCGCTTTACAGTGCAGCCGTTTGTTTTCCTTGCCTCTCTTTCTTCTGAGAAGAAATCCTGGGCGGGACCCTGCGTTTGGAAAGAGAGAAAGCCTGGCGCTCAGGCGGAGACCAGAGGCTGGGAGGGCTGCCTCTCCCCTCCCCCCACTGGCGCGGGAGGGTCTCAGCCCTCAGTCTTCAGAGACGGAGAGCGAGCCTGGGGGGCGGAGGGGACCCCATTGCTCTGAAGTCCCTGTGGCCAGTGAGGAGCCGCCACGGGCTGCGTGGGTTTCGACCCCACCCTGAGTCATCTCGTGGAGTTCAGTCCGCTGGGGAGGGGTCCTGGGGTGACTGGGCTCCGGGGTGGCCCTGCGAGGCTCACACAGGCGCCTGCCTCCTGCCAGGTGACGTCCGCTCAGCCCGGGGACCCAGCCAGCAGGAACCCCAGCACCCAGGCAGCCCCTCCCTCAGCCCAGAGCCGTGGGCCCGAGAGACCGCGTTCCTCCCTGATCGACCCGGACTGTACATCTGTGCCCCAGACAGTACGTCTGTGCTGTTAGCAGTGGGGAATGGACAGAGACCACGGAGGCGCTGAACCTCGCGGCAGGTCTCTGGGCTCTGCGTCCACGGCGGATTCTGGAATGTTCCGGTACACTCTCAGCGACTGCACCGAGACACACACAGTCTCTGCCTCCCTTCTCCTCTGTCTCTAGCTCAGTAACACATGGGCTCGGACGGGGCCGCCCAGCAGCCCTGTTTAGTTACAGGGGAAGGACACCAGCTCACGCTGGCTTGACCAACCGTGCTGATTTGGTGACGGGTTCGGAACTGTCCCTGGTTCCATGTGTCTCTCCTCTCTCTCCCTCTCCCCATCCCAGTTCCTCTTCTCTCGTCTCCTCTCTCTCCCTCTCCCCATCCCAGTTCCTCTTCTCCCATCTCCTCTCTCTCTCCCTCTTCATCTCTGTTCCTCCCCACCATGTGATCTTGTCCCCAGGCAGAACCCACCTCATGGTGGCAGAGTGACTGCTGACACCCCAGGCTTCTCTCCTGAGACCCACGGAAAAGAGTTTCTTCCTGATGGTGATTCCCATAGGAGCCCTGGGCGTGGCTCTGATTGGCACTGAAGGGGCCACTTCCTGTCCCTGAGTGTAGCAGACAATGAGCACGCTGACCTGGCATGCAAGGGTGACCCACCACCCCCAGGACCACGGAGAGACTGACTCTGACGAGAGTGCGAGGCAGGAGTCAGCCATCCGCCGTGTGAGAGAGGGGCCGGGGGGGGGTGGGGTGGGGTGGTGTGGACAAGGCATCCGCAGCCCAGGATCTCACCCTGCGAAGTCCTGCCAGACCCCATGCATGACCGTACAGCTGGCCTCAGCCCTGCCCGGGGAAGCCCCCCAGGGGAACCCTCTCCCCTCAGCTCCACGTGGGCCCCCCGGCCTGGTCACACCGGGCAACGGAACCCCACAGCCTGCCCTGGGGGCGGCTCCTCTGCCTGCACCAGGTGGGCTCCCCAGTCCCGCAGCCTGAGCAGGGAACCCGGGGAGAAGTCTCTGATCCCCACTCAGCAGCCCTGTGTCCTGGAGGGGGAGGGGAGGAGGTGGCCGGGGGAGACACGGTGGGAAGATGGACCCCGTTCCGTTATCAGCCCCAGTCTGAATACAGCTGCTCTCAGCTCTGTTGAGCCCCTGCCTGGCCTGCCAGGTGCATTCTCTCCGTTAAACCAGGGGACCTTGCTGTCCCCGGGCCAAGTGACTAGAAACTCGGCGTCTGTCTAGAGAGGTGCCCATCCATTCTGACGGACGCGCTACCCCCTCAGCCTTGCGCCGACCGCTGCTCTCTGTCTCGCGTCTGATTCTGCCCTAACAAGAGCGCGTGGGCCCCGCAGGGAGGAGCGCCGACCCGAGGACGGCGACCTCCTCGGTGCAGGGAAAGCCAGGCGGACAAATCGCAAAATCCTGGCTGTTAGAACCGAAATCCCGCGCTAAATTCTTAGGAAAATGTCACCGTACTGGAGACATCATTTATTTAAATTTGGTGAAAATGCAATATTTAATTTTAAATATAATCCTTCAAAGAATTAAATAAGAACCCGAAAGCCAAATTCCAGAGACGTTCATGACCGTGCTGTTCAAACAGCAGCAGAGCCGCCCTGACGCGGCCGGACAATGTTAAGTAATCGGAGGACGTCTCTCTGCGGCCCGTCCTCCGGCTCTCCGAGGCTCCCGACAGGCTGCAGCAAAGCAGAAAATGCCTCGGAGGAGGCAAAGCGGGCGGGAGCATGACCCCCAGCGTCCGCGCTGTGTTTATACTTCGTCCGAAACCCTACGCTTGGGGCTCAGGCTGCAGTGGAATAGACAAGAACGAGAAAGCTTGCACTGGGCGCAGACCAGAGGGAACAGAGACGTAGAAAGCTTGTGTTCGTGGGATGGTGATTCTTCTGGGTGTGAGAGTAATCAAAATGAGAGAAAAAAGTCAGACAGAGGGATCCAGGACACGGGCACCTGCGGCCTGGCGGGCCAGCTCGCTGGGGGGCCAGTGGGCCCCACCCAACCTGTGCTCTGTGGCTCTGCTCTGTGGCTCTCTCTGCTCTCTGACTCTCTCTGCTCCACCAGAAGGGTGCCCAGGATCCAGCACCTGTGGGCTTCTGCTACAAGGCAGGTGGACGTGGAGATCTTCCCACGGGTGGGGGAGGTGACGGGTATGCACGAGGCTGGACGGTGCCCCACCCAAATCTTATGTCCTCCAGGGAACCTCAGGAGGTGGCCTGAAGTGGAGACAGGGTCATTACGGTCCGCCTAGTTCAGATGGCAATACAGTTCCAGTGTGTCCCTGAGTCCGTGTGTTGGGTCTGGAGCCTGTGCCGCAGTCCGGGGGTTGCTTGGAGGTGTCGGGGCCCGAGCTGTGCTGTGCTCCGGGTGTTCCCTCGATGTCGTGTGTCCCCCACACACCCATGTTGTAAAGCTCTGGTCCCGTAAGCTGCAAATCCCTGAGGCTCCAGCTGGAAACTTAACCCCATCTAGGTGATTAGCAGGAGGCCCCAGAGTACTCAGCGAGAGCCGCATGAATCGGGTGGGTGTGGGAGGCAGGAGCCGTGTGCCTGGAGCTGCCTGGCTCCTGTCCACATAGGGACCTTAAAGTCCCTGGTGCCTGGAATGTGGAGTCCCCCTCAGACTTTGGGGCTGACTCCCCGAGGACCAGACCTGACGCCCAAAGAGGCACAAAGCCGGCAGAGACCAGGTCCAGCCCGGACACAGCTCTGCCCCCCACGACCACGGGAAGACGCTCAGCTCAGGAGAAAGGCCCCCGGCTGGGCATCAGACAGCTGAGTCTCAGCCCCGGGCTTCCTGATCACGGCTCTGAGACCTTGGGCCATGCGTTTGGTCCCTACCAGCCCACCTCCCCACACACAAAGGGTAAACAGCACAAAGAACAGGCATTCAGGCACGGACCAGGTCCAAGTCCCCTCCTGCCATTTACATGCTGTGTCACATGGGCAAAGCCCTCACCCCCTCTGATCCGTCTGCGAAGTAGGGGTGATTGGGCACCTCCCCATGAGGGCACGGCTGACATGGGTGAGTACAAGCACACGCGTGACGTCGCCCAGCACGGAAGAACCACCCGCGGCAAACACTGTCTCTGGGTCACTGTCATCACACACTGTCAGGAAGTAGGATGTTAGCCCATCCAACCCTTCTTCACTTTAGACAGCAGGGACTGAGATCCAGAGAAGTTCGCGAATGTCCGCAGGTGTCACAGTGGCCCTGTCTGGACTCGGGCGCAGGTCGTGGGGTGCTCGGACTACGATATGCTCCCGGCAGCCGGTGAGCTCTGGGGGTTCCTGTGGTATTCGGGGTGCAGGGGCAGGAACAGCAACAGCCACAGGAGACCCTGGCCGGCCCCGTCTCGCTAGCTGTCCATCCTTCCGGTCCACCCACCCGTCTGTGTCCTTCCTTTATCACATGCGCTGAATTCAGAGATTGAGCCAGGATGCAGCCTGGGGGGCTGCCTTCCCCACTCGCTTCTCCCGGAGCAGGACCCGGCACGCACAGGATCCCCCGGCACCGCCAGGCACAGGCTCCCCCGGCACCGCCACACGCAGGCTCCCCAGGACCCGCCACGCACAGGCTCCCCAGGCACCGCCAGCACAGGCTCCCCAGGACCCGGCACACACAGGCTTCCCAGGACCCGCCACGCACAGACTCCCCAGGACCCGCCACGCACAGGCTCCCCAGGACTGCCACGCACAGGCTCCCCCGGACCCGCCAGGAACAGCTCCCCAGGCACTCCCAGATGCTAGGAGAAGATGGCCACCCATCACCACACGTGATCCTTGCATGCGTGTGTCTTTTTACACATCTTTTGTTGTTGTGTAGAAGGTATAACACAGCGAGGACGTGTGTTATCTGTCTCAATACCAAATAATATGACATCATGCATTTCGCACTATTTATACACACATCAACTTCCTCATCAGAAAAAAACACACGTGCTATTTTCCTGTGTCTGCCTCGTTTCACTTAGAGCCATGATCCCCGGTTCCCTCTGTTCTGCTGCGAATGTTGAGATTCTGTTCTTCTTTGTGGATGAGTAATATTCCATCGCATTTCGGTCAAGTCCCTGCAAGGCAGCCGGAGGCCCCTGTAGGCTGATGCCCACCACAGGCTCCTGGTAAGGAGCTCTCGGTCCTCACCATGTAGAGGTCCCCGCGCTCCTCTGAGCCCTCAGATGGACGCCTTGACCAGGGCACCGAGACGTCTGATGGCCGGCTCTCAGCTTCCCTGCTGCCCCTGCCCCACCGTGTGCCTGCACAGAGCTGTGAAGTGAAACTCGGGGAGAGGCGGTAGCACAACAGGAAGTGACCTCGCGACCGGTGGTCCTCTGCAGCCCGGGCATGTTGGTCACTGCGGCGTGGACAGGTCTGGCCGGCGACTCCCCTCCAGGCTGGCCCCCCGCTGCTCCCCCTGAGCCTCGCTGGGCCGTGTCTGCGGAGCCGCTTCCTCAGCAGGCCGCCCTCCTGCACCGAGGCTTCCCAAGACGGTGCAAGCCTGGCTGTTCTCTGTGGCACCCACTCAGCTCACGGGAAAACGACATGGCTGCAGCCCCGGTTTCCGGGCCTCTCCAGGCCTCCGCCCGTGGCTTCACCATCACAGGCAGTCCCAGGTCTGCAGTCCCGGAGCTCCACAAAGCGCAGGTCTGGTGACATCTTCCGGAGGGTTCTCGCCGCTGGCTGCCGCGGTGCCCAGCGGGCATCCTGGGGTGACCAGGACAACTCAGGCATCCGAGAAGTGGCCCCAGCCCATTGCACAAAGCAGCCTTCGGAAAGCTCCACTTGGGTCTGGTGAGGAACTTGCCCCACCTGGGGAGACAGCAGGACACAGGGGACCTCCTCTCTGGCTGACGACTTGGCAGTCACACGTACACCAGAGCTGGGTGCTGGCGGCACGGCCCGCCCCCTGCCTCTTAGGAAGCTCTGCACCACAGCCCAGCATCTTCTCCCTGAATCCAGTCTGTGCCTGCTCTGCTGATCACGGCGCTGGGCCTCCACCGAGTCTCCCCGGTGCAGGGGACAGTCCCACCAATCCTGATGTCAACGCGCATTGCGCTGCTGCTTCTGGTCCCTGGTCAACCATTCAGGCTCCTACCAGCGTGCTTTCTGGGAGGAACCGGTGCTTTTCACCTGTTCACTTCAGCTGGAAAGACAAGACGTGACGTGACACCCACCTTACTCGTCCTCACCACGGCAGCTACAGCACGAGCAGGACGACATCGTCGGAAGTCCTGGGCCGTCACTTGTTAAAGGACTCCAGCCCCGTGGGAAATCAAGAACTCGGAGGGGAGTTGGCAGCTCTAGGCCAGCGCCTTGCCTGCTGCTTCTCGCAGCTGAACGAGGGGCTCCGGGTTCTCATTTTGCCCTGAGCCCTGAGCAGTGTGGGACCAAGCCTGGCAGGAAGTTACGGAGGCCACACAAGAGAAACAGAGAGCCCGGGGAGTCCCGGACACCTCATGGAGGAGGAGGCCCAGGCCACCCCCCGCCCCAGGGCTTGCCCCAGCCGCCAGCCCGACAGCTACCCGCCGCCGCGACAGCCCGCCTCGCTTGCTCCTGCTACCATTCCCAGTGCCAGCTCCCTGGTGTCCGGCCGCCCCTGAGTCCAGTGGCCAGATGGGTGGACAGATACTCAGGGGTGGGGACCTCTGTTCTGCGAGAGCTCATTGGACGTTCCTAGCGTTGTGCACAGGCCACAGAGAACTCTAGATTCAGCCTGCTGTGGAGTCACTGTCGAGTCCCACCACGTGGGCCGGACGTTTCCCTCCCCAGCTCTGGAAGTTTTCACCATGGTGGTGCGGGGCCCGCAAGGCCAGAGGTCCCTGGGGGGCGATGGGTGGCCCTGCTGGTGGGCAGGCTGGGTCCGGCAGGGCACTGTGGGGCATGCACACTCTCCCGGCCCCCTCGCTCCCCTCCTCGGGGGTTTGCTCCCCCATAAGCCCTTGGCCTCGGCTTTGGGGGCAAACCCAAGCTGGGAAGGCATCCTGGAGACCGGGGGTCCCACAGCAAGGCCGAGCTCTTGTCTGCTGTGGGCCAGCATGGCCGGGGCTTCTCGATTGGGACTTGCAGGCCTCTGAGGGCAGGAGAGGCAGCCGCCCAGGCTCGGGCGCACAGGCTAGGCTCCCCTGGCTCTCCCGCCGCCCGTCCTGGGTGCTTCCATCCACCTGACTCGGCACTCACAACGCAGTTAAGTTTCTCTGTTTGTCGAGAGCTTATGGAGAGCGGGGACCACAGACGATGTCGGGGTTCCCTGGGGGCTCGTGTCTGCAGAGGGAAGGAGGCCAGCATGGCCCACGGATCTCAGGGCTCTCAGAGACGTCAGCCGGGGGCAGGGTCCTCCCTGCGAGGCGGAACGCCTGCCCCAGCAGTTACAGAATGTTCTAGAGAAAACAGCCCCAGCCTTCCTAGGAGGCCACAGGGTTTACTCGGAAGACAGCGTTTGCAGAGCACAGTTCGCTCTCACTGTGGTTTTGCTCCTGTCTCCCTCGCTGCAAGGACACTGAGTGTCTGTGCCTCCGGGACTAGCAGATGGAGACCCAGCCCGAGCCGCCGGCCTGGGCAGGTGGGGCCTCTGTCCTGCGGGTGGGGCCCTCGTGAACGGGGTTAGTGCACTCATTGATGAGGCTCTGGAGTTCCCCCAACCTGTGCACCATGTGGGGGACATAGTGATGACCCACCCAGCACACGGGGTCATGGGGGGAGGACCTACCCACCACACAAGGGCAGCCAGGACCCACCCACCACACAGGGACACAGCCAGGACCCACTCACTACACAGGGACAGCCAGGACCCACCCACCACACAGGGACACAGTCAGGACCCACTCACTACACAGGGGCAGCCAGGACCCACCCACCACACAGGGACACAGTCAAGACCCACTCACTACAGAGGGACAGCCAGGACCCACCCACCACACAGGGACACAGTCAGGACCCACTCACTACACAGGGACAGCCAGGACCCACCCACCACACAGGGACACAGTCAGGACCCACTCACTACAGAGGGACAGCCAGGACCCACCCACCACACAGGGACACAGTCAGGACCCACTCACTACAGAGGGACAGCCAGGACCCACCCACCACACAGGGACACAGTCAGGACCCACTCACTACAGAGGGACAGCCAGGACCCACCCACCACACAGGGACACAGTCAGGACCCACTCACTACAGAGGGACAGCCAGGACCCACCCACCACACAGGGACACAGTCAGGACCCACTCACTACACAGGGGCAGCCAGGACCCACCCACCACACAGGGACACAGTCAGGACCCACTCACTACACAGGGGCAGCCAGGACCCACCCACCACACAGGGACACAGTCAGGACCCACTCACTACACAGGGACAGCCAGGACCCACCCACCACACAGGGACACAGTCAGGACCCACTCACTACACAGGGGCAGCCAGGACCCACCCACCACACAGGGACACAGTCAGGACCCACTCACTACACAGGGGCAGCCAGGACCCACCCACCACACAGGGACACAGTCAGGACCCACTCACTACACAGGGACAGCCAGGACCCACCCACCACACAGGGACACAGTCAGGACCCACTCACTACACAGGGACAGCCAGGACCCACCCACCACACAGGGACACAGTCAGGACCCACTCACTACACAGGGACAGCCAGGACCCACCCACCATGCAGACATGGGAGACCGCCCTCGCCAGCACCCACCCACACTGGTACCTTGATCTGGGACTTGCAGCTTCCAGGGAAGTAAATGTACATTTTGAAGCCACCCCCACCCCCTGCCTTCAGCGATCTGTTTACTGTAACCTAAGCTTACAGGGACACCAGGACCCAAAGAGGGGACGTGAGCTACCCGGGGTGGCGCCTGGAGTCCAGGGGCCACAGCTGACTGTGCACAGAGCAGTGGCTGATACAGACACAGGGAGGAGACGAGCCCTGTACCACGTGCTGGGAATGAGAATGCTGGCCAGGGGCAGGGGAGGGGAGGGGCAGGGCCAAGGGCAGGGGAGGGGAGGGACAGGGCCAGGGGCAGGGGCAGAGAGTGCGGCCGCAGCGTTCCGGGTGGTGCCCTCTGCAGGCCCCGCCACCCCTCCCCACCCCGTGCCGCCTTCCTCTCTTTCCTCTGTGCTCCACCGACCTCGGCGACAACCTGTGTTTCACGTCGTGTGGGGAGCAGGGACCTCACATCCAACTCCAGGAGCCAAAGATGACCAAGGCCAGCAAAAGTGTTTCGTCTCACGCCGGCTGGGCGGAGCTACGATTAAACCACATTTTACCTGGCTGCTTCCTCTCCCTGCACACCCTCCCCGGCGAGCTCGCGAGCATCCGATGGATGCGCCCGAGGACCAGCACCGCCGCCCGGTCAGCTCCCCTGGGCTCTGGGGGACTGGCAGAAGCCAACTCCTCTCCCCCGGGATGGAGGATCTCTCTGCCCGACCCACCTGGACCTACGAGAAAAGGGCGAACTCCTCAGTCTGCAATAACCACGTTTCTTAAGGAACGGATAAGGGGGTTGCAATTCTCGACACGAGGGCTGTGTTGAGAGTCCAGCCATTCCGGGTAGTCCCCAAGGTGGTCTTTGTGGTGCTATGCTGAGGATTGGGTGGTCTCTGGCTGCAGGGACGCAGGGGCAAGCCAGGGCGGGGCTGGTGCCCGGCTGCTGGGGGCCGGGAGAGGGGGAGAAGCCACGCCCATGGCCGCCCCAGTGGATGGCAGCCCTTCGCAGTCCTGGTGCCTGTGGACCTCTGAGATCCTGGGCGTCAGCACCACCCTTTACCCCGCCCCGTGACTGCTGCCATCAAGCCCGGCCTTGGATCCGAGTGACCGCTCTGTGGGCAGGGTTATGGAATCGGATGTCTTCAGTGCAGCTCTGCATCCCACAGGCTCAGGACTGGCCAGCACGGCCCCTCCCAGGGTCAGTGTCCCCTCCTCTGGATCCTGGATCACGGAGAACTTGGCCTTGCCCACAGAGGGCCTGGATTTTGCTCCTGGCTTCCGAGAGGCCAGGCCATTCCGACTTAGCGGGAGAGCTGGGATCTTGGAGTGGAGGCCGTCCATGCCAGAGAGAATTCTGTGAGATTTATGGCACGGCTGGCCTTGTGGTTCCATTTGTCCTAGAGACCAAGTTCAGCCACGCGGGCCGTCAATCAGTCAGCCACGACTGTGTGATAAGGCCTCAACAAAAGCCCTGCACCCCGGAACGCGCTCCAGTGGTTGGCGACAACCCACACGTGTGGTCACGCAGCCGGGCAGCGGTGACGCTCGGCCTGGTTCCAGGGGGCTCACGGCTGAAGCCCCGCCCTCAGGTGTTCCAGGCTGAGTCAGCTGATGTGCCTTGTGCCCCAGCCCTGCAGGTTCCACGATCAGGGCCCCAAAGCTCGGCCTCAGGTGGTCTGGGAGCTCCCGAGGGTGCAGCTGGTCCCCGGAGTAGGGGGCTCCGCTGAAGTCCCTGTGGAGTGGCTGACCCCGGGCGGTCCCCAGTGCTTTCCAAAGCTGTGTCTCCTGACGGGGGCTCGAGCGCTAGTTCTGGCTAGACTATCGCTTTTGGCTGATTTAGCGTGCGTTAGCTGTGGTTGGGGTTGTTATACTTGCGCAAAGAGAGCGCAAAGCCTTGGGTGCACACTCACCCCGCGTTGCACCTAAGGGAAGTTCCTGGCTTGAGGTGGCCCAGGACTCAGAGCAGGGCCAACCTGGAAGAACCACAGAGAGGGGACCCTCCCCCTCGACCCCTCCCCCAGGGCTGCGTTATCCCAGAGCTGCCGTAGGCCTCTGTTGGGGCCCCCAGTGGCCCAGTCACTCAGCTGGACACCCAGGGAGGCCAGGGCCACAGCAGGGAGGAGCTGACCACTGTGTTCTGTCTCCATTTCGCCCCCTGTTTTCTTTCTTTCTTCTTTTTAAGGTTTATTTATTTAAAGGGTAGAGTGACAGGAAATAGAGAGAGAGAGAGAGAGAGAGAGAGAGGGGTCTTCCCTCCTCTGGTTCGCTCGCCAGATGGCCACAGTAACCAGGGGTCAGGCCAGGGTCTGGAGCCCAGAACTCCATCCAGGTCTCCCGCGTGGGTGGCAGGGGCCCTGGTACTTGGGCCATCACCGGCTGCCTCCCAGGCACACCGGCGGGGAGCTGACCCCGAAGCGGAGCAGCCAGGTCTCTCACCAGCAGGCTGCTGTGGGATGCTGGCGCTGCAGGGCCACTCCCTCCCTGCTCTCCTCCAAGGGCACCGCCGACACCCGGCGCCTCTGAACGTGCTGTGTTGGGTGCTCAGAGCCTGTGTCAGCTTGGGGAAGAGAAAGCAGCAGGAGCAGGGGAGCCGTGCGGGGGGAGGGCGACTCGTGGGCATTTTGTGAGCAGCCACCCCTGGGCCGGGGCTGGGGGGGCCCTGCCACGTGGAGCAGGTTGTCCCTGGTCACGGTGCCCCTCAACCACACGCTATGGCCCATGGAGACCCCTCGGCTAAGAGCTGCCTTGCAGGAGACTCCCATGCACGTACTCTGTGTCCACACTGCTCCACCCCCAAGGCTTGGGACAACGCTGGGGAGGGGCCGAGAACCCGGGCACGACCAGGCCCCTGACAGCAGGTCTGCAAGCCCAGGTGTTCATGGGAAACAGACCTGTCCAGGGATTTCCGTGTACCCGGCAGATTTAGTAATGGATGGACAGATGGAGGTGTGGGGCATCCACAATGACCAAACGCCAGGGCATCTCACATGTGGAAGCCAACGGCAGGTCCCATGGGAAAAGAGGGCAGGCCAGTGGTTCCCAGGCCTGGGTGGGTGCTGGGTGGGGGGCGGAGGCCGGTGGACGGGGTGGAATAACCTCCAGCGTTCTCCGCAGTGCAGCTGGCTGTGCTAGGACGCACAGGGAGCAGCTGTCTATTTACAGATGATTGTGGACTTCCCAACACAGGGCATGATGCACCAGGACACTCCAGCGAGCTCACGGAAGAACGGAATTAAAAGCTGTATCTGTTTTGGTGTAAAGTCTTCCATGCATGGGAGGGGTCTTCAAAAGTTCATGGAGAAGGAGGTTGATGAAAAACCTGTGCAGGGATTTCCAAGTGTCTCTGGGTCACCATAAGCGTGTCATCTTCTGACTCCATTTTCCCTCCACCTCCTTGAATTCCCTCCATGTCTCTGCAGTGATGCGGGAGTGAGGTGGCTCCTCTATACCCCAAAAAGGCGCACAATGAGGCGTCGGTCAAAACGTTTAAAAGCGAGAAACGCCCAGCGGAGGGAGAAGAGTGGTGGCGAGGGGGGTGCCCTCGGCTCAGGCAGCCCTGGCTCTGGTCCTGCTCCTGCCTCTTTGCTGCCCCCCTGGGGCCTCTGGGGTGCGTGTTTGTGCATCTGCAAAAGGCGGACGTGCCCCTGGCATGTCGGAGCTGGGGAAAGCGTGGACTCAGGGCCCGGCTGCCGGCTCTGCTCTGGGGTGTGACCTAACAGCGTCACAGGAGGGAACACCAGTGCTGGACGGGCACAGGTCTCCCTGGGGGTCAACAGCATCCAGCCTTAAAGATGAGGGGCCCAGCAGGTGCAGGGGGAGCCGGCCCTTCCACAGCCGCTCCCCAGCAAGCTCAGTCTTGTGGGTTTCCATCCCCTGATGGTCTTGGCTTTTATTTGCTTTTAACCTCAGCAGAAGAATTCAAATAAAGTTGCTGTCGGGAGCGTATTTCTTCCTAAATCCAGGGCATAATAAAAAGCAGTGAGTGATCTGGATGTCAAGAGAGTAATCGAAAATTCCACTCGGCCGCAAACACAAAGACCACGTGCGCCGTCAGACAGAGCGTCCCGGAAAGAGAGACCACCTGCCGGCCGGGCTGTCGCTGTGAGCCGGCTCTCAGTGCCGGGATCCTGAAGCCGTGTCAGGGAGGAAACCCAATCTTCATGTTTTCCTCTCAGATTTTTCCAGAAGGATCCCCTCTCAAGGAGAGGAAAGCAGCCGTGTTTGATTTTCAAAGCTGGGGTCATGAATTCGTTTCTAATCAGAGCACTGGGCTCGCCCTGACCCAGGCGCAGGGGGTGGGTGGGGGTGGGGTGGGGCTTGCCTGGAGTCCTGGGGGATTCTGCAGTGGACAGGGCCCAGGGCTGCTGGAGCCAGTGGACCCAACAGCGTACACCCCTCAGCTCTGCAGGTCTCTGTGAGATGTGATGCCCGGCAGGTCCCCATACGTGGTCTGTGAGATGATGCTGGAGCCAAGGCCCAGTCCCATTGGCTGGCTTTGGGGGCCACCTCTGCGGTGTGGAGGGAGACCACGGACTTCCCCAGGACCGGAGAGGGCAGAGCGGAGTCTCCCAGGAATCGTGTTCTCCCGGCTGTGCCACCAGCGCCCCACACCCTCCCAGGCACGATGGGCAGTGCTCCATCAGGTGTGTCAGGGCACAGGGGCGCCGGGCCAGGTCACCGCCCATGGGAAGGGAGCCCGGGAGTCTTGTTCATAGTCCTTTCTTGAGTTTTTAAAAATTATTATTATTTTTACGTCTACGGAAGATACACAGAGAGATCTTTCAGCCACTGCTTCCCCACATGCTCACGATAGCTGGGGCTGGGCCAGGGCAAAGCCAGGAGCCTGGGCTTCATCCAGGCCTCCCACACAGGTGGCAGGAACCCACATTCTGAGCCCCGCTAATGCCCTGTGCATCAGCAGGAAGCAGCACTAGGACTGGAATCCAGGCATCCGGGTGCCGGACGCAGGCATCCCAAGCAGTGTCTCACTCACTGCACCGAAGCTCGTCCCAGCTTCGCTCGAATCTCGGAAGAGAAACGCACCCTGGAGCGCTCTCCAGCCCAGGGAATCACTGACGCGAGAGACAGGTGACCTTGAGGGCCTGCGGCTTCTTTGCAGCGTCTCTCCCGGATCCAAGGCTTTGCAAGGTCAGAGATCCTGTGCCGGCTTGGAAAGCAGAGACTGGAGTGTCCCGGGGAGCCTTCTGCGGCAGCCCCGATTCAATCACAGGAAGACAAACGTGAAAGCCATCAGTCGCGGGCCGTCCCAAGGTTCCACAGGACGCAGTCGGGCTTGGGGCCGAGTGAGCCAGCGAGGCGACCGTGCTCCAGGAGCCGCAGAAGCCGCCAGATGTGCCGTGTCCTCCTTTGGGCTCGCTGAGCAGACCGCAGAAACACGTGCAGAGCCCGTGCTGTCCCTTACCTGCCTTTTAATAACTCGGCGTGACATCGCGAGCAGCTAAATCGTGATGGGGACCGAGCTCCAGAGACTGGCGACAAACGCCCTCACATCGCACATAACCAGGCGCGCCAAGTCTAAGCCCATTTCTTCAGCTGCAGTAACGGGTTTTGAACAGGGAGACCCACTGAGAATTAGCACCAGGCACTTTGGAAATGAAGGATAGCTTGCAAAGCTCCCCGTTCACACGAGAAGGCTGGTGTTCAACCTTTGCGACCAAATCTCCGGTGTCCGTGGGTCAGCTTTGGGAAGGTGCCGCACCCCGAGGTCTGGCTCTCCTTGCTCAGAGGTCACTCCACACGTTACTTCACGCTCATGCTCACTGCTGAAACCCTAGGCCATTGTGCTATTGTGCTATTGTGGCCCCTCTGGAGGGGTCTCTGGTGGGTCACTCACCCTCTCGCTTGGGGGATGTCTCCCTGGCTGCTCTCCTCTCCTACGGACGTCACTCTCATTTCTGACAACGTAGCAGCGCAGATGCGTGTAGAAAACAAGAAGACCAGAAGCCACCACTCCGGTCAGAGCTGGCTGCTGGCTTCCAGTCCTGCCACTGCACGTGCACGTGTGTGCCCCATAACGTGTGGATGACGCTGCACGCACACGCCTGTTTCGGAATGCTGGTGGTTTCTCTTCCTGAGCACTGGGCCATGGACATTTTGTACCTTTAGGCAACATTCGTCAAACTCTCATCCTAATGGCTGCGCGCTATTCTGTTACCGTGATTGCCACAGTTCACCAAGCGGTTCTCCAGCCTTGTAACCACTGTCGCCACCTGCATCTTCCTGCTCACATCGCTGTGTGTTCCACAAACACCCGCCACACCCTGGCCCTGAACTTGGTTCTGTGACACCCACTGCACAGTAGCTACGACGACATTCGTGATGTCCTTGCTCAGTGATTCTTTTGTCGCTTCCTGCGGGTGGTGCTGGGCAAGGATTTACCTTTTACAAGCTCTTCACTTGAGCGGCAGAATCGCCTTCCACAACTCTGTCAGCTCTCTGCTCCCACGGAGCACAAGCAGCAGTGGTGGGCACTGACCCAAGATGCAAGCTGGAGGCAGGGCTCGAACCCCGGCGGCCTGAAGCCCCGGCCAGGCCCCAGCTGCTCTCCTGTCCAGCGGTCTGGTCAGGCCCTGGCCAAGCTGAAGCGAGACGGCCACGGGACCGCAGGCTTCAGTCTGTCATTTTGACGGAAGTGAAGGCGCCCGTTTTCCCTGAGTTTGGCAGCTCAGTGATCTGTTCATGTCAACTCCAGTTACTCCCGCCCCTGACACAAGTCCTCCTCCACAGCCTGCCCCTTCTTTTCTTTAAAAAAAGATTTATTTATTTGAAAGTCAGAGAGAGAGAGAGAGAGAGAGAGAGAGAGAGAGAGATCTTCCATTCACTGGTTCACTCCCCAAATGGCTGCAACAGCTGGGGTAGGGCCAGGCTGAAGCCAGGAGCCAGGAGCTTCTTCCAGGTCTCCCACAGGGTGTAGGGCCCCAAGCACTTGGGTCATCCTCTGCCGCCTTCCCAGGCCTTCAGCAGGGAGCTGGATTGGAAGCGGAGCAGCTGGGACATGAACTGTCACAGGTAAGGGCTGGGTGCTACGCCGCTGCCCGTCCTGCCACTGGTGTGTGCTCAGGTAAACCTTAACCTTCACCTTGGCCGAGGCAGGGGTGTGGCTGGCTCTGTGCTGAGCCAGACAGGAATAAGCTCACAGCAAACGTTTTATAAACGCCGAGCTGCCCGGGGTTCTGCTGAGGTTTTCTGCGTGGTCTCCTTGGAGAGACGCCATTTCTGGGCTTGGTCTTGATGCTTCCGAAACACAGCTCAGTGACGAGGTGGGTGCGGGGTGGAGGGCTGGGACTCCCCCTACTCTGCTGTCACTGCGTCGTTCATAGCCATCCATCCTTGCTGGACATGAACTGCTCTCCCTGCTGGCCAAGGTCCACCAGTCCAGCTCTGCTCCTCTGTGGTCATTTTGGGAGTGAACCAGGAGACACGACTTTCTCTCTCTGTCCCTCTCTCTCTAATGAATAGACAAATAAATAATTTAATCATTCTCTGTGACGGCTTCACACAGGGCTCCTGACTCCTCACTCCCCCTCCCCACTTCATCCTCACCCTCTTCTGGAAAAGCTTTTTTGGCTCAGGTTTCATAAATAACATTCGCCACAGCCCCCACCGACCAAACTCCAGTCTCTGTCTCCCTTCCTGGTCACCCAGCCTGTGGTTTGCGCCTGGTGCAGGCTCGTGTGGGCCTCTGGGTTCCGGATGGCAGTGCTGTGCAGATGGGGTCTCTCAGAGGTGGTCGGGCCCCCTCCTTGGAAGGGGTCATGGCTGGCCCCAGAGAGCCAGTTTGTTCCATCAAGAGCAGGTGTTAGAACGTGAGTGAGGCCACGCCCAAGCGCCTGGCTATGCTGTGCAGAAGCAGGGACCCTCGCCCCCCACCCAGTACACCAGCACCATGTGGCTTTGGCCCTGCAGCCACCAGACCAGCAGCCAACGAAGCCCCTTCACTGTGCAGAGCCCCTGCCTCAGGTATTGTCTCACCGCCACCCAGGCTGAACCGCGAGCTCCTAGGAGGGAGACTGCACGGAGCTCCCGGACGCCGGGGAAAGCAGCCTCCTCCTCTGCGGGTCTCCCTGCTGCCTTTGACACCATGGAGCCTCGTTCTGCCACCCTGCTGTCCAACACCCCCTCCTTGTTCAATTCGTTTCCCGTGTTTCCTTCCACCCTGCCAAGCCTGGGGGACCCGGGTCCAGTCCTGTCCAGCTGCCCTCCTCACGTGAGCGCGCGCTCCCTGGGTCGTCCCACGTCCTCTGGAGCTGAAACTGCCGCTGCATCCTGATGACCATGAACCTCAGCACTGACCTGGGCTGCCCGGCCCGGGACTCCTCCGTCGTCAGGTCCTTCCGGCACCGACGGTGGCCCACGCGCCGCCTCTGCAAGCCTCCTCCTGTGTCCCTGACCTCAGCTGTGGACACCACCTCTGCTTAAGCCATGTCTTAAACAGGTCTCTGACTTGAGGCCTCTCTGCTTTCCTAGCACAGGGCTCAGGGCTACACATTTCCCCGTATGCGCTGTTTTAGCAAAATCCCAGGCTCCTTCAAAATATTTTACAAATTCTGATTCTTCTTCTTAAATTATTTATTTGTATATTTATTAGAGAGAGAGAGAGAGAGAGAGAGAGAGAGAGAGAGAGAGATAAGGAGTTGTGTCTCCTGGTTCACTCCCAAAATGAACACAACAGCTGGGGCCAGGCCAGGGCTGAAGCTGCCGGCTGAATCCAGGTCTCCCATGTGCGTGGCAGGACCCCGGGGGCTCGGGCCATCACCACTGCCTCCAGGGCTGCACGAGCGGGGAGCTGGAGTCTGCAGCCGGAGCCGGAGCGTGGAAGCCACGGCAGGCGCTCCGACCGGGGAAGTGAGTCTCAACCGGCGTCTCAACCACTCAGCTGCACGCCCGTCCCCGGTTCTTCTTTTTGATTTCTCCTCCGGCAAGTGCTGCTCAGAGGTTTGCTGTCCAGTGTGCACACGCCTGGGCACTCCTGTGAGGTTTGCTGTCCAGTGTGCACACGCCTGGGCACTCCTGTGAGGTTTGCTGTGCAGTGTGCACACGCCTGGGCACTCCTGTGAGGTCTGCTGTCCAGTGTGCACACGCCTGGGCACTCCTGTGAGGTCTGCTGTGCAGTGTGCACACGCCTGGGCACTCCTGTGAGGTCTGCTGTCCAGTGTGCACACGCCTGGGCACTCCTGTGAGGTCTGCTGTGCAGTGTGCACACGCCTGGGCACTCCTGTGAGGTCTGCTGTCCAGTGTGCACACGCCTGGGCACTTCTGCTTGTTGAGAACTCTGTCTTGGTTACAGGATGACCTTGTGTGAGTTCAGTCCTCTTACATTGGGAAGACTGGGTCAGATCACAGTGCGCTGCGAAGAATGCACTTCAGCCGTCTCAGGCGGCGGCTTCGGTAACCGCCATCTGAGCCGGGTTGTCTGATGGGGCTGTGCAAGTCTCCTGCATCCTCACTGCTTTCTGTCTGCAGTTTCTATCGGTTCTAACGGGGTATTGGCACCTCTGACTATTGGTTATTGACGGGGTATTGGCACCTCTGACGGTGAATGTGCATTTGGGCATTTCTCCCTGCAGCTCTGTCAGTTTCTGCTCTGTGTGTGTGAAGCTCTGTTACTGGGTGCATAAGCATTTGTAATTGTTACACCTCTTGATGGGTCAACCCGTTTCTCATTATAAGAGACTCGCTGTGTCCCTGATGTTCTTGATGCTGAAGTTGACCTTGTCAGATGTTAACACAACCAGCCTGCTTTATTTTCGTTGGTGTTATCACACACACACACACACACACACACACACACTTTTTATATAAAATCAGAGTTAGGAGAGGGCAGACAAGGAGATGAAAGAGAAAGAGAGAGAGAAAGAGAGAGAGAGATCTCCCACCCACCGATTCACTCCCCAAATGGTCACAATTGCTGGGACTGGGCCAGGCTAAAGCCAGGAACCAGGACCTTCATCCAGGTGCCACACACGGGGTGTGGGGTGGCAGGGGCTCAAGCACTTGGGCCATTCTCTGCTGCTTTCCCAGGCCGTTAACAGGGAGCCGGATCAGAAGTGGAGCAGCCGGGACATGTGGGATGCTGGGGCTACAGGCAGTGGCTTTACCCGCTACACCTGATGCCAGCCCACATTTTAAGATTCCTTCTCTTAACCTGTCATATCTTTGTATTGAAGTTCCTTTTGCAGACGGCACACAGTGGGATCTGGCTTTGTTGTCGACTCTAACAATCTCATCTCTTAATTGGGTGCATTTATGTGATTACCAGTACGGTTAAGATTTAAGCCATCAGTTATGCCATCTGCTCTGTTCCCGTTTATCCGCCTTATCTGTCTTTTGATGGACTAATCAGATATTTCCTATGGTTCCTTTTCATCTATTTCATTGAATCACTGGCTTTAACTTTTTGTTTCATTATTTGAGCAGTTATTTGGGTTTTATACTACACCCAGTTAACTCATCACAGTCTGCCTAGCATAGCACTCCACACAGGGCAAAGTTCTGTATGCACAGCTCCGAGGGACACAGAAACACCGACGCTGAGCTGCCCTGAGCTGCCCTCGTCACCTTCTTGGCATTTGTGCTGTCGCTGCCACACACTGTACTCACAGGTGCTATAACCCTCACAATACATCGCTGTTATCTTCATTTAAGCCACTGAATATGTTATAAAATATTTAAATAGCAAAAACAGTATGTTTACCTCTATAGTTACCATTTCCAGTATCATTTTTTTAAAGGTTTGTTTATTTACTTGAAAGGCAGAGTTACACACACACACAGAGAGACAGAGATAGAGAGAGGTCTTCTACCTGCTGGTTCACTCCCTAGATGGCTGCAATGGCAGGGCTGGGCCAGGCCAAAGCCAGCAGCCAGGAGCTTCTTCCTGGTCTCCTACAGGCAAATCTCTTCTGCTTCGTTTCCAGGCACACAAGGAGCTGGGCTGGAAGCGGAGCAGCCGGGATTTGAACTGGTGCCATATGGGATGCAGGCATGGCGTGTGGAGTAGCTCACTGTGCCGCAGTCCAGCCCTGTCTCCAGCAGGACTATGCCTTTATCCAAGCCTAGGTCTCCACCTGGTGTCATTTTCCTTTTGTCTGAGGAAGGTTCCGGAACACAGCTTGCAGAGCAGCTCTGCTGGGGGTGCGGCCCTCCCCTTTCCTGAGCCTGAGAAGACCTTCACGCTCCTTTCATTTATGAAATTACCATAGTTGGGGCCGGCGCTATGGTGTAGCATAGTGGATAAAGCCACAGCCTGCAGCACCAGCATCCCTTATGGGTACCAGTTCGAGTCTCAGCTGCTCCACTTCAGATCCAGCTCTCTGCTATGGCCAGGGAAAGCAGCAGATGGCCCAAGTGCTTGGGTCCTAACACCCACATGGGAGAACCGGAAGGAGCGCCTGGCTCCTGGCTTCAGATCTGCGCAGCTCTGGCCATTGTGGCCATTTGAGGAGTGAACCAGCAGATGAAAGATCTCTCTCTTTATCTCTCTCTCTCTCTCTCTGTCTCTTTCTCTCTGCCTCTCTGTAACTCTGCCTTTCAAATAAATAAATAAATCTTTAAAACATTATCTTTGTGAGCTACTGAGTGGGGACTTGACATTTTTATTTCAGTATCTTTTTCTCCAGCACTGTGGGACGTTATTCCAGTGTCTTCTCACTGCCATTGTTTCCAGCAGGAAATCTGCAGTCCTCCAGATGTGGTTTCCTCTCTGGGTACAATGTATCCTTCCTCTCTGGATACAATGTATCCTTCCCATTTATCTCTGGTTTGAGCAACTTGACAATGAGGTGATGCAGTTTCTGTTGTGTGTTCTTGGGGTTAGTTGAGCTTTCTGGATCTATGAGTTTAAAGTTTCATTAAGTTTGGAAAGGTTTTACTCATTATTTCTTCAACTGCTGTTATACTCACAATAACTTAAATGTTCACATTCATGAATTTGGACATGTGTCAGGGAGTGATTTTCTCCTTCCTTGTTACATGATTGTATTTTCCTTTTGTGTGCTTTGATTAGATGTCAGACATTGTGGATTCTACTTTTGATTATTGATTAATATTTTTGTATTTACACAAATATCATTGAGCTTTGTTCTGAGATGCAGTTGTTAAGTTCCATGCAATCAGTTTGATCTTTATTCTTTTAAAAGACTTATTTATTTATTTGAAAGTCAGAGTTACACAGAGAGAAAAGGAGAGGCAGAGAGAGAGAGAGAGAGAGAGAGAGAGAGAGAGAGAGAGAAAGGTCTTCCATCTGCTGGCTCCCTCCCTAACTGGCCACAACAGCCGGATCTGTTTTGACCCAAAGCCAGGAGCCAGAAGCTTCCTCGAGGTCTTCCCATGGGGGGCAGGGGCCCAAGGATGTTACCCACTACACCACAGCGCTGGCCCTGCAGTCAGTTTGATCTTTACAATTTTATTGCAAAGGCTTTTTTCTTGGTACCTGGGCAGTGCTCAGATTGCAGCCAATTATTTCCTGCTGTGGGCACAGATGTTCCCTGAGGGCTCCACCTTCTGCCCCATGAAATGTGGGGTCTCCCAGGTTGGCTGGAGCAGGCACGATCCTGGCCCTGTGCGGATGCAGTGGGTACAGTTGCTCTGACCCCTGTGTGTGTTGTCCCCTGGCTGTGGGGAGTTTCCGAAACCTATACATAGGCGGCTCCCTCTCACCTGTGTACTAGTGGTTTGCTTTCCTCACTGTGTGCAGCTATTTTTCACTTACCTGTATGCAGGTAGTTTTTCCTTTTTTTAAAAAATATTTTATTTATTTATTTGAAAAGCAGAGTTACAGACAGAGAGATGGAGAGACAGAGGGAGAGGTCTTCCATCTGCCGGTTCACTCCCCAGATGGCCGCAATGGCCAAGGCTGAGCCAATCTCAAACCAGGAGCCAGGGTCTTCTTCCAGGTCTCCCATGTGGGTGCTGAGACCCAAGCAGTTGGGCCATCCTCTGCTGCTTACCCAGGCCACAGCAGAGAGCTGGATCAGAAGTGGAGCAGCCGGGACTTGAACTGGTGCCCATGTGGGGTGCCAGCACTACAGGTGGCGGCTTCACCCACTACGCCACAGCGCCGGCCCCTCAGTCTGTCCTGTTAACCTCACACCAGATGCTCTCTTCATCAGTGACTCGCTGTTGCCTCCTCCCCACCCGAGTCTCATGGATGTCTTGGCTGCAGCCCCGAGCAGGTGGACGTGTGCAGCTGTTGTCTGCCCCGGACGCTGGGCTTCCGTTGCTGTACTCTGACCACTGCTTGTTTCCAACGGCTGAAGCTTGTCTCCCCGCAATGCAGGCTGCGCTACTTGACAGAATCGCTGATGCCTCCAAGGGAGCTATAAGCGGATGCAGGAAAGGAGGGACAGATCTGCCGGCACTTTCCTGGCTAAGCTGGTGGCTTAGAATTGGCACCGGACCACTGCAACTGGTGTGATTATTTCATGCTCATTCTAGAGCGACAGCAGCTGGGAGATCTGAACTAATAGGAGATCGGGGGCATTTGGGAAATGACGCGTGCTCAGCGGGAGGTGGACTTCATCAGGTTGGATGCAGAATCGGTCACCAGCACTGCACATTCCAAGACACGGTGCCAGGCCCGTGTGGCTGTGGCCGAGCGCCAGCCCCCGTGTGCTCCTAGCTGGGCATGCTGACACAGCAGCTGGAGAAATGAGGGTCAAAAATCTCCTTTTTGGTAAGTGGCAGGCACATGAATTTTTTCTAGATTTATTTATTTGAGAGGCAGAATGACACACACAGGGAGAGAGAGAAAGAGAAGAGAGAGAGTGAGAGAGACAGGGAGAGAGAGAGAGACACACAGGACTGGGCTGGGCCCATGCCAAGATCCAGGAGCTCCATCTGGGTCTCCCAGATAGGTGACAGGTGCCCAAGAACATGGGCTTCCCAAGCGCAGTCAGATGAGGCTTGGTTGGAAGCAGAATAGTTGAGACCCAAGGGGGTGCCCTGATATGGGGTGTGGGTGTCCTAGGAGGCAGCTTGGCCCACGGCGCCACGACACCGGCCCCAGGTACCCGGCCCTTGATCATTCAGCACAGGCTTCCACACTACAGGCTTCTGGTCTACCCGACAGTGTCTCGGTTCCCACACACGCAGTCACGCTCGCTGCGTCCCCTCTGTGCTGAGTTCGAATCCAGAGCCCTGTCTTTGAAGGTGCCTCTGGACCCTGGGTGTAGCCAGTATCACGGGAGTTGATGTGAACGGGGGGGTCCCAGGCCCCCCTGGCGTCGGCTTCCCAGCTCCGCAATCGGGGATGATTGACAGCACCCAGGAAGCAGGTGTTGGGTTTCTGTCCCTACCAGGATGAGAACTGTTTAGCCGCGGCTTTTATGGGCCTTTGCAGTGTGTCCGCGGCTTGGCGACGCGAGCTGGACCGACTCTGCCTGTCTGCGTGTTCGCGGGGACCAACGCCAGGGTGCCCGTGCCCACAACAGCACATAAAACGGGTCATTGAGCAGCAAAGCGGGCCCTGTCCGCATCTTAACTGCGCGTGGTGCGTAATTAGTTTTATGCTCAGAAATGTGTTCCGGTGGGGGCCATGGCTTTGCTCGCACCGCCTTGGTCTGGAGTGGAAGGTGTTAGGGAAAGCTGTCTTCCAGCCTGGGCTCAGCGCAGGGAGTGGTTCGCAGCCCCAGCATTCAGGGACAAAGCCTTCTCAGTGGGTAGGGAGTTAGCTGGGTGCTGCTTCACTCGGGAGCCTTGTCTGCTCCGGAGGCTTAGTCACGGTGGCCGTGCTACCGCACCCTTCGCTGTTATTTCCATGTTAGAAAGCTTGCTTTTGGGAGCCGGAGTCGTGGCACAGCAGGTTAGGCCGCCACCCCGATGCCGGCTGCCCACCCTGGAGCCAGCGCTCCGGTCCTGGCTGATTGGCTTCCGACCCAGCTCCCTGCTTAACGCCCAGGAAGTGCTTGGGCCTCTACCACCCACGTGGGAGCCCCGGGAAGCTCCTGGTTCCTGACATCGACCTGGCCCGGCCTGGCCACGTGGCCAGCTGGGAAGTGAATCAGCGGATGGAAGATCCCCCTCCCCCTCCCCCTCCCTCCCTCTCCTTCTCCCTCTCCCCCTCCCTCTCCCTCTCCCCTTCCCCTTCCCCTCCCTCTCCCCTTCCCCTCCCTCCCCTCCCTCTCCCCCTCCCTCTCCCTCCTCCTCTCCCTCCTCCTCTCCCTCTCCCTCCCTCTCCCTCCCTCTCCCTCTCCCTCCTCCTCTCTCTCTCCCTCTCCCCCTCCCCTCCCTCTCCCCCTCCCTCTCCCCCCCTCTCCCTCTCCTTCTCTCTTGTTCACTCGCTCTGCCTTTCAAATAGATAAAACTTTAATTTAAAAAACTGCCTTCAAACAAACCTGTCATTTTTTCAAGGGGCCGTATACTCACACACCAAGTACTCTGAAGAGTTTGATCATTTGCTTCCGTTGTGTTAATGTTATTGTTTGCAACTTATGCCGAATGATAATGATTTCTCATAGAAGTGGTGACTTCAAAAAATTTGTGGAAAATGGAATTAAAAAAAATGAGCTTCCTGTGCTGCCCCCAAAGGCACAGGGCGACGCGGGGACTTGAAGGATCTGGAGAGCAGGGCGGCTTCTGGCTGTCGCGATGCACACGGATCCTCAGAGCACACAGGTGTGCAGGGCTGTGATGACAGGGGCAGAGGCAGGAGTGCTGGGATTCCTGGGCAGGGGGGGTGGGGGGTCCCTGAGCCGGGGGAGTGCAGGGGGCCTCCGGCGTTTGGAGACGACAGGAGGTGGCTTGTCCCTTGGAACCTCCCAATGCCCTGAGAGCACCTGGGCTGACAGCCCAGCCAGCGGACTCGGACGCGTGGTGTCCGGCTCAGGAAGGCAGCTCTGCGTTGGAAGCTAGGGGCGGGGGGTGGGGAGGAGATGGCCCTGGGGCGCAGCGGCCACCACCTGAACTGAACGCGAGCTCCAGCTGCCGGGGAGTCTGCACCAACCCTGCCTGGCCCAGCATTGCAGCCGAGCTGATGGGAGGCAGCCCTGACCTGAATCCCGATGGCGCAGAACCTTCGTGGGGAGACACATTTCGTTCTCCCTAGGAGACCTGCATCACCGACGCTGCCTCGGCCTCCTAACATCCATCCAGGGAAACGCCTGCGAATGTGTCTTCCCTCTGGTTCTGTAAGCAGGCTCCTAATAGCCTGGGATTCGCCCTCTGGCCCGGCAAGCCTGGCTCTGCATAGAGACGTCTGCCTGCCCCCAGGCTGAGGGCCCGAGAGCTTCTTGTGAGTGCCTGAGGCTGCCATCGCGTCCGGACAGCTCTGGTTGGGGTGGGGGCTGGAATGGGCCTTAGCCCGTCTGCTCTCCACCAGTGGGCCTGAAGTCCACCGAGAAGGCATTTTGCAAGCCCTGTGGCCATCGCCATCGTGAGAGCCGTTCTTGTGCCGCCAGGGGTGCCTGGGGCGAATGCTAGGGCAGCAGGGCTCCGGGTGCCAGCGGCGGCCCACTCAGGGGGGCCTGGAGGGGGTCCCGGGGTTCCTGTCTGGGGAGCAGGAGAGGCTCACAAGCAGCCCTAGAGCTCCCAGGCCCCTGCCCCTCCCAGCCAGGACACCTGCCCCTCGGGGCTCCCAGAGCCAGGCCTGTCCGGGGCTCCCTGGTGCCCAGTAACCGTGTCTCGAGTGAATGACGGGTGAGGGGTCGTGTGTATTTTCCCCTTTCACACACGGAGACATTTCTGGGCAGAAGACGTGAGGAGGCCCCCGCCCAGGACCAGGAGCTGGGTGAGCGAGCCTCTCTCCCCTGTGTAGCTGTGTGGCCTTGGGCTGGGCTCTCCCCTTCTCTGTGCCTAGTTGCCCCTCAAGTCAGAGCTCACATCTCTGTCTGTGGAAGTGTGGTGAGGATGAACAGAATAAGTGCCTGGAAGGGCCTGGGGTGGTGCCGGGGCCATGGCCATGGCCACTGTCCTAGGGGGCTGGCGCCGGGCAGATCTGTGGCTCACCGTGGCCGGCTTTTGGCCTACAAATCTCACACCTGCCTCCGTGAGGCATGAGAAGGACTAAGAGTGCCACAAAGGAGCCCAGAGCTGCAGGGGTCTGGGGGGGGCGCTGTGCCGTCTTGGGGAGCAGAGGTGCTAACTGGTCCCGCACCTGCTGGACGGAAGGCAGTGGAAGAAGCAAAGGCGCTGGGCTCCCTCTGGGGCAGCGGGAGCCGCGCAGTGGGGTGCCCTCTTCTTGAGCTGCCCGCCCCTCTGGGGTTTGCCTGTGCCCGCTGACCCCTGTGTCTGCACGGCCAGCCCTGTGGACACAGAGCCTCGGACCCTCACTCAGGGGCTCCCGGGCCCAGGCTCCTGCCCCCACGGCTCCCCGAGCTCCGGGCCTGCTGTCTCCTGCTTCCCTGGGGGGGAGCCGAGCCTTGGCTGGGCCCTGGCTAATTAACCGCAGCAGAGGAGCTGGTGTGCTCGCCACGCCGAGCCTGGCTCCGGGAGGCCACAGCACGCCCAGCCAGCGCGCGTCTGCTTTATCACGTTCACTCCCCCAGCGGCTGCACACTTCCCGTTTCCTGCGGGTTCAGCAGACAGGCGTGTGAGTCCTCAAGGGCCTGGGGCTCTGGGGAGCTTCCCGGCTCTGTGCACCCCCTGGGAGGTGCCCGTGCCCTGCACCTGCTGGCCTGCAGGGGGCTGGCAACTCTGGATGCACCTCAAGGCATCGCGCGTCAGCCATGTCCATCTCAGTCTTCTCGCTCGCACACATCCAGGACTGGCGAGAACTCTGAGTGGTTCAGCTCATCCCAGCGTCCGAGGCCACGCGTCCTAACACCCAGGCCAGAGGTCGCGACCCTCGCCTGCGCCCTGGTGCTGCTGCTGTGCTGTGGACCTGTCCGCAGAGGGGGCTGTGCGGAGACCTCGGTGAGGCCCCGGGGCTCCGCCTCATGCCTTCCCGTGGGAGGGGGTGGTGATCGCGAGGGCCGGATCCTGGCAGAAGGACGTCCCTGTCCCCACGCCCAACCAACCCTGTGCCCTCAGCCCCGTCCCCACGCCCAGCCAACCCTGTGCCCTCAGCCCTGACCCCTCACCCCTCCCTGTGCCCTCAGCCCGTCCCCTCGCCCTCCCTGCGCCCTCAGCCCCTCCCCTCGTTGGCCCACAACCCCGGTCTCCATGCTCACAGGACTCTCACCTGCAGGCAGACGGAGCTCAGTGCCCCGGGCAGTGCAGGGAGGGCGGTAGGAGCAGGGTAGGGGGGTGCCCCAGCCGCGTCACCATGGCACAGCCCTGTCTCCCTCTCAGAGGGCAGGCTTGCTTTACTCTGGATTTGTCAACAGGTCTCCCCGGAGTTGTCCCTCGCCTGTCAGCTCATCTTGGAAACCCCGCCCCAAACACAGTTTCCACACAGGACCTGCAATTATGAAAATCTCTTAAAATACCAAGGAAGTGGCACCGCGGCTCACTAGGCTAATCCTCTGCTTGCGGCGCCGGCACACCGGGTTCTAGTCCCGGTCAGGGTGCCGGATTCTGTCCTGGTTGCCCCTCTTCCAGGCCAGCTCTCTGCTGTGGCCCGGGAGTGCAGTGGAGGATGGCCCAAGTCCTTGGGCCCTGCACCCCATGGGAGACCAGGATAAGTACCTGGCTCCTGCCATCGGATCAGTGCGGTGCGCCGGCCGCAGCGTGCTGGCCGCGGCGGCCATTGGAGGGTGAACCAACGGCAAAAGGAAGCCCTTTCTCTCTGTCTCTCTCTCTCACTGTCCACTCCTCCTGTCAAAAAAAAAAACAAAAAACAAAAAACAAAAAACACCAAGGAAGGTGGGCGAGGCTTCCGCCCCCCCCCTCCCCCGGCCCGTCCTTCCCTCCTCCTCGCCGAGTGCCGGGACGCGGCTTAGCCGCTCAGCTGTTTGCCTTCCTTTGAATCCCTTGGTAATCTGCATAGCTTATTTTTCTGGATTGTAAAGGCACTGTCAAGTAATTGTGCAAAAGAAGTTTTGAAGTCCTTCCGAATGGTGACAAAGGGGAATGTGGTGAGCGGCCTCCACCCGGGAGAGCCGAGCGTGGGCTCCCTGGTCACTGCACCTGCTGTTTTCCACCACGGTTTTAAGCAGCTGCAGGCTGCTGGGGTGTAACTGGGACCCTGACACTTAACCCCCAACCTAACCTTGTAGTGGGTTGATGTCGTTTTGTTGGGGAGTTGCCGCCTGCTCCATCTCTCCCCAGACAACTACAAGAAGCAGGGCTGGGCCAGGTTAAGGATGGGAGCCAGGAATTCGGCCCAGGTGACCAAGCACTTGAGCCACCACTTCTGCCTCTTGGGGTCTGCATTAGCAGGAGGCAGCCAGCAGGTGCCACACCTGGGACCTGCACGCAGGCACTCTGAAGTGGATGGAGGCCGTGCCCACCGCCCATCACAGCCGTGTTGTGGGAGTGGGTTGGTTATTGTACGAGTGGATTTGGTATACAGTCGGCTCGGCCCCATCTCGCCCTCTGGCTCCGGCATCCTCTTGCCGGATGACACAGCGCGCAGGCTCTCGACAGCTGTCAGCCCCAGACTCCTGCACTTGTCAACCCCGAGCACCGTGAGAAGCCCTTCTGTGTTCTTCATAGATGACCCAGTGTCAGGATTCAGGCTGGGCCCCCGGCACACGGCACAGTGGGCCCGGCGCGCCTTCCTCGGGAACCTCAAATCCCTCAGACCTTCCAAGTCCACAGTTAAGAGCAAAGGCCCAGTGCCTGCTGCCCTGACATGGACGGCGGGAAGTTCCGGGGCCCCAGGGGCAGGTTCAGAATCTTTCTCCATCAAGAACAAACTCAGTCTCGGGAGGGCTGTCTGCAGCTGACAGGAGGGAAGAGGGGCCTCAACTCCGACACGGGAGAGCTTGCCAAGAGGGTCCTGGGTGCGTGGGATGGGGAGGGACCAAGCCTGCTGCCCCGCAGGTGTCAGTCGACGCCTGGACCACCGCTCGCTCTTGCTGCCTCCTCTGCCGGGGCACTTGTTAGGGCTCCCGGGGTCACGTGACTCCTGCTCCTTCCAGGAAAACTCCGTCAGCCCCCGTGGCCTCGGCCTCTGGGTCTCCCACATCCCAGCCCCTACGGCAGGTCCCTGTTTCTCCACCTTAGAACGGGGCAGAGGAGCTGTGCTGATCACGGAATAAGCTAGAACAAGCCACTCAGCACAGCGCGGCTGTCAGCTCGTGACCCAGCCGGGCTTCTGCGTGCCCTCGTGAAGTCATCGGTTCCGCGGTCCGCTCGTGTCCTCTCTCCCCTCTTCTCGTCAGCAGCGGCAGCAGCCCTGCTGGTTGTGCAACATCAGAAATGGAAGGCGGCGCCCTTCTCTTTCTTGAGAACGAGCGTGCAGGTGCTTGGAAGAGACGGGATCATTTTGGGCAAACATTTGCTACAGTAAAATTAAATCACAGTAGCATTAGTCGTAGCGCAGTCAGAAGGTTAGTGGTAATATTAGCAATAATGCCACCGCTGCTGTTAGTGCCAGTGGTGGTAACTACTGCCACTGATAGCGATACCAACAGTGGCACCGTAGTGTATAATTCAGAGCAACCGGCCAATACCACGGCATGTTTCCATGGTCTAAATTCTTTTTTTTTTTTTTTTAAGATTTACTTATTTATTTGAAAGGTAGAGTTAGAGAGAGGCAGGAGCAGAGAGAGAGAGAGAGAGAGGTCTTCCATCCGCTGATCCACACCCCAGATGGCTGCAACAGCCAGAGTTGGGCTGAACTGAAGCCAGGAGCTTGCTCTCAGGTCATGGCAGAGAGCTGGATAGGAAGTGGAGCAACCAGGACTCGAACCGGCACCCATATGGGATGATGCCCACATAGGATGCCGGCACTGCAGGCAGTAGCTTTACCCATTATACCGCAGCACAAGACCTGGTTCAGGTTCTTGCTTTGCCCACGTAGTGACCTTGTGACAGTGGACAAACGAATGAATCTCTGTGTCACGGTGCCTTCAGCAAAGGGCTGCCTGACCCGGGATGATGTGACTGTTAGTTAGGCGAACGCGGCACTAAGAGTGGAGCCAGCTGAGGACGGGGTACCAGATGTGTGTTAGGGTTCATTGTCCTGCATAGCTGCAGTCGTCACGAGACAGGGGAGTTGCAGCCCTCCCCACACACTGCTCTTGCTCCCAAAGGGCTTAGCAGGTGCAGTGGTTAACCTGTGTGTCACCTGCCAGGCCAGCAGATGGCCAGCTCTTTGGTTGAGTGTTCCTCCTGGTGTGCCGGGGCAGGTGTGTCCAGGACAGATTAGCACGTACGTTGGGGACCTCAGACGAAGCACCCTGTACCCTGAATGTGAGTGGGATTCATGCAACCCGCTGCTGGCCGGAACACACAGGTGAGAAGGGAGAATTGGGTCTCTTCCTGACGCTTGAGCTGGAAGTCGGTCTTCAGCCTGGCACGGCGACTTCCAGCTCAGGTGTCTAGTTTTTATCTGATGGACGGAGCGGGAATGGACAGGAACACAGCACCCGGAGGCTTCCAGGGCAGGTTCGGCCACCTTGGTGCTGCTCAGAGTCCATGATCCGGTGAGCAAGTGAGATTATCCAGGCAAAGGCCTCCATCTCCATCACCCAATCACTCATAACACAGCCAGCCACACTCTGTCTACACTGCTCCTGTCTGGGCGACTTCCTGTGACACACACACTCTGTCTACACTGCTCCCTGTCTGGGTGACTTCCTGTGACATACACACTCTGTCTACACTGCTCCTGTGTGGGTGACTTCCTGTGACACACACACTCTGTCTACACTGCTCCCTGTCTGGGTGACTTCCTGTGACACACACACTCTGTCTACACTGCTCCCTGTCTGGGTGACTTCCTGTGACACACACACTCTGTCTACGCTGCTGCCTGTGGAGTGACTAACTCTGACATGGGCACACACACACACTCTGTCCACACTGCTCCCTGTGTGGGTGACTTCCTGTGAGACAGGCACACTCTGTCTACACTGCTCCCTGTCTGGGTGACTTCCTGTGACACAGACACACACTCTGTCTACACTGCTCCTGTGTGGGTGACTTCCTGTGACACACACACTCTGTCTACACTGCTCCCTGTCTGGGTGACTTCCTGTGACACAGACACACTCTGTCTACACTGCTCCCTGTCTGGGTGACTTCCTGTGACACACACACTCTGTCTACGCTGCTGCCTGTGGAGTGACTAACTCTGACATGGGCACACACACACACTCTGTCCACACTGCTCCCTGTGTGGGTGACTTCCTGTGAGACAGGCACACTCTGTCTACACTGCTCCCTGTCTGGGTGACTTCCTGTGACATACACACTCTGTCTACACTGCTCCTGTGTGGGTGACTTCCTGTGACACACACACTCTGTCTACACTGCTCCCTGTCTGGGTGACTTCCTGTGACACAGGCACACACTCTGTCTACACTGCTCCCTGTCTGAGTGACTTCCTGTGAGACAGGCACACACTCTGTCCACACTGCTCCCTGTCTGGGCGACTTCCTGTGACACACACTGTCTACACTGCTCCCTTTGTGGGTGACTTCCTGTGATACACTCACTGTGTCTACTCTGCTCCTGTGTATGTGAATTTCTGTGACACAGCACACTCTGTCTACACTGCTCCCTGTGTGGGTGACTTCCTGGGACATACACACTCTGTCTACGCTGCTGCCTGTGGAGTGACTAACTCTGACATAGGCACACACACACACTCTATCTACACTGCTCCCTGTCTGAGTGACTTCCTGTGAGACAGGCACACACTCTGTCCACACTGCTCCCTGTCTGGGTGACTTCCTGGGACACAGGCACACACTCTGTCTACACTGCTGCCTGTGGAGTGACTAACCCTGACATAGGTACACACACACTCTGTCTACACTGCTCCCTGTCTGGGTGACTTCCTGTGACACAGCACACTCTGTCTACACTGCTCCTGTGTGGGTGACTTCCTGTGACACACACACTCTGTCTACACTGCTCCCTGTCTGGGTGACTTCCTGTGACACACACACTCTGTCTACACTGCTCCCTGTCTGGGTGACTTCCTGTGACACACACACTCTGTCTACGCTGCTGCCTGTGGAGTGACTAACTCTGACATGGGCACACACACACACTCTGTCCACACTGCTCCCTGTGTGGGTGACTTCCTGTGAGACAGGCACACTCTGTCTACACTGCTCCCTGTCTGGGTGACTTCCTGTGACACAGACACACACTCTGTCTACACTGCTCCTGTGTGGGTGACTTCCTGTGACACACACACTCTGTCTACACTGCTCCCTGTCTGGGTGACTTCCTGTGACACAGACACACTCTGTCTACACTGCTCCCTGTCTGGGTGACTTCCTGTGACACAGACACACTCTGTCTACACTGCTCCGTGTCTGGGTGACTTCCTGTGACACAGGCACACACTCTGTCTACACTGCTCCTCTCTGGGTGACTAACTGTGACACAGGCACAAACTCTGTCTACACTGCCCCCTGTCTGGGTGACTTCCTGTGAGACAGGCACACTCTGTTTACACTGCTCCCTGTGTGGGTGACTTCCTGGGACACAGGCACACACTCTGTCTACACTGCTCCCTGTCTGGGTGACTTCCTGGGACACAGGCACACACTCTGTCTACACTGCTCCTGTCTGGGTGACTTCCTGACACAGACACACACTCTGTCTACACTGCTCCCTGTCTGGGTGACTTCCTGGGACACAGGCACACCCTGTCTACAGTGCACAGCCTGTCTGTGATCTCCATGTGGGAGGTATTTCCCTTCGTAAAGGCACACGTCTCCTCTCTACAATGTGCGTTGTATTTGCTATCATGCAGGGCGCTGCCTCCATAAACCGTATTCAGTTCCGTCTCCTAGAGCCCTGGTAGGCTAAGCTGTGTTCTGGACTCTGCTCCGTGCTGGGCTCGGCTGAAGTCACATAGCCGCACAGCTCCCAGATGTCCTTCCTCTTCCTCACTGGCAGGTGTGGTGGTGACAGAAAGCCCGCGATGCCTTTGAACTTGGCTTTTGAATAATCCAGGCTCATCCCATTAGGCCCCGTATTCCTCATGGCTACGCCCAGGCCAGGGAATGGTCCCCAGCAGGAGGGCACCATGCTTACAGCCAAGGCACGGACTGCATGGACGCTGTCTTCCAGGGTGGTCCTGGCTCGTGTCCCAAAGCCTGACCTAGTTCCCCTCGCTCTACCTCGATGGCCTGTGGCCAAGCACATCCTCATCTTATTATGGGCTGGAAGCTCCAGCCACCACTGAGCAAGCACCCTCTGGCTCCCGCCCAGCCGTCCGACATGGAGCTGAGACTTCTCACATCCTGGCCATCTTGAAATTGCTCCTCTGTTCTCAGGGGGCAGGAGGGGGAGGGGGACGGTGTGGGCTGGGACGTCGCTCTGGGACATCTTATCTAAATCCTATGACCGACCCCTGGGGAAAGGTGAAAGTGAGCCATAAGCCTCTTAGAGGCATTGTCAGAGCCATCGTAATCTCTGCCAACATGTTTACCCAGCGCGTGCGCCACGCGGGGCGGCCGGCCCGCACCTGTTATCAGTGCACGCCAGACAGGGCCGTGCACGGGGGAAGCACAGGTGACTTTGACACAGAGAAAGAGTCCTTTGTGCTGAGGAGAATGGCCGGGTACAAACCACTGAGCGTGCAGGAAAACATCCTATCATCAGGACGAATCTCATCTGGGCGTTTCTCCCTTATAGGAGACAGCCGCCGGAGGCTGTCCTGGCAGGCTGGCGCGGGTCCCGGCCACGGGGCTGCGTTCCCACGATCCCACCTGCCCGGAAGCCTGCACGTGCTGCCCGCCGTGCCAGGGGCACGCCTGCCTGTTCCCAGAGAACACAAACCCCGAGGCTCCAGGGACCCGCGCCTGTCACTTCCCTGCAGCCTTCTGAGGGCCCTGCCAGGTGTCACCCTGGACCCCCCCCCCCAGGTGTGCCCATTAAGGAGAAGGACTGACAGCCTCTGCGGAAGGAGGGGGAGCCAGGCTGCAGCTGGCTGGGAGCAGCAGAGGGGCCTGGCCAAGCGAGAGCTGAGAGACCCCAGCCCTCTCCAGGCAGGATTTGTCACCCCCTGGTCGGTGTGCTTGTGACTGTGAGCAGTCACTTTAACACTCGCTTGTCACATACGGGTTCCCACGGTCCCCAACGCTGGGAGGAACTCCTCGGGGCCAGGAGTGTGGTTTCCTCCTTGCCACCTCCCAGGATTTGTGTTTCTGGATAAGAAAAATTACCAGCAAATACGAGTGGCAGGAGACAGATGGGGAGAGAGGGTGGGGGCAGGCGGGACTTCCGAAAGCTCGATGGCGTTGCCATCATGAGGATTCCCCGCCCCAAGGTCTTTTTTTTTTTTTTTTTTTTGCTTCTTTATGATTTGCTTTATTATTTGGCGGGGTGGGGGGAGTGGGAAGGGGAGGGGGAGAAACCTTTCTTTGGCTGTTTCACCCCTCAGGTGGCCACAACGGCCAGGGCTGGGCCAGGCTAAAGCCTGAAGTCCGGGGCTCCATCCAGGTCTCCCCGTGGGTGGCAGGGGCCAGGCCCTGGAGCCGTCATCCGTGGCTTTCCCGGGCACGTTAGTCGTGAGCTGGGTTGCAGGCGGAGAGCTGGGACTGGAGCCAGCACTCCATCCCGGGAGGCAGGCCCTGAAGCATCCGCTTGTCCCACGGCACCACCACACGGCCCTGCACTGCGTTCTTACTCAAAACCTTCATTGCACGACTTTGGAATCCATTCCTTTTTCGACTCGAATCAGTTGATCATTTTTGTGACATAAAACAAGATTCAGGTTTGTGTTCGAATCACTGTATGATTGACATACAAAACTCTGTACACGCTTCATGTATACATGAACTTGGAGACAAGGGTGACCCTTGAGGCCAGCACCACGCTGGGTGTCACACGGTAAACGTGTTCTCTCACCCCCCCCCCCCACTTTTGTATGGTGACATTTAACACGGGATGGAACCTCTCAGGAAAATCTTAAGTAAATAATCCTATGTGGAGCGTGGGCGGGCTCTCGGGGACTCTCCCCCTACACCGCTGAAGTTCGCCTCCCCCACTGTGCTCCCCGGCCCAAGGTAGCCCCAGCTCTGCTCTCTGCCCCTTGCTAAGCGCGGATGTGGAGTGTCTGTCCACCTGCGGTGGGCTTCGTTCCCGGCGCGACTTCCTCGGGGTCTGTCCGTGCCGCTGCAGAGGGCGGGGGACCAGCATCCCCTCCTTTCAAGCAGAGTAATATCCCTTCGCGTGTGGCTGCCACGCTGTCTCCTCGATCTGTTTATCCGCCGGCTGCCCCAACGCACGTGGGGGCGTGCAGGTGCCACGTCGGGATCCTGACTTCCTTTCCCTGGCGTCTGTGACAGGAAGCAGGGGGGCCGGACCATCCGCTGGTTCCTTCTTCTTCTTTTTATTATTTTTTTTGGCCAGGCAGAGTGGACAGTGAGAGAGAGAGAGAGACAGAGAGAAAGGTCTTCCTTTTTCCATTGGTCCACCTCCCAAATGGCCACTATGGCTGGCACGCTGTGGCTGGCGCACCGCGCTGATCCGATGGCAGGAGCCAGATGCTTCTCCTGGTCTCCCATGGGGTGCAGGGCCCAAGCACTTGGGCCATTCTCCACTGCACTCCCGGGCCACAGCAGAGGGCTGGCCTGGAAGAGGGGCAACTGGGACAGAATCCGGCGCCCCAACCGGGACTAGAACCCGGTGTGCCGGCACCGCAGGCGGAGGGTTAGCCTAGTGAGCCGCGGTGCCAACCCCGCTGGTTCCAGCGTGAGTTTTTGAGATCCTCCATTCTGTGTTCCACATGGCTGCACCGGTTCTGTTCCTCCCACGCTGGGCACGAGTTCCCTTCATCTCACACGCTCACCGCACTGCCGCTCGGTTTTTCGGCAGCAGCCACCCGAGCAGGTGAGGCGGCTCCCTGTGGTTTCGATCTGCGTTTCCCGACGCCCAGTGATGCTGAGCCCCTCTCACGTACCTGTCGGCCACTGGGGCCTTTTCTTCGGAGGAAAGTCTGATCGGGTCCTTTGCCCATTTTTAACCGGGCTGTTCTTTTGGCTCTGGGGTGTACGGTTTCCTGTTTGGGGAAGCAACCACACGGTTACCGTCCTGGTTGCAACTGTGCGCTCTTTTCCAGCGTACGCTGTAGTCCGTGTGCACCTGCTGCGGTTTGGACGCTGGTTTGGGGGTCCCCCAAAGCCCACGTGTGGTGCTGTTGGAGGGGGCGGGACCTTGAGGAGGTGGGGCCTGTGAGGAGGTCCATAGATCACCGGGGCTGGGCCTCGGAGGTGGTTCTCGCAAGAATGCCAACCAACCACAGCCGCTTCAGAGCTGCCCCTTGGAGCCAGCTCTGTGCCCACCCCAGCAGCCTGGCCCCAGGTGGGTCTAGAAGGAGGAGGGGCTTTTAAACCCCACTTTGCAAGCCATCAGCTCCCTGCCACCCAGGCCTTCTTGCTCATCGCCCCCTGCAGGACCCATCCTTCCAGATTTTCCGTACTAGCCGACAGCGTGTTCCACAGAGGATTGGGGGGCCCAGAGGGAGGGGCCAGATCTGCGTGCGGCCAGCAGGGTGCGCAGGTGGGACGCCTGCACACAGGTGCCTGGCCTGCGGTGAGTGAGCCCCGAGGGGTCCCTCCACACCGACTTGAGACCCTGCAGGCTTGGCTGGGGACAGCACCACATAGCTGGGCGAGCAGAAGATGGGGCGGCCCGGGACAGGCTCCAGCAGGAGGTGACCCCTGCACCCGGCTGGCGGAGACCCCGCAGTCGCCGCCGCACTCATTCCCCACCTATGGGGGGGGTCGCGTTTCACCGGCTGGAGTTTCAGGTGGGTGTGAACCAAAAGCAGCGCACCTTCTCCCGTGGAGCCAATTCACTCTTCAGGCAGGACCCCGGCCAGCGGCCTGGCTCCCTCCCTCGGGACGCTGCACGTGCGGTGCCAGCACAGGTGCGTGACCCACGCCACGGGGCGAGCTTGCGTCGTCACCAAAACGAGCCAATTACGCGTTTCTCGGACCTCTAATTAAGACTCCTCTCACGAATGCTCATTCCGATACATCTCGCGGCGCCGATGCAGACGGAAAACGTTCTGTGGAGGTGCAGTGATGCATGAGAGCTCTTCAACGCGCACTTGAATGAACCTCAATCAGCCGCGGTGTCACGGGGCTCCAGACTCCACAGCGGGGCCCGTGCCGTCCATTTGTAGGGCCCGGACCTCGTCACCGTTAAATTCACACAAAGCAGAGAAGTAAAGAAAGTGCATGCTCAAGTCGGGTCCCGCAGAAGGGCCGCTCTGGTTCAGCAAGCGATCCGAGTGCAGATCGGGCCCTCAGCCCAGCCGGGGCACCCACGGGCACCCCAGGGGGCGCGGGGCCACTGCACAGGGCCACGAGGGTCTTGGGGGACCATTCACCAAGGAAAGTGACACGTGCAGCCAAGCACAGAAGCGGCTTCTCAGGACAGATGCCTGCGACCGGAGCTCACCTGTGCAGACGCCCGAGCAGCGGCGCAGGCAATTGCCCGCCCTGCCGAGACCCTGGCTCACATCCCCGCCTTCCCGCGCCTGCTTCCGACACCTCTGGTTTCCATAGCAAGACAGCCGTGTTGCCGACATGTAATACAGGCCCGCTCCGCCCGGCCTTTCCGATACAGCATCTCCGTGAGATCAACCCACGTCGGTCTGTGTAGCGAGAGGTTGTTCTTTTCACCGTTGTATAAACAGCTGCGGCTCACTCCTCCAGCCGGGGGCTGGGGCTGGTGCAGGACTGGACGGCTTCCAGGGCTCGGCTATTTTAGGGAGTGCTCTGGGAACACTCCGAGGGGGAGTCCTGCGGGCACACATTTTGTGGGAGATGCATCAGGCACCGGGGATCTGCCCCGCCTCTCCAAACCACCTGTTCCCCAGCGCCTGTGACCTGGGCCCACTTCTCCAAGCCCCCTCCTGCCCAGCACCTGGGATCTGGACCCCTCTCTCTAAGCCCCCTCGTCCCCAGCACCCGGGGTCTAGACCCCTCCCTAAGTGTCCCCTCCCACGCCGGCGCTTGCACACCGACAGCCTGACCGTGGCCCATGCTGTTACAAGACTGACTCTGAGTCACCCTCGGAGCTCCTCCTCCGTCTCTCAGCTCAGGAAGCCGTCAGACCCTGCGTTCCTGCTGTTTCCCCTTCTCCTTCCTCGCATCCACTCCTTGATGACATCCGCTGTTTGCCCCACGCCTCCCCCCAATACTCCTTTCCAGGGAGCACGATTCCAGCAGATTCACAGATCTGTGAGCTCAGAACCCAGGCGGCGCACAGCTGCTCCGGCCCCACGGCGTCTGGGCCCTCAGCTCGGGAGCCGCGAAGGCTGGGCCTGGCGCCTGCAGCCCCTCCCTGGCCTCTGCACACGGCTCTCTTCCTCACAGCCTGGGGGCGCCAGGTGGCTGACTCCTCTCGGCGCTGCACAAGGCTCCCACCTGAGCACCCAGGGGTGGGCGGAGGGTGCGGCTCAGTTGTCAGGACCCGGCCCTACTCTGCCGCAGGAAGCCAGGAACCCACTCACATTCCAGGGGAGGGGGTCAGGGGGTCAGGCCCCGCCTCTCCGTGCGGGGGTCTCCTTGTGGAGCCGAGGCTGGCGTGGCCGCCTGGGGAGTACCACGTGCAGCCTCCTGTCTTCGAAGTCTTTCCAGAACCTTCCGCTTCCAGAGCGCCCTCCCTACAGGCGTTGGAACAGCTGCCGTGGGATCTGCAGACGGGAGGGCACTGGCTGCGCCGATACTGGCGCCAATCACGGTAATGGCGGGTGGTAGAGCTGACGCACGCCAGGCAGTTAGGCTGAAGTTAGGAATCCCCAGTTCTCACGGCAGCGTTGGAAGCAGCGTCCTACGCAGGGGAGTCGGGTGAGGCAGCCCAGCCCTGCAGCTCTGAGCCAGCGTGTGCTTCCCTCTGCAGCCTCCGCTTGCTGGGGGGATTCTGGCTGCGAGGCACAGAGGCCCACGCGAACCAGCTCGAGCCACAGAGTTTGCTGTCCGTGCACCTGCCGGCCTCCCGGGGGTCCTCAGCCCGGGTCACAGTGCAGGAAGACCCAGCTCGTGTGACCCTCTCCTCTGGTCTCTCGTGGAGGCCCGGCTGTCGAGAGTGGCAGAGGGAGTGGACAGCCAGAGGGTCTCTCAGTGAGCGACGCCGCTCCCCGCCCGGCAACGCAAGGGTGTCCACTTCCCTGGACAGAACGCAGTGCATGGCCCCGCCCACCTGCCTGGGGTGGAGTGGCCAACAGGAGGTCACAGTGGGACAGGGACAGGCACAGGCCACCCAGCCCACACCCAGGCCCTGGAGAAGCCGCCGAGCCTGGTCTCTGGGTCGGAGTCTGCCTCTGTCGGCTCCGTTCCCTGGGGTTACGGGCTCCCTGCTGGCTGCGGCTTTGATGTCTGCCTGATTGTCAATTCCATTACTCACTTCTAACAGGCTGACCCAGGAGCATGTCGGCTCCTAAATCCGAGAGGAGGCTGCTGGGCTCGGATTAGCTTTCCTCGCTGGGTTGCTGTCCGTCCGGCTGTGGGGACGGGGAGCAGGAGGCCCCCAGGGAGTCACATGTCATAGGTACCCCCCGGGCACCCAGCCTGTGGTCTCCAGCATGCGGACAGACGATGGGCTGGCGCAGCCCAGAGAAGCCTGTATCTAAAGAGCGGTGGCAGGATGGAGCAGAGCAGGCGTGGGGCCAGCGGGGGGCCGAGGGGAGGCGGTCCTCCGCCCCGGGCAGAGCCCCAGCTGCTGCGAGCCTGCGGCGGCACCACGCGTGTCTCTCCCAGACTGATGATCTCGTTTTCCTGGGCCCCACGCTGCTGGAGCACAGAGCGCCGTTCGCAGCCCCGGTGCCCGATCAATCACTTCATTCTTACAGTTTGAAGATCACAGCTGCTCATTTGCCACTTCCAGTCCGACGCGTCACGGCGCATCTCAGGGGACACATCCCTCGCCATGGCAACACGCCGGGAGGCTGCACAGGCTGGAGCTGGATGTGAGGCCCCATCCGTCCCACGGGGGTCTCCACCGGAGCTTCCTGCCCCCCAGCCTGGGCTCATCCCCGCGACTGCCGGATCGTGAGCCACTTGTCGTCGATGGGCGTGGCCCTCCCACCCACCCTGGTTGCTCAGGTTCCATCTCCTTGGGTGCCTGGCCCTGTCGACCTCAGAGTCTCCTTGGAGCTGTGTTCATCAGCCGGCTGGGACTCAGAGAACAAGATGGATGGCCCGGGGAGGCCAGCGCCCAGCAGGACGCAGTCCCTCTGCCCTCCTTCTCCCCGGCGAGCTGCAGGGCCGAGCAGGGTGGGCAGCTTGGGAGCGGGAGGGTCTCAGCCGCAGCCTGTGCATCCCCAGTGAGACAGCAGCACCTTCCACACCGACTGCCGGCACCGAGTGGGGCGCGGGGGGTCCCTGTGCTGGCTGAGATGGCTGTGAGCCGTCCACACCTGTGCTCTGGCTAACCTCGGAACTCCCCTTCAAAGCAAGACGACGGGCTTCTGTGCAGGTCTCGGGGGTCTCTCCCTAAGAGGGGCTTCGGGGGACACAGAACAGGGAAACAGAGGCAGCAGGGGGCAGCTGGCCCTCCCAGAAGCCGCCTGCCCTCCACGAGCAGAGAGAATGCTCCCCCCCGCCACTGCCCCCTCTTCGGGTCTTGGGAGCCCCTGCAGGTGCCAACCCTTCGATGCCCCCAGCAGGAGCCCTGTGCATCTCATGCGGATCCAGGAGCCCAGCTCCTCTGTGAGCCCCCTTGGCTTCTGGGGCCCACTTCATCCCACCCTTCCTGCCACCTGGCTCATGGGCGCCGAGGTTCTGTTCTGACTTAACCCTGGGCAGACATCGCTAGGGAGGCAGACAGCGGCTGTCGTCTGCTGCGTTCGCTCCAGCATCCGTCACCGCCAATCTGGAATAATCTCTACACACATACTGTGCTCCTACACGTGCATCCGTGCCAAAATTTCGCTAATAAATCTCGTGTCAGGCCCGCGATCGTCTCTCTCCACACAGCCTCTCCCGGCTGAAATATTTAAACAATATTTGAGCAATAATAAAAGGCGCTTGCTGCAGTCACTTTTGTTTTGGGGAAACAAGACTATTTATTGCTGTACCCAGAGCACCACTTGGGGCTATATTTTTTTCCCCCAGTGGATTTTTGTTCCTCGAGGCTCAAGCATCATTGAAAGAACCCGTGTTTGTCCCCGACTTTATGCAAAAAGGGCAAGACATTATTCTCTCTAATGAGAAAGGCTGTGCACAGCCTGGCAGCAGGAGCAGCCCTGCCCGCTCCCCTGACGCCCCCCTGCCCGCGGCAGCATCGCAGGCGCTGTTTTTCCAAGCTCCCTTCCCTAATGGGCTTCTCTCTGAGCGATCGCCGGTGCCTCGCTGCCCTGCGTTTCCTCCCTCCTCTGTGATAAGGAAGTGGCCAGCGATTGGGAGAAGAACAGGGACCTAATGGCGTGTTCTCAGCGCCAACAGGGATGGCTAGGGACATTTCCTCAAAGCTGTTTCCCCTTGGCATCCACAGCGTACAGCTGAGACCTCTCTCCCAGGGCTCACCTTCCCCCAAAGCGCCCACAGAAGTATTTATCACCCCGGTGAGGCCCCATCTCTAAGAAGACAGACGAAGGTGGAGCTGGCACGGCGAGGATGGTGGGAAATGCTAGTTGTGTCAAACGTAAGGTGGGAGGTGGGATGAGGGCACAGGCAGAGAAGAGACAGAGTGGACCAGGCCTGGTGAGGCTGGGACTTGTGTCGCTGCAGTGAGTCAGGAGGCCCCGTGGTGTTCTTGGCCCGTATGTTCTCATGTGGACGACAGCGTCGGAGCCACCCATGCACCATGCACGCGGGAGTGTGAGAAGCACACCCAGCCATGGGAACAGATTCTTGGAGCCATGAGGGTGGCAGCTGTCAACAGAGACCCTGGTGCCTGGAGCCAGTCCTCAGTCAAAGCTTGGCCCCCGAGACCACCCGTCCACCCATGGCGCCGTCGCCACTGTGAGCTCTGGTTCACACAAGTGCTGTGTTCAGTTGCGGCTTCTCCAGGAATCCGATGGATCGCAGGTTGCCCGAGGGAGGTGTGTGCTATGACATAATCCCTTCAGCAGTGAGTGATGGCTGGTCGTGTCTCCACGTGGCAAGCTGAACCCCCGAGTTGCGTGGCTCAGTTCCCAGCCGGGCGCGCCTTCCACACCTGCACGCCGCAGGCTGCTGACAACCAGGGCCCGGGGAAAAAAGGTGCCATGGATGTGCACCCAGAGTGCAGCGGCTAACGGGTCACAGGGGGCCGTGGGAGACGCGAGCCGATGCATCATGGCCAGGGCCTGAAGCAGCGACGGGCAACTGGAGGGGCCCTTGGACCTGCCCGGATGTCCAGCTGAGGGGAGGCCAGCAGGAGGCACCGAGTGACGCCAGGGCTGAGGCTGGGCTGCGCTGGGTGGGAGGCGAGGAGGCGGGGAGGCAGGGCAGGGCCTCTGGGGCAGCCTGGGAGGCAGGGAGCGAGTTCGCGAGTGCTGCCCTGGCCCGTGACCCCGGGAGGCTCAGCCCTGCTGCCCTGGCCCCTGGAGAGGACAAGAACGGCTCTGGCTCAGAAGCAGGGAGAACGCACGACTGAGGGCACCCTGGGAACCCCGGGGCTTGGCTCCCTAGAGCGCCGATGTCGAGGCCCCTGCTGAGCCCAGCCCTGGGGGAGGGGGACGGAAGCAAGACTTGGCCTTCGTGACCTCAGTTGGGACCCCAAGGTCTCAGAGGAAAATCATGGACAGAGCCCCTCTCCCGTGCCTCCACTGGGCAAGGCGCAGAGCCGAGGCTTGTGGGAGGGGTGGCTGAGCGTGGCTCCAGCTGGCCCTTGGGAACGCGGGCTCGGGGGCCCCGGTGGACGGGTCTCCTTCTCGGGATAGTCTGAAGCTCTCGGTGTCAGGAGCAGGGGAGGGGGTGGGAGGGGCCAGAGCCCCCTGGGAGACAGACTCGGGGGTCGGGGGGCTGGCTGAAGAGGCTGCAGCACAGCAGGAGGTGGGCAGGGGCCCTGGGGGTGGCCCCGCCCTGGGGCAGCGCCAAGGATGGACAAACGCCCAGGAAACCCATGGCAAGTCCTCCTCTCTGTCCTCACCCAGCTGGACACCATGTCAGTGACAGGGTCCCCCTGCTGTTGTTCCAGCCTTCCTGGCTAGGGGCGCCCGGGCCCAGGGACCTCTGAGTCAAGGCCTCCACCGTGCACAGCAGGAGGCGTGACTGCCGTGGACTCCGCCGTCCCCCAGGTGGCTGGTTCTGAACCCAGTCATCCCTGGACTCTGGAGAAAGTGCAGCCCCTGGGGGCCGGCGCCATGGTGCAGCGGGTTAAACCACAGCCTGCGGAGCCAGCATCCCACACAGGCGCCGGTTCGAGTCCCCGTGGCTCCACTTCTGATCCAGTTCCCTGCTAATGGCCTGGGAAAGCAGCGGAAGATACGCCCCTGCACCCACGTGGGGGACCTGATGAAGCTCCTGGCTCCGGCACAGCGACAGCCATTGCAGCCATTTGGGGAGAGAAGCAGTGGATGGAAGACCTCTCCCTCTCCCTCTCTCTTTCTCTGTCTGTAACTCTGCCTCTCAAATAAATACATCTTAAAAAAAGAAAAGAAAGGCCGGCGCCGCAGCTCACTAGGCTAATCCTCCGCCTGGTGGTGCCGGCACACTGGGTTCTAGTCCCGGTCAGGGCGCCGGATTCTGTCCCGGTTGCCCCTCTTCCAGGCCAGCTCTCTGCTGTGGCCAGGGAAGTGCAGTGGAGGATGGCCCAAGTGCTTGGGCCCTGCACCCCATGGGAGACCAGGAGAAGCACCTGGCTCCTGCCATCGGATCAGCGTGGTACGCCGGCTGCAGTGGCCATTGGAGGGTGAACCAACGGCAAAGGAAGACCTTTCTCTCTGTCTCTCTCTCTCTCACTGTCCACTCTGCCTGTCAAAAAAAAAAAAAAAAGAAAAGAAAAGAAAAAAAAAAAGAAAGTGCAGCCCCTCCCACGGCCATGCAGGGCCTCTGTCCTGGGTGGGTTTTGGGTCCTGCCCAGGACAGCCCCCGGGCCCGTCCTGGGCTCTGACAGGTGCGTGAGCGGCTTGTGTGTGTCTGAAGATCTGCATTGCCAGCCTCACAGGCTGGGTTCTAATGCAGATTAATGGCCCAGGGCTGCCTGCATGATGATCTCTAATGGGCTGATTTGAGAAATAAGCCATTAATCGCTGTCACCCACTGGGCTAACATCATCTCAGGGCTGCAGGGAACCGGCCTCTGCTGCTTGGCACGCTCTGGAATGTTCCTTAGAGAAGCCTGCGTGTCCACACGCTTCTCTACGGCTTCCTTCCAAGGGGCAGGGCACGGTGGGGCCAGAGACCTGGGCCCGCCCTGTGCTTTGCAGACCCCTGCCCTCTGCAACCTTCCCCTCGTGTCTCCCGGGGTCAGGGCTCTGTGACGGGCGGAGGTTTCAGAGTCATAGACGCCTGGGCTCTCTCGCTGTCCCCTTGTAGCTGGGCCTTGTGCACGCTGCTGCTTTGTGGTTGCCTCAGTGTCCCACCTGAGAAATGGGCTTGCAAGGGCCTCTCTCGTGGGAGCTGCTGCCGGAGGTACAGGGGCCCTGGGCGCTCACTCAGCGCCCTCTCCCAGGGCTCCCCAGCGTGTACCTGCACACACGTCACATCTCAGAGGGGTGCCTTGCTGCTTGCCCTGCTCTGGGGTGGCCGTGGCTGTGGCCATGGCTGTGGCCGTGGCTGTGTCGTGGCCCCATGCATGAGGACGGTGGCTTCTTTCTGGGTGCCCATTAAGTGTGTCTTTGTCCTAGGAAAATGTGCTAAGCTCTTGGAAGACATGGTTCCGGGGGTCTGGCATCCAAGACTCTGCCTTGTAGGAGGTATAGGTCACTGGACAGGATTGGCATTGACAAGGGCCAGGGTCAGGTGTTCAGCTGAGCATGAGAGCCACACAGACGCCCGAGGTCAGTGGTAGAGAAGCAAGGATGAGCACTCAGGGCAGCGGGCTGAGGTAGGGGGAGGGGAGCAAAGACAGGAGCACAAGACAGACCCAAGGCGCAAGAAATCTGAGACTCAGAGTTCGTTGATCCCAGAGCAGAGCTGTCCATTCTCTTCCCCGATGCTCACTGCCTTACGTAAAAGCTGCTGGTGTGATTGGTCTAGCTACTCACCCACCCAGGCATCCAGCTCTCCATCCACCAGTCCACTCACCACCCGTCCATCCGTCCATCTTCCACTTATCATCCATCTACCTATCCGTCTATCCACTCACCCAACCACCCATCCATCCATCACCCACCTGTTCATCCACCTATCTATCCATCCACTCTCCCACCCAACCACTCACCCATCCATCACCCACCTGTTCATCCACCTATTTATCCATCCACTCTCCCACCCAACCACCCACCCATCCATCACCCACCTACCTGTTCATCCACCTATCTATCCATCCACTCTCCCACCCAACCACCCATCCATCCATTCATCCATCCATCCATCCATCCATCCATCCGTCTACCATGTCTGCCTGTCCATCCACCCTTCCCCACATGCATGCAGCGTCATGTGCCAAGCACTGGGTGATGTGAAGGGGCAGAGATGAGGATGGCACCCTCCATCCTCCACCCTCTAAGGGACACCTGACGACCAAAGGCAGGAGTGCAGGTGCCACAAGCTCTCAGCGCAGTGAGCAATCAGTTCCTTCTGCACCCACTGAGGGGCGCCCTACAGAGCAGGCTGATCGGGGAGAGGAACGAGGGTGAGCGCAAAGCAAGTCCCAGCTCTAGGCTGCAGGCGGCAGAGCCAGGTCTGCGGGGAGGAGCCCTGGGCTTGAGGGGAAGACAGGAAGGGCCGAATCAGGACCCCTGACCTCACTCAGGGAGGTGTGTGTGCCGCTCCGCACAGCCGGTTCAGGGGCTGCTCGGGCCTCCGATGGAGGGGAGAGGTGAGGCCAGCCTGAGCGTCGCTGAGCACAGAGGGGCCACGGGGCAGACACCGAATGACCAGCATACTCCGTGCCCCCAAGGCACTGCAAGGTGCACCCAGGGGTCCTGCCTGTGTGCACGCATTGGCCCTGGTACCCATGGCCCTCGGCACATCCGTCAGCAAGGAGCCCTGCGGGGTAGGGTCGCTCCAGAGGCCAAGGGTGCCGTGGAGGGTCTGGGTCTCTGTGGCCCCCCGCAGCAGAGCAGGGCGTGCCCCCCTGCCGCAGGCTCACGCGGTGCTGGGGGACCCGCACAGGGGGGCTCGCGAGTGCAGCAGTGCCGGCGGCCGCTGTGTGTGCATCTGCCCCAGCGTCCCCCGCAGACAGCCAGAGGTTGTGTGACAGCCCCCTCCACCCCTCACAGAGGAGAGCAGTGGGCACAGAGAGGCTTGGCGATCTCCTGAGGTCACACAGCTGGCAGGAGCCACAGCTGGAACCCGGTCTGGAATCCACATCACACCTGCTAGGTCCTCTGACCCTGAGCCTACTTGGTCTGAAGTAGAAACCCCTCGGCCTCCAGGCTGATGGCTCCCTCGGGAGCGGATGGGGTGTCTCCCTGCGGTGGACGCTGGCCCTGCTCTGGCCTTCCCCTCTGCCTCTTGGACTCGGCCCCCCTCAGAGAGGGGAAACACAGGTTTGTGGACCCCACGCTCGGGGGCAGAGCTTTCCGTGTGTCCGGGAAATTGCGCCCCAGGAGGAGAAATCAGCAGGGAGCACGGCCAGTGCGGCTGGCCTGGCTAAGTGGCCACGCCCCCGCCTCCCGCGGCGCTGGCACAGCAGCGGGCGGGGTTGTCAGGGATTCTAAGCAGCCGCTCCTTATCGAAGGCGAAGGCCTGGCAGCTGCACGCTGTGTTTGCTCCATTCCCGACCAACACAAACACCTCCTCCCGCCCAAGATGCTCCCTGTCCCCAGACGCCCCGGGCAAGTCTGGTGCTCCGGGCCAGTGGCCGGGGGAGCCCATAGAAGGGTCCTGGAAGCCGGAGGGGGCGCCGATGACTGAGCCCCCTTGGAAATGAGGTCAGGGAAGGGGGAGAAGTCCTCCACTCTGTGCCAACGCGAGTTTCCCTGCTGTGCTGGGCACCGCCTCCAGCCCAGGGCCATGGATGGTCATTGCGGCCCCAGGAGCCCCCCAGTTCCCCTTGACTTCCAGAGGCAGCACCTCTCCCCGCCTCCCCTGGGTCCTCAGGACTCGCTGGCACATGTTTGCCTGCTGTGCCGTGGTCCTGCCTGCCCAGAGCTGCTTGGCACATGGCAGCCCCAGCCAGGGCCCCCCAGCCTCCCCTGTGCACCCCACTTCTTTTTTATTTTGACAGGCAGAGTGGACAGTGAGAGAGAGAGACAGAGAGAAAGGTCTTCCTTTGCCGTTGGTTCACCCTCCAATGGCCGCCGCAGCTGGCGCGCTGCGGCCGGTGCACCGCGCTGATCCAATGGCAGGAGCCCTGGTCTCCCATGGGGTGCAGGGCCCAAGCACTTGAGCCATCCTCCACTGCACTCCCTGGCCACAGCAGAGAGCTGGCCTGGAAGAGGGGCAACTGGGACAGAATCCGGCACCCCGACAGGGACTAGAACCCGGTGTGCCAGCGCTGCAAGGCGGAGGATTAGCCTAGTGAGCCGCGGCGCCGGCCTGCACCCTACTTCTGTCCATTGGAGAAGCCCACCGAGGCCATCAGCCCAGAGCAGCTCCTCCTCCTGTTGGAGTCTCAGCAGAGGCCATGCAGGGTGGGCAGGGCCTAGGGAAACCCCCAGGACCCTCCCCCCGCGTCCGTGACCTACAAAGCCCCTGGGACTGCGATGTGGTTTCGTGGCACAGCTGCCCTTAAGGATGGGCATCCGGGTGGGCCTGACCTAATCAGGTGATTCTGCATTAGGAACTGGGGCATGGGGGCACCGAGGCACTCAGAGACGGGTGTTCTCCGTTGCAGGGGTGAAGACAGAGGGGCTGCATGGAGGGTCCCTAGGCAGGAGCTGAAAACCCCAGCCAGCAGTAGGCGGAGCCTCCTCTGAATGAGACACTGGATTCGTCCGCGGAGCTGAGACCCACGCCACGAGGGTGAGACCCTGAGCTGAGGGCTAGCCCCCGGCACGCAGACCCTGAGCACAGCCTGGGCGCTGTGGACCACTGAGTGGTGCTCGCTGATTACCGGGCAAGAGGTGGCCACACCCAGGGGCAGCTGTGCACCCAGAGTGAGCGCCTGTCTCTACCGGGCCCTTCACTGTCCAGTGCAGTCAGCAGGGCTGCTGCCCACTCGGGGTCGGCGGAGTCCCTACAGCCGGCACATGACAGAGCTAACGTGCCCCAGACAAGCCCCGCCTCCCTGCTGTCCACATACAGGCGTCCAGATGCCTCACCTCATGTTGGGCACCCAGGGACTCAGGGCGGCCGGCCCTCCCTGCCCGCCCAGGCCCAGGTCCCCGGGAGGCCCTCCTCGTCCCCTTCCTGGCCCTGCCACCTGCCACTCCCTGTTCCCTCGCCACCCCTGCCCCGGCTGCACTTAGGGGACCTGCACTTAGAACGTGGCCTCTTGTAATCCCCTAGGGCAACTCTGTTCATCGAGGCGCAGGAGAGACCCTCGAGAGACGTGAAAATCAAAGCCCCGTGGCTGGTGCTGAGGGCCAGCCTTGTGTGCTGAGCACCCGCTGTCCACGTGAGCTCTGTGGGGCAGGGTTGTCAGTGGAGACCTGGGGGTTGAGCCAGGCCACCTGCACGGCTGCTGCCATCCGTGGCCACGTGGAAGCCTGAATGTGGTTCATGCTCTCGGTCTGCGCTGTGTTGTCTGTCATTCTGGAACTTGACCTTGACTTTCCCCTGGGTTTGCTCAGAAATCCTCTCCAGCATTGTTTCCAGGGAAGGAAACGCAGTCCACTGAGGGGCCACTCCGTCCAGGGAAGGAAATGCAGTCCACTGAGGGGCCATTCCATCACCGCGCTCCTGTCTGTGCTCTGTGCACTATTCTCGGCCCCCGCAAACAGGCGGGAGCAGAGCGGAGCCCCTGTTCCCACCGCGCTCACCTGCTGTGGAGCTGGACCGGTTGTCAACAGAATGACCAAGTCCGAGCTGACCACGCATGCCCTGGCAGAAAGGAGAACAGGGGCAGGACCAGGAAGTCGTGGCGAGAAAGAGCCATCTTGGGGAGGAGGAGCCAAGACCTGCAGGGGTGAAGGCAGACAAGTGGCGTTGCCGGGGGGTGGGGGAACCAGCAGGTGCAGAGTGGAGAGGAACTTGGGGTTCTGAGAACAGGAGGGGCACAGGTGTGCAGAAGGAGCCGTAGAAGGGGGACCAGCCGGGCTGTGGCCCTCTTTTAAGATGCTGGCTTCCTTTTTTAAATTTTTAACATGATTTGTTTATCTTAGGCCTGTGTTGTGGCATAGCTGGTTAAGCCGCTGCCTGGACACCACAACCCACATGGGCATCAGGTCCTGTCCTGGCTGCTCCTCTTCCAGTCCAGCTCCCTGCTAATGCACCTGCGAGAGCAGCAGAGGACGGCCTGGGTGTCTGGGTCCCTGCACCCAGGTGGGAGATCCGGAAGAAGCTCCTGGCTCCTGGCTTTGGCCTGGCTCAGCCTTGGCTGCTGTGGGAGTGAGCCAGTGGACGGAGGATCTCTTTCTGTCTCTCCCCGTCTCTCTGTAACACTGACTTTCAAATAAATAAATCTATTAAATACATTTATTTGCCTTTGACTGGAAAGGCAGAGCATGTGAGAGCAGAGAAAGATCTCCCAGTCCCTGGTTCTCTCCCCGCAAGGACTACGAAGCCAGGAGCCAGGAGCTGCATCCACGTCTCCCACGGGCTGTCTTCTGCTGTCCTCCCAGGTGCGTAGGCCGGAAGCTGGACCAGAAGCAGAGCGGCCAGAAGGGGAACCCGTGACCCCACGTGGGACGCCGGCACCACGGGCGGCTGCTGGACCCACGGTTCTTCCAGGAGTTCAGGTGAAGGGAGTCCTGCACCGGCGGATTCGGACCACCGGGCTGTTGCCGGGAGGTACTTGTGCTCCTAAAGGAAATCCTGGTCTACGTCTTGTCCAAGACAGACACACAGCACACACATGCACACACACAGCACACACATGCACACACAAGCACACGCACACACAAGCACACACATACACAAGCACATATAAGCACACACATGCACACACACAACCACACGCATGCACACACAAGCACACATGCACAGACAAGCACACATATACACATGTACACACACATACACACATGCACAGCCCCCCATGTACACACACAAGCACACACACATACACACATGCACAGCCCCCCATGCACACACACAAGCACACACATGCACACACACAAGCACACACATGCACACACAAGCACACATACACGCACACACGCACACATGCACATCCCCACGTACACACACATGCACACACATACACACAAGTGCAACATGCCCACATACACATGCATGCACACACGCACAGCCCCCTCAGATGTACACACAAGCACACACATGCACACACACAAGCACACGCACACACATACACGCATGCACAGCCCCCCATGTACACACACAAGCACACACACACACACATGCACAGCCCCCCCATGTACACACACAAGCACACACACACACACATGCACAGCCCCCCATGTAGACGCACAAGCACACGCACACACACATACACACATGCACAGCCCCCCCATGTACACACACAAGCACACGCACTCACACACATACACACATGCACAGCCCCCCATGTAGACGCACAAGCACACGCACACACACATACACACATGCACAGCCCCCCCATGTACACGCACAAGCACACGCACACACACATACACACATGCACAGCCCCCCCATGTACACGCACAAGCACACGCACACACACACACACACATGCACAGCCCCCCATGTAGACGCACAAGCACACGCACACACACATACACACATGCACAGCCCTCCCATGTACACACACAAGCACACGCACTCACAGAGCCACGCGTTGCTGACCACGGAGACACCATCTGGGGAACGTGCGGTAGGCAGCTTGCCGCTGTGCACGCGTCACGGGCCTGCTAACCCAGCCTCTCGCTGTGGACCAGCCGCTCCCGGCAGCCTCTGGATGCCATCGAGGGGCGCGGGCAACACAAGATGCGCGAGGTGGCCACTACCCGTGCACGAGGCTCCCCACTGCCCGGCACCCACCCTCCTGGGAGAACGGCCTGCAGGTCTTTAGGGCGTGGGCCTCCAAGCTGACAGCTTCGTGGCTCGTTTAATCCAGGCCAAGTCTCAACCCGGGGATGGTCACTGGGCTCCTGCAGGGAGATCCTGCAAGGGGTGGACAGGAAGAGCCTGGGGGGCAGGGGGAGCCAGCGTGGGGCAGTGGACACAGCCAGGGTCTCTGGGGCCCTGGGGAGGGGGCTGGGGGGAAGCTGTGATTCTGGGCAGTGCTTCACCCCCACGCCAGCCTGGGCTCTCGCACTGCTCAGGCTTGTGCATGCGGTGACGGCCACGTGCCGTGCCCCAGGCCCAGCCACCGGCGCGGTTTGTCTTCTGAGCTGTGCTCTGTGCCCCCTGCCCATTACAGTCCTGCCGCCCTGCCTGGGGCTGGCAGCTCATGCGCACACCTCGGCCTCAGCGCACTTGCTCTCGCTTCTCGCCTGGTGCAGGGGACGCTCCGTGCTGTCCCCTCACTGCAAGAAGGAACACCTCGCCTGTGGTTGGACAGCACCTCTTCCTGACCCTGCACGTGGGGTCCCCGAGGCCTCTCCAAACCCACTTCTCCCAGCGGGTACCAAATCTGGGATCCGGGCTGCCCCACGGGCACTGGGTCATTGCCAAAGTCCTGCGAGCCCGACCCCGAGGCGGTGATGCACGTCCTGACTCCTGGTGATTAGCGCTGTCCAGGACACAGCAAGCGTTCCAACCTGCGTGGACGCATGCAAGCCTGGCGCTGTGGCCTCTGACGCGGGCGCGCCGGGACCTCAGGCAGCCGTGAGTTGCTGTCCTCCTGGTGCGAGGCTTTGTTCCGTCACACTCGGAGAGGCACAGAGCTGATGGGTGCACCGGGCCATTTCGGCAGGCAGAGATGAAGGGGGGGAAATGTTTTGAGATGGCGTCCCCTGAGCCATTTGCTGTTCTCCGAATAAGTCACCCACCGTGTGACAGGATCGGGGCCCTCCCCGGATTGCTCGGGCATCAGTTTCCTGCTCCTCACTCTCAGCTCTGGGACGTCCCTGTTCGGGTTGTCGCTGGCTGTCTGGTGCCTTTCCCAACTCCCACTTGGCTGTTCCTTCATTAAATTACAAGTTCCCATGTTCCCCCAATGCAATTATCTACCACTTCATAGCTCCCTGGCCTGGGATCCATTTGCACAGAAAAACATAGTTAAAGATATGCTGTTTTAATTAATTTCCCTTGGCTGGGTTTCCACTCTCATTTCCCCCTTGGAAATACAAAGCTAAAGTGGGGCCCTGCGTACTGCCGGCCTGCATGTTCCGGCCACGCGCTGACCTCTCCCTGCACGGCGCCTCCCCTCCGGACAGAGACTCTCCCCTCCGCCCCGCACCTGCCGGCTCCTCTTCTCCATCTCTGGGCCGTGGTCTGGGCTGAAGAGGGAGGGCCCTTTCACTGAGCACGTCACCCCTTAGCCTGCATTCAGCTCTCGCACCTCCACTCCCTTTCTCTTCTTCCCCCAGCGCCCGGCCCTGGCTCTGCCTTTGCCACTCTGGCTGCGGCTCTTTGAATTTCCAGCTGCTCAACTCTTTGTCAGGGCCAGAGTGGCTTTCCTGTCTAAGTGACAGGTGCACCACAGGCGGCCCCTGGGACAGCAGCACTTGTCAGGGCCGTGGTGCAACAGCCGGATGCTCTAACCAGGTTCTCTCGTTGCAACAAAAGGACACTCGGAACTGGTGTCACCCTGCACTGAACAGGTGCTTCAGCCATTGAAACAAAAGCTGCTCTAAGCTGTCACTTATTGCAACAAAAGGATCCTCTAGACTGGTAATCACACAGCAAGAAAAGGATCCTCCAGTCATGAACTCCTAAAGCGACACAATTATGCTCTAACCTGCTACTCCCATGGCAGCACAAAAAAAAAAAGCCCTGAACAGGTGCTGACGTTGCCACAAAAGGTGTTTTCATCCGACAACAGCGTAGCAATAAAAAGATGTTGTAACTGGTGTGACATCGCAACAAAGCCTTCTCTAAGCAGGGCCCACACTGCCACAAAGGCGCTCCACCAACCGCTCACGCTGCAATGGAAGGCGCTCTAACGAGGTAACAGGTGCTGAACCCGCTGCTCTCATGGCAATGCAAGGAGACTCCGCCGTGGCTTGCATTCGTGGGCGAACACCGTGGAGTTAGAATGCACCACGTGGGGCTGGAAGCTAAGAGGCTCAGCAGCCTCTTGTGCAGACGGCGTGACGGAGATCCAGGCGCAAGGCAGCCGGAGCCCCTGGGGCGCCGCGGGCTCCGGAGTTCCCCGCCTGCTGGTCCCGCGGAGGCTGCTGTGTTGTGTTCCCCACGGCCGTCCAAGGAGGTCACAGGTCTCTCTCCTCCCCCAACAGAGGGAACTCCGGGTTGAATGAGGCCATGTGGCCGTGACCTGCCGAAGGTCCCTCAGGTATGGAGGGACAGGGACAGCCTCTGAGCCCGAGCCCCAGCAGCAGCTGCCACCCGGGACGCCCGGGGCGCTTGTGAGGTGCAGAGCCTCAGCGCCTTCTGCAGGGGTGAGCAGGAGGGGGACCCGGAGCAGCTTTCAAGGACACCCCGGAACAGCGCCGAGGAAGTGACCCCAGGCTGGGCTCCCTGACCAAGGCCACGTCCTCCAGCGACTTCCAGCCGGTGCCGTGAGCTCTCTCAGTAGGCACGGGAGGAAGTCCCAGTTGAAACTGCGGCAAGTTCGCCCTGCTCGCCTGGGTGGTTTGCTCCATCCGCCTCTGCCAGAAGGTGGCCCCCACCCGGCATTCCCTCCGTCTCTGTTTCCTGATCTCCCTCCCTCTCTCTCTCTTTCTCCTGACACCCCCCTTCTTCCTGTGTCACCTGGGTGGGGTTTTCAGAGGATAGAGAGGGATCACTGAAGATCTCTTCCTTAAGAGGCTGAGCCTGGAGGACACAGACAAGAGTGGAATTCTGTTCCCGAGCTCAGGGTCGTCCTGTGCAGCTGGTGGGGGTGGGGGTGAGTTAGGGCTCCACCTCCATGTGTCTGTAAGTCGTGGGGACAAACACATCCACCTCGCCTCCCCCAGATGTGGACAGCCGCCGAACCCAACAGGAGTCCGAGGAGGGCAGGCCTCCCCAGGGGGATAGTGACCCTCGGCGGCTCACCTGTAGCGACTGTAAAACACCAGCTGGGAAACGGCCCCAGCGCTCTGACAGGTGCACCCGGAGGAGGGCTGGCCACGCCCTGTCTCCGCCAGTTAAGGGAAACTCCACACCCCTCTCCGCCTCTCCCTGGGGCCTGTGGGCTATTCCCCACTTGCACTGATAAATAGGCGTTGAGATGCACGGGGAACTCGGCCAGACCCACTTATTTCCATTCTCTTGACTCTGTCGTGGTCACGGCCGAGACGGAGATGGCGACTGTGAGGGCTCCGTGGCGAGGAGCCGGGTGAGGTTGGGCGTAAATTTTCCTTAAATGTCACATGATAATGAGGCTGCGTCTTCAGCCGTTTATCTGTTCTTTTCTCGCCTGGCAAACACTCAAGCCAGGCAGCGATCACGACGCAACCTTTATGGTGTGAAAAACGGCCCCGGAAATTTATGGGCGATGCCGATGCCTCTGTGAGGACTCCTGCCTGCCCCGGACCTCACACTGAGGAAGGCGGAACTGACCCTGGGAAGGAGCCTGAGGCTCAGCGGGCGAGGACTCCAGCCAGGCCAGCTCCGCCCGCTCTGGGGACACTGAGCCCCTGCTGCTCCCCCGATTTCACCTTGGGTGTCCACAGAGGGTGTGGCTGGCGGGGGAGGGGCAGCTCTCCTTTGCCGGTGGCTGCAGTCAGTCATCTCGGGAAGGCAGCCTGCCCTGCCCGGCTGAGGGATGCCGACACCCAGACTCCGTCCCAGGGTCAGACCCTCCGGAGTCCGCCCGGGACCCAGAGCTGCCTCTCTTTGTCCTTTGGGGGCTCAGGTCTCTCTAAGAGGACCAATGGCCCCCACAGGGGTGGGCACAGAGCCTGTGCAGAAAGCGACAGGTGCGCGTGGGCCCTCAACTCCAGCTTTTGTGTGGGTGTCTCCCTGAGCGTGCACCCACGGTGATCCTGGGGCTCTGTAGGCAGCCACGGACAGCAGTCCCAGGCCTCGCTGGGCATTGTCTGTCCAGCAGGGCGCCTCCCTACACAGGGCCAGAGCGTCTACTCACCTTGCCCTAGCATTTGGCTCCCCTGGGTGCAGAAGCCCTCAAGCCCCGCCCCCCACTCACTCCCAATCCCGTTCTCCTTCCCGCAGCCTCGGGCCCTGTAGGAATGTGGCAGCACGCGTGATGTTAGGCAGGAAATCTGCTTTCCCAGAACACAGCCTGTGTCCCGCAAAGCCCAGGGTGCTGGGTTCTGGAAGGTTCTGTGCCCTCTGCAGACGACAGCAGGTGCGCCTCCCACTTGTCCCTGGCCTGGCCCACGGATCAGCAGAGGAACCGTTGCTGTCCCTGTCGAGGCCGGCCTGGAAGGAGCAATTAATTCAATCACAGATTGACATCGCTCTCGGGTCTCTTGGTGGGAATTCGGCGAGCGAGAGGCTGTCTGGAAGTGAATTAGCCGTCCTCCGGGAGATCAAACGCCTCTGGCTCTGCAAAGTGGAGGAAGGTGTTTGGCCTTTCGAGGACAATTTCCCGCGTGATTCTTCTGAAACCCTCTCCCTCCCCAGCGGCTCTGCCGGCTGCAGCCCGGAATCAGGGCCCTCCCCCCGCACTCGGGAGTCCCCAGCGCTCCTGTCTGGCCGGCCGAGCAGATGTCTTCATCTCGCAGGAGCAGGAACGGGCCCTCTCTCCTCCCGCTGCCCCTGTGCCCTTGTCCCGCTCATTTCCTGCCACGGTTTCACAAGAAGGGAGAGCGGGCGGCCCCTCGTCCTGGTGGATCTGGCGGGGGCTTCCACGGGGGAGCAGTTTTTGCTCCTTCTCACCCCGGCCTCGCCCTGCTCAGGGGGCCCAGTGAGGAAGGAGCCTGGGTGTGCCTCCTCCGTGTCCTCGACATGGGTCTGTTATGCGCCTACTGTGCGCCAGGTGCTGGGCCAGACAGGAAGCCTGCTTGTGAGTGACACCGTGTGCCCTGCAGCAGCTGCCCCTGTGTGGTGACCAGGGCTCCAGGGGAGAACCGTGTGGCTCTGGTGGGGACGGAGGGAGGGAGGACTCAAAACAGGGTCCCCTCCTTCCCGGGACCCTGCAGCACCTGTGCAAGCCTGGGCAGTGCGAGGCGAGTGCACTCTGACGGTGGCGCTGGCTGGGTCGCAGCTCAGAGACATCCAGCCTTGGTCATCCCTGGTGTGCCCGCACCGTGGCTGCAGCTGACCAACGTGGCAGGGGCATTGTCACTGGGCAGACGCTGGGCTAAGAGCCTCCTGCGAAATCCTAGGAGGGAGGAATCACCATTGTCGCCAGCTCTCAGCCCAGCTGACTCTCCCCGTGCGTGGTCACATGACCAGGACAGGTGTGTGGGGATGAGGAGAGGGCTGACCCCTGTGGGTGCCCCTCGGGGGGCTGCACAGACAGGGTGGGACTTCCGGTGGCTTTGGTGAGGAGTGCCCTGAATGACCCAAGGGGTTGCTAGCTGGGGTCTGAGGTCTGGAGGTATCTCGTGGGGAGGGCTTCGAGCCTGTGGGGGCCCTGGGAGGTGCTGGGCTCTGGCCGAGCCCCCTCAAAGGTCACCTGTTGGAACCCAACCCACGGCGGTGGCATAGGAGGCGGGGCTTTGGCAGGTGAGTGGATTCCCAGGGCGGAGCCTTGGGATGAGTCTGGGTGCCCTCTTCCTCTTGGAAGAGGTTCCAAGAGCTGCCAGCCACTCTCACCCAGGGAGAACTCGGCCAAAAGATGTGACTTTTAAAAAGTTCACAGCAAATGGACTTGAAGAGAAGTTTCTTTTGGTGCAAAGTGATTACAAGTCTGCACACGCGAGCCATCTCCAGAAAGTTCACGGAAAACATCTTATCAGAAAGCTTAGTGTGGTTTTCCAGACGTTTTGCACTAAAATAAACTTATCTTTTAATTCTGTTTTCTGCCAGCCGTGCGAGGTCTCGCACCAGAAAGGCGCCCCGACCAGCCCTGACCTGGCCGGCACTGTGCCTCGGAGCCCTGCAGCCCCAGAGCCGGGAGACGTGATCTGTGCTGGGAAGGGCTGCCCAGACGCGGGGCGGGCGCTGCGGGGTAGGCCACCACCAGGATGCCTGCCTCCCATATCGGAGAATCCTTCAAGTCCCGGCTGCTCCGCTCCCAACCCGGCTCCCCGCTGATGCACCCAGGGAGGCGGCAGATGATGAGCACATACTTGGGCCCCTGCCATCCGCTTTGGAGACCAGGATGGAGGTCCCGGCTCCTGGTGTCAGCCTGGCCCACCCTTGGCTGTTGCGGGCATCTGGGGAGTGAACCAGTGGATAGAAGATTCTCCTCTCTCTCTCTCTCTCTCTCTCTCACACACACACACTTTCAAATGACTGAATAAATCTTTGTAAAAGCGCCCTCCCCCAGTCTGTGGGTCCCGCTCAAGCAGCCAAGTGCACTAAGAAAGGGGAGAAGCCATTTCTTGCTTTCCCCAGACCCTGGGAAGCCACTGTTTGCGACCTGTGACCTCCCTCCCTCCCGCTCTGGCTCTCGCTCTGCCTCCCGCCCGCTTCGTGGATGGACTGTGCTGGGCCCACTCTCGCCTCTCAGGTCCTTAACTTCCGGAACTTCCCCTCCCCATGAATGGTCGCATGGCCACAGGTTCTGAGAACCGGGACGGAGACGTCTCTGTGAGGCAGAATGGCCATGCTTGGCTGCTGTGCTGGGACCCCCTCCTTGTCCTGGGGAATCGCCCTGCCCACTCCCTCTGCGTGCAGATCCTTGGTCGCCTCCGTGAGCCTCAGTTTCCCACTTGTGCCCTGGCAGGCGTCCTGTAGCACCTTCCTCCTAAGGCTGCCGCTGTGAGGGTCACTGCACACAGCAAGGGCCGTCTGGGGTATGCAGGATGTGGCACGGGCTGTGGACTGGGGTACAGAGCAGGTGGCACGGGCTGTGGACTGGGGTACAGAGCAGGTGGCACGGGCTGTGGGCTGCCAGGAGCCGGGCTTGTGCCGGGGGGCACACACAGGCACAGCCATGGAGCAGCCCTCTGTGAGCGTTTACTATTCCTGTTCAAATGTATGTGACGGAGTGCGCCGAATCCTCCCCAGTCTGCTTTTTTTAATGGACATTTTAACTTGGGTTTTTAAGAAAACATTTAATTATCTATTTGAAAGGCAGGGTGACCAGGAGAGAGGAGAGAGGAGAGAGGAGGGACCCACCCGCTGCTGGGTCACTCCCCAGATGCCTGGAACAGCAGGGGCTGGGCCAGGCTGAAGCCTGGGGCTGGGGCCAGATCAGGGTGTCCCACATGGGGGCGGGGGGCCAAGCAGTTGGGCCATCTTCCGCTGGCCTCCCATGGGCATCAGCAGGGAGCATGTCAGAGGCATGGAGTGGCCGTGACTGGATCTGACAGCTCAGGATGGGAGTCGGGTGTCTAAAGCAAGGCTGTCCCTCTGTGCCATGCCCCCCATGCCTCCAATCAGCTCCCTGAGAATGCAGAGCTGTGTGGCTTGGAGGAAGAACACGCCACCAGCCACGGCAGACCCCAGCTTCTGTCTCCAGGTCCAGGACGGCAGGCAGTGGCTGCTGGGCTCTTGACCCCACTGGTCGATGACCGAGGACACCGTGCACTTCCACGGTGAGACATGAGACTGTCACCGGGCACAGCCCCCAGGTGTGCGCGTGTGCTAACTTACGCAGCCCCGAATGTACGCACTCGCGTGCTCCACGCGGTGTTTGGCTGGCTGGGAAGGCATCCCCTCTCCCTGAGCTCCGAGGGCACCCATGGAGGATGTGGCGGGGGTCTCTGAGTCTCCGGGGTGGGGTTCAGGCCTGCAGGTCCAAGGCCGCTCTTGGGTCCCGCGGGGACAGGGACCAGTCGTGGACCCCGGGGAGGCAGCCTGTTTCTGAAGGCTGCGTGGCCGCCGTCCTGCGGCAGGAAGTTCCTCAGGGCGCTCTGTCTCGAGTTAGGACGTGGTTCTGGCGCAGTGTCAGTCTGGACCTCCGGGTGTGGACGCAGGGGAAGCAGCAGGGACAGAGAGGCCCCCGTGAGAGGGGTGTCCGCGGGTCAGTGTCCAGCTGGGAGAGGCAGGCAGGAGGTGGGGCTCTGCCTGCACAGCTCCCTCTGAGGCCCCCGCCTAGGGCCAGGTAGGGGCTCTTGGGGAGACAGGGACCCTGAGCCGTGTTTCCTGATGGTGCTGTTGGCCCACGTGGCTGACGGGCGAAGGGTGTCTGCAGCGGGAGATAGAAGGGGCAGAGACTGGAGACGGGAGAGAGTCGCTGTTGGCTTGGGTGAGTCACCAACCTTCCCAGGCTGCATTTGCTTCCGGCTCTTGCTTCGCACTTACAGACGGCAGAAACCTCCTCTGGTTACCTAAGCAGAACAGACTTCGTGGGAAGGCTCTGGATAGCTCAAAGAATCAACAGGCAGGACTGGCCCAGTGACCAAGAGAGACCAGATGGGAGAAACAACCGGGCTAGACACGGCCACCGCCCACAGAAGCTGGGCAGCCGAGGGTGACTGGGAACAAGGAGGCTGGGCTCGGCAGTCCCTGCACTCACAGCTGCCCCCTGGGGACCCAGGATCCCTCACACAAGAGTCAAAGCCTCGGTTGGAACCCATTGCTGAGCGAAGACCAACCACATTGCCTGCTCTGTCTTCACCGAGCTGGGGATGCCTGGGGGCGTCCCTCCCATGCCTGCCTGCAACAATGTAACAAAAACACAGGAGCTGCAACACCTTACCCATTAGCAGACTCTCTGCCCTGCACCTGCCACACTCACTCCCACCCAGTTCTCACAGGAAGATGCTCACCCGGTAGCACAGGTGGGAAGCCCAGATGGGGAGGTTAAATGAGGGGTCTGGTACCAAGAGGTAGGGACCAGGCACCTGATCCTCACCACGACACTGTTAGAAAGTTCATCTTTTAAAAAAGGATTTATTTATTTGAAAGGCAGAGAGAGAGAAAGAAGGAAATAAAGAGAGAGAGAGAAATCTTCATCTGTTGGTTCACTCCACATTTGAGACTGATGAGACTGTCACCGGGCACGGCCCCCAGGTGTGTGCTAACTCACACAGCCCCCGTCCCCGCGAGACCCAGGGCTGGGCCAGGCTGAAGCCAAGAGCCAGAAACTCCGTCTGGATCTCCCACATGGGTGGTGGAGCCCCGGGTGCTTGGGCCATCATCTGCTGTCTCCCAGGCACAGTAGCAGGGAGCTGGAGCAAAGCAGAGCAGCTGGGACTCACAGCAGGCTCCCGGGTGCGGGCTGCGGGCATTGCAAGCAGCACGCACCTGCAGCAGCACAAGGCCCGCCCGTCCTCCTTGGCCCTCTTCTGTCCTTTTGAGGGGAGTCCTGACTGAGCCACAGCACGCGGCTGCTTCCAGTGTGAAATGACGCTTTGTGGGCGACGTGAAGAGGCGGTGGGGACTCTGCTCGGGCCCTCCCCATGCCTGTCCCGAGGCTGCTCCCGCCTCCTACGAGCAGGTCGGGCGCTGGCTCTCACCTTGGGGGCTGCACCCCGCTGTTTCCCGACACATCCCTCTTCCTTCAGGGGCCCTGTCGGTCAGGCGCTACTGGGCACTGCTGTAGTGGACACAGCGCGGGGGGCAGAGAGGAGGTGGTGACAGGCGACCCCCTTCCCAGACCCCCACACTCCCACGTGCACCTGCTCCAGACCAGGGGCTCCCAGCCTCCGCTTCTTCACTCCACGTCTCCATACAAAGGCTGCTGGGGTCCCCGGGAGGTTTTCAAGGGGACCTGCAAAGCCAAGGGCCCTGTTTCCAGAAACTCACCTGCCCCACCAGCACCCACACCCTCTGCTTTGGTCTCAGGGGCCCTGCTGGGTCTCCCATGGCCCCGTCTCTCCTCTCACGCCATCATCCCTCCGTTCCCTGCCCAGAGGCCTTGAGGAGAGCCCCTCCTGTCCCTGCCTCCCGCACCCAGCAGAAGTGCGTTCTGCACACAGAATGCTGCCACGGAGTCTTCCTGGGGGCTGCTGATTTCCCACGGGCGAGCCAGCATCAGGGGAGGGCCCGAGCCACTCTCCAGTTACGTGCAGGGGCTCCCATGCTCTGTTCTGGTCATCTGTCAAGGAGACCAAAGGAGGTGCAGAGAGGAGTGGGCTAGAGAGAGCCGAGTGTCATCCCCCGAGGGGGCTCCAGTTCAGTCTCCACCAGGGACGTCCCCCTAAGGACCCGGGGGTGCTCAGGTCTTGCCTGGATTTTGGTACAAGAAGTTGGTCTCAGACACGGTCACCTCGTCAGCCTTCATGGAGCAGGGATCCTAGCCAAGGAGCTGGGTGTGACGGGCAGGCGGGGCTGTTGGGGACGGGTCAAGGCCAAGGCTGTTGATGGCACTGGGCCCGTGCACCCTCCCTGGGAGACCTGCTCGGCTCAGGGACTAAATAAAACCTGCGTCTCCGGCTGTTCTTGTGCACGTTGCCCCAAGTGGGAGCCCTGCTTCCCAGGGTGCCTGGTGTCTGGCACCGGGATGGGGTGTGGCTCCTGTGGCAAGCTGGCTGACGGGGACTGACCAGTGTGGCTACAGGCAGACAGGAGGACAGTGGCTCCAGACCGAGAAGAGGGGTGAAGGTGTGGCCCCGGCGCAGCAGCTAGCGTGCCGCTAGGGACACCTGCAGCCCACACGGCTCTGGGTTCAAGTCCCGGCTCCACTTCTGATTCAGCTTCCTGCTACTGTGCATCCCGGGAAGTGGCAGGTGACGGCTCACATACTGGGGTCCCTGCTACCTCATGGGAGACCTGGATTGCACCCCCAGCTCCTGGCTTTGGCCTGGCTATTGCAGACATTTGTTGATGGAAGATCTCTCTCTCTCTCTCTTTCTCTCTCTCTCTGCCTTTCAAATAATATGAATACAAGTAGATAAAATGTCTTTAATAGCAGCACAGCTCAGCTCCGAGGCAGCCCAGGTACTGAAGGGGCTTCACCCACGCAAGTGCTCCTGGGTCAGGGGCTCCAGCTGGGCCTCCTGCCCACTCCCCAGCTTATGCACAAAGGGACGGGGTCATCAGGAGTCACTGGCCCTGAACAGGAATCTTCTAGGGCCTAGGGAACACCACGGCACCTCTGCGTGAGTTCAAATGCCGTGAACTCCCAAGGATAGAAAACGGGCTCTGCTCATGTGTGTAGCCAGAGCCCACCCGGGCCACACGTCCTTCCACACGTGGACATCATGTGTGTGCTCCCATTCCATGTCACAGCCGTGTGCTCGCCTGAGATTTCCGGTGAGAGGGATTTTGCTTTCTGCCCTGCTGTGAGTTGGATTTGCTGGATTCAATATCCAGGTGGAAATGTGTGCTGCTCGCTTTAGTCAGGCACGGACCCAGCCGAGGTCTCCTGCCAGTGCCGGGAGCCCTGGCCACCGCTTGTTTTTCCAGCTGTTGCCTGCTGGCTGCCGTTTCCAGCCCTGGCTATCTCATGCCGGGCTGGGTGCTGGCCGCCCAGGAGGCTCCGTGCCAGCCGGGCTCCTTGGATGTGATGGGGAAGAGTGGGTTTTTCCCCAGTCCACACCCTACGTCTCAGTGTTGAGCTGAGAGCATGCAGTACAATTTCTTAGGAAAAATTTTATCTACTTGAAAGTCAGAGTTAGAGAGAGAGAGAGAGAGAGAGAGATTGTTCATCTGCTGGTTCACTCCCCAAATGGCTGCAGTGGCCAGGGCTGGGCCAGGCCAAAGCCAGGAGCCAGAGCTTCTTCTAGGTCTCCCACGTGGGTGCAGGGTGGACTTGGCCACCCTCCTCTGCCTTCCCAGGCTATGAGCACTTGAACCGGCGCCCATATGGGATGCCGGCGTCTCTTCACCTGCTGCACCTCAATGCCGCCCCAAAGGCGGTGTCTTAGCAACCTGCCACCTCTTGGGAGGCTCCTCAGACGATGCCGTGCGGTGGTGACCACAGCAGTCATCGCCACAGTGATGCGTTTGATGGGACTTGGAGGAGCTCGTCAGGTGCTCAGACCGGTAACTATGTCGCTACGGTAACGATGCCACTGCACCGCACACAGCTCGTTCCTCCACCTGCGCTCGGCCCAGAGCTGCGGCTGCTTACGGATACCCGCCAATCGCGGACACTCGGAAGCCTCCCGTCCCCCTCTGCTTTGGTTCCACCATCCGTTTGTGGAGGCAGCCCCGTGCTGCTGGGGCTGAGCGCTCCCTGGGACGTGCACATAAGAGGCTGAAAGGTGCGCGTGGAGACCTCTGTCTGCCCCGCTCTGAAAGGCGCGCGTGGACCAAGACGCCCACATCCCACCTCACAGTTCCCGAGTCCAGTGTCCTGCTCCGCCTCCCAGCGAATGGGAACCCGGGGGGCAGTGCTGATGGCTCCAGTCCCGGGGCTGCTTCCCAGCAGGTCAGAGACCTGGGAGGTGTTCCTGGCTCCTGGAACCAGCACTGTGGCCATTTGGGACGTGACCCTTCTGTCTCTACCTTGCAAATAAATAAATGAATATTTAAAAAAATAACACAAATCATATAGGAGGAAACACCTTTCTCCTTGGTCATAGATGACGCGTGGAAACGCTGGCTGAGTTCCCAGAACGCAGACGTGAGTGTAGTGAGGTGACAGGGGGTGAGATCAACACACGGAAATCAATGCTATTTCATTACGCTAGCGACAGACGTTAGAAATTACAATGAAAATGTCATTGTTAAAGCATCAAAGGTGTGGTGTTTGGGAAATGTGCTCGGAGACTGTGCGGCGCTGCCGCAGCTCAGAGCTGTGCCTGTGGGGGACACCGGGGGTCTGCAGGGTCTGTGGAGACGCCCATCGGGCGCCCAGCAGGCTCCTGCTTGTTGGGAGACACCAACACACCGATCCCAAGGGTTGTGTGGAGATACAGAGGCCAGGAGCAGGGACACGCTGGGCTGGCCTTGTGACCCAGCAGGGGAAGGGCCGCTTGCCACGCCGGCACCCCACGAGTGCCATTCTGGGCCCTGGTGCTCCACTTCTGCCCCAGCTCCCTGCTGGTGCACCTGGAAAGGCAGTGGGGGGTGGCCCACATGTTGGACCCCTGCCGCCCCCAGGGCTACCTGGACGGAGTTCCAGGCTCCTGGCTTCCGCCTGGCCCGGCACCAGTTCACTGCCACTTGGGGACTGAGTTGGAAGATCTCGCTCTCTACTCCAGGAACAGGGAACAGCCTGTGGTAAGTAATACTGCCGATTTCAGGCCTTGTCCTGAGTCTCATGTCATCAAGACCATGTGTGATGTTGGCATCGCAGTGGACAAAGAGACCATGGAACAGAACATTCTGGAAGCAGAGCCACACATACAGGCGAGACTGGTTTTTGACCAAGAGTAGTTTTCTTTCTTTCTTCCTTTTTTTTTTTTTTGAAAGGCAGAGTTAGACAGTGAGAGAGAGAGAGAGACAGAGAGAAAGGTCTTCCTTCCGTTGGTTCATCCCTCAAATGGCTGCCATAGCCAGCGCGCTGTGCTGATCTGAAGCCAGGAGCCAGGTGCTTCTCCTGGTCTCCCATGGGGTGCAGGGCCCAAGCACTTGGCCCATCCTCCACTGCACTCCCGGGCCACAGCAGAGAGCTGGCCTGGAAGAGGGGCAACCGGGACAGAATCCAGCGCCCCGACCGGGACTAGAACCCAGGGTGCCGGCGCCGCAAGGCGGAGGATTAGCCCAGTGAGCCACGGCGCAGGCCTAAGAGTGGCTTTTGATGCAGGAGTAATTCAGTGCCGAGAGAAGTGTCTAATGCAGGGCGGTGCTGGGACCCCTGTGTATTCTCACAAAGAAGATGCGTTTGGATAACTCTTGCACCAAGCGCAAACGTTATCTGGAAGCTGAGCAGAGTCTTGCACTGTAAGACTTCTGTGAACATCACTGTGATCTTGGATTAGAAAAGAATTTTATAGAGACAACACCATAGGCACTTCTTGAATAAATAAAGTTGATAAATTGGTCTCCATCGAAATTAGAACATTCTGCTCGTTACGAGATACGCCAACAGAAGACAAGATAAGCCACGGACTTGAGGATGATGTTTGCAAATCACTCATCTGACAGGAGCTTCTTTACAGAATATATAAAATAACTGACAAGGTAGGAGAGAGAGACAAAGAGCAGTGGCAAAGTCTGGTGTCAGTTAAGGCAGAAACCATCCACCAGGGTCGGTGCTGTGGCGCAGCGGGTACAGCCACCACCTGGGATGCCGGCATCCATGTGGGCACCGGTTCCTACCCCGCGGCTCCGCTTCCGATCCAGCTCCCTGCAAATACGCCTGGGAAAGCACTGGAGGTGGACTGAGAGTCGGCCCCTGCTGCCCAGATGGGAGACCCCGAAGAAGCTCCTGGCTCCTGGCCTTGGCCTGGCCCAGACCGGGCTGTTGTGGCCATCTGGGGAGTGAACCAGAGGATGGAAGATCTCTCTCTCTCTCTCTCTCTCCTTTGCCTCTCTCTCTGTGTGTGTCACTCTGTCTTTCAAATAGATGGGTGGATGGATGAATGGATGGATGGATAGGTACGTAGGTAGATCTTTAAGAAAGAGAGGAAAAAGAAAAGTAGCCCGCTGGCCTGGCTGGTCAGAGCCGGGCTGGGATTCCGTCCGCTAGGAAGGAGTCTTCGTCCCCAGTGGCGAGAGCGACACTGGCTCCGAGCGTGGGCCGGAGCGATCGCAGGAATGGGAAAGGTGGTCTTCCCTGTTTGTTTCGGAACTCGCTCCCCCACCCCGCCCCACACTTCTGAAGAGAGGTGAGGACGCTGCTGGCTTAATAATTAGCGAGCCTGTGTTTGCTTATCCCTTGCATTGCAGGCTGCATTAAGAAATCAAATTGCCTCGCCGAGCCAGAGTCCGCAAGCAGCCCTTGGGAAGGCCGCGTGTCGGGATGCGAGCGCAGCTCTCCGCACGGCTCCTGCCTGCCTGTAATCCTGACCCTGGGCAGAGCTGTTTTATTCAATTAAATTACCCCTGAAGGGAAGTCTTTATCCAGCACTCGGCTTCTGCAGTAAAATTACAATTATTACAGAGACACAGAAATAGAAGCCAGGGTGAACCATGTAATCTGGCCGCCTGTGCTGGAAGACCATTATCAGCACTTTCCTCCCCGTCCCGACTTCACGGGGCCAATTTGTCTGCCTTGGGGTTTCCTGGTTTGTGTATAGTACCCAGAATGCAATACAATAAAACTCCTGATCTGTGATATTCAATAGGTCATAAAAACGTCAGGAGGAATAACTTATTTTTTAAGCTGTCATTAAAAATGATATACAATTAAGGCGGGCCATAAAAGATGATTAAAACTGCCGTCCTCTATAAATTCCAGAGGGTTGGTGTTTTTGCTATTGTGTGCAAAATGGTAATGGCCAGACCCACACCTCGGTGGGGGCGGGGGCGGGGGCGGGGCGTTCCTGAGGACACAGGCCAGAGACACGCACAGGACCGCACGTGAACCTCATCCGTGCCCCTGTGCTGCACTGCCGGGGGCCGTGTGCCAGGCCGGGAAACCCGCCGGCGGCTGCAGGCTCTCCCGTGACTCAGGCCTGGGGGACTTTTTCTCCAGTCCTCTCCTGGATTTGCTTCTCACAGAGGTTTGCTGGTTGTGCAGTAAAGTAGGAGAAGCAGCTGGGTGTGCTCAGCCTGTTTCCTGAACCGGACACCTGAGCCCAGGTAATGTGTAGGGAGAGGAAGGCGCTTTAGCTCCTGGTTCTGGGGGCTGTAGGCGTCTAAGAGCCTGGGGCCTCTGTGCCGCGTCCGGGGAGGAGGCAGAGCAGGCTTTTTGGATTTATTTATTTTATTTGAAAGGAACAGTTACAGAGAGAGAGAGAGAGAGAGAGAGAGAGAGAGATGGATTCCATCCGCTGGTTCACTCCCCAAATGACCGCAATAACCAGAGCTGAGCTGATCTGAAGCCAGGAGCTTCTTCCAGGTCTCCCACGCCGGTGCAGGGGCCCAAGGACTTGGGCCATCTTCTACTGCTTTCCCAGCCCATAGCAGAGAGCTGGATCGGAAGTGGAGCAGCCGGGACTTGAACTGACGCCCATTAGGGATGCCGGCTCTGCAGGCGGTGACTTTACCCGCTATGCCACAGCGCCGGCTCCCCTGCTTCTTATGAAACCATCATGGAGGTCCTGGCCTCAGGGCCACATCGGTCCCGAATTCCCTTCCAAAGACCCCACCTCCAGCTTCCCGCACATGCATTCGGGGGACACACAGCCCCCAAACCATAGCAGGCGCCATGCACCTTCTGGGCCCCGGAGACTCGGAGCCTGGTCCGTGAGCTCGCAGCTGATGGGGAGCTTCTGCCCGGCTCGGCTCAGTCTCCCGTCTGCTGCCTAAGGCGATGGCGGGCAGTGAGATTTCACTTGGAGCCGCGTGCTGGCCTGGGCCGGCTGGCCGCTGGGCTCGAGCCCTGGTCTGTGGCTGCGTGCTGCTGGGTGTGGCCCGGAGCGCGCACCACGGGGGCGTGCGGCCAGGGGCGAGGTCTGCTCCTTCTGCCTCCCGCAGCACCCGAGCCTGACTCCTGTGAGGTGGACCTGGGCGAGCCAGCTCCCGCCAGGTGACCCTGCCCTCTCGCGCTGAAGCCCCTGCCCGGGCGGGGCCTGGGGTCTGGCTCCCGAGCTGAGCTGCCTGCTACCCACCTGTAGTCAAGCCCCTGCGTCCGATCCCGTCATCCTGGACGCCTGTGTACTTGCTGAGGACTTGTGGACAGGGGCGATGCCGGCTGCAGCTGGGGAGGGACAGGAGCCCCCTCATCCCCCAGTGGAGCACAGGTCAGCCTTGCTGGCCCCAAGTCGGAGGTGCAGGATTTGGAAACCTCTGGGCCATGGCCTCCCAGGGGCGTCAGGGGCTCCAGGCTGTGGCTGCACATCGGGGAGCCGAGGAAATGCGGCCACGCTTAGCTCCACCCTAGGAAGCAGGAACATTGGCGCTCAACACCACACGCGTGAGCTCAGGGGTGTGTGGCCGTGGGCGGGCGTGGATGGCCGTGGACTCGTGTGTCGCCGTGTGTCACGCACCTGCTCCGGTTGTCTTTAACCTTTCGTTGTCCTGCACGTTCATGGCCACGGGATGCCAATGGCAGCTGCTACCCAAAGGAGCCGGGAACACTCCCGAGTTTTGCAAAAGGCTAGCGTTTGGGAACTTCTGTTTTTCACAAGCTTTCTTCTCTGCCCGCTGGGAGGCGGCCGCTGCTATTTCATTTGATCCGAGTGATACTGCGACCCGCGCGGGAGCCACCAGCATCCTGCAGAAGCACCAGCTGCGCCCAGCTCGCCAGCCTGAGGCCGGGGGCCGTGATGACCTGCAGGAGTGGCCACTGTGCGTCTGAGGGGCTGCACGGAAAGGCAGAGGGTGAGGGTGGCCGCAGACGGGACTCAGACCAGTGATGAGGCCAGTCCACAAAGCTGCCCTCCTGGGGCCAGCGGGTTAAGCTACCACCTGCAGTGCCAGCACGCCATGTGAGTGCCGGTTCGAGTCCTGCTACTCTGCTTCCTGTCATCGCCCTGCGCATGCTCCTGGAAAGGTGGCAGGGGACGGCCCAAGTGCTTGGACCCCTGTCACCCAAGGGGACTGGGCCACATGAGTTTAGGCTCCTGGCTTTGGCTGGGCCAAGCCCTGGCCATGCTGGCCATTTAGGGAGTAAACCAGCACATGGAAGATCTCTCTCTCTCTCTCTCTCTCTCTCTCTCTCTCTCCCCTTCTCTCTCAAATAAATGAATAGATCTCTCTCTCTCTTTTTTTTTTTTTTTTTGGACAGGCATGGTTAGACAGTGAGAGAGAGAGAGACAGAGAGAAAGGTCTTCCTTTGCTGTTGGTTCACCCCCCAAATGGCTGCAATGGCTGGAGCTGCACTAATCCGAAGCCAGGAGTCAGGTGCTTCCTCCTTGTCTCCCATGCGAGTGCAGGGCCCAACCACTTGGGCCATCCTCCACTGCCTTCCCTGGGCCACAGCAGAGAGCTGGACTGGAAGAGGAGCAACCGGGACAGAATCCAGCACCCCGACCAGGACTAGGACCCGGTGTGCCAGCGCTGCAGGGGGAGGATTAGCCTAGTGAGCCGCGGCGCCGGCCTGAAATAGATCTCTTTTTAAGTTGTCTTCCTGTGTGCTAGGCACATTCAGGCTGCACGGTGTCGGTAGAAACCCAGATGCACACCCAGCTGGCTACACAGACAGGCAGAGAAGTGGCAAAGCACCGGGAACAGGGGGGTGACAGGCACCTGTAAGGAGTGAACATTAACAGGGGAAGGCAGCAGAGCTGGGGGCTCCCAGGCTGATCGACATGAGGCATGCTGGGTATTTTAAGATACAGGATAATTGGCCAAGGTAGAATGTACTCAGACAACCTGGAAAGGAAGAAACAAAACTCTCCCCATTTGCAAATGGCATGATCCTATAAATAGAAAACCCTCGAGCGGTGCGCACAAAGCCCTACTAGGACTGATAAGTGAATTCAGCAAGGTTGCAGGGCTCCAGCAACACGCACGCAACAGATGAGCTTCTCTACACAATGAGCAGGAAATTGAGAAGCAATTGCTCTTGTACCAGCATCCAAAGAAGGAAACCCACAGGAATGCACTTGGCTCGGGAGATAAAGGCCTGAACGCGGTGGAGACATCATCCAGAGAGCGGGGGGCCCAGCGAGATGGAGACGCGGCTCAGGTCCACGCCCTGGGACTCAGGGGCTCAGATCAGCCGCAGCATCCCACGGACACGCTGGGATCCCTATCAGAAGCCCAGCAACCTTTGCGGAGACTCGGAAAGTACAGCCCTCCAACCCCCGTGGAACTGTGAGCCCCCAAAGACCAAACAACCCTGAAGCAAGGAGCTGAGTTGAGTGCCTCGCACCTTCCGACTTCACAGCTTCCTGCAAACCTACAACTGGCCCACTCGGTGTGGCAGTGGCTGACCGAGGGATGCAATGGAGAGTCCAGAAAGAAATCGTGGCACCCCTTCCCCATCCCCCAGGCTGGACCTGACTGGGAGCAGAGGAATGAGCCTGGTGGGGTTTTCCAATGCGCATTAAACAAAGGTGTCTGGGGAGGTTTGCGGGCAGGGAGGGGCGAGGGGAGGCAGCCGCCATCACGGTCGTGGCCGCATTAATTCCTGGCACGCCCCCTTCCAGCCCCTGGACATTCCCCCGGCGCCTGAGACCAGCTCTCAGCCCGAGCCCCAGCGTGGGCAGCAGCCCGCTCCAGAGGAGGCAGCCTTGTTTCCCGGGATGGGAAGAGCTGATGGAATCGGGGGCTCCCGAGGGGTGCTCAGCAGACACGGGAGGGGCCTCTGCCCGAAGCAGCAGCCCCTCGGAGCGGGAGCGGCCGCCCTGCTGCCCGTCACTGTCTCCCCGGGAATCCAGCGAGCCAGCAGCTCTGTGCACCTGCAGTGAAATCCCTAGGAAGCCGACCTGAGAAGCGAGACTCGTCTGGCTTAGTTTGCCCTGCAGGTCCACGTCCCAGCTGGGCGGCCCCAGGTGGCACAGGGCATCACGCGGCCGGGGGGGATGGGTGTGCCTGCCCGTCCCGCCTCTCCTGGAAGACTTCACCACGGGGACACTGCCCTGGTGACCTCATCCAAGCCAACCATGTTCCAAAGGCCCCACCGCGGAACACCAGGGTGGGGTGAAGGGGCCCCCTCCTGGTACCCCATGAGCATCAGCACCTTGGGGACCAAACACCTGAGTGCAGGGGGCTCGTCTGCGGAGCCCAGCACTGGCGGGAACAGGTGCACAGGAGGCACAGGAGCCAGCGTTTCCTGAGCCAGCCTGGAGCCTCCGAGCAGGTGGGAGAAGGGGCAGGGCCCGGTGTGGCCGCCCTGAGAGGAAGGGGGTGAGTGCCACCCCGCGCTAGCTCCAGGCCGACAGGGAGGAGTGAGTGACAGAGGCGATCTCTAGATGCACAGTCCGTCAAGCTGCCGTGATGAACTGCCACAGCAGCCTAAACCCGAAAATTACGTCCCGGGCAGCACTGGGGCCGGCGGCAGCAGGGTGGGCTGGAGACGGCACCAGGAGCCAGGCGGGGGGCTGCGTGATCTGGGGGCCCTGCCCCAGCCCACGGCCTGCAGCGGCTGTCTGCAGCAGGGTGGGCGTGGAGAGGAAGCCGTTCAGGAGGCTCTGGTGGAGGGAGCTGAACAGGGCTGCCTGAGCCAGAGACCCCGCTGTTAGCCCCAAAGTGAACAGCAAAACACTGCAGAGGGCGGCCTCGGCCTGCAGGGGGCGCTGTCCTGCTCCTCCCACACAGGACCGGTTCCCTGCAGAGTCCTCCCTGTGCTCTGTCCATGGCTCTACCACGACACTGAGGAGGGGGCTTTATGTGGCACGCACAGCTCTGCTGGTTCAACGTCCAAGACTGGGTGGCACCATGGGTGGTCAATGGGGAGGGGGGAGACTAGACAGACAGCTGAGGCGGGGCAGGGGTGGGCGGGGCAGCCTTGCTTTCTGAGGACAGCTGCCAGTCACTTCCCAGAGTGTGGGCTGTGCCCGCCCTCATCCAATTGCCTTGCACCAGGCCCTGCCTCTGCAAGGCTCCAACACATCCTTTAAAAAATTTGTATGTATTTATTTATTTGAAAGGCAGAATGACAGAGAGATGAGTTAGAGACAGAGAGAGATAGAGATAGAGATAGAGATAGAATCCTCCATCTACTGGTTCACTCCCCAAATGGCCACAGCACCCAGGCTGGCTCAAACTCAAGCCAGGAGCCTGGAACTCTAATCTGATCTTCCAGGGGTTCAAGTACTCGGATTGGGGTCCCCTGCCTTCCCAGGTGCATTAGCAGGGTGCTGGATTGGAAGCAGAGCCCCTGGGACTCGAACCAGCTCCACCTGCTGCATCCCAATGCCGGCCCCACCACCCGGTACCACGCACCCAATCCAAGAACCCCTGGGGGACAAACCTCAGGAAAGCCCGCAGGCTGCCAAGCTCTGGTCCCCATGGGCCACATAGCAGCATTGGTCCAGGCCTAGGGAAGTGGCCCAGGGGCTGTTGGGTCACTCAGTGCTGGCTCAGGTCTGACTCCCTAACGTCCATGTGTGGCCACCATGTCCAGTCCAATTTATCCCAGGAGCGACCGCTGCTTTGAGGACCGTGAAGCCGGCTTTCGACTCTGCCTGCCCAGGGCCTGCCTGCTCCAGCCCCGCCTGCTCCCCCTGGGCACCCTGGGCACTCCCCTGCGCCCCTGCTGGGTCCCCGGCCACACCTGCCCTCTGGGCCATCGGTCCATGGGCCTGTGGTGCTGCCTTTGGAAAGTGCCACTCATGGAGTCGGTCCCGCCCACTACAGGAGCTGCTGACCGCTGGGGTCCAGGGCGCCCCAGTTCCTAGTGGGATCACGCCTGGCTCCCCCCAGAGCTGCCCCTGACTCAGCTTTTCCCTGGCTCGGGGGACCACGTGGGGTCATGGCTAGGCCAGCGCAAACCTAACCAGGAAGCAGGTCTCAGCTGTGATGGGCCTGGGAGCCGGGGTCAGAGGGACCCCCGGTGCTGAGGAGAGGCTACGGTCCTTGAAGTGAGACGCAGGGCACTCTGGGAAGGAGAATAGACAGTGGGGTGGTGGAGGTGTCCACGGGGCCCCGGCAGAGCTGCCAGGCTCGGCCTCTGCCATAGCTTCATGCCCTTAGCTGTGGGCTGGCCTCTAGCCTGCCTCCGTGGGGCCTCACCCAGGAAGGGCAGGGTGGCTGCAGTCATGGCTCCTGCTGAGCCCTGGGGTCTCTCCCCGACCCTTGAACCTGCCTTGTGTTGGGAGAGGAGACGCCGTGTCCGGGTGTGGACGCTGGAGGAGTTGCAGCTTCGGACCCAGCCCCCGCTGAGAGCCCCTGGCTTGGATGGACGCGTCCTCTCGAGCCTGTTAGAGTCGCCATGTGCAGGTGTCCCAGCTGTGCCAGATCCAGGAGCGAGGCCGTGTGGCTCCCGGCCCTGCCGAGCTCTGGACTGGGGGGAGACACACGGGTCACCCTGGCTGATGGCCTGAGGACGGAGGACGGCCCGGTGGAGCCCAGGTGGGGCCGTGTGGGGACTGTCCTCAGCCCTGGAGCCGGGGGCCACCCTGTTATGCAGCGGCAGGCGGCTGAGGCTCCAGGGCTGCCGGGCAGAAGGTGTGCACCGGGAGGAGGGGAGGGGCGCGGTGAGGTTAGGCACCGTGGGAGCGGGAGGAGTTTGGGCTGGGATGAGAATTCCTACCAGCTGCTCCAGACACCAGGGACCGACTATATATAGGGATTTCTTTGAGCCAGAGAAGCGCTCCGCTCCCCTCCCTCTGCGTCCTCTCCCAGCTCGCACCCAGAGCTGCAAGGGAGTTACGTAAGCCCTTTTGTGCGGAGCAGAGCTGAGCCGCGTGCAGAACAGCCGACAGAGTTATTTTAACAGCTACACTGCACGGCTCCGCAGCTGAGCCGGCGCAGAGCTGCTCACCCCGCTGCTAACGCAGGCCCGGGAAACACGCCGAGCCGAGGCCACGATCACACGGCCAGGCCGGCCCCGCCGCGCAGCCCTGCGTGACGCCCAGGCCTGGGCCACGGCTCTGCCTCCTCCGTCACCCGGGCTGAGCTGCCTACTGTTCTTGCTGATTCCTGGGAGCCCAGACACACCGGGGAGGACGGCGGCTGGGGCTCTGTCTCCTCCAGTTCATTCCGAAGCCAAACAAACGGGTGCTGTCTTCCACTCTCCCTGCTGCAGGTCCTGGGTGCAAACAGTCGGCGCCCGTGTGCTGCAGCCCCAGCGTGGAGCCGTGACTCCGGCCGCCCCGTGCGAGCCGCTGCCCCTGCTTCCTTGCCTGTTTGGTTTTAGTGTTTCCTGTTCCTCCTCTCTCACCCTCAGCCCCGCGTCTGTGCCCAGGAAGCACACAGGGCTCCTCCGTGCGCCCCGGGCAGAGCCCGCACTGACTCCTCTCCACGCTGCCGCTGTTCCTTGGCCGAGCACAGCCACGCTGCGGCACGTGGAAGCCACGGAGCTGGAGACCCCTCCACGAGTCCCCCAGCCCATCTGCTCCCCGGCTCCTGGAGGGCCGTTTCCCATCCTCTTCCTCGACGCCCTGAACCCCTCCCTGAGGGTGACCCCCACCCACCCCTGCAGAAACCCGGAGCCCTGGATGGGAGTCCCAGGTCCCCTCACCCGCGGTGACAGCTATGGCATCCGTGCCTGCTGCCTCCCCCTTCATCGACCAGGCTGCCGGGTCCCAGCCTTGCTCTGCCAGTGCCAGCCCCCACCCCCTCACCCACCCAGGGCCCCCCCCCCGCCGCGCCCCTCCCCCCCTGCCCATCACTCCCAGCAGTACAAAGCTCTGCACTTGTGTCTCCCAGCTTTTGCCAGAAAACGTCTTTTTTCACATGAACACATGAGCACCGCGTGCTTTCAGTGACGCATGGAGACGGGCGTGCCCCACCGCTGTCGGCCGCCCATTTGTTTCTGTTGTGAAACCGACAGCGGATCTGACTGCGGCTTTGTTCTGCGTTCTGCGTTGTCGGGAAATTCTACGGCTCCCGTTCTTCCACAGGAAGCTGCAGGCGCCCTGCATTCCCATTAGGACGAAGGAATTAAACTCAACTCTTCCCGGGAGATTCTCGCTGTGACTTCCTCCTCGCCGCTTCTCTTCTCCCTCTTCTCCCTCCCTCCGGAGCCTCCGTCAGGTGCTTGCCCGGTGTTCTCATCCCACCCCACGGCTCCTGAACGATGGCTTCAGATCTGTTCTTCAGGGAGAACGGTCTTCCTTTGCTGTTGGTTCACCCTCCAATGGCCGCCGCGGCCGGCGCACCGCGGCCGGCGCACCGCGCTGATCCGAAGGCAGGAGCCAGGTGCTTCTCCTGGTCTCCCATGGGGTGCAGGACCCAAGCACCTGGGCCATCCTCCACTGAACTCCCAGGCCAAGCAGAGAGCTGGCCTGGAAGAGGGGCAACCGGGACAGAATCCGGCGCCCCGACCGGGACTAGAACCCGGTGTGCCGGCGCCGCAAGGCGGAGGATTAGCCTAGTGAGCCGCGGCGCCAGCCAAGGCTTTTCTTTTTTAAAAGAGTGATTTCTTTGCATTTGCAATTTCAGGTAGCTTAATTTTAATTTCCATCTATTTGGTCCTGAAATCATTTGTTCTAAACATTCTGATAGCATCGTTTATATCTCCCTGCCTGAAGTCGTTTATGCCGATTTAAACACTGGAGCAGTCATTCGGTGCAGCAGCTCCACCCCACTGGGGCACCTGCGTCCCACGTGCGAGGTACCTGCCTTGAATCCCAGCTCCTCCCTTTCTGATCCAGCTTCTTTTGTTTTAAAAATGTATTTGTTTATTTGAAATGCAGAGTTACAGAGAGGGGCAGAGAGGGAGAGAGACAGAGAGAGGGGTTTTCCATCCACTGCTTCACTCTCCAAACAGCCACATGGTTGGAACTGTGCTGATCGGAAGCCAGGAGCCAGGAGCCAGAAGCTTCTTCCGGGTCTCCCACACGGGTGCAGGGGCCCAAGGACTTCTGCCATCTTCTACTGCGTTCCCAGGCCATTAGCAGAGAGCTGGAAGAGGAGCAACCGGGACTAGAACCGGCGCCCCCATGGGATGCCAGCACTGCAGGCAGTGACTTTACCTGCTACGCCACAGCGCGGCTCCCAGCTCCCTTTTGATGTGCATTGTGGGAGGCAGCAGGTCCCTGCCACCCACGTGGGCGAACAAGATTGAGTTCCTGGTTCTTGGCTTTGGCCTGGGCCAGTCCTGGCTTTCAAAATCAGTTGGGGAGTAGAGCAGTGGACGGAGACCTTTTTCTGTCTGTCCCTCTGTCTCTCGGCCTTCTGAACAAGACAGAAACAGACGTCTCAAATTAAAAACAAACACACATGCTTCGTGTTCTGTATGTGGTGGTCTTGTGTGTGCAGTCCTTGGGTCTAATTATCCTGAATGCTGTTGCCACCGACTCCAGCACGTGGCAGCCGCTTCCTGAGGTTCCCTGGTTCCCGCCCCCATCTGAGGTTCTCTGGTCCCTTACGTGTTTAGTAATTTCCGGTTTGAGCTCTGCTTTGAAGGATCTTCACCTGTGGGAATCTCCCGGAGTCTGGGCAGAGACGCTCCCCTCCAGCCAGGGTCCGTGTCCACTCTGCCTTGCACCTGCAGCCACTAAAACGTGGGACCTCGGCCCGTGGTGCTGAGTAGAAAAACACTGAGACACTTTCCCCACATCAGACCCTGCGCCACCTCCAGCCTCCTGCGGAAGACGGGACTCCCCCAGGGCGGCGGGCTTGCTGTGGCAGGGCAGCTGTCGGCCCAGGCAGCCTCTCGGCTGTGGCTGCAGCCCGCCATGGCGGTAATGGAGCCTGAAACCACAGCTGCACGAGGGCTGGCTGCCTGTCCCGAACGGCAGGCGAGGCCAAGGAAGCGCCTTCCTCTTGCGAGCGGGGACCTCTTCCTGCTCAGCTCGACTCCTCGGAGGGCCCGACTTTACGTGAAGGTCGCAGCTTGGAACTTAATCTCTGAGGGGGATGGGGGGGGGAAGAGGAGGAGGAGGAGGAGGAGGAGGAGGAGGAGGAGGAGGAGGAGACCGAACTCTTTCCTCGTGCCCCTGCCGAGGCTGCAACCTCTGGCTCTGTTCCCAGGGCAGCCACCATGGCAGCCTTCCTACACTTCCTACAGGGAGGGAGGGAGGGAGGGAGGGAGAGAGAGAGATCAATCTTCCATTCTCTTGTTCACTCCCTAAGTGGCTGCAATGGTTGGACTGGTTCAGGCTGAAGCCAGGAGCCAGGAGCGTCATCCGGGTCTCTCACGTGGCTGCAGGGGCCCACGCACTCGGGGCGTCTTCTGGAGCCTTCGCAGGTGCATCACCGGAAGCTGAGCTCTGAGATGGGACCCCGGTGGTGCAGCTGGCAGCTTAGCCTGCTGTGCCCGGATGCTGTCCCCTGTCGGCGTGGGGAGGGGCCAGCAGCCTGCTGTCTTGAGCGCTCAGACCACGGACTTACGTGGGCTGGGATTCAGCCAGGTGCTTCCAGTGGAGAGGCCTTTGGAGAGTTCCTGAGACCACTGTGTCGTCAGAAACAGAACTTTTCCTTGTTTGCCATTGTATTTTATTTATTTGAGAGAGGGGGGGGGGAGGGAGGATGGGCCCTTCCATCCTCTGGTCCACTCTTCAAACTCCCACAATGGCCAGAGCTGTCCATGGCCAAAGCCAGGAGCCATGAACGCGATCCAGGATTCCCACGTGGGAGGCGGGGACCCTCGGGCCACCCCGCTGCCTCCTGGTGGTCACATCAGCAAGATGCTGGGATCAGGAGCCGGGGCCGGGAACTGAACCCAGGGAGGCACCTCGACGGGGGTCTGAGCACCTTACCCAGGGGGCTGAGCGCCCGCCCCTCCTCTATCACGGGTGCACTGGGACAAGGCCACGCCCCGCGGCTCCAATCAGGGAGGCCAGCCTGACCCTCGAAGCCTCTGGGAAGCTCTGGTCAGGGCGCGATGCTTCTCCGGCCGTTTGGGGCGTCCTGGTTCGCATCAGCGACAGGGCTGTTTCCCGTCTCACTCTTTCATCTTCGCGGGAAATCTGCTTCCCCCTTTGGAAGTTTTAGAATCTTCTCTTTTCTTTGATCATCTTAGATTTCACCTTAATGTGCCCACATGAAGTTTACTTTTCATTTTATCCTGTATTTTTAATCTTTCCTGCTGGGTCCGTCTTCTTTCCTACTGTCTGTGAAACTCTCGGTCTTTTCTTGTTTTTCAAAAAATTTCCTTTGCATTCACTTCTCCCCGCCCGTGGGGCTCCCGGCGTGGGGATGTGTAAGCCTGGGCTGCCACCTCCAGCTTCCAGAACATTCTCTTCTCACTGCCTTGTCGGTGGACTTCTCCCTCAGGGTGTCGGGCAAGCCCACCTCCCCTGAGCCCATACTTAAAATGTCCTAGGGGCCAGGCGTATGAGCAGCGCTGGAATGAGCCGTGTGGCATCTTGGAGGGCCTGGGTTCAAGTCCTGGTTGCACCCCGGGAGGCAGCAGATTGTACTCAAGTGGTTGGGTCCCTGCCACCCACGTGGGAGACTGGAACTGAGTTCCTGGCTCTGGGACCCCAGGATGCTGCCAGCAGATGGGAGCCCTCTCCATCTGTCTCTCCAAAAATATACATTGTAGCTCTAGAGTCACCCAGCTCCTCATCCTGTGTGCTTGGACCTGCTTCCTGGTTTCACAGCCTCTGTTGCTAACCCGAGGACCCTTTGCAGTTCTGACGTCATGGTTTCATTCACTGGACCCATTGCTTCATTGCCTCCGGCACAGGGTCTCTGTGACACAGCAGCCCGGGTGCCCCAGATGTCACCCCACGTCCCCATCAGAGCCCTGGCCATCTTGGCTGACGCCGCCCCTGCCAAATGCATGGCCTCACCTCTGACCTTCTGGGTGAGGGAGGGGGTGTTTCAGAGTGGAGAGCCCCCTGGTGCTGGGCCCTGGGCTCACCTACACCCCTGCCCTTTCTCCTGCCACAGGCTCACCGGCAAACTCCTCAGACTGCCTTACTGGGGAGTGGGCTCAGGGCTGGCGCTGGCCAGGGACAAGTGGAGGGAGGGGAGGAGGACTGGCAGACCCAGGAAGCCCCTCCCCCCAAGGACTGGCTTTTTACCTAGTGCTGCCTTGAGGTCACAGGAGGCGGCCGGGCTGGGCGAGATGCGGGGGCAGAGGGGAGGTGTGGGGGTGGCGGCGACCCAGTGAAGGTGCGGGATGGTTGCCACCCTCCTATCGTCCAGGCACAGTGGACAGGTGCCAGGGCCCCACGGATGGTGCAGGGGTCTGGGTGTGGGTTTGGAGGAGCGTGAGGGCATGGGAGGGCAGTCCCAGTGCTCGAGAGAGCTCGTGGGCGGCTGTGACGGGCCGGCCGTGGCCGGCTGCACTAACTGCTTCTCAGAGCCTCCTTGTGCACAAGCCACCAGGGCTTCGTCTATACCCAGGCTCTGACTCAGTGCGTCTCATGGGCACTCCAGGATGTCCACGCTGGGCCACACAGCCAGCACATTCCAGAACCCCGCGTGGAGAAGGAGGACCAGGCCCGAGGGGGCTCCAGCGGGGAGCACGTTGGGTCACGTGGCGCTGGCTGCACCAGTGACACGGGCGGAAGTGGCAGCCACCGGCCCGGGTCAGCTCCCGCCGGTCCCTTGGGAAACGTCCACGTGTGAGCTCTCTCTGGAAGCCCCTAGCTCACATCACCTCCCGGCCACATCCCAGCGCTATCCGTCTCTATTCATGTATTGATAATCCATTCATTAATAAATAATAATTCATGAATAATTTTATTAGCGCAATCTGTCTTCATTCATTCTCCTGGGCAGGTGCCCACGGGGGGTCCCCTCCACCACCGTGGGCTTCGCTCCGACAGAGGGCTCAGCAGGAAATGGCATTTCTGCATGGAGCGATTGGGCACACGGACAGGCGTGCTTGGGTGCATACACAAGCGTGTAGGAAACACACGGGTGAGCAGGTAACCCGTGTCAGGCGCTGGGGAGGGGGCAGTTGGGAGGCATGCCCGTGTTCAGTGCGTGCTGAGACGGAGGCACAGGGAGGCGAGAACAGGCAGCAGGGCCCTGGCTGTGGCGACTCCAGGGGACCCCCGTGCTGGAGCCGAGTGGGAAGCGTGGGGGTCTCTGATGCGGGGTCTCCGTCTGTTTCCTGTCGCTGTCTCCGAGTGCCGCAGCCTGGGTGATGCATAAAGAACTAAGGTTTGCTCAGCTTTGGTTCTGGGGGCCGGGAGACCACATCGGGCGAGCGCAGCGCCCACGTCAGTGGGGACTTTCCCCAGGGTCCCCAGAGGCAGAGCCTCGTGTGGAGGGAGGGGAGCGTCCAGGGGGCGGAGCCCAGCTGGCTCCTGTAACAGGCTGCCCTCGAGATGACCCAGCAGCCCCCGCACCTCGAATGGGCTCCCCCGATGGTGAGGCCGAGCCTGGGTGACTTGACCACCTCGGACAGGTCCCGCCTGGTCCCACCTGCTAATGCCTCACTCTGGGGGTTAAATTTTAACCAGAGTGCGGGTGGGGACATGCAAACCATGGCCTTTGGTCTGTAGTGCAAGTATTGGGGCGCCACTGGGTGGTTCTGGCCGTGGAGCCCATGACGTCACGTGTTCTAGGGAGCTCACCCAGGGCGCTCTGTGATGGGGCTACGGGGCGGGGAGGAGGAGCAGGAAGAGTCGGTGGTGGTACGGGTGATGATGGCTCACGGGAGGTGACTCCCATGGGTGGGTTTTGTGCATTGAGGGTTGAACCTAAAGTGTAATCCGATGGGCCGGGTGCAGGTCAGGATGACGTCGACGCTTGCCAGGCTGGCATTTCCACGGCGGGAGACGCTGGTTCCGGGTCGAGTGCCGCCTGGACGTGCACATGGGGATGCCGAGCAGGGGCCCGGATGTGCCGCTCAGGCTCTCGGCACAGAAGTCCGGATGTGATGGGGTCCATAACTCGGAGCCTCCAGCGTGGGGGAGGGGCCCAGGCCATAGGACGGGGGGACTTCACCTGGGGCAGGGAAGGTGTGGCAGCCTCCCTCACCCGTCATGGGGTCACAGCTGACACTCCTAGACCACAGACAGGCGCACAAGGCAAAGGCGCGTTGAGTCCAGGTGTCACAGGGCACACGCGTCTTGAGCGATCCCGGTGACGTCTGCTGCTGCGCCCAGCTCAGGCGCCGTGGGCAGCTGTGGGTGCGCACAGCGGTAGCAGGCAGATGCCTCTCTGTGTGGCACGGCTTCCTCCTCCTGCGGGGCTGACCCTCTGGAACGGGGCACTGGAGGGAGTAGGGAGACAGGGAGCTTCCTGGGTTTTATGCCTTGGGGAAGGGACTCACCTCGGGGGACAAACGTTCGTGCTTCTGTGACGTGTGAGGCGAGAGGAGAGGGGACGGGGACGGAGGACAGGCGGAGGTCGGAGAGCCCCTTCCAGTGCCTTCCGGCCAAAGCACCGGGAGGCATGGTGTCCTGACCGCCCCACGGCCAGCAGTGAGCGCCTGGGAGCCGCGGTGTCTGCGGAGGTCATGGGTGGGCTGGGTGGGGCGGCAGGAGGTCACGGGTGGGCTGGGTGGGGGGGCAGGAAAGCAGCCCCCCGGCGGTGTCTGGAACCTGCTGTGCTTCCTCGGGCCATGCTAGCCGGCTCGTCCCCAGATGTAGGCGCCTGCAACATGGAACAGCACTGGTCTGCCGGGCCCGCCCGTGCCTGCAGGGGTGCCGCAGAGCAGAGACGCCGAATCCAGGGGATCTATTTTGGACCTGAAGCCCGAGGTCCTACATTATAAGCAAAGATTCAGTCAATCGTGCGTGTGTGGATCGGGTTTACTTAAAATAAGACCAGCACGCAATTAACGTAAAATGGGTCAGACTCGTGTTAAACCCCGGAGAACCTGTGCGCCGAGCAGCGACAGCGCTAACGTGTTTTTCTCGCGCACACAAAGTTGTCCGAGACTGGAGTTACATTGCAAGATGTCTCGGGGTGGGGACCAAAATTTGAGGTGACGGCTCTGCTCTATTTCCAGCCCGCTTCCTTGCCGTGTCCCTGTGATTGGCATCGCCGGATCTTTCCCGCAAGGTGCGAATCCCCCCACCCCTCCCACGGCTCAGAGCCGGCCTGGGAGAGGACGACGTGGAAGTGGCTTGGCAGGGGCAGGCCGGAGTTGCAGAAACTCGAAGGCTGAAATTCCACTCATTAACAAGTTGTTCAATAATTAATAGGTTTGTGTTTAATTGCTTCTGTGTATATAATCTCGCTTTTTCTGAAAACCATCATTAATTTTCAGTTAGTTCCACTTGAAGTAACAAGGCCTAATGCTTCCAGTTGGAAAAAATGAATATTTATGAACACTCGCTGAGGCTGAAGCTGGAGGAGAAACAGGATTATTCGGCGCCTTGATGTTCAAGCAGGAGGGGCGGCGGGCTGCCCGTGTCCGTGGGCACCGTGAGGTCTCTGACCCGGGCTAATTTCTCTAGAGAGCTCGTTAAGCTATATTGTAACTGGAAACCCTGGCCCCGGAAACTCCAGTTTTCTGGACACTACACTTTGGATGAGGCCAGACTTCCACACAAATGCTGCTCTACAGGGGCAGGCTCGGCCACGGCCACGGCGTCGGCCACGGCCACGGGTCAGCCTACAAACCGATGGCTCTGCAGGCCGGTGTCACTGCCATGCGGGTACTCTCTGTGGCTCAGGCCGGCTGACGCCACCCCGGCTGGTGGCTCCTAAACCGATGAAGAGAAAAACCCACTCACTCAGGCTCCTAAAAAATCGCACTCCAAAACCAGGCAGCCAGGAGCGATCTGGCGCTGGTGTTTGTGTGCCTGCTCCATTGACAGCTTTTGTGTGTGCTGGGAGGGGTGTGGGCTCGCCCCGGCTGTGCTGGCCGAGGCAGCCGCTGCTTGGCTGGGTGTGCGTTTGGTTATCTCCCAGTGGAAGCTTAATGCGCGTGGCCCTTGGGGCTCATCTTTTCCACGCGACACTGCGTTTCGGAGACGCTTGTGCGCTCTGTGTGGCCTGCGGTGCACTCCTAGGGCTGCATCCTGGGGACTGTTTCGAGAACACGATGCCTCTCCAGTGCACCCGTGTTGCTGTGTAGCCGCTGCTTGTTTTTGCTTAATGGTGCATGCATTCTATTGTGCGAACAAGCTGCCGCTAGCCTGTTGGAGAGACTTCGGGTTGTTTCCAGTTGTTTTTTGCTGCTCTGAGCTGTGCTGGCTCCTGGGGCCTCCATGGGAGAATCTCCTTACACGGTCCAGCAGAGGGCCCATTGCCAGTGTCCACATAGGTGCACGTGCAGCCAGGTGCCATCCTACCAAGCCCACTCCCAGCCTTGAACCTGGGATTATCAGCTGCCGCCTGCTCCGTGGGGGCAGAATCAGCTGACGTTGCATCTCCATCTGCACCTGCCTAACTTCTTTTTTTTTTTTTTTAAGATTTATTTATTTATTTGAGACGTAGAGTTACAGACAGAGAAAGGGAGAGAGAGAGAGAGAGGTCTTCCATCCACGGGTTCACTCCCCAAATGGCTGCAACAACCAGCGTTGGGCTGATCTGAAGCCAGGAGCCAGGAGCTTCTTCCAGGTCTCCCACGTGGGTGCAGGGGCCCAAGGACCTGGGCCGTCTTCTGCTGCTTTCCCAGGCCACAGCAGAGAGCTGGATCGGAAGTGGAGCAGCTGGGATTCCTAGTGAGGACAATCATCTCACTGCTTTGTTGGCCGTGTGTATTTTGTGGGATTTCTGGGGACTCTGAGTCTGGCACATTCTAAATCCCAGCGCCTTTAGGTGTGAGCTCAGCTGTGTGCACTGAGAAGACTTGAGCTGCTAACTCCTCTTACAGCAGCTTTGATCAACAGAGATTTTTGCGAGTCCTGCGGTCCAAATTATCAGCGGTTTTAAAAGGATGGCATTTTTCGTCCCAAGGGCTCCTTCTCAGGAAGGCACCTTCTGTGCTGTATTTCGAGCACCTTGGAGTGTTGCTGTTGACTGTTAAATGTAGTTGAAATTAATTGAGGGCACGGTAGGAGACGGAGAGCCTTGCTAAAAGACAGACTTGCTACGCACACGAGGCCGGCGGTGCCCAGGCTAGTTATCGGAATCTCCTCCTGACCCGTTCCCCGGGCCGCCCCTCTCTCTGCTCACGGATGGATCTAATTCCGGGCTCTCTGTACTTACTATGTGGCCAATTTATCAACGTCTGCGGCACCGCCCAGCTGTCTCACTTACAGCTGCTTGATGGCCGGCGGTGGTGTGCGCTAGGGCAAGGCTTTCGTTCTATTCTTCATTTTTACTGTTATTCTCGGTCTTCCACACTTACACATAAATTACAGGATCAATTTGTCAAGTCCCGTGGAATCCTCTTTGGATCTGGATTAGAAAAGCACCACGTCCATAGATCAGCTGAGGGGGGCCTGACAACTCCGATGCCGCATTTTCCTCCCACGAACATGGACCGATTGCATCCAAAAATAAAACGCTTTTAGGAAATGAGAGTGGGCACTAGCAAACACTTCCACACAGACTGATAAAGGGACGATTCCATGGGCAGGCGGAGCAGCAGAAAGAGGCTCGGAGCTCCCAAAGTCACTGGTTGGGGAGATAAAAAAGGCCGTATCTGCACACAAGGCCAAGAACAGAAAGAAATAACAGGAGAAAAATGAAGAGGCGTGGATTATCTATTTAAGCGTAAAACAACAATTAAATAAAATAATTAAAATGTGACCCAGAAGGCGATGAGAGAGAAAATTAATAAGGGTGGGAGCTGGGCCCGGCGGCTGAGACCCTGGCTAAGATGCCTGTGTCGTGGTTGGAGTGGCCGCGTCCCGCTCCTAACTCCACCCCTGCCCCAGCTTCCTGCCAAGGCAGACCCTAAGGAGCAGTGGGATGGGCCAAGGAGCTAGGTCCCTGCCACCCACGTGGGCAACCCGGATGGAGCTCCAGGCTCTGGCTCTGGCCTGGCCCAGCCCTGGCTGTGGTGGGCATGTAGGGAATGAACTGGAAGATGAAAGACTTCTCTCTCTGTATCTGCCTAATGATAACAATATGAACAAGAAAAACAAAACAAATAAGAAGTGCCTCATATTAGGAAAGACTTGAGTCTAGAGCAACCATTGGTGCTAGCCAATAGCAGAGTGAATACACATTTTTATTTTTAATGTGCATTTTAAACATATTTTAAATGTGAATTTAAACTTTTGGCCTCAAATACGGCTAAAATTTCTGAAATCTAAGTAAAAAAAAAGTCAGTCCTAAAAACACAACAAGGCTGCTTACAAAGCAACCAAAATTGTCGACCTGCATCAGGTTTATACTTTCCAGTACAAAGCTCTAGATCTGTAGGGCCGTCTCTCCAGACTCGTACGAGAGAGGGATTCGAGCCTAGATCAGCTGTGAAGTCAAAAAGTCGAGAAAAGGCAGGAAATGATCTTCCACCAAACACGCTGAGTTTTGGAAAATGATACCAACTTGTAAAAATGTCCTAGAAGGACCCAAAGGCTCAGGGCGCCACCAGAGCAGAAGTGGAACCCAGGACGACGGAAACGGGGTATTCAAGCAAAAGCCCGAGAAACACAAAAGAGCAAAGCTGAATTCTACTCAAAGCCGTCAGAGTGTTGTTAATGCTGCCGTCTTTATTTGGAATAAAGTTGCCAGGCACGGAGGAGAAAGAGTCATAACATGAAAACCACGAGTCGAACAATCTGGAGCTCGCTCCGAGACGCGTGAAGCGTGGAGCAGCAGGGGGCGTGCACGGAGCCACGCTGAGCCGCGTGGTCGTGGCACCTGGGTACACAGGCTGACAGGCGGCGGGAAGCCCCAGGAAGAAGCCTCTGGAAACAGGTTTGGCAGTCGCGGTTTACCAAATCGGGATGGAGATAACCCGGTCGGAAGGAGGGAAGTGGTGTGAACACAGCAAAGGGAGATACGGAGGAGGCAGCTCCAGCCCCTGGACGGCGGCCACGGACGGAAGCGGGACCCAGTCCTTGAGCGGGGGGCAAGGTCTGGACTGCAGCGAAGCAAGAACAGGCCAGAGTGGATTCGCGGAAGCCACGCGGAACCACACGGAAGAGCACGGAGCAACACGATGGGAGCCCCACGGAAGACAGCCATTGCGAGACAGTGCCATCGGCTCCAACGTTTGGTTACAACCAGAGTCACAAACAACTGGACCAACAGGATTCTAGGGAGGGCCTGGCGTCTCTCGGCCTCGCTCGGGTCAGTCCTCCTGCTGTGGCTGCTGGCCACGCATGGCACCCGTGATGTCGCTCACGTTTCCCTGAGGCCGGTGTGCTCACAGCCATCACACACAGAGCAAACCGACGGTCAGAGAAGATTTGCCAAAGACCACGAGGCCGGGCAGCCCCGCGGGCGGGCGCTGTGTGCAGAATCAGCCCAGCTGGGGCAGATGCCCCCTCTCTGTGGGGTCACCCTGTCCCACGAGGCCCAGAGCCTTCTCCAGTCTGCACGGCAGAGCCCCGTGGACCAACGCTTTCTCCATCATGCTCTCCTCCACTTCTCCCCTCCTCTCCGGCACAGCTCTGAACCCCAAGTCTGTCTTGGATCCGTGCAGTGCGCCTGTGGCTCGCCCAGTCTCAAGTTCAAGGATGGAGAAAGCCCCACCTTGGGTCAGGCCAGGCTTCCCTGGGAGAAAAGATGGGCACAGGGAAGTGGGACCTCTGTTTCCAAGGACACCTGGGTGTCCAGCTCTCAGTTCAAGGGAAGGCCACAGCGCCCTTCTCCTGGCTCGGCTGTGTGGCCGGGATGCCGTCCGACACCCCGTCCGTCGGAACCAGCGGCTGACCTTGCTCCCGTGCGCCCAAGTGCAGCCCGAGGGTCTGAGGGTGGCAGCAGTGCGCCCTCCATGGCCAGCTGAGTCCTGAGGCCACGCCCTCCGTCCCGTCTGAGCCGCAGGCAGGTGCCCAGAGAACGGGGAAGGAGTGCTGGGAGGCTGCCAAGGCGGGGTCCAGCCAGAGCACCGACTCTGTGCCGGGACCCAGGGCTTCCCAGGACGCCTGCTCCGGCTCAGCTGGGCCTCTGGGGGCTTCGAGGCCAAAGGGGGACAGCATGGTGCAGACCCTGAGGGTGGGCAGTGAGGGGCGTGGGTGGACCCAGCCCGTTGGTTGGGCACCCTCACCACGCCGGTGCTCGCCTCCTCCGACTCCTCCCTTTGCTCCTCTGAAACCCCGCCAGGAGGCGCGGCAGGCTCACCGCGGCAGAACCAGAACCAGAACCAGCGGCTGCAGGAGAGCTGGCGCCGGGTCCCCCACGGTGCTTGCTGGTGTGCGACACTAGGCTGGGTGCTGTGCCCTCTGGCCCCCGTCTCCATTACAGCGGCGGCAGAGCCCCACCAACCTCAGCAGAGCAGGGGGCCCTTCGGGGGGCTGTCCTGCCCCTGCCTGAGCCACAGGCCTCTGTGTCTGCCCAGTCGCGTGGTCGGCAGCCAGGCCTGCCGGTCACTGCTCTACGCAGGAGTCACACAGGGCCAGCCAGGCCCAGGCCTTCAGGAAGTGTCTGTGCTGGGCAAGCGCAGTAGCTCTGTGTGTATGTGTGGGGGGGTGTTTTTCTGTGTCTGTGCATGTGTGTGTGTGACTGTGTGTTTCTGTGTGTGTGTCTGTGTGTTTCTGTGTGTGTGACTGTGTGTTTCTGTGTGTGTGTCTGTGTGTTTCTGTGTGTCTGTGTCTGTGCGTATGCATTTGTGTGTGTATCTGTGTGTCTGAGTGTGTTTCTGTGTGTCTGTGTGTGTGTGGCTGTCTGTGTGTGTCTGCGTGTATGTCCACGCCAGTGTGTATCTGTGTTTGTGTTTCTGTGTCTGTACATATGCATATGTGTGTCTGTGTCTGTGCCAGTGTGTATCTGTGTGTGTTGGGCTGTGCCTGTGTGTATTTCAGTATGTCTGTGTGTCTGTATCCATGTGTTTCTGTGTCTGTCTGTGTGTGTCTGGCTGTGTCTGTGTGTGTATCTGGCTGTGACTGTGTGTCTGTGTGTGTCTGTATCCGTGTGTTTCTGTGTGTCTATGTGTGTGGCTGTGTCTGTGTGTCTGTGTGTGTGTCTGTGTGTGTGTGTCCGGCTGTGTCTGTGTGTGTCTGTATCCGTGTATTTCTGTGTGTCTGTGTGTCTATATCCATGCGTTTCTGGGTGTCTGTGTGTTTCTGTGTCTGTGTGTCTGTGTGTCCGGCTGTGTCTGTGTGTCTGTGTGTGTCTGTATCCGTGTGTGTCTGTGTGTCTATATCCATGCGTTTCTGGGTGTCTGTGTGTGTTTCTGTGTGTGTGTGTCCGGCTGTGTCTGCGTGTCTGTGTGTGTCTGTATCCGTGTGTGTCTGTGTGTCTGTATCCATGTGTGTCTGTGTGTCTGTATCCATGTGTTTCTGGGTGTGTGTGTGTGTGGCTGTGTCTGTGTGTGTTTCTGTGTGTCTGTGTGTTTCTGTGTCTGTGTGTGTGTGTGTCCGGCTGTGTCTGTGTGTCTGTATCCATGTGTGTCTGTATCCGTGTGTGTCTGTGTGTCTGTATCCGTGTGTTTCTGGGTGTGTATGTATCTGGCTGTGCCTGCGTGTATTTATGTGTGTCTGTGTGTGTGTGTTTCTGTGTGTGTGTATCTGGCTGTGTCTGCGTGTCTGTATCCATGTGTGTCTGTGTGTGTGTGTTTCTGTGTGTGTGTGTGTGGCTGTGTCTGTGTGTCTGTGTGTGTCTGTATCCATGCGTTTCTGGGTGTCTGTGTGTGTTTCTGTGTGTGTGTGTCCGGCTGTGTCTGCGTGTCTGTGTGTGTCTGTATCCGTGTGTGTCTGTGTGTCTGTATCCATGTGTGTCTGTATCCGTGTGTGTCTGTGTGTCTGTATCCATGTGTTTCTGGGTGTGTGTGTGTCTGTGTGTGTTTCTGTGTGTCTGTGTCTAGCTGGAGTCTCCTCCGTGGTGGGTGCTCGGGAAATGGAATTTCCAAACTCTTCAGAGGAGGAGCAAATAGCATCCCCAGCCAGGACGCTGTTGAAACAGGGACTTCCGCTGGAGGCAGCCCAGAGCAGGGCTCCGGGTTCACTCCCTTTCGGAGCACGGGCGGGACCTGGGCGCTCCGCCTGCATGGGAACCGGGCGGTGCCGTTTGTGCCGACAGGCGAGAGGCAGGTGGTACCGGAAGATCCGTCACCGCCCGCTCTGCCCCCTTCCTGGTGCTGAAGGAAGCGTATTCCACAGCGCCAGGGCGGCCCTCGGACTGAGAAGGAGCCCAACCCCACTCACCAGGTGGGAAGAGCTGGGGCTGGGGCTGGGGCCTCCCTGGGCTCCAGGGACAGCCTGGGGCAGACCCCTGCCCGGCTCTCAGAGCGCTGTCATGGGGAATGCCGCCTGTCAGTGGTGGGGGCTCACAGCCCACCCTCAGAGCGCCTGCTCGGCCAAGCACCCTTTGACCTGGGGCGGAGGCAAGAGCAGGAAGGGTGCCGCTGGGCTGTGCTTTCTCCCCACGTGGCTCTGCTTCCCCGGGAGTGGGAGCCACGGAGCTCCTCGCCACCGAGCGACTCTTCTCTCGTTGTCCATGAAGAAGCCGCGAGGATAGATTCGTCATTCCTGGGAACTGGGGCGTGTGGGGGGCTGCGAGCCTCCCCGGCCGTGGAGAGCCTCCCGTGCTCACGGGGGTGCCTGCCATAGCGTTCCCAGCGCCTGTTCCTTGCAGTGAGCTTGGGGCATCTTCAGGGTGTATCGGAGGTGCCGCTTGCCGGCGGGGTGTCTGCTCCTGGCAGATGTGACATATCAAAAGACAAAGCAAAGCGATTGGACACAGCCTGCAGCACACAGTGAAAGGCGGCAGCCGCAAGCTGTTAAATCACTTCTCAGCGTCGAACGCCCCCTGCTACTGAGGACCAATGAGATATCTAGACCTGCTGGCTGAGACGTCTCCGATACACTTGTTACTGACGCTCCTGTTAGATCGCACTCAGGTTTGATGCCAGCCGAGGAAGCAGAGTGAGACCAGAAGTGCCGGCAACAACACAGAAGCGTGCGGTGAATGCTAGATAATTCAGCTCCGTGAGCAGCTGCTAACACGGGTGTTGTTACTCTTGTTTTACATCGGAAGCCACACAGCTTGGCCGAAGTGCCACAGCCAGCCCGCACTGAGGATCCCCGCCCTGGCAGGTGCCGGGTGCCGTATTCAGAACACAAGCAGCTCAGTCCTCTGGCAGCATGGGCTCGGCGGAGCCAGACGGTGGCACATGGCATCAGCTGGAGGCAGTGGGTAGCGCCCTGGGCCCCCGGAGAAGCCAGCTCGCACCCAAGGAGCAGCTGCCAGGAGCTCCGTGGAATTCGTCTCCCTCTCCGACTTCACACCTGCACCCAGGGGCCAGAAATGACACGATTCAGTCCCGGTGGCGGTTTTGCCGACATGCCCACTCCGCTCGACAGATGCCTTTTGATTCCACGATGTTTCCAACTGTCAGAGCCGGAAAAGCAGTAAACAATAATGCTCTCACGTTCACACGGCAACGGAAGCGCGTGGAGGCGAAGCAGCGTGCTTCCTGCCGTTTGGAGGTTTGGTGATGCCTTCCGCGTTCTCGGGATGTTTGCACAGCATTCCCAGGATGCCGGTGGAAAGCAAATATTTAGACTACATGGACATTATTCAGTTTTAGAACATATTTTTTTGGGGGGAAAATAAGTGTTCCTTAAAGCAGATGGTGCTACCGCCTCACACAGCTTGTGCCGCGTCTTCCTTGATTCTCTCTCTCTGTCTCCGGCGCCCCCTCTCCAAGCTCCCCGTCTGGCGGCCACAGATGTGTGTGGGGTCTTGGGAATCTTTTCTCCTTTGTTTCTCACCGAGGGTCTGTCCAGGAGGAGCTCATCCCGCGCGGCCCCAGTGTGGCTTCTCCTTTCTTTTAACACACAACCACCTGACCCGCGGCGCTGATGCCATGGCAACAGAGCTCCGGGCACCGCCTCCCACGGCTGCTGCTGAACCAGACGAGCGAAGCACAGCCAAGTGCGCGTTCACCTCCCGTTGGTCTGAAAGTTGTGCCCTGGTTGAGACTTCGCAGGCTTCCGCCGTTTCGCACTTGGTCAGGATTAATGTAAGACCCCAGGGAGAGGCTCGGGGCTGGCAGCACAACTGTGAATCAATTTCAGAATCTGTGAATTTTCTTGGACGTGGTCAGGATTTGTGTGTTGGGAGGAGGAATGTGGGGCAGTGGCAACGTGGAGACAGGAGCTCGCCAGCCCCACCCCCACCCCGTGCCTCTGTTAGCCAGGATGAGCAACACGGAGTGCTTCATCGGGAGGGGTTGCATTTAATCTCATGCAGCCTGCCTGATTGTTGAAAAATGGTTACAGGAAGATTACACTGTAAAAGCACTGGAGTTAGCAAACGTGGCGATCACTAATCTGCAGCTCCACTGCCTTGGACTTCATTATTAACAGCAGCGACTCGTCGGAGCCAGGCCTGCTCAGGTGCCCTGCTCAGGAACCCCGAGGCAGCGGCCCGAGCTCAACCAGTTCCCTCACACCCCTTTGCAGAGCCCAAGTTCTAGGGAAAAGAATGAACGGGCGAGCCAGGAGCCCAGGGAGAGATGAGGCTGGGTCCTGGGGACGCTGGCATGGTGAGCTCTGCACCTGCAGGCTGGCAGTCAGCACCTGGGAGGGGCCGGGGCTGTGGGCGTTGTGCTCCCGGTGCGGGGGAGGGTGCAGGCTCTGGCTCGCACTGCTGCCCGGCCCCTTCCTACGTCTTAGCCATTGAATGGAGGCGAGGGAGGCTGGGAGAAGTAGACTTTGAGGGTTCCTGGAGATTAGGTGTGCTAATGGCGGCATTTAGAAGGAGATCAATACCTATTAATTCCTCGCTTTCCATTTGCCTGAAGCACAAATGACAGAACCAGAGACGGACCAGGCAGGACCTCCCTCTCCCTCTCTCTGAGATGCATTTAGAACCAAGATGGATGGCCGGCGCCGCGGCTCACTAGGCTAATCCTCTGCCTGCGGCGCTGGCACACCGGGTTCTAGTCCTGGTCGGGGCGCCGGATTCTGTCCTGGTTGCTTCTCTTCCAGTCCAGCTCTCTGCTGTGGCCCGGGAAGGCAGTGGAGGATGGCCCAGGTCCTTGGGCCCTGCACCCCATGGGATACCAGGAGGAAGTGCCTGGCTCCTGGCTTTGGATCAGTGCAGCGTGCTGGCCTGAGCGACCATCTGGGGGTGAACCAACGGAAGGAAGACCTTTCTCTCTGTCTCTCTCTCTCACTGTCTAACTCTGCCTGTCAAAAAAAAAAATAATAGAACCAAGATGGAGCCAAATGTACATGTCTGGGTCCGGCGCTCCATGCCCACACCCAGGTTGGCAACAGACAAAAATACAGAAAAGCCATGAATGAGGAGACAGGGGTGGCTCTGAGGACCCTAAGAGCAAGAACGGAAGCCTTCAATCATTCATTCATTCCTCAAGGGTTTCATTCATTTGTTCACGCTAGAAACTTAGACCGAGCTTCTGCTGCGTGCCAGGTGTTATCCTGAGTGCTGGGCTCAGACGCAGAGAGAACTCTCAGCAGAGGGGCCTTGGAGGGTGGGCCGGTGGGTGGGCTGGTGGCAGACGGAGGCGCCCTATGGGGCTAGAGCAGAGCCTGCAGGAAAGAGTGTGGGGAGGGGACCAGGCGCACAGAGGCCAGGAGACTGCGGTACGGAGTCCGGGTCCCATCGAGCGAGGCACAGCCCCCGGAAAGGAGAGAGCAAGCGTGGCACCACCAGAAATCGCCTGGAGAGCACCTGGGGTGGGGAGGGCGTCCGGCCAGGGCAGGTGGCACCATGGATGGAGGCTCTGTGGACCATCTCTGGAGTCTGCCGTGGCTCCCTGCAGGTGTCAGCTTGGTGGGCGGTGAGGGGCCGGGTACCTGCGAGGATGCTCGCTGCCTGTGTCCGGGACGTTGGTGGGAACTCGGTGACTATTTGAACACCTTGTGCTGAGTCATGCACATGGCCATCCTGTGGGGACCTTTGGCCACAACGCCAGTCCAGGTCGGAAGGAATCTCCCTCTGCCTGACTGCAAGGGGACGCTTGGTCTTGTCCTCCCCTGGGCACAGACGTGGGCTGGAGCCTGTGCCATCGGCTCTGCGTCTCCAGCTGGCCCGTGTCTCTCTCCCTCCCCCTCTCTCCCTCTCTCCCTCTCTCTCTCTCTCTCTCTCTTCCTCTCTCTCTCCTGCTCTTTCCCTCCCTCTCCCCCCCGTCTCTCTCTTGTCTCTCCCTCTCTCTCTCCCTCCCCCTATCTCCCTCACCCTCTTCCCCCCCCTCTCCCTCTCTCTCCCTCTCTCTCTGCCTCTCTCTGTCTCTCTCTCTGCCTCTCTCTGTCTCTCTCTCCCTCTTTCTTTATTTCCTTCTCTTCCTCTCTCTCTCCCTCCCCCGTCTCCCTCTCCCTGTTTCCCTCTCTCCCTCCCCCTCTCTCCCTCTCTCCCTCTCTCTCTCTCTCTCTCTCTTCCTCTCTCTCTCCTGCTCTTTCCCTCCCTCTCCCCCCTGTCTCTCTCTGTCTCTCCCTCTCTCTCTCCCTCCCCCTATATCCCTCTCCCTCTTTCCCCCCCTCTCTCTCCCTCTCTCTCTCCCTCTCTGCCTCTCTCTGTCTCTCCCTCTCTGCCTCTCTCTGTCTCTCTCTCTTTGTCTCTGTCTCTCTCTCCCTCTTTCTTTATTTCCTTCTCTTCCTCTCTCTCTCTCCTTCCCCCGTCTCCCTCTCCCTCTTTCCCTCTCTCTCTTTCCCTCTTTCCCTCTCTCTCTCTCTCCTTCTTTGCCTCTCTCTCTCCTTCTCTCTCTCCCCCTCTCCCTCATTGACTCAGTTTCCCTGATAACCTAGGCAGTTGTATGCTGGCTGCATGTCAGAGACGCGGGTGCCGCATCCGAGGGCATCATGTAGAATCCGTCCGTCTGTGCCAGGCTTCTTGCACCAAGCAAGGTGCCCTCTGGCACGGACACATCGCGGCGTGTGTCAGACGCCATCTTCCTGAAGACTGAAGGCCACGCCCTTACATGTCGGAACCACATTTTCTTCATCCATTCACCTGTTGGGGACGGTTCCCAGGCACCGGCTTTTGTGAATGATGACGGCACAGTGGACCGGGGACGGCATCTACCTTTTTCAAATCTTGATTTCAACTCCTCAGAGCAAGAAGTCAGAAGCGGAACTGTTTACAAGGTGGTTTGATTTCTAACTCTTTGAAGAACCTCTGCACAGGTTCCCAAAGCCGCTGGGCCATTTTGAATTCCTAGCAACGGTTCTCGAAGCCTCCCCACTCCTCCTCCTCACCGACACTTTCTTCCCTCGACTTCCCATGACAGCCGCTTTGACAGGCAATCCCTCGCTGTGGCTCTGCACCAACTCTAAGTGACGATGGCCCTCCAGAAGGACAAACACTCCTCCGATGCTGCACACAGTAATGCACAAATTACGTGCATCAGCCGGCGTCTCCACAAGCGATGACCTGCGGGGTGCAAACCCGTCCTCCCTGGGGAGGGTTCTCCCCGCCTCCTTCCCGCCAGTGCCACACCTCCCCCTGCCACGGCCACTCCTCTGGTTTCCTCTGTGGCCTTGCCTATTGCGCAACAGGTAAGTGGGACGACGTAACAGGCACCTTTGTCCGGGAGGTTTCTCTCTGTTTTATGGGTCCATCCATGTGTAGCAGACACGCACACTGCATTCCTGGCTGATTGTTCTGTGCTAGTCTAGCGCATCCTAGTATGATCTATAAAGTATTTGCTAACGGTTGTTGCTGGTGAAGAACGGGACCCTGGGCTATTTCTAGTCTTTGACTACTGTGGCTAAGCTGCTGCGGGCATTCGGACCCAGACGCTTCCGTGGACGTATGCTTGCGTTTCTCAGGCAAACAATCCCAGGCGTGGAATGCTCAGTGCCTTTAATGTTGACGACAAAGTTCCGGACCTCTCTCCTGAGCAGGTGTGGCGTCTACACTGCCCCGACACGGTGGCACAGTTCTACTTGCTCCTTATCTGCACCAACATCTTCTGCTGGCTGTCTCTCTAAGGCTCACGTTCCTACTATGAAGCCTAGAAGGACTGTGTCTTCCTGTTGAAGCACACTGGCGACTTGCAGGGCTATCAGTGGGCAAATCTGCGTTAATCTGCGGGGGCTGTGATTTGTTGACTGAATCCATGTCTGCTCTCGTGCCGATCACAAGGGTCCCTTATCAGAAACGCGTGGGACCACAAGTGCTTCAGAGTTCAGACTTTTTGATGTTCTGAAATATTTGCATCCACATAATGAGGCAGACATCATGGGGATGAGACCCAGCACTAAACAAGAATCCATTTATGCTTCTTATACACCTTAAATACATAGCCTGGAGATGAATTCATACAGTATTTTGTAGACATTCATTTATTTATTTGCAAGGCAGAGAGAGGGAGAGGAAGAGAATCTTCCATCCGCTGGTTCACTCCCCACATGTCTGTAATGGGCCATGAAGTCAGGAGCCAGGAGCTTCTTCCGGGTCTCCCATGGGGTGCAGGGGCCCAAGCACCTGGGCCATCTTCTACCACTTTCCCAGGCCATAGCAGAGAGCTGGACCGGAAGTGGAGCAGCCAGGACTTGAACCAGCGCCCGTATGGGACAACTTCACGCATGAAGGTTTCGTGCTGTGGGATTTCCCATGTGTGCTCCCTCAGGTCAGCAATCAGAACGTTTTGACGCTTGGAGCGTCAGACGTCCGATGCTCGGACTGAGGGCGTCCGTGTGCCACGGTGACTTGGAATCCGACATTTCGGGTCCTCTGATTTTATTCTTTGTTTGCAACGTTGTTTGACTGCTCCACTTCCTTTGCGTTTCCCATAACTTCCAGGTTCGGCTCCTCCCGTCTTACATAAACACGTGCTGGAATTCAGACCGTACTCGAGTGGGATCTGCAGATGCCGTCTGGGAGAATTAACGCCTGAGCCGCAGCGAATCTCTCCTGGGCAGGCGTGAGTGAGAATCGTTCGGTACGAAAGGTGCAGGCGCAGGTGCCACGGCACGGTGGTTACGCAGCCACCTGGGGGTCAGATCCCACAGCTGAGTGCCTGGGTTTGAGCTCTGTCTTCACCCCTAGCCAGCTTCTCACTGATGGACAAGTGGGTTGCTTAACCCTGTCTCATTCCTTCCAGCCCCGGGATTCAGCGTGGAGCTCTTGCACACCGCTCACGGAATGCATTGGATAATCTCTGAGCCCTTTGTAAGTGGGATTATCTTCAGAATTGCACTGCCGTTGTCCGGCGCTGGTTTGGGAGAGGGCGGTGGCTCTGTGGGCGTCGAGCGTGCCGGTCAGAGGAGGTTTGCTTGTTAGCCACGCTGGCCATGTGTGGACTTCTGACTCAGAGTCGTTGCTACGTGGGAGCCGGGATGCTTCTTTCTTTACGCTTCTGGGCTTTCTGAGTCATCCCGCTGGCTGGACAGCTCTCAACCGTGAGCTGAACCTGCGAGAGCGAGCGCGCCTGCCTCGTTCCGTCTCAGGAGCAGAGCGGCCGCCGGTGGAGCGGGGTGCAGGGCGGCAGCCGAGGGGCTTGGTGGTGCTGCACCACGCGACCATTATCGCATGGAGAGACCTGCAAATCCTGACAGGGCGAGTTTTAGCTTTAATTGGTCCTCAGCTTTTGCGAATGATTTTGTGAATTTATCGAAACGTTTTATCTTTTCTTTAATTATAGTGATGTGGTGAGTCCGCCGGTTTTGAAATGTTTAATCAGCCCTGAGTTCTCGCTATAACTCAGCATAACACCCGGGCTCTTTCATAGGTTGCTAATTCTAATTGCTGGAAGTTTGTTAAGGATTTAGCAGCCACGTTCAAGAGAAAGATCCTCCCTTCCCTCCCTCCCTCCCTCCCTCCCTCCCTCCCGGCTTCCTTCTTTCCCAACGGGCATCTCCAACTTTTGACAGCTCCGTGCTGCTGATCCCACGAAAGCACAGGGGAGGCCCCCGCCCGCCGTGGACGTGGGGCCTGGCTCCCTCCCCCCCTGCCGGCTGGACCCATCAGGGCCACAGTCTGGGTCTGGATCATCGCCTGTCTGAAGATAATTGAGAAATCCAATCAATTAGGCTAACAGACACTGGGCTGTTAGAGTTTCCCATTTCATTTGTGTTGGTTTTGTTGAGTTATATTTTTGAGAAACGTGCCCATTTCCCGAGTTATTAAATTGGTTTTAAAAGGCAGTTGTTAACGTCCTCTTGCTGCCCCTGCCTTAGGATCCGGGCCGCATTGCGCATGTCGCAGGTGGTGACAGGTTGGTCAGGTTTTGACTCTGGGAGCCCGAGCACTTGGTTTCATCCTTTTCTGTATTTTGTCGGCTTCTCCTCTTCTACCTCTTTCTTTTCCTTCTGGTTGCTTTGGGCTGAGTCGCAGACCTTAGCTGACTTTGGGCCTTTTCTCCTCTCGAACAGGAACGTGGAGAACCGCGCTCTCTCTTGCCTTGCAGCCTCCACAGCTCCCTGCAGATCCTGGCGAGGTGAGGTGGTGCCCGGGGCGGATGGCAGGTCACACCCCGGCCCAGCCCGCCCGCCCGCCCGCCCAGACCTGGCCCGCGCCGCCGGCCCGCCCGCCCACGCCTCTCTGGGCCTTTGCTGCTCCTCCGTGCAGAGCTGGGCTCCTGTCTGCCCTCGCTGCTTTCCGGAATCTCCCCTCTTCCCACCTTTTCAGCTGAAGATGAAAGGCGCTTCGAGAAGCTCATGGAAAATGGAATTGAACGATAGGTTCATCTGGCGCAAAAAATGTGAAGTCCATGCAGATAAGGGGCGGCTTCAAAAATCCCCACGGGGATGCTTGTCAGGAAAACCACGCACAGATTGCAAACCGTGCTACATCGAGACCCGTTTATCTTTTAATTCCATTTCCCACTAACTTTTTGAAGTCCCTTCACCCCTGACAGCTCCCTCCGGCTGCCGGCCGGGGAGCTGGCCCGGCTGCCGAGCTGCTCACCTTGGCTCTGATGAGAGCCTGACCTGGGGCCGGAAGGAAGGCGCTCAGAGCCGCTTGGCTCTTTCAGGCGTCCATCTGGTTCCCTCTGGCTCGGGCCGGCCCGTGGAGCCCCTGCAGCGCCCTCTGAAGTGTGCGCTCGTGACCATGTGACAGTGGCTGCTCCGTCGTCATTGGAAGAACAGTGCTGGGGCTTATTTTTAATGGCTTAGGAAAGCACAGGTTCAGGACAGCAGAGGGAAGTCTGAGCACCTGCCTGGGACCAAGTGGAGGGCGCTCGCCCCTTCTGTGGCCGGGAAGGCTGAAGCTGGAGCCGGGAATTCTGTCCAGGCATCGCACGTGGGGTCCCGCTACTGCGGCTGCCACCTGTGACCTTTCTCTGTGGAAGCTGGGATTGGCTCAGGAGCCTGGACTTGACGCCAGGCACTCTGGGAGGAGGTAACCTGAGTATGGTCTTACCTACCCTGCTCAGCGTCCATTCTGCTAGGATGTGGGGCCACAGCCTGTGTGGGCAGAATCCTGCTGTTGGCCAGTGCTCACCAGAGCTGTGTGTCCGGTGCAGTGCCCCCCCCCCCCAGCATTCCTCCCAGAAAATCCTGCCCCTCTGCAGCTCCAAACTCCCGCTCCCGCCTGTGCAGCCAGCAGGACCCCTCGTCCCCGGCGATGGTGCTGAGCGCAGGTCTGCGCCGCCCAAGGGCTTTCTCCTTTCTTCCGTCCCGTGGCTGCTCTCTGACGTCTGGGGAGCTCTGCCTCGCAGACCGTGCCCGGGTTTGTCGCTATTTCCGGCGGCAGGGAACGGGCCGCTCTCCTTGTCTTGCCAGAAGCCCAACTTCCAGGGCTGCTGCTGCTTCTCCTGGTGCCGTCCTTAGAGCAGGCACAGCGGGACTCACCGGGGGCTCACCGGGGACTCACCGGGGGACTCACCGTGGGACTCACCCTGGGGCTCACCGTGGGGCTCACCCTGGGGCTCACCGTGGGGCTCACTGTGGGGCTCACCATGGGGCTCACCCTGGGGCTCACCGTGGGGCTCACTGTGGGGCTCACCGTGGGAATCACCGTGGGACTCACATGGGACTCACTGTGGGGCTCACCGTGGGAATCACCGTGGGGCTCACCGTGGGACTCACCGTGGGACTCACATGGGACTCACTGTGGGGCTCACCGTGGGACTCACCGTGGGACTTACCCTGGGGCTCACATGGGACTCACCGTGGGACTCACCCTGGGGCTCACCGTGGGGCTCACCGTGGGGCTCACTGTGGGACTCACCGTGGGGCTCACCGTGGGGCTCTGTGGGGCTCACCGTGGGGCTCACCGTGGGGCTCACTGTGGGACTCACATGGGACTCACCATGGGGCTCACCGTGGGACTCACTGTGGGGCTCACCCTGGACTCTCCGTGGGGCTCACCGTGGGGCTCACCGTGGGACTCACCGTGGGACTCACCGTGGGGCTCACCGTGGGGCTCACTGTGGGGCTCACCCTGGGGCTCACCGTGGGAATCACCGTGGTACTCACATGGGACTCACCCTGGGGCTCACCGTGGGGCTCACCGTGGGACTCACATGGGACTCACCATGGGGCTCACCGTGGGACTCACATGGGACTCACTGTGGGGCTCACCGTGGGAATCACCATGGGGCTCACCGTGGGACTCACCGTGGGACTCACCCTGGGGCTCATCGTGGGGCTCACCGTGGGGCTCTGTGGGGCTCACCGTGGGGCTCACCATGGGACCATCCAGGAGGAGGCTTCCAGCCCAGCCAGCACCTGCTCATGGGGCCAAGACCCACGGTGGGAGGTTGGGGTCGTATCTGCGGGAGTCACTTCCGTTCTCCTTCCCCGTTGCCCCTTCGTGTTCCCTGGGTCACAGATGACCCCCTGCAGGCTGTCCAGCCACGATGGCAGAAGCTCCTCCCTCCCTGTGCCTGCCTTGCTGCTGCGTTTCTAATTGCAGGTGGCGCAGCCGCCCCTGATTGCCTGGGATTGAAGCTGTCACTCTCCACGCTGACCTCTCGTCATTTCTGTCTGATCAATTCGCTCGGCAATTCATCATGTCTTGCCTTGGGTTATCCGTTCCTGCTCATTGTCTAGAAAGGACATTCAAACCCCTTATTATGTAATTTTTCACAGAAACTGTCTCCCCACTGACCCCGTAAGCTTCCTGATGCAGGGTCCGTGGTCCACAGAGTGTAAAGGAATGTGTATCCTGTCGTGCTTCCATCATGGACACCAGCTTGCTCAGTCTGGAACATGGGCAATGACAGGTGCCCCAGAGTCGGGTCTGCAGCAGGGCCCCCTTTCATCTGGCTCAGCCCATGCTTTGTCCTGAAATCCGGTCCTTTGGATCAAGGCAGGAGCCTGGTTAACTCTCAAGCCAGATGTTCTGCCCGAGGAAGCCCTCTGTAAGTTCTCGGGTCTGATCTGGAGCTGCAGAGGGAACCACTCGCCATCGAGCAGGTCGTGGTCCCGTCTCAAGTCCCCTCCTTTAAAGCGCTGGGTCTGAGGCTCACTGAAGGCTCCAGGCACCAGTGAGAGCTGACTCTGAGCCGCCCCATCTGTCAGCCGTGCAGGTGCCCGAGCACGGAGAGAGCAGCACCCGCACGTGTGGAGAAGCGGAGGCGGGAGAAGGAGGAAGCCTCTTCCCCGGGGGTCTGAGCTGGGGTGGAGGCTGCCCAGCGGAAGAGGCCAGGGGCTCACGGGCTGAGTGCGTCAGCCGCCGACGGGAGAAGTCTCTGTTCCAGGACACACACCTCTGCTCCTCGCCCCGGTTACTGTGCAGCTCCCGGAGGGCAGTTAGTGGGAAGTGGGTAAGTCCCACTGATGTCCCCAGGTTCTCAAAGGCTTTGCTCCGCTGATCAGGAAACATTTTCTTTGAAACTTTAAAGATGTCGTTGGGATGCAGGAACTGATAGGACGGCCCTGTCCCTTCCCTCCAGCTCCACCGTGTGCCCTGTGAGCCGCAGGTCCATTGGTCCATTTGAGGGGAGAGAAGATGAGTCCCTCACACCCTAGTGGGCATTTGGGCATCTAACTGTCATCTATCTATCTATCCATCGATCTATTATCTATTGTCTATCCATTATCTACCATCTATCAATATCTATTTATCATCTATATATCTATCTTTTATCTATCTATTGTCTATCTATCTATTATCTATCTATTGTCTATCTATCTATTATCTATCTATTGTCTGTCTATCTATCATCTATCCATCATCTATCTATCTACCTATCTACCTATCATCTACCTATTATCTATCTATCGTCTGTCTACATAGCTATCTATCATCTATCTATCTATCTATTGTCTATCTATCATCTATCTATCACCTACCTGTTATCTCTAACATCTATCATCTCTATATTTATCATATATATCCACCATCTATCATCTATCGTCTATCCATCTATCATCTATTTATGTATCTATCATCTCTGATACATCACCTATCTAGCATTTATTTATCTATCACCTATCATCTATCAGTAATCCACCATCTATCATCTATCAACATCTATTTATCATATGTATCTATCATCTATCTGTATTTATCAATGTATCATCTATCATCCATCATCCGTCTGGCATCTATTTATCATCTATCACCTATCTATAACCCATCATTTATCTATCATCTATCTATGTCTCTCATCTATCTACCTGTCATCTATCTATATCTATGTATCTATATGTCTATTACCTATTTATCACCTATCTATCTGTCACCTGTCTAGGTATCGTCTACCATCTCTATCTCAGTCATCTCTCTCCCAGCTCTCCCCTTCCCAGCCCTGTCCCTCTCGTTCTCTCTGTTGCAATGCCTACTGGCAACATCCGTGGCCGTGTGACCGTGTATCCTGGCTAGGGTGAGGCCAGCACTTGGCAAGGTCAGGGCTCTCAGCCAACGTCCTGTTACCTCTGGACTCGCCCTTATGGTTTCAGGAGGGACACCCAGTTCCAAGCGCTGGTCCCCCTGCGGCTGTGTTTGACTCAGGCAAGAGCGGGGCCAAAGGGATTTCACCCCGATCCTGTTTTCTCAGGAAGGAGACCTTTCCCAGCGGCCCAAATCAGCCACTCTGGACATCACTGAACACTAAGGACCAGGAGGAAGTGGAGTTTCAGGATGGGCTGGAGCAAGCACGATGTTTTCTCAGCGTCTGTGCAGGGCTGAGGGTTCGGGACTATCATGGTGAAGAAGGCTGGAGGAAGCCGCTGGTGCCCCTCTGTCTCGCACCCCTGCACTGAGAAAGCCAGAGAACCAAGCCTCCCACAGACGCTCCCTCGTGGTTACCAGCGGGTTCTTGTGGCAGGACGGGTCTGCATTTGGGGTTGGAAGGCTTGGATTCAGATCCTGCTTTGCTCTTGCTTCACTGTGGCATCTCGAGCAGGTGCAGGGTCTTGGCCACAGAGAGGCGATGGTGTTGGTGAGGAGGCAAGGGGAGAGCCAGGAGCGCCGGGTGCTTGTGTGCCGGCCAGGCAGGCTCACGGGCAGATGCCCACCGAGGTTCACCCCTGCTGTCCACGCCCCATAGAATGCCGCCCCCTTGAGCGAGGGAGGGACCTGCAACAGGACAGATAGCGCTTTGAGTGACAGGAGTGAACTATTGAATTAAGGTCTGGAGTGGGGAGGACGTCCTCCTGGCTGTGCCTGGCCCAGGCTTGTGAGCTCCTAAGAAGCTGGCAGGGCGGCCCTTGAAGGCAGACGCTCTGGCAGGAGGGGTTGCCGGCTTCGCGGACAAAGCTGCCGCGTCTTGTGCAGCTGCAGAGAGGACTCCGCCCACACCAGGGAGTCGGGGCGCGGCCCCTCCCCAGAGCTCACAGCGGCCGACACGTCCCTCTCAGCCTTGCCGGACCTCAGCCCAGAGCCGCTCTGCCGGGTGCTGCCTGCAAACCCTGAGACAGACCCACAGCGTCCTCAGCTTCAGGGGGCGGTGCAGCTTCACTCCACACAGGTGAGTGCTGAGTCGTGGTGGGAGCCCACTCAGGTGAGTGCTGAGTCATGGTGAGGAGCCCACTCAGGTGAGTGCTGAGTCATGCTGGGAGCCCACTCAGGTGAGTGCTGAGTCACCCTGGGAGCCCACACAGGTGAGTGCTGAGTCATGGTGGGGAGCCCACACAGGTGAGTGCTGAGTCACCCTGGGAGCCCACACAGGTGAGTGCTGAGTCATGGTGGGGAGCCCACACAGGTGAGTGCTGAGTCATGGTGGGGAGCCCACTCAGGTGAGTGCTGAGTCATGGTGGGGAGCCCACTCAGGTGAGTGCTGAGTCATGGTGGGGAGCCCACACAGGTGAGTGCTGAGTCATGGTGGGGAGCCCACACAGGTGAGTGCTGAGTCATGGTGGGGAGCACACACAGGTGAGTGCTGAGTCATGGTGGGGAGCCCACTCAGGTGAGTGCTGAGTCACCCTGGGAGCCCACACAGGTGAGTGCTGAGTCATGGTGGGGAGCACACACAGGTGAGTGCTGAGTCATGGTGGGGAGCCCACACAGGTGATGTGTTAAATCTTTCTTAGACCTCCCGTCCTGTGCTCTCCCCACCTGATGGATGTGGAATTTCGGCTCCTGGGGCCGCTCGGGGGAGCAGGCTGCAGGCATGGGGTGTCCCTCCACAGTGTGCACATCTGCCTTTGAATGGCTGTGCCCCCGGAATGTGGGTTGGGAATCTGACCCTCCTAGTCCTGTGCTAATGGGGTTGAAGGTGGGCGCTGGGGTCTCTGCCCTCTCAAACGAATCAGCGCACTCGTGCATTGGCGGGTCGCGGCGGGGACGGCTAGGAGTGCAGTGCCCTCTGGCTGGCTTGCGCTGCCTCGCCCGGGATGCCCCGGCCGAGCCGGGATGCAGCGGCAAGGCTGTTGGCAGATGCTGAGCCGGTGTCCGAGCTCCTGGGCTCCAGCCGCCTGGAATGAAAGCCAGCCAACCTCTGCTCTTGATGAATGACCCGGTCTCAGGGGTCTTGCCTTGGTCAGGAAACAGCCCGAGACGGCAGAGTGTTCCAGAGTCGTCTTCTCTTGCTCTTGCCCGGCTACGGATGCGTCTCCGCTTCTCAGGTCCTCGGACTTGAAGAAGAGCAGTCGGAGGGAAGAGGACGAGACTCCATCCAGATCGCTACGCGCACTTCCTGCTGACCAGGGCAGCAGGGAGCACAGCCGCTGGGGCCAGCCCAGCCTCCCCCTCTTGCGCAAGCTCCCTGGGGATGGAGCCGCACGTGGAGCTGGCACACGGTGGCTCCTCAGTCAGGGACTGGCTTTTGTCAGAGAAATGGACTGAAAAAGAAAGCTGGAAGAAAACTTTTAAGCGGTGTGAAGTTTGCCCTTAGCTCTTGGTGTCTGGGCTCCGAGTGCAGAAGGCAGCTTGGTGAGTGCGGAGCCCCGGAGCAGGGGTGTTCAGACCGGCAGTTCCGTGTCGGCGACGGCAAGGAGAGGATGTTCACAATGAGCTTCTTACTGACTCAGGCAGTGTGGGATTTCTTATAAGAGATCGGGCAGGGCTGGTGCCGTGGCGTAGGGGATAGAGCCACCACCTGCAGTGCCAGCATCCCATGTGGGCTCCGGTTTGAGACCTGGCTGCTCCTCTTCCAGTCCAGCTCTCTGCTGTGGCCTGGGAAAGCAGTGGAAGATGGCCCGAGTGCTTGGCCCCTGCACCACGTGGGAGACCTGGAAGAAGCTCCTGGCTTCAGATCGACCTATCTCAGGCTGTTGCGGCCATTTAGGGAGTGAACCAATGGATGGAGGACCTCTCTCTCTCTCTCTCTCCCCCCCTCTGCCTCTGCCTCTCTGTAACTCTTTCAAGTAAATAAATACATTTTTTATAAAGAGGGAGATCAGGCTCTTCTCCCCCACGCCATGGTGGAGGAGTCGCTAGGGGTTGTTACGCTAGAACCCTGGCATCCCCTGTGGTTTGCAATCTTGCAGCACTGGCTGCTGGGTCTCGGTTTTGCATAATCGATCAGGTGGAATTCACAGTGTGCACGGAGCACACGGGTCTGACTGCAACGCCAGAGCAATGCGCTCACCACCTCGTCACCCAGCGCTCACAGCGTCCGTCCGATCTGGAGGTGAGGAGGCAGCAAACCTCTGGTTTCACAGAGAAGCAAATAAAATCCAGTCCAGCTGGGGAGGCTGGAGCCAGATGAACTCTGCCCACAGAGCGCAGAAAATGAACCCAGCGTGGAGGTGATGTTTCCCCGCGTGCTGTGTGCACAAGAGCGGAGAGCCGTGTGGCCGCAGGAAGTCCGCCTCTTGCTGATTTTGAAATACAGAAAATTCACTCCTTTCCTCTGGGTGTGCGCTTGCCTTGTAGACTGTGAACGTCTCTCGAGCCCAGAGCAGCAGCTGGAAAAGCTGCCCATAAGCTTCGCTGCTCTAACAGCTCCTTCCCTGAGCTTGTCGGATCAGGTTACCTGGGCTCAGTCAGCAGGTGAGCCAGGACCTCCACAGAGGCACCGCGGGGAGCCCAGGCTCTTCTTCTTTTTTTTTTTTAACAGACAGAGTAGAGAGAGAGAGAGAGAAAGGTCTTCCTTTTCCGTTGGTTCACCCCTCAAGTGGCTGCTACAGCTGGCGCGCTACAGCCAGTGTGCTGCGCCGACCCGAAGCCAGGAGCCAGGAGCCCCCCCACACCGGTCTCCCATGTGGGTGCAGGGCCCAAGCACTTGGGCCATCCTCCACTGCACTCCCGGGCCACAGCAGAGAGCTGGCCTGGAAGAGGGGCAACCGGGACAGAATCCAGCGCCCCGACTGGGACTAGAACCCGGTGTGCCGGCGCCGCAAGGCGGAGGATTAGCCTAGTGAAATGGGGTGTAGGTCGAGTTTGCACAGGACTTTCCCCCAGTTGTTATTATATTTCTTAAGACTTATGTTATTTATTTGAAATAAATAAATTTGAAATAAATAAATAACATGTTATTTATTTGAAAAACAGAATGACAGAGATAGAGGACAGACAGAGAGAGCGGGGAGAGAGAGAGAGAAAGAGACAGAGAGAGAAAGAGAGAGCGAGCTGCCGGTTCACCCTCCATGTGCCCACATGGCTGGGGCTGGTCCAGACTCAATTCAGGGGCCTGAACTCCATCCAGGTTCCCCACACGGGTGGCAGGGGCCCAAGGAGCCTTAGCGGAGAGCAGGACCAGAAGCACAGTAGCTGGAACTCCAAGTGGCACTTCCCCGTGGCATGTTGGCACTGCAAGTGTGACTTAGCCTGCTGCGCCACAGTGCTGGCCCCCAACTATTATTTTAAATTCAGACTCATTTTTCTATTTTCTCCAAATTCTGTAAATGGCTTTACATTTTAAAATACTTAATATGTGCTTCAGAAATACTCTTACCTGGAAGTCATTATTTGTGACATTTCTGGAAGCAAGAGGGTAGCATTCGATTGAGCTGTGGGTAAAGAATTAAGTGGCATTTGAAGGTAATGCATTTGCGTCCCGACCAGATCACTCCATTCCCCCAACCCTCACATAGGTCCCGGTCTACAGCAGCAAAATTGCCCAATTTCAGTGCAACTGGCCTATTAATATGGAGTGGACTTGAAATTCCAGGAGAAAACAGCTCTGAAATCAGTGAGCAGAAACTGAGGGCTCTTCTGAGAATGAACGGGGTTTTGGCTCTGTGGGGAGGCTCAGCTCCCTCTGCAGCCGGGCACGGTGTGGTGTGTGCCTGCCCAGGTGCACCTGCTCCAGCTCTCTCTGACTCCCTGGAGTCCAGGCCTCTGGGCCTCTGTCTCCGCACGGGACTGTGCATGGAGCAGTGCGAGCTCCCTGGGTCGTGCTGGAAGCTCGCTGTGCAGAGAGGCAGCAGCTGGCTCCTGGGGGCCTCCTTCGCTCCACCACGCGGTGAGGGTAATGAAGGGAACCAAGATCAAGCGCCACGAAAGGAAGCAGAACTCCTCACAGCAGGCAAGAGGCGGTGCGGAATGTTCCATGCCCAGAGCTACAAGATGGTTGAAGGTAGGCAGAAGCAGGGAGAACGCAGCTTTGATATCACTTTAGGAGGATGGAGGTGTTGGTGGGTGAGTTTTCTGAAAGCTTTGAGGCCTCTGGATGTAGCCCCGCCCTCCATGCCCTCAACTGACTCTGAACATGAGTCTGACTTGGAACAGATTTTTTTGCGCTGGTTGATTCATCCTCTTTGTTCAAAGCTGCTCTGTTCTCTTTGAAACAATGCCTTTCAGACATCAGGGCTCTGGGTCTATGGACTTAGCTCCCAGCCGTGCAACAAGATGGTGCATAAGACGTCAATAACCCAATCCATCCACGTACATCGGGTGCCCACTGTCCACACCCAGTGTATGGCACAGGATAGGGAGCAACGAACGTGGGGCAGCAGGTGATGGAGATGGAATCCCTGAACTCTAACTAGGGAGGGTGGAAAATTCTGGACTCAAATGAGTAAGGCTGGGGCCAGCTCTGTGGCGCAGTGGTTAATCCTCCGCTTGCAGCAATGGCCTCCCATTTTGGGCACTGGTTCTAGTCCCAGCTGCTTCTCTCCCAATCCAGCTCTCTGCTGTGGCCTGGGAAAGCAGTAGAAGATGGTCCAAGTGATTGGGCCCTTGCACCCACGAGGGAGACTAGGAAGAAGAGCCTGGCTCCTGGCTTCGGATCAGCGTAGCTCTGGCTATTGTGGCCATTTGGGGGGGTGAACCAATGGAAGGAAGACATTTCCCTCTCTCTCTCTCTCTCTCTCTCTCTCTCTCTCTCTCACACACACACACACACACACACACACATTCTTTGCAACTCTATCTATAAAATAAATAAATAAAATCTTTTTAAACAAATGAGTAAGGCTAAGTTATCAGCATGAATCTTGTGGTCGATTTCCAAATCCATTCCCTAGATGAGTTCTATTGAGTCAAAGCTAAGACAGGTGCCATGGATTGGGGAGCTCAGGACCAGATCTGTGGACAAGACAAAACTTTAGACCTGGAACAGAGGGTGGCGCTCAGAAATAGGAGGAAGGGCACACCATCGAGGGGGGACAGCAGAGGGAGGAAACCTGCCTCGGACTCAGGGAAGAATGGCCAAGGATCTACAGTTGCAGTACGCCCACCTGCTGTGATGTCTACTCACCATTGTATTTCAATGGGGAACTCAGTGAGGGCTCCAAATCCCTGGACCAGGGGAGGCCTCCCTCAAATCTGCTGTCTGAGCAAGGACACAGCCGGGAGATCAGAGGCTGCTTAGCTTGGATTCTGCAGCCACCGCCTGCCTCCCCCCTACACCCTTCTCTGCTCATTCTGCTCAGTGCTCTGGGGATGGCCTGGCTGGGTTTTTGGGTCATTCAGCCTCCTTCTTCTAGGAGTTTGGCCAATGGGAGCTACTTAGAGGAGGCCAAAGGCCGGACGCTGAGGTCCGAGGTGTGTTTCCCCTCACGCCAGCTCAGCACCTGCAGTTCTCTGATGAGTCCTTTCTGGAGGTTCAGTTCTGCTGGGACTCCGGGACACAAGCCAGGGTTGGTAGAGCTTCCTGTCTGTGCTTGGGTACCTGGTGGCTCTAATCAGTCTCTTTATCATCGTCTGTCTCCTGGCTTTTCTGTGCGACCTGGGCCTCCCTGGCATACACACCTTCCCCACTTCTGGAACTCTTGCATCAAACAAATATTTTCCAGTGAAGGGGATAGAAATCTATTTCAAAAGGTTGTAACTGATGAAGCGAGTTTATTAGCTCACAAAACTGAAGATCTCAGGAGTATTTAGCTCCAGGTACAGCTGTACCCTGTGCTCTGCGGCTCTTGTCTCTTCTCTCCGTCGCACTGGGACAAGCTTTTCTCTCGGGGGAACCAGCTGGAGTTCCAGTCGGATGGTTCCACCTGCCGAGGAGCTTAATGGTAGGACAATCTCTCTTTCCAGCAGAGTTTCAGCAGAAGTCTTCATGCCTTTGTTGAATCTGATTTGCAAGATCTGACTCACATGCCTGGGTTGGGGGTGGGAGCAAGGAGAGGAAGGCTTCTCATGGACAATCCTCCCCCACCACATAGGCTGAGAATGGGGTAAGCATAGCTCCCCCTTGGAAAAGTCAGAGGCAAACAATGCTGGCAAGCAAAAATAAAGAAGCTTTGGTCATGAACGTGAACCTGGTTTGTCACCCTGTCTCAACTCCTATCAGGATTTTTCTCCCAGTCTCTTTCTTTAACCATGCCATTTTGAACCCTGCTCTCCTGTTTCTTGATAATGTCCCGACAAATTTAATTGCTTTGTGGTCAGTTACTGCAATTACTCTCGTTCTGCTTAGACCATGATTTTGTGAATGTTTTGAAACCTTTTGGGCCTCGTGTGGGCAAGGCCTCCCCTGACGAGCTTACATCTAAGCGCATGAGTGTGGGTGCATGTGTGTGTGAGGCGGTGAGGTAGGGGAGAGAATGGGAGGTCATCCCGTGTGCTGCACCCCCTTCTAGGCTGTAACACCTCCGGAGTCGAGGGTCCAAGAAAGAGAGACAGGGAGAACGCTGGTCCCACTGCACTAGGGGCAGCTGCTGGGGGAGCTGTCCCTGGTGCTGAAACGTTCCCATGAGTGGGGTCTGCAGATGGTGGTCTCTGTGTGGAGACAGAGTGTGGTTTTCTGGGGTGTGGGGCTCACTCTGACTCCAGAAGACTCCACCACTGAGGGTGAGTCACGGACAGTGGTGTCCAGGTCTCCTTGTCACCCCTCTCCTACTGTAGCGTCTCCATGACTCCCGCATCTTCCTCCAACTTCCGTAATCCTTCACCCTGAAGGGTTTCTCTGTGCACAATGAAGGCTGCAGGGGATTGGGATGGGGGAGGGGGCTGCTCCTACTTCCTCATCCAGACACACCACAGTCGGCTTGCTCTGGAATGTCAGCAAGGTTTCTGCCTTCGGGTGCGACATGCCATATCGTTCAAACACCCCCTACCAATTCAACAACCCATATCCTGGTTTCACAAGGACTTTCTTTTTAAAGTATTTATTTATTTTTATTTTAGGTAGAAAACCAGAGAGACAGGTTGAGAGAGACCTTGCATCCTCTGGTTTACTCCGCAAATGTCCTCAACAGCCAGGGTTCCATCCAGGTTTCCCACATGGGTGACAGAGATTCAAGTCCCAGAACCACCACTGTGGGCTGCCGGGAAGCCGAGTCAGGAGCTGAGGAGCTGGGACGTGGACTCAGGCACTCCCATATGGGACACGGGTGACCCTGTGCCCAAAGCCCATCCTGCAAGGACCGTCTCAGGAGGCTCCCCAGCACCAGGGTGGGTCTGCAGGTCTTGCCCCCTCAGCACTGGTCTGACTCCCCACCTGCTGTGCTGTAGCCCCAGGTGTGTGGGTCCACAGCACACTTCCTTGCCACCTGCTGGGCTCCACACTGGGGGAGCAGACCCACAGCTGCTGGGCCACAGCTGCGTCCCCCCCATAGTCTGTTTTTATTTAAAACTTGTTTGCTTATTGTAATTTTCTTGGAGAGAGAGAGAGAGAGAGAGAGAGAGAGCTCTCCCACCTGCTGGATCATCCCCCAAATGCCTGCAGTAGCCAGGACTGAGCCAGGCCACAGTTGGGAGCCTGGACCTGCAACAGCATCTCCCGTGTGGGTGGCAGGGACTGGCTTGCACCTGGCCCCAGCCAAGTTCTCTCTGGCAAGCCCTCCCTTTCCACAGAACCCAGCTCATCCACTTGATTATTCGCTCACCGTCTGCCACCGACCGGGATCCGACTGCCAGGCGCCCAGCCCCCGCCTGCAGCATGGCAACTGTCTTAAATGAGAAGGGACCTCCAGGAGGATGGCACGCTGGCCCCAGACCCTCACTGGGTCACTTCTGTCGTTGGTGAGCTTGTGGGGCTTGGGGGAGGACTGGCCCTGTACAGCTGCCCTTGGGCGTGTGCCTGCCAGTCCAGGCTCTGCCCAGCAGGGGGCGGCTGCTTGTCTCAGGGCTTCTGGGTTCCAGGTCACAAGGTCCTTACTGCAGCTCACCGAAGCCCACCGTTGTCAGCAGTGACACTGACACACCCTCATTCCCATTTCTGCCCCTTTGTCTTTGTCAGATAACAAGGGGTCCTGTGCTCCACCCCCACAAACACTACTTTAAAACACTACTTTTTCATTTTTTAATTTATTTCAAGGCAAAGAGATCTTCCATCTGCTGGTTCATTCCCCAAAAGCCTGTGACAGCCAGCGCTGGGCCAGCCTGGAGTCGGAAGCCTCATCCCCTGGGCAGTGACCCCAGCAGGAAGCTGGGATTGGAGGCAGAGCCAGGACTCAAACCCAGGCCCTCAGATACGAAGTGTGGGGGTCCCAAGTGGCACCTCAATTGCTGTGCCAAATGCCCACTCCCACGTTTATTTTCTGAGTGGGTTCGTGCGTGGAGGAACGAGCTCAATGCCAGCAGTTGAAATTGTTGACTGCGACCCCCTACCAAGTATGGAGCGTGTTCCTGGGTTCCGTGTCCTCTGGGCCCATCCAGGTCCTTCACCGAGACCCAGCGTGAGGTCCAGAGAGACAAGGCTGCGGAGTGGCCAGGCTGGAGCTGCCTGTGTTACTGTTTTAGCGAATGTTGATTCCGACTGAAATTTCAATCCCGGCAGCCGAGAGCCAGGCAGTTGTCAAACTCATGCAGGGCCTGTGCTAATCAGAGTCCCCGGGGGGGACTGCGCTCTCCACTCCCCCCACTCGCTCCGCCCCACACGGAGACGGGAGTCTCTAATCTCACCGGGAGCCCTGTCCCCACGCTCAGCTGCAACCGACTGCGTGGCCCGAGTCTGACAGGGACCTGGAACTGACTGTGACAGGGATGAATCAGCCTTAATGGGTTATTTCAACTCTATGGTGTAGTGTGTGTGCGTGTGTGTGTGTATGTGTGCACATGTGTGTGCGCACATGTGTGCATGTGTGTGCCAGGGGATGAATCAATCTGAACTGGGTTATTTTAACCCTATGGTATAGTATGTGTGAGTGTGTGTGCACATGTGTGCGTGTATGTGTGTACATGTGCATGTGTGTGTCAGGAGATGAATCATTCTCAACTGGGTGATTTAAAGCCTATAGTATAGTGTGGGCATGTGTGTGTACACGTATGTGTACATGTGTGTGTGCATGTGTGTGTCAGAGGATGAGCCAACCTGAACTGGGTTATTTCAACCCTATAATGTATTGTGTCTGCATGTGCATGTGTGTGCATATGTGTGTGTCAGGGCATGAATCCATCTGAACTGGGTCATTTTAAACCTACAACATAGTGTGTGAGTGTGTGCATGTGTGTGTGCATGCAAATGTGCGCATGTCTGTCAAGGGATGGATCAGCCTGAACTGGGTTATTTGAAACCTATGGTGTAGTGTGTGTGTGTGTGCATGCATGTGTGTGTGCATGTGTGTGTGTGTGTGTGATTTGCACACATGTCCAGGCTTCTCCTGGTTTCAGGTTTGGATTTCCAAGGGAGCCCCGGCAGACTCCCCGGTGGCCACTGCCGTCTCGGGACGTGGACTTGGCTGACGAGGACGGCCGGGCCGGACGCGCCTCTCCGCGGACCACAGCCTGCCTTTCGGCAGAGAGGCTCTGACGGGTGGACAGGCAGTGCGCGGTCCCTGCCTTGAAGAACTCTCTTCAGAAGCTCAGGAAATGGGTATTTGAGAAAATGGAATTTGAGACGTGAAAGTGGATTTTTTATGTAACTGGAGACAGCCGGGCTGATCCAAGCATGCAGCTTGTCAAACACTCCAGAGCCTTTGGGTAAACTGTGGACGCACTTCCAGCCTCCGCCGAGATGGAAGCCACTCGTCCGGCTGCCTCTCAGCGCGCACAGGAGCTGGGAGGGACGGCCACAGAGCTCTCCGTGGCTCAGTGGCGCCCAGGAGACGGCTGCTACGTGGACCAGGGCTGGAGCAGATCCACTGCTCACAGGCCGGGGAGCCCTGAGCCGAGCTGGACCCAGAGCCTGGGCCTGGCCGCTCATCTTCGTGCAGCTGGTCGGGGCTCGAGGGGGCCTCAGTGGCTGCTGGTGTCTAGCTGTGCTGCCCCCCGGTGCTGTGCAGAGCTGGGAGGGGCTGCTGGTGTTGGCCGGGGGTTCCAGTGTTGCTGAGGGAGGGTCCTGGAAATCTAATCGGCTTAATTACAGGATGGAAGGCAGGGAGTTGCGACGCACGTGCCGAGGGGGACCCAGATGTCACTTTGAATCCTTCTGCCTCCCAGTAAACTGCTTTCAAGTAGGAAGAAGGAAGTGTTTGAAGCTTAAACCAAAGCAGCTCAGCTGGAAACAGATGTGCTCTGCGACACTATGGCAACGTGAGTGCAGCGCCGAGGGCCGGGCCGCTCTCCTGAGTCCCGGGAGAGCTCGTGTGCAAGGTCAAGTTAGCCGTGCGCGGCGCTTCCTGACAGTGACAGGCAGCCGCGGGAGCGAGGGCACAGTCACACAAGGGGATCGTCGCGAGCCAGCTGCAGGGACCAGCGGGTGTGCAACGTGCTCCATCCACTTGTGCTGGGGGCGCCTGGCAGTGAGGGACGTGGGCACACATACGGACCTGCGTGTGGACCCAGGCATCTGTGCAGGGCGGCCAAAAAGGTCAGGAAATCAGCAAGTTCACCATTTGAGCAAAAGTAACAGGAAACCTTAAATCTTTCTTCTGAGCTGGAAGGCTCAACCCTTCTCTCGGTGACTGGTCCCAACAGAACATGACACCCTACGTGTACAAAGTTTATTCACTTATTTTTATCTACTTGCAAGGCAGAGAGAGAGAGAGCGAAATAGAGAGAGAGAGTGAGCTTCTATCTGCTGGTTTAGTCCCCAAATGCTCCCAATAGCCAGGACTTGTCCAGGCCAAAATCAGGAGCCTGGAACTCAACCCAGGTCTCCCGTGTGAGTGACAGGGGCTGCCTCCCGCGAAGCTGGGTTGGGAGTGGAGCAGCTGGGTGCAAACCCAGGCTCTCTGACGTGCGATGGGGGAGTCCCGGGCAGCAGCTTAGCCCTCTGCACCACAACACCCGCCCAGTGCTCCTGTGTCACAGGGGTGGTGGGCTCTGACCCCCAACACCTGGGGGCACACGGTGCCCCCCAGACTGCCCGTTGAATGGCACTAAGCCACGCAGTCAGTTAAAACAGTACAGTTTGCTAACACTTAATGTGGCGGCACTGAGAGGGCCGAGGCTGAGATGGCCTGGGTCTGCCCCCGGCATCCCGACGTGCGTGCACCTGGGCACAAGTGCGTCCCCTCTGGATGGGACAAGAGCACCTGACGGTGCTGGCCAGCTCTCCCCCAGGATGATGGCCGTGTCCTCTTTGTAAAGAAAGATGTGTTTGTTTATTTGAAAGGCAGAGTTACAGAGAGAGAGAGAGAAATCTTCCGTCTGTCGGGTCATTCCAAAGTCAGGAGCCAGGAGCTTCTTCCAGGTCTCCTGTGCAGGATGCAGGGGCCCAGGGACTTGGACCATCTTCCGCTGCTTTCCCAGGTGCATCAGCCTCGAGTTGGATCTGCAGAGGAGCAGTGGGACATGACCCAGCAGCCAGGGGGATGCTACGTCCCAGCGCCAGCCCCAGCCGGCCATGTTTTTGCTCGTCTTTGATTTCCCTGTGTCCGGCTAGGCCCTTGGCTTATAATGGCTAATAAATAAATAAATAAAAGGCCAAGGAAGGTTCTAGTTTAATATTCAATCAGGCTCCTGAGGCTAACTCTCGCTATGCCCACTTTGTGCGCCCCCCAGGACGTTTGTAAACCTGGAATAACATGGAAGATGCAAGATAAGATACAGCCAGGTTTCCACCTGCCAAACCCAATCTTCATGTAAGTTGCAGGAGATAAGGCCGGGTCTTTATCTGGGAGGCTGCACGGGTTATCAGACCTGAAATACTGCTGGCTCTGTGGCTGCTGGGAGGAGAGACCTGTGCAGACCTCTGCAGAAGCAACAGGGCCCGGGGCTGCGTGCTGGGGCTGCGTGCTGGGGCTGTGGGGGAGGGATGGAGGGAGGGGCCTGGGCCCTGCGGGAACCCAGCCGCCCACTCCAACGGGTGCACTGTGCAGCCAAGGCCGCGGGACACAGCGGGGGCCGGGAGGAGCTCAGGCAGCGGTGGGGGGGGTCACCAGTACCCTCTGGAGGGAGGTGCTCTCTGGCTGCTCAGAAGGTGCTGAGGTGTGGCTCAGGAGTCTGGGGGACCCAGGAGGGAAATTCCTGAGCAGACGGAGCTGGGAATCCAGGGCAGGGAGGGGTAGGTGGCAAGGAAAATGTAGGAGCCCCTCTGCAGGCACGGGACTACCACTGAAGGCACGGGACCCCCACTGTGGGCACGGGACCCCACTGAGGGCAGAGCATGGGACCCGCACTGAGGGCATGGGACCCCCACTGAGGGCATGGGACCCCCCACTGCGGGCACAGGGCCCCCTCTGCAGGCATGGGACTACCACTGCGGGCACAGGACCCCCACCGCGGGCACGGAACCCCACTGTGGGCACGGGACCCCCCCACTGTGGGCACGGAACCCCACTGCGGGCATGGGACCCCCCCACTGCGGGCACGGGACCCCCACTGTGGGTGCAGGACCCCCTCTGCAGGCATGGGACCCCACTGTGGGCACAGGGACCCCACTGCAGGCACGGGGCCCCCACTGTGGGCATGGGACCCCCACTGCGGGCACGGGACCCCCACTGTGGGCATGGGACCCCCCACTGCGGGCACAGGACCCCCCACTGCGGGCATGGGGCCCCCACTGAGGGGACAGGGCCCCCATGGTGGGCACAGGGCCCCCACTGTGGGCACGGGACCCCCACTGTGGGCATGGGACCGGCACTGAGGGCATGGGACCCCCACGGCAGGCACGGGACCCCCACTGTGGGCACGGGGCCCCCACTGCAGGCACAGGGCCCCCACAGCAGGCACAGGGCCCCCACTGTGGGCACGGGACCCCCACTGTGGGCATGGGACCTGCACTGAGGGCACGGGACCCCACTGCAGGCACAGGGACCCCACTGAGGGCATGGGACCCGCACTGAGGGCACGGGGCCCCCACTGCAGGCACGGGACCCCCACATCGGGCACGGGACTGCCACTGCGGGCACAGGGACCCCACTGCAGGCACAGGACACCCTCTGCAGGCATGGGACCACCACTGCAGGCATGGGACCCCACTGTGGGCACAGGGTCCCCTCTGCAGGCACGGGACCACCACTGTGGGCACGGGACCCCCACTGTGGGCACGGGACCCCCACTGTGGGCATGGGACCTGCACTGAGGGCACGGGACCCCACTGCAGGCACAGGGACCCCACTGAGGGCATGGGACCCGCACTGAGGGCATGGGGCCCCCACTGCAGGCACGGGACCCCCACATCGGGCATGGGACCCCACTGTGGGCACAGGGACCACACTGCAGGCACAGGACACCCTCTGCAGGCATGGGACCACCACTGCAGGCATGGGACCCCACTGTGGGCACAGGGTCCCCTCTGCAGGCACGGGACCACCACTGTGGGCACGGGACCCCCACTGTGGGCACAGGACCCCCACTGCAGGCACAGGGCCCCACTGTGGGCACAGGACCTCCACTGTGGGCACGGGACCCCCACTGCGGGCATGGGACCTCCACTGTGGGCGCAGGACCCCCACTGCAGGCCTGGAGATGCCGGCCAGAGGCGTGGCCTCACGATGACAGGTCCTGTCCCATCTGAAAGCCAATGGACAACTGAGCGCTAAGCCAGGGGTGGCTGCAGACTGGGACATGGAGCTGAACTGAGCCAGTGGTGGGAACACAACATTGGGGCCCCGTGGGTGTGGCCGCCCTGAGCAGACGAGGAGAGGGGCTGAGGGTGGAGAGAGGCGTGGGCACGGAGCAGCCACGGGGCCCCAGGAGGCATGGACTCTCGTGGAGCTGACGGGAGTCCAGGGCCACAAGGATGGCGGTGGCGAGAGGAAGAGGGGCCCAGGCGGGGCTGGGCAGGGGGCCAGGTCAGGCTCTCACCAGGAGTGCAGCGCCTGTCACAGGGAGGGGGGGTCTGGGAGGAGAACGGGTTCATGTGGGTGCTGAAATGTCCACTGGGGGTGACGGTGGCAGGAAGTGACCTGTGGGGGCAGACGGAACAGCAGGGAAGCATTGGCAGAGTCTGGGTGAGCAAAAGAGGTGGCTTGGACTAGGCCGAGGTTGTCGCGAAGGTGACGTGGGGCAGAAGGATGAGTGACAGGTGGCCGGGCAGAGGGCACCCCAGGAGGGACAGCAGCCTTCGGGGGTGACTCTGGGCCTCTGGTTGAGAGTTTGACCAGGAGTCGGATCTCCAGGTGTGACGGAGAAGGCGGCATGCAGGTGAGGGGCGGGTGAGAGGCAGGCTGAGGACCCACGGCCCAGTCCTGGCTTCGAAGTGCCCAAGAGATGGCAAGCAAAACACACAGGGGGACTTCCACAGGTTCATGGGAAAGTGGGATTAAAATATAAGTTTGTTTTGGTGCCAGATAGTGAGATCTGGGGCCAGTGTCGTGGCATAGCAGGTAAAGCCGGCAAGGCACTGGGAGTCCATGTGGGCACTGGTTTGTGTTCCGACTGCTCCACTTCTGATCCAGCTCCCTGCTCATGGCCTGAGAAAGCAGCGGAAGATGGTCCAGGAGTTAGCAGGGAGCTGGATCAGAAGTGGAGCAGCCGGGACACAAACCAGTGCTCACGTGGGAGACCTGGATGAAGCTCCTGGCTCCCGACTCCAGCTTGGCCCAGACCTGGCCATGGAGGCCACCTGGGAAGTGGCCACCTGGGAACCAGCAGATGGAGGACCTCTCTCTTTCTGTGTAACTCCCACTTTCAAATAAAAAATAAATAAACCTTTAGAAAACAGTAGGGTCCGCGCAGATGGTCCTCGCGACGTGCACTGGGACTCCTCCTGTTTCCGGAGCCATGTGGAGAGAGGGGTTTTTGGTGGGGATTAAAATACGGATTTGTTGTAATCAGGATATTTTGCAAGGCCCTGGGGTGAGATTGTCACCAGGGTTATGGAGAAGGAACGAGACCCTGAGAAAGACCGGGGCCAGGAAACCAGGGGGCGCCCGTGGGCATGGCAGAGAAGGGGGAACACGAGAGACATCTGCTCCCCAAGGAGGAGCGGGGCTGGGCGGGGGGAGGGCTGTGTCCTGCACTGGGTAACTCTGCTAGGGGGCCACGTTCCCACTCCACGGAGAGAATCCGGGGAGAAGGTGGGAGACAGAGGGTGCCCACGCCACTCCCCAGGGTGTGGCCAGGAAGGAAGTGAGAGCCACAGGACAGGCACTATCACCATTGTTAGTAAGAAGCGGCTGCCAGAGCGCATTTTATGGGGAACGGTCAGATGGAGACCACTGAGGGGCGCAGAGAGGGACCTCCTGTGTGAAGACTCCCCAAGTTGGGGGAGGGGCACGCCCACTCTGTAAGGGAGGGGGAGGAGCAGCGGAGACCCCAGCTTGGCAGAAAGGGTGTGGGGGGCGCTGCCGGGGAGCAAGGCCGTCAGGAATGGGTGTGCGGTGGATGCCACGGAGCGTGGGGAACGGCAGCTGAGCACGGGGCTTCGTGGTCACTGAGCTAAGGGCCAGCCCTGCCTCCGCCAAGGTTTGCCGTCGGGGATCTTAGGGAGCCGGCTGTCCCCCAGCCCCGGCATGTGCCTGCCTCGTGGCCCAGGGTGGCGGGGCTGGTCATTCCCAAGCCGGATCCTGTCCCAGCCGTCGGGAAGGGAGGCATCTGTCGCGGGGCAGCCCGGGGTCCAGGCAGGAGTGGAGAGAGGGGCGGCTTCAGAGGAGGCGTGTCCAGGGCAGGGGCTGCTGTGGAGGAAAGCCCTTGGCGAGAGAATCTGAAGCCACACTTGGCAAACGGTCCTGATGACAGCCCAGCTGGGCCAGCCCCTCAAGGTCACCCCCAAATAAACACACAGCCCAAGTGCAAGCCGCCCCCCACGCCAGCCCCGCTGAGCCCCTTCTGGCCTGCACACACCTGGTGCCCTCCAGCCATCCTTGGGCTGCGCTGGCGGCCGTCCAGGGCTTCCGCGTCTGATTCATCCACAGACACCAGCCATGCCTCCCACACCTGGGAAACCGACACCACCTGAGACCCATCCCCAGCGCAGCTCTGCCAGCCAAGTCCTGTGGTCTCCGGCTCGGGTTCTTCCGCCAGCCCGGCTGTTAAAATCTGAAATCATCTTTATTGCCGTGCGCATTTTACCAGCTGCCTGAGACTGATCCTACCTCCACGCGATTAGCAGGTGATGAATGGGTCTCTTCTTCCCCCAGAGGATTATTGATGCCACAGAGAGGGGGAACATTCCAGAAGATATGGCATCCACAGCCACAGTGGAGTAGCCTTGTAAAGATCAATCCATAGCAGTAAAAACAAGGTCTATAAAAGCCACAGGCACAGGAGACGGAGTGGCGGGAGTTACGGCTGGAGGACCGGTCGGCTTCCCGACGGGGAGAGGCGCAGCTGGCCGTGCCCCTGAGCCCTGGTTGTGCCCTGGCAGCTTGCGCACGGAGCCGGTGTTAGCGCCGAGAGGGCCAGAGCCGGCGATCCGGGGGAAGCTGCCTGCCAAGCACGGCAGTGAGACGGGAACCCGCTCTTGGCAGCTATTGGATTGTGTCTGGCCAGGGGTCAACCGATTCTATGCAGGTTAAACAGAAGGTGGATTTAGGAGGGGCTCGGCAGGACCTCACAGCTGTGTGACCCAGATTCGGGGCAAGTCGGATGTGATGAACAGCGGTGTTTGTGCGGAGCGCGCCGAGGCTGGATCGAGCCTGGGTTGGCTCCGTTTGTTTATTTTTACTGTTTGGTTGTAAACATGCATAAAACCTTCAATCTAGTGGGAGTTTGGAGCAGAAGTGTGGAACGCGCCCTGCATGTGGCGCGGGCGGGGCCACGGCCACAGCTGCTCAGGTCCTTGGTGACTCCTTGCCGCCAGGCACCAGTGATGTGGGCAGGCACACAGGACAAAATTGATCAGGTTTGAGAGCCGGAAGACCACGCCTTCACCACGCCCCTGTGTGACCTCACGCCCCACCTGGCCACACCTGTGCGCCCGCCCACCTGCCAATCAGGCTAATTAACCACTCCCCTTCGGAAGTGGATTAAAGGCCTGGAACACGGTGTGCCCGGCCTTTGCTGCCTTTTGCCCTGGACCCGCTTGCTGCCCCTTTGCCTGCGGGCCACCCCCGGCCATGCATCCCGGCGTGCGTGCCCCTCCCGTGGCTGCCCCTGGTGCTCCGTGTGGATCCAGATTTCTCTCTCTCTCCTAGATAGAGTCCTCACTCTCCTGTGCATTTCCCCCACTGAATAAAAACCTTAAACCCTATCATGCTGCCTTGTTTATTTGTGCCAGGATTCAGAATTCTCTGAACGTTACACAAGAACCCACAGGCTTATTAATATTCCCAATTGGTACCATCAATGGCACGCCATACTCCGATATTATTTGTCACCCCAGAAGGGAATTCTAAGGGGTCTGTGTCCGATAACTCGGGGTCTGTCCTGCTTGGAGACCCCCTCACCCTGGACCCGGATGTGACTTCCCATCGCCCTGTGCACCCCCAGACCCCAGGGGACGGCACTTTGTCCTCCTCAAGTCCAGACGTCCCGACACCCTGTCCTTTGAAACGGCCTCTGCCCCGCCACTGTCGTGACTCAGATCTCCAGCTGCTCGTTCATTCCAGTGCCGCATACGATCCTGGGGCCGGATCTTTGCCTGGCTGATCTCTGGGATTCCCGGAGCATGATGTCCCGTGCCAAGGAGGCCCCAGGTGTTCACCCCGGGTTTGCTGAATGAGCAAGAAGACGATGGCCAGGCGGGGTTTCGGTTTGCTACGTCCTCCCAGGGACACGATGCTCCCGGGTCACCCCGGCTGCCCCTGTGAGCGTGGTAGGCGACCGACACATTGCGCAAACCCGGCCAGAGCAGCCGCCAGTCGGTCAGTCAGGTCTGCAGACATCCATCAGCGCAGTCACTCATCACCATTTAATACAACGCGAACACTCGAGAGGCCTGTGGGTAATGACAGGGCGAACATGCACAGGGTTCCCTCCCCACCCGTAATTCACTCTTGCGACGAATACTCTGCTTTTGTGATATTTTTCCTTCTCCCCATTCATCACCCGCCTTGCTGGGGAGCGATCATTGCCATGTGGTGTGGATTTGGTCTCCTGGCCCAGCACGGCCCCTGACGACTGTAAAAGGGGTAAACTGGGACGCTCCACACGGAGCTCAAACCAGGCCTCAGTTCTGCCACTCTTCCCGGAGGCTGTGACCTCGCCCATACCGCCACGCCCCGGAGGCTGTGACCTTGTCCCAGAGGCTGTGACCACGCCCATACCACCACGCCCCAGAGGCTGTGACCTTGCCCATACCGCCACGCCCCGGAGGCTGTGACCTTGTCCTGGAGGCTGTGACCACGCCCATACCGCCATGCCCCAGAGGCTGTGACCCCGCCCCCTGCTGCCACGCAGCAGACGCCTGGTGTTTGTTGATTGAGTAAGTGACGCTGTGTGTTCCTTCAGCCTAGAGTCAGGGTCTCCCCAGACCCTTCCCAGCGTGAGGCTGCCCGCCCCCCAGCAGGAAGGGAGTTTCGGCTGAGTTTTTATTGTAACCCTGGCACAGCAAATTACACAGCGCTCTGTAGGTGCTTGATAAATTTGTGCTGAACAAAGAAATCAATAGACATATCCTTTAGGGAGGCAACCAACAAACTGTCCCAATATTAAGACTCAAAGAAATGAATGTTCTGCTGTTAAAGTGACAAGGGCCTCTGTGTCTCCATTAGCTGAAGACGGCCGTCTTGGCGTCCGGAGAGCACGGAGCGGTGAGTAGCGAAGGGGGCTCTCACGGAAGGAAGCTTCCCTGGAGGCCACGGGGAGGCACCGCGGGGCAGGGGCGATGGGCGAGGCTCCCCGAGGCATGGAGGGGACACGGGAGCGGAGGTCACCTCCCCTCGGACTGCCCGGCACTCTGTGTCTCCCCCTAGGCACACCGTGTCGCGCTGAGAGCTCGTTTTCCATGATGGACGGAGAGTCCACTTCCTTGTTGTCCTTTGACGCACGTGGTTGCTCGGTGCTGTAGGAACCAACATCCTGCAAGTCCAATCTAGCGTCACGGAACCAGGGAGACTGGAGCCCATGGCCCGGCTCTCAGCCCCCAGGCAGGGCAACCGTCCAAGCAAGGCCTCCCTCCCACGGGACCACAACCCTATTTGCTCCCAGGTAAACCCCCGCTGAGCTTGAGAAACACCTGAGTGCTTTTGGAGGGTGATCAGAGGGGGGCCGGCGCTGTAGCGTGGGTTCATCCTCCACCTGCAGTGCCGGCATCCCATATGGACGCCGGTTCGAGTCCCAGCTGCTCCACTTCCGATCCAGCTCTCTGCTGTGGCCTGGGAAAGCAGTGGAAGATGGCCCAAGTCCTTGGGCCCCTGCACCCACGTGGGAGACCCGCAAGAAGCTCCTGGCTCCTGGCTTTGGGTGGGCCCAGCTCCAGCCATTATGGCCATTTGGGGAGTGAATCAGCCATTTGTCGCTCCCTCTCTCTACAACTCTGCCTCTCAGGTAAATAAATAAATCTTTAAAAAAAAAAGAAGAGGAAGAAGAAGAAGAGGAGGAGGAGGAAGAAGACGAAGAGGAGGAATCAGAGCACCCAGCAGCGGGGGGAGCCGTGCCTCCTACCACGAGGCAGACCGGCGCCCTCTCCACTCCCAGGGAGCTGGGCGGTGCCAAAGCCTGGAGCCGTCTCTGACTACCTGTCCGTCACCCAGAGGGGAAAGCTGGCGGTGTTCAAACTTCAGTCACAAGAGACTGAGGAGTAGAACCTACGACGCACGGAGAAAGGACTGAAACGGACGGAAAGCTGTGTAGATGGCAGAATCTGCAGCCAAGTGCGGGAAACCAATTAGAAGCCCACAGGACGCTCAACAAGTAAGACGTGGGAGACACAAAGAGCGACGCATCGGGAACGTCCAGAGAGCAGACCTGCTGTGTCAGAGATAAAAAGTCCACCGGATGGAATAAACGTAAAATCCATTACAGGAGCGGAAGCTGGTGCACTTGAAGCCGGCGACACAAGCCGTCCAAAATGAGATTCGCAGAGAAGAAAGGAAGGAGAAGCAGAGGGCATCAGTGGACCACAAGTCAGCTGTAAGTGGCCCTGAGACATCTCCAGCTGGAAGCCCTGAAGATAGGAGAGAGACAGATGAAAAAGAAAACATTTGAAGAAACACAGTTAAAAATGTTCTCCACACTTGATGAAAAATTTAAACTCAAAGAACCATGAAGCGCAACAAACTCAGGAAAATAGCAGCACAAGACGCGTACTGATGGGGCTGGCGCTGTGGTGTGGCGGGTCAGGCCGCCGCCTGCAGTGCTGGCATCCCACATGGGCACTGGTTCGAGTCCCGGCTGCTCCACTTCTGATCCAGCTCTTTGCTGTGACCTGGGAAAGCAGTGGAAGATGGGCCAAGTCCTTGGACCCCTGTGCCTGCGTGGCAGACCTGGAAGAAGCTCCTGGCTCCTGGCTTTGAATCAGTCCAGCTCCATCCACTGTGGCCATTTGGGGAGTGACCCAGCAGACAGAAGCCCTCTCTCTCTGTAACTTTGGAATAAATAAACAAATAAATCTTTTTTTTTTTTTTTTTTTTTTTTTTTTTTTTTTTGACAGGCAGAGTGGACAGTGAGAGAGAGAGACAGAGAGAGAAAGGTCTTCCTTTGCCGTTGGTTCACCCTCCAATGGCCGCCGCTGCAGCCGGCGCACCGCGCTGATCCGATGGCAGGAGCCAGGATCCAGGTGCTTTTCCTGGTCTCCCATGGGGTGCAGGGCCCAAGCACCTGGGCCATCCTCCACTGCACTCCCTGGCCACAGCAGAGAGCTGGCCTGGAAGAGGGGCAACCGGGACAGAATCCGGCGCCCCGACCGGGACTAGAACCCGGTGTGCCGGCGCCGCAAGGTGGAGGATTAGCCTATTGAGCCACGGCGCCGGCCAAATAAATCTTTTTTTAAAAAAAAGTATATAAACAAATAAATAACACATCTTTTTTTTAAAAAAAAAGAAGTATATTGACTAAAGAAGCTAAGTTAAAGGATGCTGTACCAGAATCAAGTTGTTCAGAAAACGTGGTAAAGAAAAAATGAAAATCACTCAGAGAAAGAAGCAGACACACTGTGGGAGTCGGAGCCCCGAGCTTGCTAAATGCCGGTTTCGCTTCTGTACTCTGGCTGCTTGCTTGCCTGCTGTAGTGCCACAACAGGCCTCCTCCTGGACCAGGAAGGGGGCAGGCTCCTTGAGAACAAAGAAAGTGAGCTCCCCTGGGATTCATGGCTTCCTGCCCCACCAGCTCCCCTGGGATTCATGACCTCCTGCCCCCCCACCTGCTCCCCTGGGATTCATGACCTCCTGCCCCCCCCAGCTCCCCTGGGATTCATAACCTCCTGCCCCCTCCAGCTCCCCTGGGATTCATGGCCTCCTGCCCCCCCAGCTCCCCTGGGATTCATGACCTCCTGCCCCCACCAGCTCCCCTGGGATTCATGACCTCCTGCCCCCCCCCACCTGCTCCCCTGGGATTCATGACCTCCTGCCCCACCAGCTCCCCTGGGATTCATGACCTCCTGCCCCACCAGCTCCCCTGGGATTCATGACCTCCTGCCCCACCAGCTCCCCTGGGATTCATGGCCTCCTGCCCCCTCCAGCTCCCCTGGGATTCATGACCTCCTGCCCCCCCCACCAGCTCCCCTGGGATTCATGACCTCCTGCCCCACCAGCTCCCCTGGGATTCATGACCTCCTGTCCCACCAGCTCCCCTGGGATTCATGACCTCCTGCCCCCACCAGCTCCCCTGGGATTCATGACCTCCTGCCCCCACCAGCTCCCCTGGGATTCATGACCTCCTGCCCCCACCAGCTCCCCTGGGATTCATGACCTCCTGCCCCACCAGCTCCCCTGGGATTCATGGCCTCCTGCCCCCTCCAGCTCCCCTGGGATTCATGGCCTCCTGCCCCACCAGCTCCCCTGGGATTCATGACCTCCTGCCCCACCAGCTCCCCTGGGATTCATGACCTCCTGCCCCACTAGCTCCCCTGGGATTCATGACCTCCTGCCCCCCCCTCCTGCTCCCCTGGGATTCATGACCTCCTGCCCCCCCAGCTCCCCTGGGATTCATGGCCTCCTGCCCCCCCAGCTCCCCTGGGATTCATGGCCTCCTGCCCCACCAGCTCCCCTGGGATTCATGACCTCCTGCCCCACCAGCTCCCCTGGGATTCATGGCCTCCTGCCCCCCCCACCAGCTCCCCTGGGATTCATGACCTCCTGCCCCACCAGCTCCCCTGGGATTCATGGCCCGATGCTTCCCGCCAGTGCCCCCCCCCGTGCCATCCCCTTTGTGTGTTGTTCCCGCCACATAACGCATACAGCCTTTACGTTTAAATGAACCAATGAACATGTTAGTTCCCAATGCCTTGCCATATAGAGAACAAGAAGGTAACCTACCTAGGGGGTGACCTGCACCCTTGTAAGTGTGAGGCTATGAAAACCTCTCTTACGCAAATGAGGGGCCTTTTGCCTGTGCCCTGCTAAAGGGCTGTGTGCGGGTGGGGGGTCCCAGCCGGCTGGTAACAAACCTCTGCTTCTGCATCCGCGACTGTGCCTTGTGCATTGACTGGGGAATTCGGACTCAACAACACGTGGGCAGGAGTCAGGGAGTGATGACAGCGGAGTCCTGTCAATCACAGGAAAGCAAGGAGCCCGCGGAGCGGCATCACGGAAGGTCCCGCCCTGGAATGATTTGCCCCGTGAGACCCTGACCCTGAGCTCTGCACTCTGAAAGGGCTCATCCCCAGCAGACCCCCAGCAAAGAGGACATCTCAGGGCAGACGGAAGCCGGCACTCGATGGAGGTCTGGATCCCCCCAGAGATGAAGAGCAAGGAAGGAAACCGTGTGAGTTAGCGTGCGCTTGTGTTACCTAAGAGAACTGCCCTAAACACCATGGCCATGTATTTTACAGTTACAGACTAAGATACACACGTCAACAGCATCACGGCCAGGAGGGGGCGATGCGAGCAGTGTCTTACCTCGAACCTGGCACCCGGGGCTCAGAAACACACCCAAAGCAGACTACTTAAATGCTTGGGAGTGAAGTGTCACGGCTCATGGGATGACAGTACGCTGAGAAGAATTCATTCAAGACAAGGTAAACACAGAGGAAATGGGAAAGAACAGCACAAATACAAAAAAAAAGGAAAACCAGCAAGTTGCTGGATTTGAACCCAAGCATTTCAATGATCCTATTAAATGTAAATGGCTTAAACACCCAAATTGAAAGGCAAGGATCGTCATGCTAAGGACGGAATGTCTGAGCCCCTCGCCAGCTCATGCTGAGGTCCCAGCTCTCAATGCAACGGTGCTGGGAGTTGGAGCGTTTAGGGGTCGTTTAGGGGTCGTTTAGGGGTCGTTTGGGTCTGGAGGGTGGAGCTCCCCTGACTGGCGTTAATGCCCTTATAAAAGGGTCAGAGGAGCTCCCAGCCCTTCCTTCTATGTGCGGACACAGAGAGAACCAGAAGGGGCCCCACCCGGCCCCCACCATGCTGGCCCGGTCTCAAGGTTCTAGAACCATGAGGAATAGGTCTCTCTTGAGGCCTGTGCTGTGGCAGCTCAAACATGCTAAGGCGGCAAAGACCTAACAGTCAGCTGCCCGCGAGAGCCCCTGCGGCCATCGAGACATGGACAGGCTGAAGGCCAGAGGGTGGAGGAGGACGTGCTCGGCTAACCCGGATCACAGCAGGACGCGCTGGGTGCTGTGTGAGCTCACGGAAAACGGAACTCAGAGATTCACTGACTTTGGTGTAAAAATTGTTGGAATCCGCGTGAGCCTCTACTTGCAGCACCGGCATCCCATACAGGCGCCAGTTCGAGTTCTGACTTCTCCTCTTCCCATCCAGCTCTGTGCTGTGGCCTGGGAAAGCAGTGGAAGATGCCCAAGTGCTTGGGTCCCTGCACCTGCATGGGAGACCTGGAAGAAGCTCTGGGCTCCTGGCTTCGGATCTGCCCAGCTCCGGCCATTGAGGCCACTGGGGAGTGAACCAGCGGATGGAAGACCTCTGTTCTCTCTCTCTCTCTCTCTCTCTCTCTGTAACTGCTTCTCAAATTAAAAAAAAAAAAAGTGAAGTCATTAGAACCCTACTGGTTCCCTACTCCTGCAGGTTCTAACTTAATTTGCCGGGGGTGGTGGTGGGGGTGGGGGTGGGGGGTTGGGGTCAAAGTGTCCCCTTTAAAGATCCTCGGGCTGCAGCCCAGCTCCAAATCGACCGTGTCATCCCGCAGCCCCCAGCTCGCAAGGACGTCATCGGAGTCCAGCGCTGGCAGAAGAGCCCATCTCTGTGAGCAGAAGAGTCCAGGCTGCAAACGCACACACAGAGACGCAGCAGAGGGGGTCGCCTGCCGGCTGCAGAGACAGCCCTCGCCCAGCACCGCTCCTGCCGGCTCCTCTGTTTGGGGCTTGACCCCCAGCACTGGGAGAAAACACATTTCCAGTGTGTGGCATCCAATTACGGCAGGCAGGAGGGTTCTGCAAGCTGTCCAGGAGGTTGTCACGAGTGGCCAGGGCTGTGACACGCGGCAGGAAGGCCCGTGTCTGGTCGGCGCTGCTGAAATGCAAGTGCTGACCCCGAAGCAAGACTCTCTGGACCCTCTCGGGATTTCCATCCTCCTGCTGTGGCCACACACACGGCCTCTAAGCAGAACGGTGCGGGCTGTGCCGGGCGGGTCGCTGGCCGTAGCAGAGCCCGAGACGTATAGAAGGAGGAGAATGGCGGCTTCCTAGCCTGATTCCACAGCCTCGCACGACACGAAGGCGCGTGTCTCACCTGAGCGTGGGGCTGCAGCAGGCCATGTCTCTCCTGATGGGCTGCATTATAGCGAATTCTGGGGTGTTCTATTTATTTATCTTTTTATGCTTACAAAGTAAAACCCAACCAGTAACTTGTACGGGGACGGCTGAATTATTCTGAAAACATCCAGGCATCCAAAATGCTAGCAGCGAACGCGAGTCACAGAAGGAAGGCAGGTTCCACGCGAGCCTTCCAGCCAAGAGTGATAATTAGTTCATGCTCCATAAAACTGGGTTTTAATTAAATATGCCTTTGAATAGGAAAGAGCTTTATGAAGTGTAGTGGATATAGAACGTTTTCCAAATGGCGCTGGTTATAGCCAGAGAAATACCCCATCTACTCGAGAAGTTGAAAAAGCAGCCGAGGTTTTGAAGAATCCCACGCAATCTTGCACAGAGAATCCCACGGCAGAGTGTGCATTTGCCGAAGCGAGCCCTCTTTATCCTGCTCCGTGGCCAGCGCTCAGCGCGTCTTGCGGGGAGCTGCTCCAGCGTCCGTCCACCCTGCGTCTTGTACCTTGTCGGTTCCACTTCGTCTCCAGCAAGCCTCTGACACGCGGTGAGCCCGCGGCGGGCGTCTGGCTCCGTGAACTTGGAGGGAGTGGAACTTTCCTACGCGGCCAAGCCCTTCAGTAGGAAGGGTCGGCTGGAGGGGCGTTAGTGGCTGCCGCTTTAATATTTCATGTACAAAAAGCACCGTTTGTCACCCAGGTGCCTGGTAGCTCAGACGGCTCCCGATGGCGAAGGCCCTAAATGAATTTTTAATGACAGAACATGGTGTCTCTGCAGAGCTGGAAGCGGCAAGTGGGGCCGGCCGCCTCCATCACGCGCATCTGTCGGCCTCCATATGTGTCTCCCGTGCGTGCGGAGAGGTGATCCTCCCTGGGCCCCGCAGCTGTGCCGCTCCATTTGGCGGCTCCGGCAGCGCTGCTGCGAATCCTAATGGCAACCAAGCACGGGGCTCTGCAGCCGCACGAGGTTCGCTTCCTGTGGCTGCAGGTTCCCATGCCAGGCGGCTGACGGTCTGTGGACGAGAGGCAGACGCGTGGAAGCAGCTCGGGTCTGGAGGCCAGCATGATGTCCACCCTGTGGCTTCTGATGGCGACCAGGGACCCTGAGAACCGGGTCCTGCTCTGGCATCTCAGCCGCTGGCCAGCTCAGGGCCACAGAACTCAAAGACAAAAGAGAAGTCGGACACCTAAGCGTCAGCAAGGAGTTTCTTTTAAAATTCAAAATTCATTTGTCAGTGCACTTCCTGCCTGGCAAATCGCTCAGGCCCATTCATACCACACACAATGCAGTCCTAAAAGCATCTATTTGCTGTGACAAAGCCCGAGATTCACCGCTTCAGGCCCTGAATAAACTGTAGCCTGCCCCCCCCCCCCCCAGGCAGTGCTCCCGCACTAACAGGCACTGCAGTTGCAGCCACAGGCTGAATGGACGGTTCTTATGGTAATTAGTTAAAGACCTGACGGAAACAACCAGAAACAATGTCTTCCGCGGGAATGCGTCACTCAGACCTCCGCCTTCATTAACACAGGAACGACCCATTCTTGGGGAAATGGTCTCTGTGATTTCTGCACGGGGTGGGGCTGGCAGCTGAAGCCACTGCTCCCCTCGTGGGCACCCCGCCCCCCAGTGTTATCTGCTGGCCTGGCCGCAGGCTTTCTCCTGAGACCCCCGAGGAGGCCCATGTCCTCGGCCTCTCCTTGGCCTCCTTCCTGCACTGTGACGTCTCCATGACATCACACCGCAAGCGGTCCGTGCCTCGACTCCCCGGGCCCTCTTCCCCGCCCAGAGGCCCCGCGGGCTGCCCCTGCCCTCATTGCCCGCTGCTCTCCTGCCCGGTGGCCCAGCCTCCTCTCAGATCCTGGGCTCCGCTCAGTCTCCCTTCCCCCTCCTTTCCCGGCCAGCCCTGCCTCCTGGTCTTCTCCTGAGCTCGTGGGCTCGCTGGGCTCCCGCCACTTCTCTGACCCCCGTCTCATGTAGCTGGGACCCCAGAGGCAGCTCAGGCCCCGAGGCTCAGCGGAGAACGGCACAGCTCGTGAGGTCGGCCCGTGCAGGACGCGTGATGGTAGAAGACCCCCGGGTGCGAGAAATTCCCGCAGGGCAGAGTTCCTGACCGCTGTCACCCTTTGGTGTCTGTGGGGAACTCGGGCTGGGACCCCCAACAGAAACCGAGGCCTGTGGGTGCTCGAACCCTCCCCGAAACAGCGGGCTGTCTTCATACCACCACACACATCCTCCTGCACGCTTCGAATGCCTATGATAAAGTCAGTGCTGCTCAAACCGCCATCCTGCTGTGTGGCCCGTGGAGTAAGGACTAGGACACAAAGTCTGCACGTTGTGCACCCCCCCTTGGCTGAGCCTAAGGATGTCACCAGCCCACGGCACTCACCGGCACGCCCCAGGGCCAGCAGCCTCAGGTGCAGCCTTGTAGCTTCTCGGCTCAGCCACTGTTGCCCTCGGCAGGTGGGTGTGGTGGTCAGCGCAGGAGAGAAGGAAAACAAAGCGCAGTTCTGGAGCGGGTTCTGTCCCGTGTGGGAATGGAGAGGAGATTCCAGCAGCGGGGCCCACACAGGGAGGTGTTGTGAGCTCCTGAGCGGGGTGCAGATGGAGGAGGGCTTCTCAGCCTCACCCCGGGGCCAGCATGGCAGCGCCCAAGGAAGGAACTCTTCCTGTGGCCTTCAGAGAGTCCTCCCGACCCCCAGACCCGAGGGAAGGCGCCTGGCAGCTGTGAGCCCGAAGCAGGCAGGAGAGGACGCCCTTGAGCTAAGCCAGACACCTGCCTTGCTCCACTGGAACCATGCGAGGGCGCAGCGATCTCATTCGGATCCGAGTGGCTGCGAGGGCCGAGCCACACAATGCCGGTGATGAGCAGGGATGAGCGGCCGTGTGGTGCCCGGGCCACACGCAGGTGCAGGGGTGTGGGAACCCGTTCTCTCTCTCTCTCTGTGGACGTGGTGGCTTTGCGACTTGGGTACCGGCACTCCTGCCCCGCGATCACCCTTCTGTGTGCACATCTGCAGTGAGGCCGGGCTGTTAGTGAACTCAGGCTGCGACCCCACACGGCAGGCTTAGTGTTCGGGAAACACACGTATTAACTAACGACACGCGTGACGAGGGAAGATGGGTTAGTATCCTGCACGTCGGTCATCGTCCCAAATAGGAGCGTTCCTGCAATCGGTACAAATCGTGCAAATAACCCAACGAGTACACGGTTGGAAAATATGGTAGAAATTTCTATGAGCAAACTCAGAAAGCAAAACACGTAGGAAAACACTGCCTCGGTCTGTTTGGGCCACTGTAAGAAAACACCTTCCACCAGCGGCCCATGGGCTGCAGAAACCGATTCCTCACAGTTCTGCAGGCTGGAAGCCCAAGGTGGAGTCCGACCCGTGGCGAGAGCCCGTTTCCTGGTCAATCACTGGCGCCCTCCAGCTGGGTCCTCCAGGGCAGAAGAGGTGTCTCTGGTTCCCAAGGGCCCAACCCTCAGGTCCTCCCAAAGACGCCATGTGGGAATAGCATCGCTTGGGGGCGGGGATCCAGTCTGCACGTGGCATCGTGGACGTGCACATGTGGTGGAAGCTGGGCCTCGTCTGCAGCCTGGCACCGACTCGTCCCACACTGAGACGACGCCCTGCACCCGTCACAGGCTGGAGAGAGGAACAGCCCAGGCTTGACAAGAAAGAGCGCACGGTGGAGCTCTGCTTGGGCCTGATGGGGGGACCCCGTGAGCGCACGTCTCAAGCTGCTATGCTGGAGATCACTGGGGCCTCTTCACCCCCAGTTCCAGCAGAACTCAGTGAGGCTGGGGGACTGGGAACCACCGGACGGCCACCAGCAGGACCAGGAGCCCCTGCCGCGTGTGGCTCCGGGGCAGGATGGCATCTGGGAGCGTCCACCGTACTGACGGCTAATACCAGACCCGAATCTCAGCAGGCGAGCAAGAACACGCGTGCGTGGAAGAGAAAAATCGAATGTCAAAGGGGGATTTAAATCACTATTAATCCCAGGTCCCAGGAATAATTGCATTAACCTTTAGGTGCCATTTCTCTCTGTCTTTGTGTGTGTGTGTGTGTGTGTGTGCAGCTCGTATTTGTTTTCTCAAGATGAGGCTGAGGGGCTGGTGGGTGTCTACTCCGCGGAGGGTTCCCGTCACCCCCGTCTCCCTCCCGGCGCGGTTGGTATCTGCAGGGGCAACCATGCGATGGCTGCTTGATGGACTCTGGGGTCCCAAGTCTTCATGTCTCAATTGAACTGTGTCTGCACCGGGAGTGATTTTCCACCATGGGGCAGTGGTCACCGTGAGTTCAGAGATAAGAAACCGCTGAATTAATTCCCTAAATCCCCACTCGCTTTTCGGCTAGATTAGAGGTGAATTAAAAGAGTGAAAGCAGAACAGCCGCGCGATGGAATCTGTGTGACTGATGTGGGGGCAGGGAGGGGAAGGAAGAAAGTTAATTGTGTCTAAAAATCCCGAGGCCGGGACGCGTTGTGACTGCAACGCGGAGCTTGGGTCCAGCTTCCTGGCAGGCGAGAGGACCTGGCTCACGGAGAGCTCGCTGCTTCCATCAGCTCCCCAGTGCAAAGACGCCCGGTACTAAGACTCCCGGTGCTAAGACGCCTCTTGGCAGCTGCCTGCAGGTGCACACGTTGTCAGGGGGCCGCCACCGCCGCCATGATCCGTCCTGCCAGCCCCGGTGTTCCAGATCAGAAGCGTGATTGTTCCTCTACTGACCTTGAGGCCCATCGAGGACAGAGTGAACCTTGTCATTTATTTGAAGCAGCTGGGACGTGCAGGAGAAGCAGGCGGGCTCCTGTGGGGCTGGGGCTCTGAGTAAGCAGCCGCGGCTTGCCGAGTCGCTGACTCGCATTCCTGTCAACAGAACGCCCCGGTGAGAGCTGCATGGGCTCCGACTTCAGATGGGAAGTCGCCCGGGGGCGCCCCAAGTGCTGTATCACTTGTCACACCCACCTGTCGCATCCTACAAATCCCGCCTCAATGTCCCCTCCCCAGGGAAGCCTCAGCTGGCCCGGATCCTGCTTCTCCCTCCATGCAGCAGGTGTGATGGCTTCTCCCCGAAGCCCGCTGGTGCTCAGAGCGTCCTGCAGCCGTGGTCTCCTCCAGACCTCTCTCGGGATTCCTGACGCTGGGTAAGTCCCTAGCAAGCCCCTGAGGGTGGAAGGAGGCCTTGGGCTCAGCGTGTGAGGCTGTGGAAGCTGGAGACGGACCTCGGGACCGCGAGCTCCCCCCACTGGCAGACTTCCCCCAGGGGGCGGCCTTGGACGAAGCAGGTGATCTTGCAGGGCGGGGTTTACGCAGCCTCTGGTCTTGAAGCCACATTCACGACGAGAGCCACACACGTGGCCCCAAGCCACAGGGTGGGTGGACGTGGGCCACACGGGGCTCTGCCAACTCTGGCATCATTCTCTGGGGGGAGCCACGGGGGTCCTGACTCCTGCCTGGGTGGCTCCCAGGACCACGTGGTGGAGTGGAGTGGGGGCTGCCCCGTTTCCTTTGGTGCAACCCCCTGTGGTTCAGTGCCTTCCCCTCCCACACCGAGGTTGCGAGTCACAGAAGAGGGGGCCCCCAGGCACCAGCCGGGGCCGCGGCCCTGGAGAATGGAGTGGGCGCCCCTCCCCCAGCGCTGCGAGTCTGCGGTGCCCGACAAGGGTCTGGAATCCACAGGGAGGATCCACAGCTTGGTTCCTCACTGCTTGAAGATGACAACAGACTGACAGGTGCCGTGAATCGGCTTCGACTCTCAGCTGACCCTCAGTTAGGTGGACGGGACTGCCCGAGTCCCCTGCAGGGCCCCCTGGGTTTCCTGAGGGCCGCTGATGGAGGGGGGCTGGGAGGGAGCTGGGGGGCACGGAGGGGGCAGGGCGACTCTCCCTGTGAGTGACAGCAGGGAGTCGGCTTCTCTCCCCCGCCCAAGTCACTGCCAGCTCTCCCTGGTGACAGCGGTGTCTTCTCTGCCTGCACCCCCCCCCAGTCTTGCCTCCACATCTGCAGGGCCCCTTGGTGACATCACAGCTCATGGCTTTTGTGCCCAGGGCACTGCAGCAGAGACCTGTGCCACAGAGTCTGAGCTGTGCCCAGCAGTGGCCTGCACCACGGGGTCTGAGCTGTGCCCAGCAGGGGCCTGCACCACGGGGTCTGAGCTGTGCCCAGCAGGGGCCTGCACCACGGGGTCTGAGCTGTGCCCAGCAGGGGCCTGCGCCACGGGGTCTGAGCTGTGCCCAGCAGGGGCCTGGAAGCCCTGGCGGGTTTCTCTTAGCCTCTATGCGTCATGGCCTGCAGTGAGCATCAGCCCCATCCTTACCCCCTCAGGGTTTGGTCCTCCCTTCCCATAAGCCCTCAGGATTTGCCCCCAGGGCCTCACACTGCAGGCTGCACACCTCTCACACCTGCTGGGATTCTTTGCTCTGTTACCGGCCGGGACTTGTCCACACCACCTCTCTGGCCTCACCTGTCCTTATTCGTCTCCCACTCTCCGACTGTGGGCGCTGGCCTCTTTGTGGCGGCTCCTACCTCCGACCCTTCGCACTTGCTGCTGCGATGATCCTCCCCCCAAATCCACTTGCTCCCCTCCAGCGGGTCAGGTGCTGACCAAACATCCTAGCTGCCCCCTTGAACTTCCCCCAGCCCCAGCCCCAGCCCAGCCGGTCTTTCCTCCTAGAACTCACCTCTGCCATCCTGTGTGTCTTCCCACTTGTCCCGTCCTTGCCGCTTCCTGGACAGCTTGCTCTAGGGGGCACAGCTGTTGTCTGCCTGTTCTTGGCTGTGCCCCGTCACCCCAACAGGGCCAGGTACACAGCCGGCACTCAGTAAATGCTCACCAGCCAATGGCTCTGCGGATGTAGCCGCAGTTCCCCCCATGTTCTTTTGTTAAACATTCATTCATTTGAAAGGCAGAGTGACCGAGAGAAAGAGGAAAGAGAGGAAGAGATACAGAGAGAGAGACAGATCTTCCATCTGCCACGGTGGTCAGGGCTGGGCCAGGAGCCTGGAACTCCATCTGGGTCTCCTGTGTAGGTGGCAGAGGCCCAAGCACTCGGGCCATCATTTGATGCCTTCCCAGGCACATTAGCAGGGAGTTGGATCAGAACTGGAGCAGCCGGGACCTGAACCAGCTCCAGTATGCGATCCTGCTGTTGGAAGCAGCGTGCTAACCTGCTGTGCCACAAGCCCAGCCCCTCCCCCCACCACGTGCTCTGTGTCTGTCGCAGCAGCTTGGTGAAGTAGCAGTGGTGGTTAGCAGTAAGTCCCCAGAGTCCTGGGTGCAAATGCTGATGAGCTTCTGAGTGACACAACACTTCCCCTCTGAGGACCCAACAGGGAGCAGCTGGGTGTCGGTGCTCCCGAATCCGCAGGTGCCCTGAGCCACCCATGGGACCAGCAGCCCAGGGAGCCCACTTCCGGGGCACGCGGGAGGGGGTCCTCAGAGCCTCTGCAGCGTGAGGGGAATCCTCGGAGGAGCTTGGCCCACAGCTGCGAGGGTCCTGGCCTTGCCTGATGGAGGCCCTGCGGCCCCACGGCGCTGCCGTCCAGCGAGGGCGAGCTCGGCCCCAGCAGCACCCGAGCAGCAGCTGGAGCGGCGCCTGCGCCCGCCCGAGCCCCAGGGAGGCTGCCTGGGGCTGCAGCAGGTGCCCGCGGCCCTCTGCCCAGCCCCACCTAACCAGGCAGACACAGAACTTCCTGCAGAAACCTGGTTCCAGCAGGGGGGGTTGGGGACCTGCTGAGCCCCTTCCTGGGAGTTCCGACCATCGACTTCCAGCCCCTCTTCTGCACGGGGCAGCCGACAGCCCAGGTGAAGGCGGCTGGACAGATGGCAGAACCAGGAAACGGGGCCACGGGGCCCCAGCTGGACAGGGCTCGTCCCTGGCGGTGCTCAGAGCGGCCCGGCTGGCAGCTGTTCGTCTGTCGACCTCCTCTTTGCACCGCACGAGGCAGATCCACTGCAGAACAGACCCTCCCTCGCTGAAGCAGAAGTGTGCGCCCCGGCCCAGCAGCGACCCCAGCCCGTCCTTTGGCCGCTTCCTGCTCCTTCCCTCCCCAAGGCCATGTGAACCTGTGGATTTGCTCACAGCGCAGCCCGGTGCGACGCCTTTTCCCCTTGGGTGACACGGCCGTGGGGGATGGGCTCCAGATGTGGCCCCAGCACAGCCCTGCTACAGCTGACCCCCATGTAGCCCCCTCCACTCGAGTGCGGATAGAACCCAGGACTTGGCCCCAACCAGCAACGCGGCGAGTGAAACAGGATGACTGTGCCCTGTGGGAGACCGGAAGGTGCCTCTCACCCATCTGCCAGCTTTGAGGACCAGCTGGCAGAGACAGAACTCTGCCGGGAGTGCCAGTGCTGGGAGGCGGCCTGCCCCAGCCCAGCCTCAGAGGCGGGCTCAGCCCCACGTGCCCGGGGCCTTGCTGGCTGCCTGGGCTCCCACCCACAGCGACTGCAATACCAGCGGTGTGTGTTGTGTGAACACTGAGCTGTCACAGGGAGACAGGAAGCTGGGTAACATGTCCTCCGTGGGGGCTAGCTCCGTGGTGGTTAGAGCCCTGGCCTGCAGTGCTGGCATCCCACATGGGCGCTGGTTCAAGTCCTGGCTGCTCCACTTCCGATCCAGCTCTATGCTGTGGCCTGGGAAAGCAGTGGAAGATGGCACAAGTCATCTTGGGCCCCTGAACCCACGTGGGAGACCTGGAAGAAGCTCTTGGCTCCTGGCTTTGGATTGGCACAGCTCCGGCCATCGCGGCCATCTGGGGAGTGAACCAGCGAATGGAAGGCCTCTCTCTCTCTCTCTGTCTCTACCTCTCTCTGTAAATCTGTCATTCAAATAAATAAAGTAAATCTTTTTTCTTTTTTTAAAGAAGTTGATCCTCTTCCTGAGGGCCCCGGACTGGGAAGCCAGACCCAGGCAAGGCGCTCAGGACCCTGCCCTGGACTGCCTCGCAGAGCTAAGCCCTCAGGGCCAGAAAGCAAAGTCAGAGCTGCGCGCCCCCCACTCCTACGCGTTTCCCTCTGAATGTCGCCGCCCCCTTCCTGGCAGTGAGGAGCGGCACGGCCAGGACGCCCGAGGCCTCTGCGGCGGGGACTTAGCCACGGCTGCAATCCTCTCCGGACAGACTTCGCCTGCGCAACCTGGAGAAATCATTTCTCTCCCTTTCCCCTTTGCTGTTTGGTTTGTTCCATCCTTAGAATCGAGGGGCCGGGCGGGAGCACCGGGGGTCACCCAGCCAGCTGCCTTGGTCTCTGGCCACTGTCTCACGCTGGTGCCAACGGCCCTGCTTGTGGGACGCTCTGGGGCTGGAGACAGACGGACGGTGCAGAGGGAGCACGCACGGTTCTGAACACCACGACGCCGGCCAGCTCCGGGGAAATTAACTCCGGATCCCATGCTGCAAAGTCCCGCCTCCCACTGTCAGACTTGTCTCGTGGGAGGGTAATTTGTCCTTTATGAGTCTGGCTGAGTTACACTGTTTCCTGTTCCGAGAAGTCCAAGTGCATCTTTAATGCCAGAACAGCGCATCTGTGCAGCTCGAAGCGGCCATCTGCCTCGGGAGCACTGGCTCTTTGCAGAGCTGTGTGTCAGGCGCCGGGGGAGCCAGCCGGGCAGGGTCTCTGCAGCTGGGCTGCACAGCTGGAGGAAGCCGCTCGGGGTGGGGTGGGGGTGGGGCAGACATCTGCAGGAGTCCCCAGGACCTCTGGGGACACGAGGCCTCAAAGTTAGGGACCCGGATGTTCTTCTCAGCGTCGTTGAGACCAAATCTCTGTCACCCCTGCCAGGACGCTGGCCTGGGCCCCTGAGCTCCTGGCCTTCACCCTTCCCCTCGTGGCAGAGGGCTCGGGGCCCACTGACCCCTGTACCGGCACCCGTGCCTCTGCAGCCCTGAGCCACACTCAGCTCCTGGCAGAACGCGGCATGGGCAGAGCCGTGGCGCTCTCGTCACGGCTTCTCTTGGTCCACCCTGCTTTTCTGGAATGACAAAGCCGTGTGAGCAATGCCACGCTCAGGACAGAGGGAGGATTCTCACGTGGACGGAGGAGCACGGGTAGGGACCCTGGCACGAGCAGAGACCCGGCCAGTTCCTGCTCTGGTCTGTGTGTCCTCGCAAGTCAAACAGAAGTGAGGACGCCTGCTCTGCTGCCCACAGGGTATCTAGGAGCCACGCGAGAGCTGCAGAAGCCCTGACACGCCCAGGAGCTCTGCAGGTGCACGGTGGAATCTCAGCCTTGTCACTAACTCAGTGTCCTCATCAGGGCCCGAGGCTCGCAGGGCCGGGCCCAGAGAGGCCGCCCGCATGCCCAGGAAGCCAGGAAGCCGCACAGCCGCGGTGCTTGGCAAGGAGAGGCAGACGGCGGGCTCCAGGGTGACGGCTAACAGAACGGTGTGGCGTCCCCCGGCTGGGGCCCGGCACTCACACTTGGGAAAGCGGTCACCGCATCTCATTCCTGCACCCGAGACGAAACTCGCCTTCCGCCCAGGGCGCTCTGGGCTGTGTTCCACCTGCACCTGTAGCGGTGGAGTTCATGGAGGTGATGAGGTGACGGGGGTGGGGGCACACAATATGGCCAATGCCTCGGAGAAGAGAGGGATTCCTCGTTCTTCACGACGGAAGTGAGCACGTCATGCCCCACGGGGCCACCGGGAAGCACCAGGCTCGTGCGAGGAGGGAGGGAAATGCTGAGACCCGAGAATTTCATGGGCAGGGCAGGGCAGTGCAGCCAGCAGTCTGGGGTTGGCTCTGAGCTACAGGAGAGGTTTCCACCATCTGATCCTTGGCCTGGGTGAATGATCGGCTGGGCATGTGAGGGTCAGAGAAAGGGCGCGGTCAGGGGCACAGTCGGGGACTGGTTGGTTCCACGTGCAGAGCTGTTGCTGTCGCTAAGAACTGGCTGGCCGGGGCGGGGGGGTGGGGGCAGGGGAACATCCCTCGCGCAGCCAGCAGGGCAGCGAAGCCGCGAACACCATGAGGTACAGAGATCAGGAAGCAGCACTAGCATGGCCCTCGGCCGGCGAAGTCTACACAACGGAGGAGGCCGCCGCCCTGGTTCTGAGACGTCCCCGCCCTTTCACAGCACCTGAGCCAATCACTCGCTCTAAGTAACACACAGCGAAGCCGTGCAGTGAGAGAGCGTGAGATCCTGGACTGGAGTCCACTTGAACCTGTTGCAGCTTCAAAACCTCAGCTTTAGGGGCCGGCGCTGTGGCCCAGCAGGTAAAGCCGCTGCCTGCGACACCAGCACCCCTTATGTGCACTGGTTCGAGTCTTGGCTGCTCCACTTCCAATCCAGCTCCCTGCTGTGGCCTGGGAAAGCAGTAGAAGACGGCCCTGCGAAAGAAGCTCCTGACTCCTGGCCTCAGCCGTTGAGGCCATCTCGGGGGTGAACTGTGGATGGATGATCTCTCTGTGTCTCTCCTCCTCTCTGTACCTTTTACTTCAATAAATAGATAAGTCTTTTTAAAAAAAATCCACTTCATTGAGGCCCATTTGCCCACAGTTTCATGAGCCCTTTTTAAGGACACAGGTGTGTTTGCTAAACTACCTGTCTACCCGGCACACCCCTCACCCCAAACAGGTCTCCTCCTTGTGGGACTCGAATTTCAGAGGGGAACTGTTCACAGCTGGAGCCAGGGAAGTCCCCTGGGACATGGGGGCAGGCGGGCACTTGGAGACGCACCTGCTGCCCCCTGGGACGCTACACCTACCCTGCCTTACCTGCCTGGGACCCTCCAGTGAGCAGTGCAGCCCCGCCCAGGCGCCCCAGCTGCCCTCCCCCTACTCGCGGGTTCCCCCATCAGGGCTGAGAGCCCAGCTGCTCCCAGCCCGGGCCCCTCCAGCTCCCCACACACTGCCCCAGCCTTGTCCACAGTATCTTGGCCACAGTGTCCCCGAATCCCCAGTGTGAGTGCCTTTGTCCAGGGCACCGGTCCTCCTGTGGACGGCACAGGCCCACGTCACCAGCAGGAAACCGGCAGCCTGGGTTAGGAAGATGCTACACAGCCTCCTAGGAACACCGTCTCCGTGCCCCTTGACCCCACTCCAGGTTGCTGTGGCCGGGCAGACCAGGGTCTCCCACGGCAGGGGAGCCCCCGAGAGGCCCCTGGGAGGGGAGGCGGAAGGAGGTTTCCTGAATGGATGTGGTCTCAGCAGGTGCATCTCTTCCCGGAGAATCTGCCTGATGACCAACTGCTTCAGGGAAGACAGACAGAGTGACGGCACCGAGCTCCCGTCGGGGCGCCCGTCACTTCTGCCTGGGTCAGGAGGCTCCAGCTCGGCTTCCCTCTCCCCTGCACAAGCGGGGCAGGGGTGTGGCCCAGTCCTTCCCACAGGATCCAGCAGGTGATGGCCATAGCCCTCTCCCTGACCCCTGTTGGGGGCCCAGTGGAGGGTGCCGCTCCCCCGCCGTGGGTTCTGTAAGCTCCGGCTCATTAGTGCGTCACCCACACCGTGTTCTCCCTAACCGAGCGCCGTGCACGGCCAAGGGGACTGCGAGGAAGCCCAGAAAGAAGCATCCTGACACTGCTCCTGTCCCACTGAGCCCCCACTGGGGTCGGCAGTGACCCCCCCCAGCACAAACATTCCTGGATGTGGAAAACAGGTGTCGCATTTTGGCTCAGTCTTTAAATAGCCAATGCCTCTAAAAAATCAGATTATCCGAAGAGGACGAACCACAAGGAGCCTGGAGATGTGGGGGTGGGGAGGAGGCTCGGGGCAGCCGCCTGGCGCGGGGTGCGGGGAGCCCGCCGGGGACTGGAACTCTCGGTCAATCACTCCTAATGCACGCAGGCCACGTGCAAGGAGACTCTCTTTTTTAAGTGAAATCCGAAAGCCCATTTAAAAAATATTAGTGGAAGCCATCAACTCAGAACTGCGGCTCTCCGTGTAAGCGGATCCCGCCGGCTTCCGCGTGATCATGGCGCCCAGATTGCGGCCGCTGGAGCCCGGTGGAGCATCCAGCTCTTAATGTGGCAGGAGAACAGTGGGCGATGTCCACACCGCAGCGTCACGGGAGGACAAGGCCCATTTCCTGGCCGGAACACAGACAGCACTGTGATCTGTGACCCTCCCAGGATGTCTGCCCGCCCCCTCCACGGGCTCTGGACCTCGGGCAGCCTCGTCCTGGCCCCCCTGTGCAGGGCAGGGGTGGGTTGCACCTGCCGCTGCTGCCTCCCTGGCACTGTGGGAGTTTGAACAGCTTGAGCCTGAGCACAGGCCGCCGTGGCCCTGTCGCCCCCAGAACAGAGACCTGCAGACCAGGCCCGGACGGTGAGGACGGCTCCTGCAGGGCCAGGGCAGGTCCTGCCTGTGACGGGCACAGCCCTGCCCGCGGCTGAGTCGGCCAAGTGTCAGTGTCACCACCCTGGTGCCCCCAGACAGGCTTCTGACACGTGTGTGCCCCTGGGTGTGCCCATGACATGGGTTGTGTGTGTGTGTCTGTGTGCATGGGTGCCTCTGTGTGTGTGGTGTGAGTGTCTATGTGCGTCTGTATGTGTGTCCATGTGTATGTATCTATGTGTGTCTATGTATGTCTGTGTGTATCTATGTGTGTGTGTGTATGGAGTGTGTGTCTATGTGTGTCCGTGTGTGCGTGTCTATGTGTGTGTGTCTGTGTGCGTGGGTGCCTCTGTGTGTGTGATGTGTGTGTCTATGTGTGTCTGTGTGTGTCTCTATGTGTGTGTGTGTGATGTGCATGTCTATGTGTGTGTGGTGTGCATGTCTATGTGTATGTCTGTATTGCCCACGTGTGTATCTATGTGTGTCTATGTGTATCTATGTATGTCTGTGTGTATCTATGTGTGTCTGTGTGTGTGGTGTGCATGTCTATATGTGTGTCTGTGTGTGTCCATGTGTGTCTTTATCTCTGTGTGTCTGTATTTTGTCTGTGTGTCTGTCTGACTCTGTGTATCTGTGTGCGTGTCTGTGTATCTGTGTGTCTGTGTGTGTGTTTGTGCGTCCTGGAGGGGGCTGGGTGCAGGTCATCACGGGGATTCAGGGGCTGGACTGGATGCATCCGGCGCCACGCGGGCCCTGCACGCTGAGTGGACCTGACTCTCCACATCAGTGCGGCTTCCGGGAGGGCCTGCGGTGCTGGAGAGCGAGGCCGCCAGCAGGTTCTCACACCACTCCAGGTGCAGGCAGAGCGGCTGCTCCAGCTGGAGCCCCTGCCGAGTGTTTACCCTGCCCGGAAAGCTCTCGTCCGGCCCTCGGGAGCCGCTGCTCCTCACTTGATCCCTGAGCACCGAACCGCCGCCTCCCGCCCTCCCCGCTCCTCTCCCTCGCTCTCTCTCTGCTTCTCTCCCACCCACCGCTGTGTGAAATGAAACAGGGGTGGATCTGCAGAGGGCGCCCTCCGTCCCTGTCAGGTCTGGGGGAGGCACCTCTAACAGCCCTGACATCGGCCGGGCCCAGGGCTCCTGTCCTGCTGCTCCGCCTCCAAATGACCGCCCCTCGCCCTCCCCCATCTGCGCCCTAAGAGCACTTGTCCTGAAGGTGATGGCGTCACTAAAAATATCAAGTGGGGCTTCGTGCATCTGCAGTCGCTGTGCCATCGCAAGGAGCGACAATCCTGACCGCAGAAGGGGGCAGCCAGGTCTCGCCTCGTGCCAGGAGGGCGTCCTGCCCTCCCTGGCCTGTGGGGCCCTCTTGGGGCTCACGCACTCCCTTGAAGCTTGCAGCAGCTGAGACCTGCGACAGTGACAGCAGCTTAGGCCTGAGTGCAGGAGCCCCGCTGAGAGCCACCTGGGGTGGGTCAGCGGCCGCCCGTGTGAGGTGCTGGCCACTCCCAGCAGGCACCGCCCACCCGTGCTTGCTCGCCCTGGGGAGCTGTGCTTTCCCACCATCATGGGGAGAGTGGGGGGGGGGGGCTTTCGGAGAACAAGCAAACTCCGTGTGACCTTCTGGGCGTGGCCAAGGAGCGCCCACCCCCTGTGGGCCTCCAGGAGTGTGGGACCCAGCTGGAGCTGTGGCGGCCCCTCCAAAGTTGAAGCCGCGCCCCCAGGGCAGAGGCGGTGAGAGCTGTGTCCTTGGCGAGGTCCCTGCCTCCACCAGCGGGATCGGCACCCTTGGGCTTGAGGGGGAGGAAGCGCCCTTTCCCTCCGTGGTTTTTGCTCTGTGCAGTCAGTCTTTCTCCCCGTCTGGGTCGCTGTCCGTGGCTGTGCCTCTGCGGGGGCGTTGATAAAGCACGGGGGTTTGTTTGGCTCAGGGTTCTGGGCGCTGGAGTTCAGGGGCACGGTGTCGGTATCTGCTGCTCTGGGCGCCCCAGGGGAGACAGAGCAGGTGCACCGGTTAGCCCTCTCTTCCTCTCCCCACTCCGTCACCTCATCCAACCCTCATCACCCCCAGAGGCCCCAAACATGTGGATCTGTGTGCTTGGGGGTGCAGTTGCCCACAGGCGATCTCTGTGAAGGGGGCACAGCCTCCCTCAGAGCCCGCAGTGGCCCTGAGGCAAGGTCCTGGGAGCACCTAGGGGCGCCCGCTGGTGCCGTCACCCCCAACATCCCTGCCTCCAGGACCACGGGGAATAAACTTCTGCCGTTTGTGAATTACCCACTCCCCCGTTTCTGCTCACGGCGGATGCCCGGGCAGGGCCACCTGTGCCCTCCGTACAGCCCCTTCCGGCTTCCGAAGCGCTCTGCTCTCTGGAAACCCTGACATCCACCAGGCGCAGTTTAGGGAAGAACCAACCCTGGGGCTAGAACGGCTGCTGCCTCTATTGCTGGGGCAGTGGGCGGGGCGGGGGGGGCCTGAAGGCCTCACTGTGGGGAAGAGCGAGGGGGAGCCCCGCATGCCCAGGACCGCCTGGGTGACTGTCCGGCAGCTAAGAGAGAGTCCTTGCAGGTTTGGAGTGAGCAGTGGCCTCAGAGGGTGGTCTGCTCCAGGGAGGCTGGGCGTGGGGCATGAAGAAGCCAGTGCAGGGCAGGGTGCTGGCCCCGAGGTTGCAGCACAGGGCTGGGCACGAGAGGAGAGGCCAAGGGAAGGCATGTGAATGAGAACTCGGGGGCGGTAGAAGGCACAGCCCCCAGAAGAGGCCGGGGGTCTCCTCGGTGTGCCAGTGAGGAGCTGGGGCTCGGTCGGCGCAGCAGGGGAGGTCGCTGAAGGTCACCTTCGGGCTGACGGCTCTGCCCTCCCCTCTCTCTAGAAAGGGATTCCGAGGCCCAAGAGCTACAGCAAACGGATGCTGTGCGTCACTCATGCACCGGGCGGTGCCCCTGCCCCGCCCCCACACACCTGCGCACGCCTGGACCGGCCGGAGCTGGGGATCTCGCGGGGCCGAATGCAGGCGCTCGGCTCTCCGATTCTCTCCGCATGAACTTGGCCGCATGCAAATGTTGATGACACAGGCAGATTCGGCTCTGGGAAGAGCCGGCGTGCACGTGTCAGGCGGAGAGGGGTACACGCAGAGGGTGTGGGGGAGCAGATGTTCCCCGGAAAGGGAAGCGCGACGCAGGAAGCCACGCCGGCTGCAGCTGCTCCCCCGGCACGCGCCTCCCGAGACACTCAGGCCAAGGCCGCGTGATTGCACGCACTCCAGCCCTGCTCACCCAGATGAAACAAGTATGGAACGACTCTTGTGCCTAATGAGGATTAAATTTTCAACTTTGTTAGAGACGGAGCCTGCAGACGCCGCGTGAAGCACATTCCTAAGAGCTGGGCGGTAGCAGGAGCAGCTCCAGGTCCCGGCTCTGCAGCTCCCTCCCGGGTCCCGGCACAGCAGGACGAGAGCCAAGCACAGCTCACCCGGAGGTTGCGGATGGCACCCTGGCCGCGACAGCCGCCTGGCTCAGAGCCCAGCTGGCCTCGCTGGGGACGGCAGCATTTACGGAGCCTCTTCTCTGTGCAAGGACACGGATGCCACGGGAGGCAGACCCCGGAAGGAGCATGACCTTCTACTGTGCAGGACCCACAGGCTCGGGGCCGCTCGCTGTCAGCTGGGAGCCCTGAGTCTGCCGCCGCTGAGCCCACTGAACCCACGTTGCGTCTGTGACGTGAGACTCCTGTAGGGGCTCTAGGAGCGAGGCGTGGACAGCACGTGGCCCTGGCCTGCCACGTAGCGAGCCCTCCTGACTTGGCCGCCACTGACAGCGGCACACTCGTGCCCGAAGTAGGAGTGACGTGTGCAGGGTGCAGGCATCCGCTGTGGAAACAGCTTTGGAGAGCGTTCCCGAGCAGTTTCAAAGCTCTTTTCCACGTCTTTGCTCTGAGTCCTCTGATTCTTATGTTTTATTAGTGCAAACCTCTTGGAATCATTTTGCAAAGGAGGTTTATACATCTCCAGGGGTCCTGAAGGTCTCTGTGTTCACAGGCTGGAGGCAGAGGGCTCTCAGAGAGGGAGCCGGCGGTGCAGGTGGGCGGGCTGGAGAGGAGGGGAGGAGGGAGCCGGTGGGTGTGCAGGGCCGGGGGCCGTGCCCGTGTCCTGAGTGCCGCGTGGCCCTGCAGGGTTGATGTCCTGGCCCTACCTCTTGTTTCTTGCTGGGTCTTTGCTCTGTGGGCCCCACCCTGTCTTCTCACTGCCTGGGTGTGGGAGAGCAGGGTTGTGGGGTGGCTGGGGGGGTGGTTTGCTCTGCGTGGAGCTGGGTATGCAGCAAGATGTGCCTTTTAAAAAATTGTATTTATTTGAAAGGCAGAGTTACAGAGAGGCAAAAGTAGAGAGAAACAGAGAGACAGAGAGAGAGAGAGAGAGGTCTTCCATCCGACGATTCACTCCCTAAATGGCCACAACTGTGCCAATCTGAAGCCCGGAGCCAGGAGCTTCCTCTGGGTCTCCCATGTGGGTACAGGGTTCCAAGGACTTGGGCCATCTTCTCCTGCTTCCCCAGGCCATAGCAGAGAGCTGGATCGGAAGTGGAGCAGCCAGGACTGGAACCAGCTTCCATGTGGGATGCCAGCACTGCCGTCAGTGGCTTTACCCACTATGCCACAGCGCCAGCCCCAAGACGTGCCTTTTGCAGACTCTGTGAGGTCCCTGCTGGCTATACCGGGATCAGGAAGACGGACGACGCTCCCAGCACAGACGAGCGCTTGTGCCCAGCCTCTTGCTTTACCCTCACGACAACGAGGAGCGCAGCGCTGTTGGGATCCAGGCTGGATGTGAGGGGGCGGGCAGGGAGCGTCCTGCTGGGGAATAGGAGACTTTACACTGGCCCGGCTGCTGTGACTCCCTGGCCATGTTGTCCCACTCCAGGCTCAGCAAGGCGTCCCAGGCGCTCGCCAGATGTGCCCTTGTTTCAAGGGGTCTGAAATGTGTTGCTGGGTGTCCCCACTCCTGGTCCCCCAGACATAGACCCTGCACCTGGGCACCATCGTCGTGACCATGGAAACCTGCTCAGGGCCAACCTGGACACCCTCAGCGACTTGTAGACCCAACCCTTCCACTTGGGCGTCTGTAACCACCTGGGTGGGGCTGCACCTGCGGCAGACAGCATCGACCCTTGGCCGCACACGCCGCCGTGACCCCACCCAGGCACTGGTGGGCAGCGTGTCTGCCGAAACGGGGATGGGCATTGCTCGCGAGTCAGGATGCTCAGCGCAGGGCGCCGTGGTGCTCGGTGGAGCGGCTCCAGCCCCTGACCCGAGGACCTCCTCGCCAAGGAGCTTTGGAAGGAGGCACACAGTGATGCTAAGTCTCCTGCCTGTGACCTTGGTCTCCCTCTTGCCCTCCAAGTTGCCTTCTGAGTATTCGGGATGTACAGGCTGCAGCCCGCTTAAATGATTGTCGTGAAACAAACATAAAAACTACAAAAAGGGCGAACACCACGCCCACAGACCTGAGATTCAGCTGCTTCCTCTCGGTGTGGCGTCTTACCTGAGCGTAGTGCAATCGCCTGGACCGGGAGCATCCACGTCGGCCCAGCACGGGCAGCCCCAACCTCCCCACAGAGGTGCCTCCCAGCTCAGGATCCGGCACTGCCTGCGCAGATGCAGGGGCAGGTGTGGCAGCTCCATGTGGTGGGAGCCACGTGATGGGGCAGGTGTGGCGGCTCCGTGTGGTGGGAGCCACGTGATGGGGCAGGTGTGGCAGCTCCATGTGGTGGGAGCCACGTGATGGGGCAGGTGTGGCGGCTCCGTGTGGTGGGAGCCACGTGATGGGGCAGGTGTGGCGGCTCCGTGTGGTGGGAGCCACATGATGGGGCAGGTGTGGCGGCTCCGTGTGGTGGGAGCCACGTGATGGGGCAGGTGTGGCGGCTCCGTGTGGTGGGAGCCAGGTGATGGGGCAGGTGTGGCGGCTCCGTGTGGTAGCAGCCACGTGATGGGGCAGGTGTGGCGGCTCTGTGTGGTGGGAGCCACGTGATATGGCAGGTGTGGCGGCTCCGTGTGGTGGGAGCCATGTGATGGGGTCAGGTGTGGTGGCTCCGTGTGGTGGGAGCCACGTGATATGGCAGGTGTGGCAGCTCCGTGTGGTGGGAGCCATGTGATGGGGCAGGTGTGGCGGCTCTGTGTGGTGGGAGCCACGTGATGGGGCAGGTGTGCCGGCTCCATATGGGACTCATGTGATTCCGGCTGCCGGCTGGTGCAGATCTCCGTGTGGGGATTTCTGATACCTCCCTGAGTGGCCTCTCATTGGGCGTTCTGAGCCTAGAATTTTAAACGGGGGCTTTAGCTTAGCACTGGAGGGGAAAAATTAGATTTCTGGAGGTCATGGACTCCCTGGAATCTGCAAGATGGCCTCTCCAGGAAGCGTTCTTCAGCTCCGTCTGACACCTCTGTTATTTTCCAAACAACCTTGAGCGTCCTGTCCTGCTGCCTTGGTGGCGAAGCGTGACAGCGGGTCCTTCCTAGCAGACCAGTAAGTGGTGGTTCCCCCGGATAAACACAGCCCTGCTCCACAGTGACCACCTCCCGCGCTGCCCGAGGAGCACTTAGGCTCCCGGGAGAGACAGCTGCAGGAGAGAGCCACGGCAGCGCCACGGACAGCACACTCCCCGACCGGCTGGAGAGGATAAAAAGGAAAAAGATATATAGAAAGAGATGCATTTTTTTTCTTAAAGAAAATGAATTATTCTTTGAAAGTTAGTCAATCTCTTGGGGGCACAGTGTGGAAAATTAGATTTTAATGGCTTTGAAATTGAGGTTCTGTGGGTCAACAGGAGTGGGTGCTTGAAATAAAATGACAAATCCATTAGAAGAAAATCAAACGTTTGTTACCCATCAGCAAGGCAGGCAGAAGGCGGTGAGGGTTACCTGGCACCCCACTCTCACACGTGATTCATCAGAAACGCGCGGATTTGCCTGGGCTTTCTGAAGCCCTCATGGAGGGGGGGACGGCTCTGGAATTCCTGGGACCCTCGGAGCCAAGGGAGCGTCCTGGCTTCCAGCCCGCGTCGGCGGATGGCCAGGCCCTCAGCCGCCTCCCGCCCTGGAGAGAAGGAATTGCGTTATTTCTCAGCGGACCTTCCGCAAGGACTCCTGGCCTGCCTTGCTTTGGCCGAGTTATCCACATCGGGTGCACGCAGCTCTTCTGCTTCTCGTGGGCTACGAGGTTGGCAGAGCTGCCGTGGGCAGAAGCCAAGTCTGCTTTCCGTCTCGCGTTCGTGACTCAGAGGCTTTGTAAAATATTTGACAGGAAGCTGCACACAAACTGTGCCGGGCTCGGTGATGTTGGTGCCGCCTGCCGCCCGGGGTTGGGGGTGGTGCACGCACTCGGGCAGGCACGGGAGAAACGCACACAACTCGCTGAGGCACCCCAGGCGGAGTCCAGGCTGCACAGGAAACGGGGTGCACAGTAAAAGCACCAAGTCAGCTGACAATGACGGGGGGGCAGGGAAGAAGTATAGCAGGTGCACAGGGTTTTCACGGGAGACTTCCTGTGCTTGCTTCCTCTGGTTCTGACAACCCTGGGTGAATAAGTTGCTATCTCGCCTCTGTAATTAAAGAGCTTTTATGTATTGATTTTCGTTATATTTCAAAGACACAGAGACAGAAGAACAGAAAGAGAGAGAGAGAGAGAGAGAGAGAGAGAGAGAGAGAGAAGAGAAGAGAAGAGAAGAGAGAGTTCTTGTACCTGCTGGTTCACTCGCCAAATGCCAGGAGCCCAGAACTCAGTGCAGGTCTCCCAGGCTGTGAACCAGGGTGCACGTCAGCAGGAATCTGGATCCGAAGCGGAGGTGGCTGACCTCAGACGAGGCGCTCGGACGTGGGATGTGGGCGCCCCCAGCAGACCTCACTGCTGTGCAAACACTCACCCCACCTTATATTCTAGAAGAGAAGAGGGCGGAAGGCAGGCACCAGCTGGCCGGCACCGGACACTCAGCAGACTGAGGACCAGGTAAGCGACCCCCCCCATGTGTGCCTCCCGGTCAGGAACAGGCTGATAAGCTGCCCTCCTGGGAGACGCGCTTGGGAAGAGGCCCGGGACCCTGCACAGCCGCTGGACCTGGACCCTCGGGCAACTTGGGAGAGGAGCTGTCAGCCCTCAAGGGGCGTCCCCCGGCTGTGTCTGCAGCGCTTCTGTCCATGGCTGCGCTGAGGCTGGGGGCCCTCCCCGTGACCTCGTCACAGCACAGGGGGCTGTGGCCGGGGAGGGGCGCCGAGTCAGTCAGTGGCAGGGTCACGACCCCGAGCTGCACGACGTCACGGGACCACAGCCACCCCCGCTCAAGGCGGGAGGGCCAGCTCCCTGACACCTGCTCCAGCCTCAGCGCCCCTCTGCCCGGCATCTGCCAAGTGAAAGATGGACCCTTTGCCAGGTGGAAGTGGTGGAAGCAGGTGCGTCCTTTGAGGGTAGTGGATGAGATCCCCGCTCTGCCCTGCGGGTGTGGAGGCTGCGCCCTGGAAGGCTCAGTTCACGGCGAGGAGCACAGAGGTCGGTCCACGCACAGCCTGGACGAGCTGCTCTGGGCTGGCTGCGTGCCAGGACCCTGGCGGGCAAGGGCACCGTCACCAGGGCAGGCAGCTCGCTCGCTCTCGCGCTCTCTCGGTCACACACACACACACACACAAACACAGCATCTCCACGCTGCAGCGGGTGTGGGGAGCCCCAAGCAGCTTCTCAGAGACCCTCGCGATGGAGAAGGTGGAGTCCGTGCCCGAAGCACACCCCTTCTACAGGGTCTTCAGGGTCAGCTGTGGCCTCGGGTGCCCGGGGGCCTTGGAGCTGACCTCATGTGACCAAGCACCAACCCCAGCGGCTTCTCGGTCATGACCTTGCCCAAGATACCGTGTAGGTTGTCCTGGAGCCCCGCCCATTCCGCATCGCCTGCCCTCGGCTCCCCTGTCCCGGCCAGGGTCCCGTGACTTCTGAGGCCTTGACTCTGGCCCTGGCAGCCCAGGCCACGCCATCAGCTCCTCTCTCAGCCCCGGGGGGTGCCTGGCCGTCCTTCCTCCATTGTTTCTGTCTCCCATACTCCTGCCAAGAGGAGCCCTACCAGAGCTAGGCTGGTGCTGACCGCAGGTGCTGCTCCAGGACCCCTAACACCGACCCCCCCACTCACGTCCCGGGCCTCAGCCCCGGCCCCCACTTTCTTCCTCTGCCCCACTGTGGGTGCCCTGGGGCTGTGGTAGCCAGATCGCCTCATACTGCAGGGCCTCCAACAGCTGCCCTGCCTCCCTCACGGTCCCGGGACCAGGGCCGCAGCGCAGAGGCACTGCCGGGGCCACGGTCACCCCAGAGCACAGGACAGGGCCCCCCCCGGCTTGTCCCAGCTGCCAGTGCCAGCTGTGTCGCCCCAGCCCCACCTCTGACGTCTCTGACAAGGACGCCTGCATGTAGGTTTTGCCCCAACAGTTAAGAGCAATCTTCCATTTCTGGACCCCTCATCTGCTCAGACTGCATCTGGAAAGACCCCGTCCCTGTAGGGGGCAGCATGGGGAGCTACAGGGGTGGGGGCGCCATCATGCGGCCACCGCGCCTCCATCCAAGCCCTCAGCCCCTCACTCCCGGGGGCTGGGACCCTCACCTTGCCACGCGGTCCTACAATTTTTCTCTCCAACTGGAAGGCCTGTCCTTGTTCCTACTCTTAAATCCAACCCGACAGCCCCCTCCCGTGACTCCCAGCTCCAAGTCTCCCTTCCCTAAACTCCTAAGGGGTGGGGAGGCTTGGAAGTAACTCCCCAGCTCCAGCTGTCGTGGGGCCCTGGGGGGTGAGGGGAGGGCAGGAGGTGCCCAGGAGGCCGAGTCTCTGCAGCGGGGCGCAGTGCAGCAGGAAGCCCGGGCCCAGATGCCTGATTTACTTTTGGAAACTGGAAAAGCAGCGGTGTGGATCCCATGGAGACGGCAGCTGGGGGAGGGGAGGCCGGGCTGGAGGCGGGCGGCTCAGCTGGGTCTCGGGCACCATCCTGGGGCAGAGAAGAGCCAGACTCGGGGTCCTCATGGGCCTCCAGCCTGCTCTCCGTGAGGCTCGGCGCTGGCCCCTGGCCTGGAGGCTCAGCAAACACTGAGATCCGTGCTCAGCGGGAGGCGGGGGCAGATCCACCCGGATGTGGCTGCAGCTCCACACCAGCTCGGTTTGCGTTTCAGTGGTCTCCTCCTCGCCAATGACAATTATGCAATGTGGACTTGGGAGCTCCGGGGGCTTTTGTCTTTTTTTTTTTTAAACACACACACTGTCCCTTAGTGGTTGAAAATACATTTCAACAATGCTGGGTTAGCTCCCGGCTGCACCACGCAGCTCCCCCCATTTCCCACCCCTCGCCCAGGATGTCGGGGTCACATTCTGTCCGACCACAGCAGTGCAAAGATCCTTTTACTGGAACATTCTTGCTGCGGCTCATCTGCGAGCCTTGTGCTCACCACCGCCTGTGGGTCCCGCTGGGTCTCGGCGTGGTGGACGGCCTGGCGCTCAGGCCCTCAGTGCCACCCCTTTCCTCTCCCGGGTCCTGTTCAAGGCAGGAGCAGCAGCTCCGGGGTTCTGCTCCAGGGCCTCACCTGCGGGAGCACGTGCAGCCCACCTGGGCATGGAGGGAGGCGCCAGCGGGGGACGCGGGCAGCTGTGGGGAGCCCAGGCCGTTGGGCATCCGGAGCAGACACCGTGATGGCTGCGCTGCCCCCTCGGGACCTTGACCTGAGTCAACGCCCAACCGGATCCGACACTCGGGGAGAACGAGTGGAGACGCTGCTCCCCCTCCCCCGCCAGCATCGCTCCTTCCGTTCTGAGCGCTCATGAAGGGGTGGCTTGTGCTGGGCTGCGCCGGCCGCCTGGCCCTCAGTGACCAGTGGGGCAGAACCGGGCGATGATCTGCCCGGGGGCTGGTTGCAGACGTCACCTGCGTCTTTCTCACTCTCGCTGGGCTTGGACTCAGCGTTCCGCCGCTGTCGCCGTCTCCATCTCTCCCCTCGGAGCCGTCATTCCCTTCGCTGCTCTGGGATCATCCCACGTGAGTGGAGGGCGTGACCGCGCCGTGTGCCCTCACTAAGCCTCTGTTCCCTGGACAGCAGCTGCCCGGGAGCTCCAGGGAAAGGGGTTTGAAGCAATGTGGTCCACGGGCCTCATTTCTTGTCTCTGAGAGCTGCAGGTTGACCAGATGGCAGCTGCAATCTTGGACTGATGTAGACCGTGGGGTCAGGTGTGGCACCAGTCTTTGAAGATGTCAAATCATTTAATCTTGGTATGGCCAGCACCCTTGTCAGGGTGCTTGTCCCTGTGAGGAGACTCAGGACACTCAGCCAGTCCCTTAGGGACTGGAGGCGCCACTCGGTGCCCCCCACGCCTCCGCGTGAACGGGGCCTTCCAAAGGGAGCCGCACTCGGCCGTCCAGCCCCGTTCATGCATGGAGTCTGCGTTTCTCTTTGAAGCAGAGTGGAGAGACCGGGAAGATGCGCAGGAGGCGACTGCACTGAGGGCCTCACACCCAGAGAGCAGAGGAGCCTGATCCTGGATCACAGAGAGGAGGAGCCTGATCCTGGATCGCAGAGAGGAGGAGCCTGAGCCTGGATCACAGAGTGGAGGAGCCTGAGCCTGGATCACAGAGTGGAGGAGCCTGATCCTGGATCACAGAGAGGAGGAGCCTGAGCCTGGATCGCAGAGAGGAGGAGCCTGATCCTGGATCACAGAGTGGAGGAGCCTGAGCCTGGATCACAGAGTGGAGGAGCCTGATCCTGGATCCAGAGCAGAGGAGCCTGAGCCTGGATCACAGAGTGGAGGAGACTGAGCCTGGATCACAGAGAGGAGGAGCCTGAGCCTGGATCCAGAGCAGAGGAGACTGAGCCTGGATCACAGAGTGGAGGAGCCTGATCCTGGATCACAGAGAGGAGGAGCCTGAGCCTGGATCGCAGAGAGGAGGAGCCTGAGCCTGGATCACAGAGTGGAGGAGCCTGAGCCTGGATCACAGAGTGGAGGAGCCTGAGCCTGGATCACAGAGAGGAGGAGCCTGAGCCTGGATTGCTGAGTGGAGGAGCCTGAGCCTGGATCACAGAGTGGAGGAGCCTGATCCTGGATCCAGAGCAGAGGAGACTGAGCCTGGATCACAGAGAGGAGGAGCCTGAGCCTGGATCGCAGAGAGGAGGAGCCTGATCCTGGATCACAGAGTGGAGGAGCCTGATCCTGGATCCAGAGCAGAGGAGCCTGAGCCTGGATTGCTGAGTGGAGGAGCCTGAGCCTGGATCACAGAGTGGAGGAGCCTGAGCCTGGATCACAGAGTGGAGGAGACTGAGCCTGGATCCAGAGCAGAGGAGCCTGAGCCTGGATCCAGAGCAGAGGAGACTGAGCCTGGATCCAGAGCAGAGGAGCCTGAGCCTGGATCACAGAGCAGAGGAGCCTGAGCCTGGATCACAGAGAGGAGGAGCCTGAGCCTGGATCACAGAGCAGAGGAGACTGAGCCTGGATCACAGAGTGGAGGAGCCTGAGCCTGGATCACAGAGCGGGGGAGCCTGAGCCTGGATCACAGAGTGGAGGAGCCTGATCCTGGATCCAGAGCAGAGGAGCCTGAGCCTGGATCGCAGTCAGTCCAGGCCTGTGCATCAGCGGCTGTGCACTTACCACAAGAGTTGGGAAATGACGTGGAAGGTGGGCAAGATTGGAGCTGCACCCTGAAAACCTGTGTGTGGGGGAACGAGCGTGGGAGTGACAGGGACGAGTGTGTGAGGGTGGGTGGTGGTGCACGGGCTCCACTCAGGGTGGTTCATCTTTGGCCCCACGTCCCCCAGCTCCTGCCTCCCCCTGCTGCCCCCGAATCCTCCTGCTGGGCTGCGGTGAGGGGAGAGCCACGCACTTACCCATGCATCACGCCAGGCGTGCGCTGCCTTGATTTATGGGGATGTCAGTGAGCTGTAACTACCATCCTCAACTTCTGTCCTCCAATAAATGGCTTAATTTCCCCGCGAGGAGAAAGCACTCCAGTATTTTCGGCTGACCAATTCGGCTCAGGGCACGCGCGTGTTTTCCGTCTTCTTGGAGGACACATACTTCACCAGATGACTCCCGGGTAATGGCACCCAAGGCCCATTCCTAACGACTGTCACGGGCCATGCAAAACGCATCCCATATATTCTGGCTGATGCGTCTCGCCGGGCCAGTGCATCCTCTGGGGGATAAATGACCTTATCTCCGGAGCTCTCCTCGGCTGTGACTCGGGGAGAAATATGTCCTCGTGCAGTGCCAGGGTCGGGAACAGCCCTGGGGTGAGGGACACGGCCTTGCTCCCGCCGCAGTGGACACGCCCAGCTAAGCGGGTCTGTGTGCAGACTCAGCCGTGGGCTGTGAGGGATCTAAGCCCCAGGCTGTGAGGTATCTAACCCCGGGCTGTGATGGATCTAACCCCCAGGCTGTGAGGGATCTAACCCCCGGGCTGTGAGGGATCTAACCCCGGGCTGTGAGGGATCTTATCCCGGGCTGTGAGGGATCTAAGCCCTGGGCTGTGAGGATCTAACCCCGGGCTGTGAGGGATCTAACCCCCGGGCTGTGAGGGATCTTACCCCCGGGCTGTGAGGGATCTTATCCTGGGCTATGAGGGATCTAAGCCCCGGGCTGTGAGGGATCTAACCCCCGGGCTGTGAGGGATCTTATCCCGGGCTGTGAGGGATCTAAGCCCCGGGTTGTGAGGGATCTAACCCCGGGCTGTGAGGGATCTAAGCCCCGGGCTGTGAGGGATCTAAGCCCCGGGCTGTGAGGGATCTAAGCCCCGGGCTGTGAGGGATCTAACCCCGGGCTGTGAGGGATCTAAGCCCCGGGCTGTGAGGGATCTAAGCCCCGGGCTGTGGGGGATCTTATCCCGGGCTGTGAGGGATCTAACCCCGGGCTGTGAGGGATCTTATCCCGGGCTGTGAGGGATCTAAGCCCCGGGTTGTGAGGGATCTAACCCCGGGCTGTGAGGGATCTAAGCCCCGGGCTGTGAGGATCTAAGCCCCGGGCTGTGAGGGATCTAACCCCAGGCTGTGAGGGATCTAACCCCGGGCTGTGAGGGATCTAAGCCCCGGGCTGTGAGGATCTAAGCCCCGGGCTGTGAGGCATCTCTCTCACCCAGCAGCAGCAGATCCACGAGGCCCCATTCAACCGGATCCGGCCTGGGGAGATGAAGGTTGGGTGGGTGTGGAGTGTGGAACACGGCAGTGGGAGACACAGGGAGTGGGTGAGTCGGCCCCCACGACTCCGAGCTCCTCAGGAAAGATGGCTTTGGCCACTCGTGACAGCAAACACTTGCACCTGTTGCAGTCAGACCAAAGCCAGCCTCTCCCCTCCCCCCTCCCCACCCAGTCTCCTGGGAAGACCCTCAGGGTCCTCTCAGGCAAACCCCCGTCACAGACCAAGAAGATTCCAGTGCCTGGAGCTGGGGAACCCAGTGCCCAGCACCACACATGGGGGTCTCCTCCCTCCAGGGTGGCAGAATCTTCTGGAACATCCTAACTGCAGATGCCTGAGTCTGGGTCGCTCTCCCAGGCACCCCGGTGATTCTGGGGAGCACCAGCATTGTGGCTTGTTGGCCACTTGAACATGAGCCGGGTGGGTGGGCTGTGCCGGAGGGCGGCCAGAAGTGGAGTGAGGGCATCCATCAGGGAGGTCCTCCTGATGGAGGAGGCCAGGCGGCTCCCGAAGGGACTGACGGGCCGGGCTGAGGCAGGACCAAGGAGCTTTCTGCCTGGCCAGCGGGGGCTGCTCCAATAAACTGGCTGGAATGTGTGTTTTGCAGGAAAACCAAGAGCTCTTTACACAAGGCTGTGACAAACTCTGCAGGCAGCGGACACCATGGCTGCCACTGGGGACAGCAGCAGCTGTGGGGTGGAGGCCGTGGACGGGGCAGGGAGTGGACAGTGGGGCTCCCCCTGTCGAGCTGGAGTTTGACAGCTGCAGGCGTGGACGGATGCGTGCCCACACGTGTGACGGCCACACAGTCTGGACACCCTTCCTCCAGTCCTCACGTGGGAGCTGTGTGGAGAAGGGACCTGGAGCTCAGGCAGTGCACACGGGAAGTGCCAGGAGGTGCAGACCGTGACTTTGAGGTTTGCCGGCCAGGAAGAGGTGGCAGAGAGCAACCTGGCCGGCAGCCTCAGCCTGGTCTTCGGGACCCCGGAAAATCATGGTCGGTGAATAGGCTTTGCCCACAACGCCACAGCTCTGACCCTGGTTGCTGGCTTTTGATGGAACAACTGGAACATAATAAAAACAGGAAAAGCAGTCAGAGCGACTTCTTGATGGCGAGTGTTTCGAGGACGGGTGGGACCCTTTGCCAGCATGGATGCGGACCTGCGTCGGGGAGGGTTCTGTAGAGTAACAGGAGAGTGGATCGCCGGCTGACACTGCGGAGAGGGACGCCGGGAAATCGGGCCGGTTCTCTGGGGGAGGTTTCCCACCCTCACCCCCGTCTCCTCCTACAGAAATCTGGAAGCTTTAGGGTAACACTGCCGTAACAGTAATGAATAAATCAGCAGCGCTGGTACAGTAATGGGCGAGAAATGGCTCCCGTCTCGTGATGAGCCCTCTCTCGGGTTTGATGGAGAGGTGCTGGGAGCGGCCATTGTTGTAGGAAACTAAGGACAAGCCCGTTCGCTGCGCCATTTACGCCATTCCCGCCCGATTATGGCTTCCAGGACCTGGGGCCTCACGTGCTGGCTGCCTCATTTCTCCCGATCCTTACGTGGTCTTAATAAAAACGCTCGGATGTGACTTATGGTGCGGGCGCCGTGATCGGGAACGATTTTCTCACCGCTGGTAAATGAATGCGGCCTGCAAGAAAAATGCTCTGGGTCATGTTTGCTGGGGGAGATAAATCTCTTCCCGCGCACATCTCTCCGGCTGGCCCGGCCTGAGAACTCACTCCACTCCTCCGCTGCCGCCCGCTCCTGCCGCCCAGGGCTGGGAGGGACTGAGAAGTGGAGGCCCAGGCTTTGGCTTAACCCACTCCCGCCTGGTTTTGCCATTTGGGAGAGGAAGCCAAGATCTGCCTGGGGAGGGGCATGTCCCTGGAGGGGCCTGGGTCCCAGAGGCCTGTGGGGGAGGGGCACTGGGGAAGGCTCTTAGTAGAAATTCTCCAGGAGTCTGGCTGCAGTCTCTTGTAGCACCGTTGGCACCCCCCTGGGTTCAGCCCAAAGCCCGGACCCTGTGCAGACTTCTGGTCAACCCAGACTGGCGGCACCACCCTCTGCGGCTAGCAGCCACTGTCACTGTCATGTTGCTCCCACGGCACCGACTTCCCCAAACCATGTGGACTGTGCAGTCGGACAGGGATCACCGCTTCCTGGGGCCACTTTGCCAGGCGGGGAAGGGTGCGGCCCAGGTGTCCGGCATCACGGGAAGCTCCTCTGGTTCAGAAGCAGAAGCCGGCTGCCCGTGGAAGTCTTTCATCCGTGGAACCACAAGGAAGGACAATGGAGTGACCCGAGCCAAGCCACACCGCTGACCTGGGGGAGGCACGGTCAGCCCGGTTCCCACGCCCGAGGTCCCCGTAGCAGCTACTGCCCAAATGCCTCCCCTGCCCCTCGGTGATCCACTGCCTCCTCCCAAGAATGCATCCTTTTCAGGAAAAGGGTTTGGAGCTGCCCGCGATGACCCCCTCCCCCGCAGGAAGTGGTACCGCCAGGAGAAGCCGCCACGTCTCTGCCTGGGGCCCAGGGACCTGCATCCCCGTCCTCCCGATGTGATCCAAGGTCAAGGCGCCTTTCCTGGAGCCCTCTCAGCTGCCCGCGAGGCTCTGCGTGTCCGGTCCCTTCACGTGGAGCCTGGGAGCTGCTGGTGCCTTTGGCCCATTTCCAGAACTTTCTGCCTGAAATATAGACTGTGTTCTGTCTAGAAATTGCTCACCTGGGGCGTCCGCTGTTTTCAGAGAGATCATCTGTGTTAGCCGCTCATTCTTCTAGGTTTTCACGGCTTGTCCAGGGAGAAGCCGAACGACGAGAAAACATTTTACTTGGAGACTGTGACCCCATTTGTAGCTTGCGTGACACGGCCTTGTGTGGGCGTCACGCAACACGGAGGACGCTCACGGGAGGGAGACAGGAGAAGCCAGCCTTGGGAAGATGCTGCCGTCCCCTCCCACGGCGGCGGCCAGGCGGCACCTGTCCTATTAACCCGGGCCTCCCGTGGCAGGATTTACGCGGCTGCCTCTGCGTGGCGGCTCCGCCAATCTCACAGCAAAGCCGTTTCTGTGTCGTCTCTGTGTCGTCCTTGCTACGATCTAGGTGATACCCACCAGACTCGGCCCCGTGCGAGCGCTCGGCTCAGAGGCAGCCTCATTCCGGCTGCCAGGGACGGACACATCTGCCCCTGCTTTCTGAAAAAACAAGGCGTGAAAGCCCGGAGTCCTTTTCATTAACAACAAAGGCGTGGAGCCTGCACCGTGGCGCAGCAGGCAAAGCCCTCACCTGCGATGCCGGCATCCCACAGCACGCTGGTTCGAGTCCCAGCTGCTCCACTTCCCATCCGGCCCTGCCTGGGAAAGCAGCAGAGGATGGCCCAGGTGTTTGGACCCCTGCACCCACATGGGAGACCTGGAAGAAGCTCCTGGCTTCAGCCTAGCCAGCCCTGGGCATTGCAGTCACTTAGGGAGTGAATCAGCAGATGGAAGCTCTCTCTCTCTCTCTCTCTCTCTCTCTGTAACGTTACCTTCCAAGTAAATAAACTTGCCCACTTCGTCATCCTGTGGTCCCCACACCTTGGTGACAGGGAGCTCCCTTTCCTGTCACCAGAGTCCCCTGCCCACACCCTCCGTCCCTTTGTTGCCTGCTCCTGGCTGCTCCCGGAGCCACCGTGAGCCCCTCTCACATCCCGGGCCTTCCTTCTCCACTGCTGGCCACTTATCCTGGACGTCAGTCCCTTGTTAACCTCACACCCGTGTGTTTTTCCATACGCACTTCTTGCCAGCATGAGAATCTCTGTTGTAAAAAGATTTATTTATATTTTATTTGAAAGGCACAGTTACTAAGAGAGAGAGAGAGAGAGAGAGAGAGAGAGAGATCTTCCATCCAGGAGCCAGGAGCTTCTTCCAGGTCTCCCACGTAGGTGCAGGAGCCCAAGCACTGGGCCACCTTCCACTGCTTTCCCAGACCATAGCAGGGAGCTGGATCAGAAGAGGAGCAGCTGGGACTTGAACTGGAGCCCATGTGGGATGCCGGCACTGCAGGCGGAGGCTTAACCCGCTGCACCACAGCGCCGGCCCCCGGCCTGAGAACCTGAACCTTAGCAAAACCCCAGTGTTGCTGCTTCTCCCGCGTCAGCTGCACGCCTCCCCTCTGTCTGCCGAGATTCCCCTCGGCCCCAGGGGCAAGCTCACGCCTCTGAAACCCGGCTCCGGCTCTTGTCTCGGCACAGGAAGTGCCCTGACTCCTGCTGCCTTCCCAAAGCCCCTTCCCCTCACTCTGGGCCGGTGCCCCTCGGCCGGGCGACTGCCCCTCCTCTCAGCTCTGATCTCCCTCCGGGTCGCTGAGGACCCCGGACCCATGTGTCCATCCCAGGCTGCCCCTGAGTGCCAGCTGTGTCCACTGCCCAGGGTAGGCCAGGTGAGGCTGCAGAAGCAGACAGACTGGCAGCGGGGGTCACCCGCGGAGATCACGGCACACACAGCCAGCCGTGCGCCGGCCTCTCCTCCGTCCACGGCAGCCCTGTCTGTCACCAGGGCCCCCAGGAGTGGGCCACAGCACTGGATGGGAACAGAAGGGGGCCGACCTGGGGGCGAATTGGAGTCCACCCCCAGCACCCCGGGAGGCCATGGGCGTGGACCTCAGCCCAGAAGAGAGCAGGACGCAGTCCCACACAGAGGGACGACCTGTCCGCCATGTGCAAGCCAAGGAGAGACCTCGCGGGACCCAACGCCGCCGTCACCTTCATGGTGGGTCCCAGCCCTGGGAGCCATGGGCAAGCGGGTTCCAGCCCCAGCCCAGGGGGCTGCCTCAGGGCTTCCACCAGTCCTCGGATGCAAGCTCCCTGCTGGGGAAGCCGTCTCCCAGGAAGACCAATCACGTGATGGCCCCCGCTTTGTCTCTGCCCCGTGTGCGCCCAGCTACGGAGCATGGCCACGGGGAAGATCCACGTGTGTCTCAAGCTCTGTGGTCCGGGAGGGAAGCCATCTCCTCCGAGCGCGGGCTCCTACCCGGGTGCCTTCTCCTGGTGCACACCACACGGCGCTCTCTGCCTGGCCCCTGTTGCCAGTGTCACCATCCCGGGGGGGGGGGGAGGGGGCACTTCAGAGCAGAAGCCCCGGCGTCCCCCTGCTGACTCACTCACAGCCCAGCCCGGTGCAGCTGGGACCTCCCTGGGCAGTGCGTTTTGGGGAAGGAGCTGGACATGGCCAGTGCCCCCTCCTGCTCTCTCTTTCTCTGGAGTCCTCCCCCACAACACCCCGGCTCCCACTGTCTCCTGACAGCACCAGTGGCAGACACTTAATGTCCTTTCCGGGAGCTGGAAGCCCGAGGCCAGGTGGCAGCTGGGCTGGTTCCTGGCGAGAAGCCTCCGCCCGGCCGTGCTGACGACCGCCTCCTCGTGTGGCCGTTCCTCTGTGCCCAGGTGCCACCGTCTCCTCTGCTGTGACAGGCACTGGCCATGGCCACGGTGAACTTCAGTGGCTCTGTGTGCAGACACAGCCACCCTGGGGCTCTGTTTCCCACCTGAGCATCTGGGCTGGACATGATGCTGTCCCTAACCCCGTGCCCACTGCGCACCACGTGCTGTCCTGGGCTGTCACTCACTGCAGACTCCCGATGACCCACATGCACCTGGCTCTGGCACGTTTTGCCTGGTCACCACGTTAACTTCCCGTGGGTGCCCTGTGGCTGCTCTGGGCTGTCCCCGTGGAGGCTGAAGCAGCCGCCCCAGGCTGTCCATCACGTCTCGGGTGTGGAACAGTCCGAAGAGGAAAGCCAGGGCCAGGGGAGAGGCCTCCGAGCTCTGCCTGTGATTACCTGTGTCAATCAATCTGTGATTGGCATCGGAGGGCCGAGCCTGGCAGGGGTGGGGCAGGGCGGTCTCCCTGCCTCGTCTCCACCGAGGTGTCTGTGGAGAGGGCTCACAAGCACATTGGACAAATGGCTGAAGCTGCCACAGCCCTACAGATGGAGTCCCAGAAACCTGAGCCCAGAAACGTTGCCAGGGAAAACAGGCACCCAGCAAAAACCAGCCCTGATGGACAGGAGCCAGAGGACCTCACACAGGCTCCCAAGGGCTCAACTGTGCAACCACGCATCAGAAAAATAATGAACAAATAAGTAATGAAGCTCTCAAACTTCCTCTGCACAGCGGCAAATGTGCCTTAAATTCCTAGTGACGATAAAAATGCCCTCGAACCCAGTGCAACGGGGGGCAGAGGTCCGGACAGATGCGGGGGAGGGTGGGGCCAGCTGGTGAGGGCAACCGGGGGGAGGCTGGAGCTCAGGGGGGCTGATGCTGAAGCGGCCCAGCTCTCACAGGGTCTGAGGGTCAGCGCTGGTGGCCGCCGCCCGCCGTGCTGGGCTCCTTTCTGGAACTTGGATTAGAATACGTCTCGTAGCATGTCCACGTGGGCTGGGTCCACACCAAAGCAGCCCCTGGGAGACAGGCGGTGTGACGGGCGTCCTGGTGCCTCCCGGGCACGCCTCCTTCCAGGGCTGCTCCTGGCGGGTGGCGGAGGACCCTGAGCCTCAGGAGGGAGGTTTCCATATTCTCTCATTTTCGTTAGGAAGACACAGGAGCAAGGACAACAGCGCTGGGGGCCTGTGTCGTGGCTCCGTGGGCCAAGCCGCCCGTGACACTGGCACCCACATCACAGGGCCAACTCTGGTCTCGGCTGCTTCGCTTCCTATCCAGCTCCCTGCCTGTGTGCCTGGGACGGCGGCAGATGATGGCTCGAAGTGCCTGGGCCGCTGTCACCCACATAGGAGACGCAGGCGGACTTCCGGGCTCCTGGCTTTGACCTGCACCCGCCTCAGATGTTGCAGCCAAGTGGGGAGTGAACAAGATGATGGAAGCTCGCTCACTCCCTCTCTACCTCTCTCTCTTTCTCTCTCTCTATCTCTCCCTCTCTCTGTCACTTTGACGTTCACGTAAATAAATCTTTTTAAAAGGGAGTGGATAACTTTGAATTTTACCTCCCAAGAAACTAATAGGAGGGAAATGGAGGCCAACACGGGGCATCGCGTGGTTCTCTTCAGCTCAGAAGACACGAACGTCTTAACCCCCGACCTGTGACCTTGCTGGGTCAGGGGGCCCTGCAGCGTCCCCAGGAAATGCAGGCTTCCTGCTGGGCTATGTGGGGTGGGGGTGAGGGTCTGAGGGGACAATGGGCAGAGACTGGGCAAGGCGTAGGCTGCAAGGAGGAGGTGGAGCCTGAGACCCAGGCCCGCGGGAAGGGCCCTGGAGAGGCCCCAAGAGCTGGCAGTGGCCCCAGCGGTGGCCGCGGGGAGCTGGGTGCCTGGCTCTGCAGCAGCAAGGAGCAGACTCCATCGGCAGCGGGGCGAGCGTGGGGGCAGGGCCTCCCCGAGTGGCATGGCGGCCTCCCAGCCCCGAGCGGAGAAGGCGCTGGGCCAGCCTGGGCTTCCGCCCCTCACAGGACCAGAGCGGGGGCCTGGGTGGCCTGATGTGGCTGTGACCTTGGTGACAGCGGCAGAAGGATCCTAGGACGGCCGCCTCAGGAAAGTTCTGGAAACTTCCCCAAGTCTGGCTTGTGTCACTCGCCCCTGGGAAGGAGAGTGGCTTCCTCGATGTGTGGGATCCGGAGAGGAAGCAGGCAAGCCCCTTGGAGCTCTCTCCCCTCTCCCTCTGCCCTCTGGGGATTCTGTCCACTGGACGCCCGATCGCCTGCCTGCGGCAGCCTCCAACAGTGAGTAATCAGCAAGCTCCTGCCGATACTGACCCGAGATCCTGGCCCCGAACCCGCTCCAAGCAGGAGCAGAGCAAGCAGGTTTATTTCCGTCTGTCCGACTTCTGCCGCTGACTCTCCCGGGATTCAGAACGCAGGAAAACAGGAGAAGGGTGTCGGGGCTCCGACACCCTGACACAGCCACCGATCGCCTCGTTCCTGCCCGGTCTGTGCGACGTCCCAACTCCTCGGGGCGGCTGTTGGGGCCGGCGGGACCCAGCGCTGAAAGCTGTCCCTGGAACGATCCCACGGAATGGCCACAGGTGCCATTTTGAGTTTTCCAGTCGTCACAGTGAAAGGGCAAAAAAAGAAATGGACGCAGTTAGTTTTAACGACATGTTTTATTTAACCCGACATATCCAAAAAATGTCATTTCAACACGTGACCAGCGTAGAAGTGCCCGCGAGGCACCTGTGCTCCACGTGTTCTCGCTCCGTCTGTGCGATCGAGTCTGCTGTGACGGCCACGACCTAGCCCACACCGGGGCAGCCACGCTGCAGGGGCAGCAGCCACACGGCCGGGCTCCCATCCGGGGCAGGGCAGCCCCGGCCTCCTGCACCCTCTGCTGGCCTTGCTCTCGCTGCCCTGCGGCGCCGACCACTCCCCCAACTCCTTTCCCTTGCTCTGTGCCCCTCTTTGCATTTGGGCACTTCCTGCTGGACGTTTCTGCCTGGGAGCCCCCACCCCCGCCCCTGCTACCACCCCCATCTCTGGGTTCCAAGAGCTTCCTGCAGCCCCGCCCCTCCCCTCCCCTCCCCTCTCCTCTCCTTCTCTCCTCTCTTCTTCTATTTGATTTATATGAAAGGCAGAAAGAGAGAGAGAGAGAGAGAGAGAGATTCCATCCACCGGTTCACTTCCCAAATGCCTGCAACAGCCGCGCTGAAGCCAGGAGCTGGGAACTCCATCCAGGTCTCCCACGTGGGGGGCAGGGACTCAGGGACTTGAGCCGTCACCCACTGCCTCCTGGGATGCACTTGCAGGAAGCTGGATTGTAGTGGAGCAGCCGGGACTCCGATTGGTGTCTGTTATGAGATGAGCACGGCATGGCAGTGGCTTAACCCGCTGTGCCACAATGCTGCCCCCAGCCACAGCCAACGTCTGGGGCTGCTCAGTTTTCAATCACTCAACCAGGAGATCAGCCCCACATCCGTCAACAGAGCAGGCTTTTCTCAAAACAGCAGTGCGGGGTAGTCACCCCAGGGACCATGACTCAGCACTCAGAGGGAACCCACGACCTGCAGGGTACTCACACAATGGACCATGACTCAGCACTCAGAGTGAATCCATGACCTGCAGGGTAGTTACACCATGGACCATGACACAGAATTCAGAATGAACCCCCAACCTGCAAAGTAGTCATGCCATGGACCATGACTCAGCACTCAGAGGGAACCCAGGACTTGCAGGGTACTCACACCGTGGACCATGACTCAGCACTCATGACAGACACGTGTCCCTGTACATCTCAAATGCCTGAGGTTGAAGAGGCAGTCAAGTACCAAAGAGAACCATGCGAGCGGGAGACTGAGCGCTGGGAACCCTGAGACACGGCTGCTGGGGGTGGGGGGGTACAGGAGCCCAGCAGGGGGGCGTGCGTGGGTGTTTCTGGGAACACAGGCAGCACGAAGGTTTTATTTCTGGATGGAGCACTGTCTGAGGGTGACGTCCGACGGCCCCACCACTGCTTTCCCACCCGAGTCCCCCAAACTCCACACCCCCCGAAATTTCCCCATTCTGTCTGTTCCATTGTGGGCCTTTACCAGTGGGTCTCCACGGCCATTTTAAACATTTTTTCTTTACTATTTTATCCAAGAGGTAGAGAGGCAGACGCACAGAGCCACTGGTTTGCTCCCCAAACGTCCACGGTGGCCAGGGCTGGGAGCGCAGTCCAGGCCTCCCACGTGGGGTTGGGGACACAAGTACTTGAGCCATCACGGTTGTCACCGTCGCCCGCCGGCATCTGCTTTGACCAGAGCCTGGCATCAGGAGCCCAGGCTGGGACCCTAACTCTGACATGGGACGCCGGCGTCTAACCGAGAGGCCAGACCCGGGTCCCTGCATTTCTCTCTTTAGTCGCTGCCTTCACAGGGTCCGGTGGCTCTCACGCAGGCAGCACCCAGAGCAGAGAGCTGCCCACCGGGCGGTGCAGGCGTGCGCGACAGAAGGGAAATCCGACTTCAGAACCAAGGAGCCCACAGGGCTGGGTCAGCACCTCCCTGCTGCTGCACACAGGTGCAGAACACACAGGTGCTGAGAGGCCGAGTCCCTCCGTCCCCTCAGCCACGACCAGCCAGGTGCTCACCAGGATGCCGCATGGCACAGGCGCTCACCAGGACGCCGCGTGGCACAGGCGCTCACCAGGACGCCGCGTGGCACAGGCGCTCACCAGGACGCCGTGTGGCACAGGTGCTCACCAGGACGCCGCGTGGCACAGGTGCTCACCAGGACGCCGCGTGGCACAGGTGCTCACCAGGACGCCGCGTGGCACAGGTGCTCACCAGGACGCCGCGTGGCACAGGTGCTCACCAGGACGCCACGTGGCACAGGCGCTCACCAGGACGCCGTGTGGCACAGGCGCTCACCAGGACGCCGCGTGGCACAGGCGCTCACCAGGACGCCGCGTGGCACAGGCGCTCACCAGGACGCCGTGTGGCACAGGCGCTCACCAGGACGCCGCGTGGCACAGGCACTCACCAGGATGCCGCGTGGCACAGGCGCTCACCAGGACGCCGCGTGGCACAGGTGCTCACCAGGACGCCGCGTGGCACAGGCGCTCACCAGGACGCCGCGTGGCACAGGTGCTCACCAGGACGCCACGTGGCACAGGTGCTCACCAGGACGCCGTGTGGCACAGGTGCTCACCAGGACGCCGTGTGGCACAGGTGCTCACCAGGACGCCGTGTGGCACAGGCGCTCACCAGGACGCCACGTGGCACAGGCGCTCACCAGGACGCCGCGTGGCACAGGCGCTCACTAGGACGCTGCGTGGCATAGGCACTCACCAGGATGCCGTGTGGCACAGGTGCTCACCAGGACGCCGCGTGGCACAGGTGCTCACCAGGACGCCGCATGGCACAGGCGCTCACCAGGACGCCGCATGGCTGGTGGAAATGCTGCCCGCGGTCCTGCTCCAGCAACTGGGCAGGAGGGAGTCTGGTTCCGTTTCGCTTTGCAAAGCGAGCACACTGGACGGGTGCCTGACCGTGAAATCCTACAGACACAAGGGCAAGTTTGCAAAAGCGCATGGCTGCAGGTCAGCCTGCTTGGAGCAGAAGCACTCGCAGCGTGTGATCTGAACCCTCGGGGCAGAGTCCGCCCTGCAGCTGCCCCCTGCGGTAAGCATGGCTGCCAGCACAGCGCCATGTCCCCACGGGGCAGCCGGCACAGGCCACAGCTGCGGAATACCACGACGTTCCTCCAAGGTGGCCCCCATGGTCACGCTGAAGCCAGGATCCTGACTCACGGTCTGCCTCCTCCGCACACCAGGACGCTGCCCTGCCTGCGGTCAGAGTCCGCCCTGTCCCCTACCCTCCAGCTCTGTGGTCAGAGTCCGCCCTGTCCCCCACCTTCCAGCTCTGCGGTCAGAGTCCGCCCTGTCCCCCACCTTCCAGCTCTGCGGTCAGAGTCCGCCCTGTCCCCCACCTTCCAGCTCTGTGGTCAGAGTCCGCCCTGTCCCCCACCTTCCAGCTCTGCGGTCAGAGTCCGCCCTGTCCCCCAACTTCCAGCTCTGTGGTCAGAGTCCACCCTGTCCCCACTTTCCAGCTCTGCGGTCAGAGTCCGCCCTGTCCCCCACTTTCCAGCTCTGCGGTCAGAGTCCGCCCTGTCCCCCACCTTCCAGCTCTGTGGTCAGAGTCCACCCTGTCCCCACCTTCCAGCTCTGTGGTCAGAGTCCGCCCTGTCCCCACCTTCCAGCTCTGTGGTCAGAGTCCGCCCTGTCCCCCACCTTCCAGCTCTGCGGAGACTTTGGGAGGTGGAGGAAGCTGACCGCTGCCCTGGCTGGTCGTGGCTTACGTCCACCTCCCTTGCCTTTGAAGACCACGGTTTTGTTCCACTTGCACCTCGTGCTGGTGCTCTCGCACAGGGATGCCTTGTCCTGTTTCGACTCCTCCTTTGACCTGGTCGGAGCATCTGCCTGCCTCCTCACATCGCAGGAGTGAAATACACCCTGGGACGAGCGAGCGTTCATTTCCACGTCCATCTGCCGGTCACGGCTCAGCCTCTCAGCGCCTTCCACGAATGTGTGTTGAGCTGCTGTTACGCACGCAGGGCTGTGCCGGGCACCTCCGGGCCTGCCCAGAGGCAGAGACAGCTGAGGGCACGGCGAACTCCTCCCCCACCGTCTGCAGCCCCCAGCCGCTGGCCCAGCTCCCAGGGCCCCCTTACGCTCCGCCTTGCTGCCCCCACAGTTGTCCCAAGCTGTGTTGTGTGTGGTTGCAGTCATGTGGACTATGCCTGGGCAGGTGGCCACTCTGCCCAGCACCCCTGAGCCCTCTGTGCTTAGGGGGGTGCTCTTTGTCCTGCCTCTTCCATCACATGTTCAGCCCCTTGTTCCCGCCGTCCTCGGCAGGCTCACTCTCTCCACCCAGAGGCTCAGGGCTGTGCTCCTCAAAGCTCAGCCTGACCCGCCCCTCCTCTCCCCCTCCCCCAGCCCCTCTGTCTCTCCCCTGTTCCCTGGGCAGTGCCTCAGACCCCCAGGATGAATCGGGCCCGTTCTCCATGGGGTGCAGCTCTGTGCCTCTGACAACAGCTGCCTGGCCCGTGAGGCTCCGGCCATGTGCCAGACGTGTTTCTAGGCTCTTCCTGTATGTGATTCCGTGTGGTTCCCACGACTGCCCCATGAGGCTGGCACAGGTACAGGCACAGAGAGCCTGAGGCACTCCATAACCGGTCCCAGGCGACAGAGCAGACAAGTGGTGAACTCAAGGTTCTTTCTTTTTTAAAGGTTTATTTATTTATTTATTTATTTGAAAGTCAGAGTTACACAGAGAGAGGAGAGGCAGAGAGGAGAGGCAGAGAGAGAGAGACAGAGAGAGAGAGAGAGAAAGAGAGAGAGGTCTTCCATCTGCTGGTTCACTCTCCATTTGGCCACAATGGCTAGAGCTGCACAAATCAGAAGCCAGGAGCTTCCTCCAGGTCTCCCATGTGGCTGCAGGGGCCCAGGGACTTGGGCCATCCTCTACTGCTTTCCCAGGCCATAGCAGAGAGCTGGATCGGAAGTAGAGCAGCTGGGACTTGAACTCAAGGTTCTAAAGTGGTCCAGCTGACCCCAAAACTTGCAATACGAGGCTGAGACGCGTTGACTCCCCGCAGATACCCAGCCGGGCATCCTACAGCACCTCCACCCCCGCATCTCCTCCTTGGTCCGGCCGCTGGCCTTGCTTTGTACCCCAGTGAGTGGCATCACCATCGAGGGGAGGCGCCCACATCCCCGACAGCCACCTCGCGAGTGCCGCTGCTGCCACCCACGAACAGGTTGGTGGCTCCCCTCGTCTGAATCGCAGGGGACACTGCTCCTGGCCCCGGCCCTCGCATGGGCTCTGCTGAAACACCTCTGAGGCTCTCGCGGCGCTAAGGTAGCGAGATAGACACCAGCAGCCTGTGCGAGTAAGGGGCCGGAGAAAATGAGAATTTGGGAAGACAGTGAGTTTGTCCTGGGAGACAGCAGATGATGACCCCTGCCAGACACGTGGGGGACCCCAACGGGGTCTGGGTTCCTGGCCTCGGCTTGCTCCAGCTCCAGCTATTGTGGGCATCTGGGAAGTGACCAACCCCTGGAAGACCTGCCTCTCTGGCTCTGTCCATCACTCACCTTTCGAGTAAGAGACACACACTTTTCAGAAGGTAAAGCAAGCAGCGGCCCACGTGGCTGCCGGGCGAGTGAGCGTCCCTCTGGGGTGCGACTCCATGTGTTCTCAGGCTCAGGCCGCGGGCGCTGGGGCCCGGACCCCTGCACACGGTCCCAGCCCCTTTCACACGGCGGCTGCAGCGGAGGCCGTGCTGTCACTGAGGCTGCACGGAGCCACACAGCGGGGGAGCAGACTCAGCGCACAGGAGCCGCAGGCGCTGCTGCCGTAGCCCCAAGGAAAGCCAGGACTCTGGGTATTTCTTTCGAGATTTAAATTTGCAGAAAATGGGGCTGGTGCTGCGGCGTGGCGGGTGAAGCCTCCACCCACAATGCTGACATGCCCTGTGGACACTGGCTCGTGTCCCGGCTGCTCCATTTCTGGTCCAGCTCCCTGCTTATGTGCCTGGGAAAGCAACAGCAAATGGCTCACATCCTAGGGTCCCTGCACCAACGTGGGAGACCCAGAAGAAGCTCCTGGCTCCTGCCTTCAGCTTGGCCCAACCTAGGCCATTGTGACCATTTAGGGAGTGAACCAGGGGATGGAAGACCTCTTTCTGTGTGTGTGTCTCTCTCTCTGTGTCTCTTCCTCTCTCTCTCTGTAATTCTACCTTTCAAGTAAATAAATAAAACTTTCAAAAATAAATTATAAAAAGGTCTCTTGTCATGCTTCCCCAGTGCCAGTGGGTGCCTCGTTTTGTGGTCTCTGAACAGGCTCAGGATGCACGAGCTGGCCCCTGACCGGCCCACTGGTGGGCAGCAGCTCACCAGTATCCACAGCGCTGTGGGTGTGGACGTGAGAATTCCCACATTTCCAGGGGTTCCCTGCGCGGACAGCCTGACCGTCCACGGCACATTTAGAAGCCGAGATGAGTGGGAGCTGGGTGGAGGGCGCATGAGCCTCAGCTTGCCTGGAGGTCATTCCCCAAGGTCACGCACCTGAGCAGAGACCGGGTGGCTGCCCGGGTGCCACACCGCTGTCCTAGGAATCCAGCTGATAAATGAAAACAACGGAAGGGATTTAGCCGTCGGTTTGCAAACACAGGCACAGACAGGACAGGTGTTTTTGCTTTTCTGTTTATGTGTCTTCTGAGCGTTGTCAGACTGTGCGAGGGAGCCCATCTGTCTCGTCTGTGAGGCGCCCTAGAGGAGAGCATTTCCAGGTAATGCAGAAGTGTGGCCGGCGCTTGCAAAAGCAAAGTCAAGAAGAGAGAGTTCTTCATTGAATTTTTCTTTCTCCAATTGACTTGAAATGCAGAGAGAGAATGAGAGAGAGAGAGCCCTTCCGTCCACTGGTTCATCCCCAGATACCTGCAGTAGCTGGGGTTGGTCCAGACCGAAGGCAGGAACTGGGAACTCAGCCCAGGCCTCCCCCATGGACGGCTGGGACCCAGGTCTCGCAGCTGTCTCGTGCCGTCTCCCGGGCTCTGCGTTCGCAGGGGGCTGGAATTGAGAGGGGAGCCAGGACTTGAAGCCGGGCACCCCGGGAGGGAAGGAGGTTCCCCAAGTGGCATTGCACCCCACACCAGGTGGCTGCCTCATCAGAGTTCTTCACAGGACCCTTTGTTGGGTTCTCCACGGGGTCACGTGGCCAGGCTGACGGCAGACACCAAATATGAAGAATGCATTTCCTGAACGCATAAATCTCACAGCCTCTCAGCTACCTGCCACTGCTGAGAGTTTGCTCAGGCAAAAATTGTTTTAAAGAATATTTTGTGGCCGGCGCCGTGGCTCAATAGGCTAATCCTCCACCTAGCGGCGCCGGCACACCGGGTTCTAGTCCCGGTCGGGGCGCTGGATTCTGTCCCGGTTGCCCCTCTTCCAGGCCAGCTCTCTGCTGTGGCCCGGGAGTGGAGGATGGCCCAGGTCCTTGGGCCCTGCACCCCATGGGAGACCAGGAGGAAGCACCTGGCTCCTGGCTTCAGATCAGCATGGCGCACCGGCCGCAGCGGCCATTGGGGGGTGAACCCATGGAAGCAAGACCTTTCTCTCTGTCGCTCTCTCTCTCACTGTCCACTCTGCCTGTCAAAAAAATTTTTTTTTTTAATTTGCCCTGCAATACTCGTTTTTACTTGGGAGCATAGCGTCTGCCATCAGTCCTGTCGCGTGCTGAGTCCTGGATGGCCGTGTTGGGGGTCTGGTGTGGCCATGTTCTCCAGGCGCCACGTGCTGTGTGCTCAGAAGATCATGTTTCTGGGATCAGCTCTCTGAAGGAGGCTGCACCTGCACCATTGTCTGTGGGCTCCCAACCTCACTGTGCTTGGTCTCTCAGTGTGATTTGTGTTTGTTTCTGACCCTCCCGGCCAGAATGTGCTTTGTGTGTTAGGGCCTGTGTTATCAAGGGCGTATGTGTTTATGCCCTCCTGGTCCATTGACCCCATGTCTCCGGAGGGACTCCTGTCTCGGATAACGGGTTCCGTTACCAAGTCTATTTTTCTGGGTATGGAAACAGTGGCACCGTTGTGGACGTGTTAGCATTTCTCAAGTGTTGCTTCTGCCTTTTTACTTTCAACCTTACTGAAATTTTTTATTTCAGGCATGTCCCTTGTGAATACCAAACTGGACAATATTTCCATCATGCCAATTTTCATTATTAGCACATTTACGCTATTTTACACCACATGTTTTGTTCTTCCTGTTTTCTGACATGTCTGTGTATCTTCTTGCCTTGCTTCTTATCACAGTTTAATCAATTTGTTTCCTCAACTTTCATTTTTTTCTCCTCTTACTTTGGAAACTGCATGATTTAAAGTTATTATTTTAGCGATTCTTACAGAAATTATAGCATACGTGGTTCAATTTCCAAGTTATAAAGTAATCAATAACTTTCCTGTCGTCTTTTAAGTCGATTGGTTGATTGAGGCTTTGAAAGGTGGAGAGGCAGAGTGAGACAGAGACGGACGGAGAGACAGATGGACGGAGACAGAGGTCTTCTCCCTGGTCCTGAATCGCTCCTGCTATTCACATATTTGCACATGTGTGTTTAGGTATATGTACAGACATGTGTACATATATGTGCACGTGTGTTTGGGTATATGTGTAAACATGTGTTTATGTGTATACATACGTGCATGTGTTTAGGTGTGCATATTTGTGTGTGCATGTTTGCATCCTTTAAGGTTTTTGTTAGTAAGTTTGCTTCCTCTGAGTTTTCTGGCTCCCGCTCTGCCCTGAAGTCCCCGTGCTTTCGTCATGTTCTGCTCCGCAGGTTCCGCGTCTGATAATCACCACGCGAAGGTCTTGCTCCCGGTCGTTGGCTTCAGTCGCTGCTGGGGACCATTCTGCAACCGGAGCGTCCTCGAGGTGCTGCGTCTTCCCCGTCCGGCTGGCTGAGGTCTGGCCGGGGCTTCTGCCTCTGGCTGGCTAGGGTCTTGCCGGTGCTCCAGCTGTCTTGCCGGTGCTCCTGCCTCCGGCTGGCTGGGGTCTGGCCAGGGCTCCTGCCTCCAGCTCTGTCTTGTCAAACAGTAAAGCCCTGATCCCTTCGTGGTTGCCCGCTGACATTTCTCCTGCCTCGGTTTCTCCACGCTTGAGACAGACGGGGTTCTCCGGCTAACGGCCACCTTCGCCACCAGTGACTTCCAACAAGGTTCTCTCTCACGCTGCCCACCTGTGGCACTACATCGTCCAGGGCTCTGCTTTCTGTCGCTCTTACCCCAGGGCTCCGGCTAACAGGGCGGGTCTCCCCTGGAGCAGCCTTGACCGTCACGCTGGCTGTGGTGACGTGGACGACACAGTGGGTAAACACGCTCACCCCTGAAGCTTTCAACCAAAGGTGGCGCAGGGCACAGGGCTCAGCATCCATTGGCCAGTGCAGGTCATGTGACCTGTCTCAGTGCAACGCGGTCCAGTGGCCAGAAGAGCCCGAGAACATCTGGAAGCTACTGTCCCCCCTCAGCGTCCACAGGCAGTCGGTTCCAGAACCCCCCAACAGCATCAGGACACACGGGCACTGGAGACTCACGTTCGAGGCTGCAGCACGTGTGTCTCCCCGTGTGCCCCAGATCACGGGCAGTCGCCGGCAGGACCTGGCCGTGTTGTTCGGGAAATCAGAGCCCTGCGTGTTCAGCTTTCCCACAAACCTCCAAACTGCCCTTGGTGAACTCTAAGAATGCGGAGCCCACTGCGCCACCAGCAGAGCCGCACCCGGCATCGAAACCTGTTGCCTACTTGTGCGCCGCCTCACCAGTGAGAAGAGCTGTCCCCGGCCCGGCCGGCCCGTGCGAGCCGTGGATTCCTCCCATCCGAGTCTCTGACTCGAGGGGGGTTTGGAGTTCATCCTAAGGCGCAGGCGCAGGCAGCCTTGCTCTCCAGCCGTCTCCCTGCCTCGCGCTATCATCTGGAATTCGTCCTGAGAAGCGCAGAGGGAAGGCAGGGAAATGGGCGCGGATCGTAGTCAAGTCTCCAGGGTCTCTGCTGGGAAGAGCTCTCCAGCCTGAGATGCAGCACTGGGCACCTGCCAGGACCCTGGAGGCCAGCAGGGCAGCCCCCGCCTCCCACCCTCTCTCCCTGATGTCCCCGCGCTGCAGGGGGAGGAGCAGTGCCTGCTGGGGAGGGAACACACACACACACACACACCCCCAGCAAGCAGACAGCCGCCCCATTTTCGAGATGGTAATGCAGAAAGCAGAAAGCGTGTAGGAGAGCCGGCCAGCCAGGTCCCGCCAGGCAGGCTCGCTCCTCAGCAAGGCTGATACATTGTAGCGCTGGTCCACCTACTGCTCTCTGCCCGCCCCACCATCAGCCTTGACATTGGAGGAATTCCCACCCTGGGTTCTAGCAAAACACCGACCGTCAGAGCCCACACTTGGCTGGCTGGCGGCGTGAATTTTCGTTCTCCGTGCTGGAAGCTCCTTGCTGGATGCCCTGGTCAGCCTACTTCAGGCAGGCCTGCTCGGGCGACTCCGCCTGGGTGGGGCAGCCAAGATGCCGGCAAGGGGACCGTCTCAGGAGCCAGCGCTTCCTGGGAAATGGCTGGTGCTTGCAGCAGACACGAAGGGCCCCCAGCCCAGCGCAAACCCCCGGGGCCACGGTGGGGGCCGCGGCTCACCCACAGGGAGGGACCTCACTGCCAGTGTGTGGTGTGTCACGTGGTGGCGGCAGTGTCACGAGGGAGATGGCGATGGCCGTGCACCCAGCACAGCTGTCACAGGTGGGAACTTCTCCAGGCTCAGTGATCCCCCACGAGCGAGCATCAGACGAGTCCTCGCAACGTACGTCCCTTAATTACAAGGAGATGCTGATCTTCCGGTTTTCCTGCCTGTGAGAACCCCTGCTGGAACTAATGGCTGCTAGCAACATGCAGTGTTTACAAGAGACGCCTGGAGGCCCCGACAGGAGGTGGTGGAGGACGAGGGGCGCCGGCTGAGGCGATCAGGGAGTGGGCACGTGGGCTGCAGCCTCAGCCTCCCGCCTTGCCGACCGTGCCTGGACAGCAGAGGTAGCAGGAAGAAGCCATCACCGGCCGTTCCCATCCCTTTTCCGCTCCCCCTGGCCATGCGACCCCAGAGCCCTCCTGGTCCAGTGCCCCTGACCCCCGGCCAGGTGACCCCAAGGCCCTCCTGGTCCAGCACCCTGACCCCGACCACGTGACCCCAGAGCCCTCCTGGTCCAGTGCCCCGACCGCAGCCACATGACCCCAGGGCCCTCCTGTCCAGCACCCCTGACAAGGTGACCCCAGGGCCCTCCTGGCCCAGTGCCCCTCAGCCCGGCCACACAACCCCAGGGCCCTCCTGGCCCAGTGCCCTTCAGCCTGGCCATGCGACCCCAGGGCCCTCCTGTCCAGCACCCCTGACCCCGACCACGTGACCCCAGGGCCCGGCCGCTCGAGTGCCCTATACCCCTCCGTGGGAGCAGTCACTCCCTGCTCCGAGCACTGCCTGTGGCGCTGTCCCTGTGAGCCAGCTATGCAGGTGCTGTGACAAAGTTCCTCCAGACTGCTTCTCTTCCGAAACGCAGAAACGAGATTCCGTTGATTTAAAACGGGGAATCACGGCTCCTCTCTCGGGGGTCTTTGCACCTTGAACTTGGTGCCCACCTCCCTGTTTTAGAGCTGACGGTAAAGGTGATGTCTTGTTAAGTGGCCCCCAGACGTGGGTACTCAGAGAAGGATGACAAACCCCGGACCTAGCCCCCTCTCTTCCTTTTGTTTTTAAATATTGATTTATTTATTGAAAAGGCAGAATTACAGAGAGAGACAGAGAGAAACAGAGATCTTCTCACCCTCTGGTTCACTCCCCCAAATGGCAGCAGCGAGCCAGGCGCGTCCTCCAGGTCTCCCACGTGGGTACAGGGGCCCAAGGACTTGGGCCGTCTTTGGCTGCTTTTTCCAAGTGCATTAGCAGGGAACTGGATCGGAAGTGGAGCAGCCAGGACTCAAACCCGTGCCCTTACGCGATGCTGCCACTGCAGGCGGCGGCCTTACCCGCTACGCCACAGCGCCGGCCCCTTCCCTGTGACTCTTAATCCACCTTTCAGCTCCTGCACTGCTGGGCCACCGCCTTCCAGTCGGCGACAGACCCTGGGCGAGGGACTCCGGCGCCAGGCTGACCCCCGGGACTCAGCCGCAGCAACTCCTCGCTGTGTTATGAGGGCAAAACGTTCTGCCAATGTCTCCCCAGCTCTCCCCGGGGCTTTCAGGAGGAAAACCCGGTTCTGGTGACAGAAGGATCTCTGTTCAACTTCCTGTAAGCCAGCGTCAACCACGCAGGCTTTAGGACGGACGCACTCGGCCCGGGGAGTTTCCGCTGACTTCTCCAAGACTGAAATTGGGGAAAGCGCTCATGTAACTCAGCTGGCAGTGGAGGAAGACTTCTGGGTGGCGTTTGGGATAAAAATGATTCCAAAAATGTCGCATCCGCCACTTGACTTTTGGAGGGAGCACTAAACATTAAAACAGCGCTGATTTGTTTTCCTCAGTGAACCAAGGGCGTGATGAGTTCTGTACTGCTACTCAGATTATAATAACTATTCGTACTGATACTTTCACTCGTCACGGCTGGGTCACGCTTCCTTCACCATCCGCCTGTTGAGAGACTCCTGATGTTATTCCTCAGGGGCAGCCGGGTTGTGAGCACTGGCGTCAGCTCTCGCAGTTCTAGTGCAGCCCTGCTTCCTGGCGCGCGGCAGCTGTTTGTGGGCAGGCGCCTCAGAGCGGGGCGGGCGCCGGGCTCGCAGTGAGATGGTGTGTGAGTGCCTGCTCTGGACCGGTGAGGGCTCCTGACTGCGGCTCCCGGCCAGCGGGGACCCCAGGCAGCAGCCTTGAGGGCTCAAGGAGCTGGGTCCCGGCCACGCACCTGGGGGACCTGGATGGATCCCAGCCCCTGGATTCGGCCCGGCCCGGCCCCAGCTGCTGCAGGCATTTGGGGAACGAGCCCTGAGTGGGAGATTTCTGACCCTGCAGCTCTGTCTCTTGAAACACAGTGTGTCGTTCGTGGAAAGTGCATTTTATGACAGACTGCATCCAGTTCCATTTGTTTTTACAACAAAAATAAACTTGCTTCTACATTCCTTTAGAAGTTCTGTACGCAGCCCAGGCCCTGGGCTAAGGGCTTGGCTCTCACTGTCTGACCCTGGCAAACACCCAGTCTTCAGACAGGGCGGGCAGCACCCCAGGAGTTGCCCCTGCACCCCAGGCCCTCCCCCTCAGCTCAGGCCCACACTCAGGCTGTCACAGACGCAGTGCTGGGGGCGTCTGGCCCAGAACCCACCACGCGTGGGTTTTGAACGATGGGTTTTCATCGTCCCACCTTGGGTGTTTCCGGTGGATTTCGGGAAGGCAGGCACTCACATGCTTGCACAGGGGGGCGCCCGGGGGCAGGGAGGCCCCGCCTTCCAAGCTGCTGCCGGTGCACCTGCCTCCGCTGCTCTGAGGGACTGTTTTGTTCTGGTTTCGCTCACTTCCTCGTTTTCTTACTCTAACAATTGTTATGGTGATTGCCTTAGAAAGCAGGAGATTGGGTTTTTGTTCTTTTGTCTCTTTGTCTGCAGCATCCGCTAGGCTACATATTATCCAGAGCCGCTCCCTTTTGAAAGAAAAGAGACTCCCAGGGAAAGATGCTGATGAAGAGGCAGGTTCAGGAACACAGTCTCACGGACGCCCCGACTTCAGCTCGGTACCGGCTTCAGCCGGCCTGCTGGGGCCGGTCCAGGATTGATTCCCAGGAGCGGGTTGGGTGGGGAGGAAGGGGGCACAGAGGGGCTGGGAGGGGCTCTTTCCAGACACCCAAGGTCCTTGTGCACCACAGAGTGAGTGTGGCCGGGGACCAGGTCCGTGTGCACAGCTGAGAGTGAGTGTGGACGGGACCAGGACCGTGTGCACAGCTGACAGTGAGTGTGGATGGCACCAGGACCGTGTGCACAGCTGAGTGTGGGTGTGGACGGGACCAGGACTGTGTGCACAGCTGAGTGTGAGTGTGGGTGGGGACCAGGTCCGTGTGCACAGCTGAGTGTGGGTGTGGGTGGGGACCAGGTCCGTGTGCACAGCTGAGTGTGGGTGTGGGTGGGGACCATGTCCGTGTGCACAGCTGAGTGTGGGTGTGGGTGGGGACCAGGTCCGTGTGCACAGCTGAGTGTGGGTGTGGGTGGGGACCAGGTCTGTGTGCACAGCTGACAGTGAGTGTGGACGGGACCAGGACCGTGTGCACAGCTGAGTGTGGGTGTGGGTGTTTACTGGGCCGGGCTCAGGGGCAGGCAGTGCAGAAATACAGTGGAACCATTTGTCCTGGTTCAGTGGTGGGACACAGGGGGCAGGTGTCCGTGGCAGCTCACCCAGCCCGGGGGTGAAGACGTAAAATACAGAACAGAAGCACCAGGGGGCGCTGCCCTGTGTTCAGGGCCACAGAGGCAGGTGGTTGGACATGCAGGTCAGTGTTGTCACCAAGCTGTGTCACCCTGAATGGTGCTGCAGAATGGAATCTGGAAGCCCAAATGCTCAGCGTACACAGTGTGCGCACGTGGTGTGCAAAGCTACTCCAGGGCTGTGTGGAAAACGGAGCTATAGAGCTTGTTTCAGGGCAACAATGTTTTGTAGTCGAGGCTTGGGGGAGTGAGCACAAAGTTCACTGGAAGTGCACGTCACGGAGAAGCTGCACAGTCCCATGGCTCAGGGCCCCGACCTCTGACCTCAGCTAATGTTACTGACCTGCTGGTAGGGTCCCATCTCCTGAGGCAGCCGCCAGGGGCTTGCACACAGCTCAGCCCACGGAGCAGAGCAAACCGGAGCGCACTCGGAGCGGAACCTGCGCCCTGGGCTGAGGCTGCGGAGGGCAGGACAGGGCGGGAGGAAGGGAGTGGGAGGGGAAGGCTGACGGCATCTCCGGGAAATGACACAGACGGGAGACGGCCTCACCGGGAGCCCAGCCCTGCAGGCTCATGTGCACGTGGCCCAGCCCTGCAGGCTCCTTGTGCACGTGGCCCAGCCCTGCAGGCTCATGTGCACGTGGCCGCGCGGCTCTCTGATGATCAGAGAAGCAGCTCCTGCAAGAGCCATGGCAAGTGCCCAGCGCCTGAGATTCAAAACCAGGTGTGGCAGGCAGGGGCGTGGTCTTGGTGGGCAGGGGCGGGGTCTTGATGGGCAGGGGCAGGGCGTTGGCGGGCAAGGGTGGGGTCTTGGTGGGCAGGGGTGGGGTCTTGGTGGGCAGGGGCGGGGTCTTGGTGGGCAGGGGTGGGGTCGTGGGCAGGGGTGGGGTCTTGGTGGGCAGGGGTGAGGTCTTGGCAGGCAGGGGCGGGGTCTTGGTGGGCAGGGGTGGGGTCTTGGTGGGCAGGGGCGGGGTCTTGGTGGGCAGGGCGGGGTTGTGGGCAGGGGTGGGGCCTTGGCGAGCAGGTGCAGGCAGAGGAGGAAGCTCGCTCTTACCCATCTGCTGAGACCCCAGGGTCTCTCGTTCCTTCTAGGGCCTTCCGGAAGGCATCTGTCTTCAACTGGGTACTTTTTAGGCTCTGTCACCATAGTTTATGAGAGTAATTATGTTTATCCTTTATTTGGCTAAAACTAATGAACCCACGATAAACAACTCAGCATTTTCTCCCCTGTTGAATAATGAATATTAATTAACCTGTCATAAGGACTGGCACTCATTACCAAATGCAGCGCTGACTCATCACACGTCAAGGCGTCACCGGGCGGCCACAGCCCCGGAACAGGAGCGCGTGCACATGTTCCCACGGAGCTGAAACTGCCCGTGGCTCCGAGGGTAGGGGCTCATCCGCGCGAGCCACCAGGGACTCGGCGGCGGCCTCAGGTGTCCGAGTGGGGCGTGACCTGTCCCACGGCATCGGCACTTCTCACCCAGCTTCCCAGCAGCTGAGTTGGAAATGCGTGGGCTTGGGAAACACAGGCCCTGCCAGCACCAGGCGCGGGTCCAAGGGCAGCTGGGGTGCCCTCGCCGCTGACATATGGTGGCATCTGCATTTCTGATGGAGCCAGCATACGGATGCTGGGCTGCTCTTCAGAGGGGGGGCCCGGCCCGTGTGAGGAGCTGCCGGCGGCGGACGCGAGAGCCCGTGCACGGAGCCTCGTGCGGGCCGCAGCTGCCCCTCCCCCGGGATGAGCGAGGGCGGCCTGGCGCAGGCCCAAAGCAGAGCCCCTTCTGCATTGTTGTAGGATTTCATAGGAGACCTGCTTCGAAACAAAAGAGCGTGCGCTTGCAGGGGATAATGGGAAATTAAACGGTTTCGTGTTAGGAGGCAGAATTGTTTCAACTAAGTGAAGCTGGAGTCCATGAGAACGAGACAGGAAGATAATAAAATGTGAAATTTCTGCCATCACGAGGCCCCCTTCCTCCGTGCTCGGCTCAGCCGTGGCATCAGAGGACCCAGGGAGCAGAGCAAGGTCGGTGGACCCCTCCTGCCTGTCTCGGAAGCCACGACGGACAGGGTCACGGCTGAGAACCCGCGCCCAGGGCCGGGCTCCCTCCCACCAAAGGGAAAGCCAAGGCCGCCACGCATCTGAGACCCAGGCCTGGCACCGCCCTCGTCCCTCTGCCCTAGTGCGCGCCCCACCCGCCTTGGAGTGTGAACGGGACCGCACTGAGAACGTGGGCAGGGGCAGCAGGGGGCCCGCGCAGGGGTGGGGCCCGGGCAGCTTCTGTGAACATGGAGCTGGCGCAGAGTTGGCGGAACTCGGCTGCTGCTGAGCCCGATGACCCCTGCACCCACATTGGAGACCAGGAGGAGGCTCTGGCTCTTGGCATGGGATCGGCACAGCTCCGGCCATTGTAGCCAATTGGAAAGTGAACCAGTGGATGGAAGACCAGTACAGAGAGGGAGACGCTCGCCCCAGCAGGAACGCCTGCCACGGACGTGAATTCTTAGGGCAGCGCAGCTCCCCAGGCAGGGCTCTCCAGCACACACGTGCCGTCACGGGCAGTGCGAGGGCAGGCACTGGACAGGACGCGCTGGCTGCTGCTCTGTCACCCTTCGGGGAAGCACACGCTATCTTAACAGACGACAGGGGGCAGAGCGGAGAAGGAATTTGTACAACGTGAACCACACTGGAAGTCCTCCTTACTGGGACTGGAGCGCTCCTCTGTCTGGACCAAGCCCCTTTGTAAATGAAACACATCTGGTGGTTTTGGGCAAGAATGAGTCATGGAGGATCTTCAGAGACTCCTGGGAGAGAGGGGCAGAGCTCAGAGACTCCTGGGACACAGGGGTGGAGCTCAGAGACTCCTGGGACACAGGGGTGGAGCTCAGAGACTCCTGGGAGACAGGGGCAGAGCTCAGAGACTCCTGGGAGACAGGGGTGGAGCTCAGAGACTCCTGGGAGACAGGGGCGGAGCTCAGAGACTCCTGGGAGATGGGGGCAGAGCTCGGAGACTCCTGGGAGACAGGGGCGGAGCTGCAGAGACTCCTGGGACACAGGTGCAGAGCTCAGAGACTCCTGGGGGAGAGGGGTGGAGCTGCAGAGACTCCTGGGAGACAGGGGTGGAGCTCAGAGATTCCTGGGAGACAGGGGCGCAGGCTGGGCTCAGAGAATAACACACAGGGTACGGAGCCTGGCATGCGGAGCATTTGGCCCACAGAAGTGTCCCCAAGGTCTCTCTGACACCCCAACCCTGCCCCTTGATCCTCTCTCTCTCGCGAGGCCCAGGGCGGGGCTGTCTCTGAGGCTCCCCAACCTGAGCTGGGAAGATGAGCTCAGAGATGAGATTGGCGGGCCACACCCAGAGCCAGGCCGGCGTCCCAGGCTGCCGTCTGTCCTTCACGGCCATCACGAGCCTTGATTTAAACAATCACTCCCAGCTTCCCCCAGCATGCAATCTCTCTGCCTTCACTGTAACCCTGATGACTCCTGGTGGTACGGGGAGGTGACAGTCACCCTTGGAATTGACCTCCATCTCCCCAAGCATTGTTTACCAAAGCGGCCTCCAGCCCCAGCATCCCTCTGCCCTGTGAAGAAAGATGTCCAGGTGCCCAAATGCACGGGAGGAAGGCAGGGGTCTTCTCTCCTGTTGGCCTGTCTGCCCTCAGGCGGCTCCAGCAGGTGCATTCTGGAAGCTTCCAAGGGCTAAAGGGAGGTCCCCCTCCTCCAAACACGCTGTGTTCCAAACACTACCCATAAACACCTCCTTGCCCACAAGGCACGTGGCAAACCTCTAGGGAGGCGGGGGCAGAGTGGGGAGGCACGCACCAGCTCTGAGTCAGCAAAGCCATTGTGAAATCATCGAGACGGAAACTATTCCTTGAGCGCTGCGGCTACGGCCCAGCGAGGCCGGGAGGACCAGGAAGAAAGTCTGCTTGCATCTCCAGGAGCAGAACGCGGGGCGTGACTCAAGCGAGTGGCTCGCGGAGACATACCTGGGTCCCTGTGAGACAGAGGCACCCTGAAAGGTGGCTGCTCCAGGGACGCTGCCCCAGCGAGGGGTGACCTGGAGGCGCAGCTGCGGCAGCTCCCAGGGTCACTGTCACCTCTCCACCCAGCGGGAGTCATCGCAGGCATAATTAAGGTACAGAAGATGCACCGTGTGGGAAGCTTGACTGATTATTTAAATGAAGACTCATAAAACAGGTTAAGGAAGAGGGTGTTCTAAAAATAAGTGAGCCAAATTATCCGTCAAGTTCAATTGATTAGGTGCTAATAGAAGGCAAGAGTCCCCCGCGAGGAAGGGGGGTTTGTGTGCCGGGCGATTGTCTTGGTCTCCGGTTAGGTCCCACGTCAGGGAGCACCTGTGACCTGTGTCACCCTCTGGCTGAATTGCCTTTGGCCGGAGTGGGCACCTGGCCATTGGTGACCCTTTGTCACACCGGGGACGATGCTGGAGGCACCCATTTCTCCTCCTCACTCCTCTGCCTCTGGGACATCGCTGGGGGAGGGCTTCCGGGGCCTGGGATCATGAAATTCCTCCAGGGACTTCACCTGCCCCTGGCACAGAGAGGGGAAGACCCCTCCCCCCCAGGAGAGCACTGGGAGCCACCTCACAGGTCGTAGGAATCTTCTGGACAAATACGACCTCTGGGTCAAGCAACCAGACCCGCCGTGCGGGGTCAGGGCTTGTAGCAGTTCCTCAGGACACCGGAGAAGGGCAGCGCACACTGGGTGATGGCAGCCGCAGGGGGTGTTCCCTCAGTCCCTGGCTCGCAGAAGCGCCACCAACCTCCGCCTTGCCCTTGCGTGGCCGTCTGCTCCTCACATCTCTCCACATCCTCTTCCCTCTACCACACCTGTCTCTCTCAGAGTTCCCCTCTGCAAATGGACTTCCAGCCTGGCTCAGAGCCTGCATTGCAGCCTAATTATGACTGCAAATACCCTACTTCCAAAGAAGGGTCACTCTGGAATGTTCTCTCGGAGGACACAACTCAGCCCACACCAGGCGTGTGTTACATTTCCATGACATTCGACTCCTTTCCCAGGACACCTGAATCCTGGGTGACTGCATTTTCCAGGAAGCAGTGTGCGATCCACGTGGAAACCACAGACCTTCCACGAGCACACGTGGCGTGACGTGGGCAGGGCGGTGACTGGCAGGAGGAGCCAGGTAGGGGGCTGGACGTTAGCCTGTGGGTGACGTGAGCTGAAGAACACAAGCGCCAAGAAGGAGCCTTGGAAGCAGAGCAGCATTCGCACACCAAGCCCTGCCCGAGTCCAGCTGCCTGCGAGGTGGGTCCCAGCCCTCTCCTGGGGCAGCTGGGGGAGGGCAGTCTTCCCCACCCTGTGCCAGGGACTGCCAGGGCCGACAATCCGGTATGGGTGGAGTCCCCTGAGGAATTTCATGAACCCCAGGCCCTGGAATCCCTCCCTCAGTGACGCCCCAGAAGCAGAGGGGGTGGGGAGGGACCTGGGCCCCACATCTGTATGTCCTCCGGTCTGAACACACGCTGGGCTCCCGGTTCTCTGCAGAGCAGCCCTCCTGGGCTCCCGGTTCTCTGCAGAGCAGCCCTCCTGGGCTCCCGGTTCTCTACAGGGCAGCCCTCCTGGGCTATCTGTCCCTGTATTCTCATCATTAAACGTCAGGACCTCACTGCCTGCTACTCTCCCACGCCTGAAATTCTTTCCTTGTGCAAAGACAAGGACCTTCGGTAACAGGACTGGGGATGGCAGCCCCGCGTGTGCTGCAGCCTGGTGTGCACCTGCCCTCGTGTGCACGACCAGGGGACACTCCTGAGATTTCCAAGAGGGTGCAGAAATGCGTGGCACTCAAGCCCCGCCCCAAACTCCACCTCCTCTGAATAATCAATCAAGTCCCGCCTTGGACTCCACCCCCTGGGGCTCCCAATCCTATAAAAGGACGGCTCCAACGCTGGGCAAAGCCTAGCCAGGGGCTGTCCCACAGAGCTGGGCGGCCTCCGGGACTCACCTGTGTCCTGCGTGGCCATTCCTCGGCTCCTCCAGCCTCATGCACCGAGTTACGCAGAGGGAGAGCCGTAGGAAGAGAAGAGGGAGCTGAGAAAGCTCGCCCGCCGGGCTGGTGCCGTTCCTTCCTCCTCCCGTGGACTCAGGGGAGTCAGGGTTCTAAGCCGTGCTCCGCCGTGTTGTCCAGGGAGTTATAGATTTTGCATATAGCGGCAGAGAACCATCCAAAAGCAATAATTATAATTATAGTGCCTTCCAAGTTGATTTCCTGGCACTAAATGGACTGTGACTGATGTATTTCTGGAGAACACTGCCCCCCATCTTCTAGGTGGAGCGCACAGATAACGATGTTTTGTCCCAATTGAATGCAGCAAATTGGGTGCAGTGGAGCAAGCACTGGGCAGCTCCACAAGGCCGCTGCGGCTCTGGAGGGAGAGGAGGCTTGGGAAGAACAACAGGGACTGAGTGCGGAGCAATAACCCTGGGAAACGAAGCCGCCCAGCTGGGGCTGCTGATGGGGCTGCTGACGGGGCTGTGCAGGACATGGAGAACCCATGCAGCCCTGCCCAGGACGGAGCCGAGGGCCGTGCCCTGCCCAGGGTCTGCTCCAAGTGCCCCTGTGGGCTCCTGAACCTCCAGCTGCAGGGTTTACCTACACTTTACAAGTTCTACTTATTTATTTGAGAGGCAGAGTGCTCAGAGGAAGAAAGAGGGAGCCCACCGTCCCAATGCTGACAATGGCAGGAGCTGGGCTGAGACCAAAGCCGGGCGCTGGGACCTCACTCCAGGTCTCAGATGTGAGTGGCAGGGACCTGCCTACCCGAGCCATCACCCGCTGCCTCCCAGGGCACATGGTAGCTGGAGGCTGGGATAGAGAGCAGAGCCGGGTCTCAAACCCAGGCACTCCAACATGGGGCATGGCCATGTCAGACCACTCGGCCAGCACCTGCCCCTGCGGGGAGCGTCCAGACCACCACTGAGCAGCGCTGACTCGGGGTAACAGCCTGGGTTACCCCGTCAGGATCGGACGGCAGTTCGGACGCTTCCTGGCTGAGTGTGTGACTCTGCACAAACATCTCATTTTCCTTCTCTTAAATGGAAATGCAAAGGCTGCTCTCAGAGAATTGGGAATAAAGCTAATGGCAGTAGCAATGTGAACAGCACATGGCACCGGGGACAGTGAAGTGGCCGTGTGTTAGCCACTGCTCCCCTGGCAGGTCCACGCTGGCCTGTGGACCACGGCTGGAGGACCAGGAGTTGGCCCTAGGAACCGTTCGGTCACAGCAAAGCCTGGGGGAACCCAGGAGGTCTCGGCTGTGCTGTCGTGACCTGGCGGGGGAAGCTCAGAGTAGCAACAGCACAAGCCACAGAGCACCGTCTGTACTGTTCTCCCTCAAGGCTTGCAAAGAGTCCCGCTGCATCCTCAAACTAGATGGGGCGTTTTCGTCTCAGATCAGCTCCCCCAGAAGCCCATCACTCTTTGGAACATATGAGATTTCCGTGTAAATCAAGGTACCTGGGAGTGAGGGATCAGAATTAATTGACATTTTGGTATGTAAGGCGACGTGGCCATGTGCTTGGAATGTGCATGGCTAATGTCCTGTCACTGTGAGTTAGGGCACGCATTGCTGCAGGAATATGGATGGGCCATGAATTCTGGAGCTGTCAGAGAGGGAGCTGGAGTTGCACTGCACACAGGACCCTGACGGGAAAGGCACGGGCTGGGTTTCTGTCCCCCTCACACCCCTGGGCAAGCGTGGGTCAGAGAGCACCCTGGCAGCTGGGTTTCCCAAGGGTGCTGACCTCAGGGCTCAACCCAGAGACTTCAGAAGCCCCAAGCCTTAAAAATGCTGTGTTCAGGGGCCAGTGCTGTGGCACAGTGGGCTAAAGTCCCAGCCTGCAGCACCAGTATCCCACATGGGTGCCAGTTCCAGTCCTGGCTGCTCCACTTCTGATCCAGCTCCCTGCTAATGGCCTGGGAAGGCAGCGGAGGATGGCCTAAGTCCTCGGTTCCCTGCACCTGTAAGGGAGACCCTGAAGAAGCTCCTGGCTCTTGGATTAGGATTGGCTTAGCTCTGGCCATTGTGGCCATCAGTGGAGTGAATCAGCAGATGGAAGATCTCTGTCTCTGTCTGTCTCTGTCTCTCTCTGTAACTCTTTCAAATAAAAATAAATCTTAAAAATAAAAAAGAGATGCTGTGGGCACTTCCCATCATGGGGTTGATGCCTACATGTCCGTCTGCTGGCCACTGAATTTTCACTTTTCTCATTTGCACAAAAATTAAATATCAAAGAAACACGTGGAGGATTTTATTCTACTCATTAGCTACTGCGGAGACCAAGACGACAGCCGTGTTAATTCAGACAGCATTTACAGAGCAGAGACTTTATGGGCTAATAAGAGAAGTCAGACATAAAACCAGCTGACGTGCCGTGGAGCAGTGAAGCCACTGCCTGTGGGCTTGGAGACGCAGCCTGGAGGCCGCAGCCTCACCCGTGGCTCTCGGAGACCCGGCGAAGGCAGGCACAACGCATGTGCGACCGGCGCCATCCCGGAGTGCTTCCTGTCCTGCCGGAAAAGTTCTGTCCCTGTGGCACGTGACACGGCTGCCCCAAGTCCTGTCTCCGTGACGTGTGACACGGCTGCCCCGAGTCCTGATCCGTGGTGCATGACATGGCTGCCCCAAATCACGGAGCCCACGGGGCACTGGAAACGTGGCTAGTCTGATTGGCAAATTGAATTGTGATCACATGGGCTCCATTAGTTGTTAAGCTCATTGCTGTGTTTAATTAATTAGCTCCATTAATTAGAATTTAATTTTGAGCAGCCCACGTGTCTGGTGGCCACACTAGTGGGCCTGATGAGATATCTTGGGAAGAATCCTGCTTGCACATGGTGGTCATGCAGGTTTGCTTTGGGCACAGGGGCTGTTCCTGTCTCCCTGGCCACACTCCGGGGACCAGGGCCTGCGGAGCTGTCCACGCGTCCATGGCCGCACGGCCAGCTGAGACAGCCGGGCAGCAAGGCCGCAGACGGGCTTGGGGCCTCCGAGTCCTGACGGTGCGATTCCTGCTGTCTCTGGGTTCCCTGGCTGTGTGCATCCTTCCCCGCTCCCTCCAGGTGAAGTGCGTATCAAAGCGGGATTGACAGCCTGACAAGCCACATTGTATCTGTACTTGAGCAGCTCAAGGCGTCTCCGATGTTGAAGAGCTCTCGGTGAGGGCAGCTGGATAAACACGCTAATTGACACCACATATTGATCCACATTAGCAGCTCCGCTCTTAAGAGCCGGGATTTGACGGACACCTTCGATGCACCTGCCTCGCAGAGCGCACGGGGCTTTCTCAAGTGCAGATCAACGTGGGGGCCCCAGGAGGCCCCAGTCTAGACAGAGAGAAACCTTAATCCTGACAGCGGTAACAGACACATCGAGGTGCCTGATCCCGACTTTGAAAGAGGGAGGGGCGTCTCTCCCTGGGGAGACCTCGCTGGCTGAGCCTTCCACGATGCGGCGGATCCGAGTGCTCGCGTGGGGACCCGCTGTGGGCGCGCCGGGCTGGATCAGCGGGCCTGCTGCCAGCGCTGGGTTCCGGCAGTGTGTCACTGTCTCCCTATTGGCGCAGAGTTGACAAGCGAGTGAGGGGGCACCTGCCGTGCGTTACCATTTTCCCCGCAGTGGCCCGGGTCTGCAGCTGGGACACCTACAAGAGAAGACAGCTTAACGAGAGGCACACCAGCAGGTTGACGGATGCGCACAGTGCGCACCACGAGGGAGAAACCTCGCTGACGGCTAACTCAGAGCCGGGGCTTCGAACTGGGCCTTGTACAAGACTGCCAGCAAAACCGACCCGTTAGAGAAACGGTGGGACAGGGGGACGCGCGTCCAGGCTCCCGGGCTGGGGACTGCGGGGAGGCAGACGCGGTTGGGCATCGTAAGGAGGAGCTGCACTCATGGCCGCGGGTCCTGGACGACCAGGACGGAGCCGAACAGCCCCTCTGCCCTGGGGAGGGCTCAGCTGCAGAAGAGGCAAAGAGAAGGACCGGGAGCAGCGTCGCCGCGGACGCTGGCCGGGAAGGACGGGCACGGTGCACGAAGCTCCCTGAACAGGTTGAGAACCCGAACGGCAGCACCGAGCGGCATCCGTGGACAGCACGCAGGGACCGTGGTGCGCGCTCTGCTCACCTGGAAGTCTGCAGAGAAAAGATCAAGAAACCAAGCCAACGGGCACAGGCACGCTCCCGAAACGAGGGGCCCCTCCTCGGACAAGGCCGTGGGCAGACCCATCAGGGGTAACCCCGGAGAGGGCTGGGTCACCGTGCATCACCGCCCCTGAAGACCTACCAGGGAGACAGGGGCGGTGGGAGACGGTGACCTTGACCATCTGACGCGTGGGGCTAGGCTAATGAGTGCGCTTGAACAGAAAGGGGTTTAAGAGGTAAAAACAGGATTACAAATAAGGCACAGCTTACAGAATAAGGGTACGAAGGAAGAAGACTCCGTCCATATCCGGGCTATTAGCCTGGTGGGGGGAAGTGGCCGCGTGCGGGCTCTGCCGTGCCGCCGGCTCTCCCCACCCTGTTGACCGTTTCCCTCGCTGGGCAGAAACTCCTTGCCCAAAAGAAGAAACAAACGGCCAATGCGTCTCAGAAAACTCGCCATGCCAGCAGCCATCAGGGAACGCAGCTCCAAGCCAGAGTGAGATGTGATTCCACTCCAGCAGAACGGCCGGCGCGGGCCTTGGCTCTGATGCAATGGGTGGAGCTCAGTCTGCGGTGCCAGCATCCCACGTGGGCGCCGGTTCGAGTCCCGGCTGCTCCACTTCCCCTCCAGCTCCTTGCTAATGCACCTGGGAAGCAGTGGAGGATGGCCCAGTGCTTGGGCCCCTGCACCCACATGGGAGACCCAGAAGAAGCTCCTGGCTCCTGGCTTTGGCCTGGCCCAGCCCTGGTTGTTGTGGCCATTTGGGAGTGAACCAGCAGATCGAAGATTCTCTCTCTCTCTGTCACTCTTTCTCTCTCTGTAACTCGGACTTTCAAATAAATAAATAAATCTTTTAAAAAAATAAAGAAAGAAAACAGTCTGGAGTTTCCTCAGAAAACTAAAGCGAGGTCTGCCGCAGCACCCAGCCGCCCCACAATCGGTCTATATTTAAAACAATGAAGCCGGGGCCGGCGCATGGCTCACTTGGTTAATCCTCCACCTGTAGTGCCGGCATCCCATATGGGCACCAGATTCTGTCCCGGTTGCTCCTCTTCCAGGCCAGCTCTCTGCTGTGGCCCGGGAGGGCAGTGGAGGATGGCCCAAGTGCTTGGGCCCTGCACCCCATGGGAGACCAGGAGAAGCACCTGGCTCCTGCCTTTGGATCGGCACAGTGCGCCAGCCATAGCAGCCATTTGGGGGGTGACCCAATGGAAGGAAGACCTTTCTCTCTGTCTTTCTCACTGTCCAATTCTACCTGTCAAATAATAAAATAAAAAATAAATAAAGCGATGAAGCTGGCATGTGCTGGAGACACCTGGCTCTCCTAACTCCTGCATCAGGGCTCACAGTGTCCCAGCTGCCAGCGGAAGGGTGAACGGATAAAGCAAACATGGGAGAGGCACAGCCTGGGGTGTCACTCAGCCCCGAATAGGCATCGAATCCTGTGAAGTCTGGCAAAACGGATGGAGCTGGAAGTCACTCTGTGAGGTGAAATAGGCCAGCCCCAGAGAGACAATCACCGTATGTCCTCTCTCCTGGGAGGAGAGGACGCGGTGGGCAGGCCCCTGCGATCCTGGGCTATGGGGAGGCAGGCTGGGGAGGGCGGGAGAGGGCGGACAAGGTCCGGAGCTGCACTGCGGAGCAGGCGACTCCAGCCCCGGGACGCTGATCCGTGCCCTGCGTGGGGGCTCGAGACACGGAGACGGAGGTGCTGCCCAGGCTCGTTACCCGGCTCCGTTCCTTAGCTCTGTGCACGTGCGTCAAGACACCACGCTGTAGCCATAGAGACACAACTATGTTAACAGAGAGTTTAAAAAAAAAAAAAAAACTTTGCCTTTTGAATAAAATAAACCTTAAACTATTTTTGTATGTTGTATAACAGCCTTTTAAAAAAGATTTATTTAATAGAAAGAGTTAGACAGAGAGGAGGAGAGACAGATAGAGACAGAAAGAGATCTTCCATCAGCTGGTTCACTCCCCAAATGGCCGCAATGGCCAGGGCTGGGCCAGGCCAAAGCCAGGAGCCTGGAACTCCATCCAGGTCTCCCATGGGGTGCAAGGGCCCAAGTTCTTGGACCATCTACCACTGCTTTCCCAGGCCATAGCAGGGAGCTGGACCGGTAGTGGAGCAGCCAGGACTTGCACCAGCACTCATACGACATACTGGTGTCACAGGTGGAGGCTTAACCAGCTGCACCACCATGCTGGCCCCTTTATATAACACGTACTTTAAGCTAAGTGTTAGTGCCCAAGACTTGTAAAGATACATTGTGTCTATAGAGTGAGCGTTAGAGCAAGCTCAGGTTAGTCCAACCCTGGAGAAGAGTTTGAATGTACTGCGTGTGGCCGAGGTGCCCAGCGTTGGCGATCGTGGGAATGCCCACTCTTCCTGTCTGCTTGGCACCCAGCGGCCCTCCCACAGCCGCTTCCAGTCCTGCAAGCTCCGGCTTGGCCAGAGCCCTGAGCAGCTCCCCCGTCTTGTACTTCACGGCCTCTTCTGTGCGGGAGACGCAAGCGCCGCCCAGCACGCCGCAGCTGTCTACAGCTCCAGGGCCGCTGCGCAGGCTGCACCTGCCGGGTGTGCGTCACACCAGGATGAAGTCACCTAGCATGTCACAGCAGGGTGACACGTGGCTGTACCCGGGAACACAGTGGCGGCAGTGAGCATGTTTGCCAGTTCCTCTGGAGCCGTCTCTGGGCTGGTGGGAGCTGTCCAGAGTAGAGGAAAATTGACTTCCTGTCTGCAGTCAGAAAGGGGGTGGGACTGGAGGAGCACTGCCTCCATGTGCATCCCCTCCCCCTCCTCCTTCCCTCTCCCTCTCCTTCTTCTCCTTCTTCAACATTTATTTATTTGCCAGACGAAGTTAGAGAGAGAGAGAGAGAGAGAGAGAGAAAGAGATCTTCCATCTGCTTGTTCACTCCCCAGATGGCCGCAATGGCCAGGACTGGGTCAGACCAAAGCCAGGAGCCAGGAGCTTCACCTGGGTCTCCCACGTGACTGCAGGGCCGCCTCCCGCTGCTTTCTGAGATGCACCAGCAGGGAGCTGGATGGGAAGTGGAGCAGCCGGCACACAAACCAGCGCCCATATGGGATGCTGGCAATGCAGGCGGTGGCTTTACTCGCTGTGCCACAGCGCCGGCCCCCATTTGCCGCAAACATAGTGATGCAAAAAAGGCTGGGGTGATGCATTCTGGCTTCCTCCCGTGTGGGATTCTCCTCGGGGCTCTGCAAAGTCACCGGAAGAAACAGAGAAGTTCCTGTGCTAGGAGAAGCCGCGGCATGAACCGGCCGTGGGACACGGCACCCACGTGGACACCGACTGTGGAGCGACAGACGCCTGCTAGTGGGGAGGGAGACACACCTGCAGGTGAGGATTCCGAGCAGAACCTGCTCTGCGCTGGGCTATGTGGGTGCCGAGAAAGACTTTTCCAGAGAGGCTACACAAACCTCATCTTTGAGAAGTGGGTAGGTAGGTGAAGGTGATGCGTGGCCTCAGCCTGGGTTGGTCTGATTCCGTCAGCGCGGACAGGGCTGCTGTGCAGTGACCTTGGCGGTGGTCGGCACTGCTGGGTCTTTCGGTTTAGCCGGGCTGGCGGGCGTCTGCCTGTGCCTTTTCACTGCGGATGAGTGAAGTTCAGCACCTTTGAAACGTGTGTCAGCCGCGGGGACGTTCTCCTTGGGACGTGCATGCCGATGCCTGTTGCTCTGTTGGGTGTCTGTTCTTTCTGGGTGATGTGTAAGTGTTCGTTATATATCCTGGGCTCCAGTCCTTTGAAAGATACTTGTAACTGTCTTCTCCCATTCTGACTTTTTTGTTTTTGTTTTTGTTTTTTTTTTTTAATCAACATGATGTCTTCCAATGAACAGGTGCTCTTTTAATCTTAGTGCTATATAACTTCTTACATTTCCCCTAAGTTTAGTGTGTGTTTTCTCCTTTTAAAGGTATCTTGGAATGTTTCAAGTTCATAAAGATATTATTTTATGGGGCTGGCGCTGTGGCATAGTGGGCTAAGCCTCTACCTGCAGCGCCGGCATCCCATATGGACTCCGGTTTGAGTCCCGGCTGCTCCTCTTCTGATCCAGCTCTCTGCTATGGCCTGGGAAAGCAGTGGAAGATGCCCAAGTGCTTGAGCCCCTGCACTCCCATGGGAGACAGGGAGGAAGCTCCTGGCTTCGGATCGGCTCAGCTCTGGCAGTTGCAGCCATCCAGGGAGTGAACCAGCGGATGGATGACCTCCCTCTCTTCTCTCTCTCTCTCTCTCTCTCTCTCTCTCTCTCTGTGTCACGCTACCTTTCAAATAAATAAATCTTTAAAGAAAGTAGTATTTTATGCTTTTATTTAAACGCTTTAGTGTTTTGCCTGTGACTTTTTGGTCTCTTCTACACTCGGAATTCACTTTTGCGCATGGAGTCGGGTGGGGGTTGCAATCCGTGCTGTCCCACGTAACCTCAACTGGACTCTGCCTGCGCCGTAGCCGTGCCAATGAAGGAAACTGAACACATCACTGGCCGCTGCCCTCAGAGAATCCTTCCCACCACTGACTTCGCTGGTGCAGGCTGCCAAATGCTTAAGGAAAAAATAATACTAACTTTGTGCAAAGTCTTCCAAACAATAACGAAGGAACACGGACTTGTTCTTTTTATGAAGGCAGCACGACTTTGACAGCAGATGTGAAAAAAAAATTTAAAAAAGGAAAATACATAGACAGAAAAACTCAAAACTAAACAAGACCAGATTGACTTCAGAAATATGTAAGAAAGGATAAAGCATCACCTCCCACTGGGTTGTATGCCATGAATAGAACATTTCAAAAACCCCTAAAACGCACTGCATTTACAGATAAAGGGCAACATTCAAATCCAGATTCAACAGATACAAAAAGGCTCCCAATGAACGCGGCACCCGTTGATAAGACGGCGCTCAGCAGAGCAGGGACGGAAAGCAAGTCCTCTACGCGGTAGACATCACCTCCTGCGGACATCAAACCCCGTGGTGAGTCAGTGAGCGCGCCCGCACACGGCAGGGACACGGCAGGGACACGGCAGGGACACGGCTGCAATGCCGCGGCCCCGAGCGCCCCAGGAGGCCTTGCAGCTCTGAGTCCTGAAGCTGTGTGCCTGGACACGGGCGGAGGCGAGCTGTCCGCGTGCGCCTGTGAGTCGCCCGCTGATCTCCACGCCGCGCCGGGCTTGCTCCGGCGTGGTGTCTCCTCCGGGAGCCTGGCTGGCTGACACTAGCACGGCCACTCTGCGTTCTGATCACCGCACGCAGGGGCTCTGTTTTCTATCACTTTTCTTTGTCATTTTTGTAGTGAATTTGTAGAAATACAATGCACAGAGCACAGAGCGTGCCCACTTACTGGGCGTGACGCCGTGGTTTTTGGTGTATTCCCGAGTTGTGCAAGGAGCACCATAATCCACCGTCGGGCATTTGCCTCAAGGCAGAGGGGGGCCCTGTACCCACAGTGCTGCTCCATCCCCCTCCCTGCCCCACTCGGCCCACCCCCGCCTCAGCTCCAGGCAGCCTCAGGTCCTCAGGTCACTGTGGACTGCCTTTTCAAACGCTTCCTGCAAACGGAATCCGAGGAGGCGCGGTCGCCGTGACTGGCGTCTCTCCTTCACCACAGCGCGATGTCCTCCGGGTGGCCTGCGTAGTTGTGTGTCCACTCCTCATCTGCTTTTACTGGCGTGCAGTATCCCATCGTGGCCACAGCTTAAGATCCCATGAAATCCATGTTTAATTTATACATTCACCAAGGGATGGACATTCGGCTTGGTTCTACTTTTTTAAAAAAGATTTATTTATTTATTTGAAAGTCCGAATTATACAGAGAGAGAAGGAGAGGCGGGGTGGGGGTTTCCATCCGCTGGTTCACTCCCCAATTGACTGCAACAGCCAGAGCCAGGAGCCAGGAGCTTCTTCTGGGTCTCCCATGTGGGTGCAGGGGCCCAAGCACTTGGGCATCTTCTACTGCTTTCCAGGCCACAGCAGGGAGCTGGGTTGGAAGTGGAGCAGCGGGGACTCAAACTGGTGCCCATATGGGATGCTGGCACTGGAGGGGGCGGCTTTGCCCACTACACCACAGCGCCGGCCCCTCTGCTTTCTAGTTATTGTAAGTAATGCTGCCATAAGCGCAGGTACTTTCATGCAGTCACGCCTCCATACACAGGAGTGGCACCTACACGTTCAGCCCTGCACAACTACGGGACCGTTTCCCGGCCAGCTGTGCCATTGCCAGTCCCACCACCAGGGGGTTTGGGTTTGGAGCTCCTCACCCACGCTTGTTCTCTGGGTCTACCCTCGGGGGGCTGTGGGTGTCGTCTCTGCGTGCTCCTGGTTTGCATTTCACTGAGGATTTGCAGCACCTGCTCCTGTCCTTATTGGCCACTGTGTCTCCTCTGTGGAGAACGTCTTCCTGGACTCTGCCCAGTTTTCTTGATTGATTATTTTGGTCTTTTTATTACTGAGTTGTGTAATTCTTTGTATATTCTAATGTGACTATCTGTCTAAAACAATGCCAAGTCTAGGTGCTGGAAGGAGTGACTATTAATCTTGCTATTACAATGGGAAAATGCTCTACCCACAGAATACGAAAGTATCTTAGGCAGAGAGAAATCGTCTTTTATAGAGATGGTGATCAAGGGGCAGAGGAAGAGGTGTGGGGGGTGGGGCCAGCAGGTGGTGTGATTGAGCAGGTGCCTGTGGTCAACCTCACCTTGGGAGGTATGTCCTGTGTTCCGATGACTGTTTGGGCTCACGGGGTAACTTGGGATGCAGAGAATCTTAACTAAAATGGAGCCCAGTCTGGTGGTAACCAGTGCATCCCCAGTGGTGCATGGGGACAGACAGCGCGCAATTCACTTGTGAGACAAGGCAGGGGCACGCTGGGGGCCGTGTCTGACCTGCCACAGGTAAGCAGGGAGTTACACTCAAGTCTTCCCCAAATCCTATGGGTGGGATGGCTCTGGGCAGTAAGACATCTCCCAGGCCGCAGAAGGGTGCTGGGCATCCTAACCATCACTATTTCCGGAGAATACAGGGCTGAGGTGAAAGTCAGCCTCTTCTCTTACCAGATATTCTGATTTGTAAAATTGCCTTCCAATCCATCGGTTGCTTTAATCATATTGATTGTGTTTTTCAAAAGGCTTCTAATGGTGATAAAGTGCATTTTGCCTGTTTCTTCTTTTGTTGTTGCTTCTGGGAACGTATCAAAGGAATCATCGCCTAATCCAAGATTATGAAGATGTGGACGTATATTTTCATCTGAGAGTTTCGTGGTTTTAACTCTTACACTTTGGGCTTTGATCTGTTTTGAGTGAACTGCTACATGTGGTGTGAAGGAACAACCCGACACCCACCTTTTAAATGTGATTGTTCATTTTCCAACAGGATTTGTTGTAGAGGTATTCTCCCTCCATCTCTCTGTCTTGGTTCCCTGTTGAGAGTCAGTCGACTGGGGGCCGGTGCCGTGGCTCACTCAGTGAATCCTCCACCTGCAGTGCCGCATCCCATATGGGCGCCGGATTCTGTCCCGGCTGCCCCTCTTCCAGGCCAGCTCTCTGCTGTGGCCCGGGAGGGCAGTGGAGGATGGCCCAAGTGCTTGGGCCCTGCACCCCATGGGAGACCAGGAGAAGCACCTGGCTCCTGCCTCGGATCAGTGCGGTGCGCTGGCCATGGCGGCCATTGGAGGGTGAACCAATGGCAAAGGAAGACCTTTCTCTCTGTCTCTCTCTCTCTCACTGTCCACTCTGCCTGTCAAAAAAAAATTCCCAGATACCAAAAACCTGAAAATTTGCTGTTACTAATAGCTCCATATATGAAGTGTTATAGTTTTCTAGGATGATTGCTGAAAGTAGTGAAAATCTGGAAAGAAATCCACCACTAAAAGTACTTGTGCGACTACAGAAGAAAGCATGAATTAGTATCGCACCTCTCTCTTAAGTGATTTTATTTTATTTTATTTATTAATTTTTTTGACAGGCAGAGTGCACAGTGAGAGAGAGACAGAGAGAAAGGTCTTCCTTTTCCATTGGTTCCCCTCCAATGGCTGCCATGGCTGCCGCACCGCGCTGATCCAAAGCCAGGAGCCAGGTGCTCCCTCCTGGTCTCCCATGGGGTGCAGGGCCCAAGCACTTGGGCCATCCTCCACTGCACTCCCGGGCCACAGTAGAGAGCTGGCCTGGAAGAGGAGCAACCGGGATAGAACTGGCGCCCCAACCAGAACTAGAACCCGGGGTGCCGGCACCACAGGTGGAGGATTAGCCAAGTGAGCCGCGGCGCTGGCCTAGACCATACTTTTTATTTATTTTCAAGCTAACTGTTTTTGTTGTAAATGGAACGTTCCTAACATTGTAAGAGGGAAGCTCTGGAGTCAGACTTTCTCGCTCCCCACGGCTCCAGGGCTACCTGTGTCGGCAGCGTCTGTTACTTCTTTAGCGACTTTCCTGACCTAGCTCTGCAAGGTCCGTTCTTCGTCATCTGGGTGCACGGAAGTCTGTTTTCCATTCGCTTCAAGATTAGCTAATGATGGATCAGATACCACAAATGCTTGGGACAAACCCATTCTGATTCGCTGCAGATGGGTCTGGCTACGTGCTGGGGCGGGCGCACAGCCCATGGGAAGCTTTTACGACCCTCCCTTTCCATTCACATCTGCACAGCGCAGGATCTGAAGGCCAGCGTAGGTGGAACGGGTGCAGTCTCGGGCTTTCTCAGGTCATTTCTGAGCAGGTGCCCAGTCCCGGGTGTATGCAGCTGCCTCCCCCATTTGTGCCCAGCTCTTCAATGACCTCATTCCCCCAAAGCCCCTCACTCTCCAGCTTTTCTCCCCGTTTCACTGTTTCCTGCTCCAGCTGTCATTCATCAGCCTACAGAGCAGCAGCCAATACCTTTGCGTCTACACATCTCAACAGATGTCCTCGGAGAGCAGTTTCTGCACTGGGAGAGCGCCGGGAGGCCGAGACAGAGGCAGGTCCTTGGAGCCCCGGATGGTGAAGCAGCCCACCAAGGGTCTTTGTGGATGAGATGCGTTCTGCGCCCCCTGGAGCTCGTTTGGTGCTGGGGTTGTGAACTGTTTTCTTCAAGGTCAACGTCAACTAAGGAGCAGGCGAGGCGACAGCAGAGGCGAGAACACGGGGTTTGCTGTTCTTGGTGAAACCCACGAGGACCCTTGTGATTGACAATTCCCCCAACTGCTGCAACCTTTGATTCGTTTCCGGAATTCTCAAGAAATTGCTGGTGAGCTTTGGGCAGCATTTCCCCCGCCTCCGTGGGGCAGTGGGCTCTGCGGCTTCCCTGTCACTTTCTCTGGCATCCCATAATCAAGTTCTGATGGCCTTAATTTGCTGTATTTTATATTAATATATATTAAATATATGTATTAAATATATTTATATTTCAATTCCCCCTAGCTTATGGATTTCAGTTCTTACCATTCTTATTCCATTTCTTATACTTTTCTTGGATTTGATTTTTTTAAAAAAAGCTATTTATTTTCATTTGATGTGAAGGGCAGAGGGACAGAAAGAGACTGAAACACAGAACTCACACCTACTGGTTCACTCCCCAAATATCTGCAACAGCCAGGGGTGGGCAAGGCTGACGGCAGAAGCCTGGACCTAGCTCTGGGCTTCCCACAAGGTGGCGGGGCCCAAGGACTTTGTCATCACCCGCTGCCTCCCAGGTGCAGCAGCAGGGAGCTGGGCTGGAAGTGGAGACGCCAGGGCTCCCACAGGCTCTCCAGCGTGGGATGAGGCTGTCCCGAGTGGGGACAGAAGCTCCGTGACCTCCCTGCTCCCAATCTTCTCTTTTATATTCTTCATCTGAAATTTTGATTTCTGACTTCTTAATCTTTCCTGGTACATCTAAGAATAGAAATTCCCTCTCCGTGGTATTTTGGGAGCCCCGATGTGTCACATCATTCATTATTAACTAACAGTGCTTTAGGGAGAACTCACAGTGTCTGGTTCATCTTAAAAAACACCGAGGACATAAAAGGACTCGAACCATCGGATCAAGGAGGGCGTGAATCCTGAGACGGAAGAATCAGACAGCTGGGCCGGAGACTACGTAAGATTTACATGGATTCAGTGCCTGGGGTCCGCAAAGATTACGATCACCAAACTGGAGACAGCGCCGTGAGACGCTCGCGGGGGAGAGCGGCTCCGCGGCACACATTAGCCGACGTGGTGACAGCAACATTATACAAAGTAAATGGTAAGGTGACAAACGTCTCCACAAAGACAGTCAAAAACGCTCCACTGGCCAATCCATCAGAGAGAGGCCACGTCCTAGAGACGAGCGCGTCCCAAACAGCAGGCGTACATCAGCGACTGACAACACAGGAAAAGCAAAGCAGTCTGCAATCCACGGGGGACTTGAACGAACCCAGTAACGATACAGCAAGAGGCGTAAAAAAATCACAAAAGACAATGATCTGAACAGGACAACTAATGCAAGACCTAACTGATTTCTGGGAAACCGCGCACTCGGAACAGCAGAACACACGTTTCCTTTTCAAGTGTCCAGGGTCATTTTCCAAGACTGGCCATCTGCTGGCCGTAGATGAGCCTCTCCAATTCTGTAGGAAAGGGATCGACCCTCTGATTGCAGTGGCAGAGTGGAGCTAGAAATCAGCAGAAAACCCCCGCTGTCGGCCGGCGCCGCGCTCACTAGGCTAATCCTCCGCCTTGCGGCACCGGCACACCGGGTTCTAGTCCCGGTCGGGGCGCTGGATTCTGTCCCGGTTGCCCCTCTTCCAGGCCAGCTCTCTGCTGTGGCCCGGGAGTGCAGTGGAGGATGGCCCAGGTGCTTGGGCCCTGCACCTGCATGGGAGACCAGGAGAAGTACCTGGCTCCTGGCTTCAGATCAGCGCGGTGCGCCGGCCACGGCGGCCATTGGAGGGTGAACCAACGGCAAAGGAAGACCTTTCTCTCTGTCTCTCTCTCTCTCTCACTGTCCACTCTGCCTGTCAAAAAAATAAAAAAAAAAGAAAAGAAAACCCCCTGCTGCCTAGAAATTGATCAACAGCCCTCTAACTAGTCCCCGGGTCACGAAGAAGCCACATCTGAACTACCAATGCCTTTGAACTTGATGGTGAAATGTGGCTCACGCATCCGGCATGCACACACTTTGCCCCGGCCCACCAACTGTTCTCATTCCAGCTTGAAGGACCCTGAACGTCTGGCCCGTGCCCAGCCTTTGCCAATGTTAACCACGGCAACTGCTTAAAAAGCCCTCCCCCGCCCCTCGCACACAGTGACCATGAACTCGAAGCTTGCACAGACTGGCACACTGCTCTGACTCCGTGTGTACTGAGTGAGTCTGCACTGCCTGTGAAATCCCTCCTACTGACCACCTGGTCCTCCTTGACAGACAGCTCATGGGAACGCAGGCAGCCAGGGGAGGAGCAAGGTCTGACGGTTTCTTGCCCACCACGGACTGGTGACTGACAGCTGTTTTTACTGTGGAGGCTGACCCACCGTGGACAGCTGCAGCCAGCCCATGTGACAGCCTGGCCTGGTCCCAACCGCAAGTTCTTTTTCTGTGCACCAAGCTCCCGCCCCTTTCTGAGCAGTACAAACCACCGAGTTCCAGTGTTGTGGATGGCAACCAGCGCCGACTGAAAATGTCCAGCATGGCTATGGATGAGTGCCCCGATGACCCCGAGGTCACTCCAGCAAAATCACCATGGGGCCGCCCACTGCCGTCATGCCCCTGGTGCCAGGACCCCTCAAATGGCCCCACCCCCAACCCCACCCCCTTCTGAGTATTCCACTGGGCTCCACCCTGGCCATCACTCCTACACCTTGGCAGGGTATAAAGGGAGGCCCACAGGGCTGGCGCTGTGGCACAGTGGGTAAAGCACCGCCTGTAGTGCCTGCAGCCCATATGGGCGCTGGTTCAAGATCCGACTACTCCACTTCTGATCCAGCTCTCTGCTACAGTCTGGAAGGGCACTGGAGGATGGCCCGAGTCCTTGGGCCCCTGCACCAGTGTGAGAGACCCGGAAGAAGCTCCTGGCTCCTGGCTTCAGCTTGGCCCAGCTCCAGCCATTGCAGCCGTCTGGGGAGTGAACTATTGGATGGAAGACCTCTCTCTCTCTCTCTCTCTGTCTCCCTGCCTCTCCTTCTCTCTTTGTGTAGCTCTGACTTTCAAATAAATAAATAAATCTTTTTTAAGGATTTATTTATTTATTATTTGACAGAGTTACAGAGAGAGAGAGAGAAAGGTTTTCCTTCCGTTGGTTCACCCCTCAAATGGCTGCCACAGCCGGCGCTGTGCCTATCTGAAGCCAGGAGCCAGGTGCTTCCTCCTGGTCTCCCATGTGCGTGCAGGCGCCCAAGCACCTGGGCCATCCTCCACTGCCTTCCCGGGCCACAGCAGAGAGCTGGGCTGGAAGAGGAGCAACTGGGACTAGAACCTGGTGCCCATATGGGATGCTGGTGCCGCAGGCGGAGGATTAACCAAGTATGCCATGGCATCAGGCCCAATAAATAAATCTTAAAAAAAAAAAAAGGAGGTGGGCCTGCCGTTGTCCAGGGGGCCTTTTCCTTCGTGGAGGACTTGTTCACGTTTTTATTTAGCTTGAGTTTGTTCTGCCCACGCCTTGCCTGGCTCCTGAGCTTGCGCGTTGCTCCCCTGTGTGTCTTCGCCTCCACCTCTGGATTCCTGCCGGGAGGAAGCATCTGCAGCAAGCCCGGCCCACAGCACGCAAGCCCGTTCCACGAGGGGAAAATTCTTCTATGCTAAGGAGAAAGCAGTTGGAAGCTGTGCGAGCTGCCGCCGCCCAGAGAACTGACGCACGCGATTATTCGTCTTTTGCTGCCCTTTCATAACCAGCGCCTCGGAGACGCTCGGGTACCCTGAGCTCCGAACAGCGCACTCCTTGCAATCCCGAGTTTAATTTCCATGACGGTATCCAGGGTCCTCATCAGCCAGACACTTCACAGGAAAGCTCTTTAATTGCCAGCAAACAGCGGAATCGCCCTTCAGACAATGTAGCAAACATAATTAATGGAAATAATCTCAATTGTAACAAGCACTCCTGTCGGCTTTACAGCGGAGAGGGGAGGCCAGGAGAGAGGCAGTGCGCACCTCAAGCGTCAGCCCCGTGGTAAGCCCTTCCCTCAAGTCCCTCGCCAGCAATTCTGGTTTCTGGTGTGTTTTTTTCTCAGCTAAATGAAATAATGATTTAGTGCCTTATAAGCTGTCGCGGGACTGAATAATCGACAGCGTGCTTATCCCATTCTCTGAACTGAAGGCGGAAGGCAATTGTGTAGAGGAAGGTTTTCTCCCACAGGAACTGGAAAGCCACGGGGGCGGCCACTCATTCACCTGTTCAGGCCACACCTAGAGCTGCCAGATGACCCCGCGCAGAGGGACCGGTTCTGCTCTAGTCTGCCCCAGAGTCGGCCGAGCCTGGCGTCTACACTGCGGGTGACAATCGCAAGAAGTGGGTGCTTCGTGGCCGGCCATCTCCAACTCTCTCTCTCTCTCTCTCTTTCACACACACACACACACTCACCACCACCTTGGCCCTGAAGGGAGCCCAGGCTCTGGGTGGGGACCCGCCCACTGGACCCACGGTGTGCACCAGGCGAGGCCAGGGACACGGACACACCGCACCCTCCCAGCCCAGCACCCAGCCCGCCACCCCAGGAGGAGGCCAGCGCAGGAACCCAGGGCAGCCAGGAGGCAGAGGGCACTGCAGGTGCACCCAGGGCCTCGCCCAGGGCCGAGGGAGGACACAGAAGAGCAGGGGCCGTGGCTTCCCCTATCCCGGAGGCAGAGTCGGTGGCCGTCAGTCTCAGGACCGTGGGTTTTCCTCCCTGGCCGTCCCCGGGCGTGTGGCCACTCAGGCTCCCACGCTCGCCTTGAGGTCACGCTGCTCCCCTTTGCGCTGGCTGAAGGAGAGCTCTCAGCACCGCCATGCCCGCCTTCCCTCCGCCACGGTGCGGGAGTTTGGATGGTGTCATCTCACGTTCACTGCCGGATTCCTGTGTAACCTTACTCTCATTGTTTCTTCTCTCTCTCGCTTTTTCTTTTTTACCATGGGTTTAAATTTCTGATTTGTTGCTGTATTTTCTGCATCTTTAAAAGACGCCTTGGATCTTTTCTTGAACAGAATTCATGTGTTAGGGTTCTCGGTGGTGAGTCTGGGACATCTGACTCAGAGCAGGTTAAACAAGAAAAATGAGAGCGTTTTGGCTTACGTAAGTGGGAAAACATCTTTCTCCGGGCATATTTGGATCCAGGAACTCGAATAACGTTGCTAATATTCTCCCTGTGCCTCCCGCCTCCCTCCCTGCCTGGCTCCGTTATCTCTCCCTCTCTCTCCACCTGTCAGCTCTCCCTGTCTTGGCTTTATTCGCTGGCAGGTTGTCCCGTTCCGCGGCCTGTAATGGCCGCCAGAGCTCCGGGCTCGCCAGCGTTACGGTGAAGAACCCAGAGCCCCAGAGCAGACAGCGGCAGTCGCCTCTTCCCGGTAGTTCTAGCAAAACCCCTCTGTGGACTGATGGGCTCCGAGTCCGTTTCGTGTCGCCGTCACATAACAGTGGGTCTTGGTGACTGATAAGGAGGTGTCAGGCTCTCAGTCCTGGTGGCCGGAGGGTCCAAACAGCATAGCCCTGGCCCCTGAGGAGGGCCCCCAGTTGTCACACATGGCAGAGTAGAAGGGAGTGGCCTGGGTGCAGAGTGGGCCACACACACGGGTGTCTTCCCTTCTAACGAGCCATTCTCGGGAACACACGCTCAACTCCTGCAAAACCCAGCCTGCCCACAAGACACTGGGGCGGAGACCAGAACCCAACAGCCCTCCACTTCGCCCCGCCTCTTAAAGGTCCCAGCGCGTCAGCGGCCCCACCCTGGGGCTGATGTTCCGTTTTCTTGGTTCCACCGCAGTCACCTTCCCACCTGTGGGGGGGTCCTCAGCGCCAAGACCCCTGAATGGGTGCCCCGGCAGAGGAAAGAGCTGCAGGGACACAGAGGGGCCGCCCCAGCCCACGGTCCTAGGAGACGCGTGGGCAGACACTGGGAGGCCCCCGAGTGGGCTCTGAGTCAAAGGACCCGGCGAGCACGCAGCCCCTTCTGGTGGCTTCTGGAAAGAGAGGGCAGTGCCAGGCAGGCTGTGTGGTCGTGGAAGGAGAAGGTGACGAGTCAGAGATCTGCGGGCTCACGCCGAGTGGGAAGCTCCTGGAGGAGCCCCCATTCTGTTCCTTTCCAGAAACCCACATCTCGCCCGGGAGAAGGCCAAGCAGCAGCCGACATCCTAAACGCTTTGTCCCCCTGAGGGAAGCAGGGGTCCGCCCAGGCCTGCCGCGGGAAATGCTCCACTGAGTGGGAGATGTCCTGTGCTTGCTGGCAAGATCAGAGGCCCTGGGTCACGTCACAGGGGCCGGAAGAAGGGACCCCTCTGCCCAGCCCCAGAAGCCTTGGGGAGAGTAGTCCGAGTGACTGCACAGGGAGAGAAGTGGAGGAGCAGCCCGATGGGCAGTGCAAGGTCGGGCGGTGAGTGGGCTGCAGGTGCTGTGAGCTCTGGGTTCCGGTGTCGTGGGAAGGGCAGGGTCTTTGGTCAGAGCGGGGACTGGGGACGGCCCAGTTGGCAGTGCGGGGTGATGCACACAGGACAGCAGGGCCGAGAGTGGCCAACAGGCAGAGAAAGCCAGGCGGGCTTGGGCCACACAAGGAAGGTGGCTTAGTCCACCCACGGCTGCCACGGCCGCTGCACAGAGTGGACGGCTTCCAGCGTGGACGCTTAGTTCTCACCGTCCTGGGGGTCGCAAGCCCAGGTCGAGGTTCCATCGGCGCCGGCTTTGGACGAGGGCTCTCTTGGCCTGCAGGTGGCCGCCTTCCTGCTGTGCCGTCCCCTGGCTGTGCCTTTGTGTATGCATGGAGAGCGGCGTGTCTGGGCTCTCTTCCTGTCTCGCGGGGACACCAGTGCAGCCACGTTAGGGGCCACCCTGGGGCTGTTTCCCCTTAATTCCCTCCCTGAAGGGCCCATGTCCAGTTACACTGGGGGCAGGGCTTCAGCTTGTGGGGAGAAGGTGGGGGCCCGGAGGCCGGGTCTCCTTGTGAATGATAAAATCAGGGAGTGGTCAGGAGGCAAGGACTCGGCTCCGTCACCGTGGCTGGCCGGGACTTTGGAGAGAAAGAACATTTAGCAGGACGGAAGGGGCTCGCTGGGCCGGAAGTTCTTACAGGACCAGAGCTGTCTGGCATCTGTGGTGGTGTGGTGGACGAGGCCAAGTACATCCCAATCTGAGACCCCCCCGTCCGTGTGAGAATCAGCCACCTCCACCAGAGGTGGCAGCTGGGGTGGCCATGGGCGAGTCCACCTGGGGAGTCCACCTGGGCGGTGCCCTCTGCCCTGCTGGAGTGCTCAGTCATGTCCCAGGGGTCAGCAGGGTCTAAAGTACCAAGCCCAGCTTGCCAGGACCTTCTTCCAGGTCTCCCACGTGGGTGCAGGGGCCCAAGGACCTGGGCCATCTTCTGCTGCTTTCCCAGGCTGCAGCAGAGAGCTGAATCGGAAGTGGAGCAGCTGGGACATGAACCGGCGCCCATACAGGATGCCGGCACTGCAGGCGAGCTCTCGAGGTTGGCGGCTGGGTTCCCGGATGAGACATGGACAGAGAACCCACACCCTCCAAGCCTCCCTCGTCCTCACTCGGTGTTCTCTCCCGAGTGCTGGTGATATTTGGAAGTCTGGGCCATGTTTTCTGTAGCAATTACGTGAATTTAGTTAAGTGGCCTCACTGTTTACAGATGCTGGTCCAAGCACAAAGGTGTCAGGAGCCATCTCCTCATCATACCGCAGCGGGTCAACTGCGGGGAGCCGCGAGGGACAACCTGGACTCCTGGCCCCTCCCTTCTGACTTGGGCGCTGTCTTTCAGGAAGGCACACAAGCCACTTGCGTGTCGATGAAGCATCTTCAAGCATTAATTACCTTCATTATTAGCGTCACTGTATTGCAATCACTCATCGCGCTAATTTTTTTTGAAGTAGGAGAGTGAAATTTCAAATTGGGTGTTCAAGTTCTTTTAATTGCACTCGAAGGAAAAATTAGCTATGGGGTCTGTGTTTGGAAGGCTGGTGGGGGGGAGCTGGCGTCTGCTGTCACACAAGATAAATCAAAATCCAGGCAACTCTGGGCCTTTTCCAGCGAAACGCCAAGGAAGAGAATGGGGGAGACAAATGACAAATCAACACAATTAAATCTGGAATTGCTGGCTTCCAAAATAAATTCATTCTCTGAGTCAACATTGTTTTGATTTTTAGATTAGGTTTGTTTTTCAAATCCGTGTTTTCCCCAAACTGATTATTGCTGGTATTTTGTACACACTTGCAAATTTCCAGCAGAATGTTCATTGCCCTGACCCATTTTGTGTCAGTCTGTATTGTCACGGAGCCACATCAGCGCCTGGGATCGCAGCAGATGGTGACGGGAAGAGCCCGCCTCAGTTTCCAGACGTCTCTGCCGCTCCGGCTCTACACTGGCAACACCGAGATTCAACGGGCAGCGCACTGAGGGTGGCCAGCCCGGGGAGCTTGTGGTGCAGAGGAGATGGCGAGGACTCTGGTCTAAGTCCAGGAAGGGGGTGTGGGGGGGAGGCGGCACCCAGCCTCAGCCAGGGCCGCGGCACAGCGGAGTGGCCCTCGGAGCCCCCTCTGCGGGGATGCAAAGGGCTTGGCTGTCGGCCGGGCCTTCTCCCAGTTGCCGACTGGGGTTGTGCCACACGGTGGATGGACTGTCTCCCTCCTATGTCTTTATTGTTAAACGTTTTATTTATTTATCTGTGAGACAGAGTTACAGACAGAGAGAGGACACACCCAGAGAGAGAAAGGTCTTCTATCCCCTGGTTCACTCCCCAAATGGCTGCAATGGCTAGAGCTGGGCTGATCCAAAGCCAGGAGCCAGGAGCTTCTTTCTGGTCTCCCACGTGGATGCAGGGGCCCAAGGACCTGGGACGTCTTCCACTGCTTTCCCAGGCCACAGCAGAGAGCTGGATCAGAAGTGGAGCAGCCGGGACATGAACCGGCACCCATATGGGATGTGGGCACCTCAGGCAGAGGCTTAGCCTACTAACCCACAGCACCGGCCCCATCCCTCCTACCTCCTACATCTTTAAAGACCCTCATCTGTCTTGTGGAAGGGTTTTTGTCTTCCCCAGTGAGTGGGCACAGCCTGGGCGGTGATGGATGGAACTCTCTCCCAGTGTCTAGAGCGCCTGACACCGTCCCCTGAAAGCTGGAACTTAATAATCATCAAAAATGAATGTGGGACTCGGGGGCCTTTGTGGCACAGTGGGATCAGCTCAGCTCATTTCCGATTAATTACAGCTCACGTAGGCGAGAGAGGGTGGAAGATGCAGCAAAATGGATGACTTCCTCGACAAAAATAGGCACACTCAGGAGCCCAGGACGGCAATGCTCCCTTCTGATAGAGAAAGTAAAATACGACAGTGCCTGTGCCCAGCCGTGGGCTACACTGCGCTGTGCATGTATGCTCCGTAGTACTAGGGCGACGCCCGCTGCCCCCCGTGCCGAGACGGCCGCCTGCCTTTCCCTGGCCCTCTGGCTCACAAAACTCTTCCACAAGAGGAAGATGAGGGTCTTTAAAGATGTAGGAGGTAGGAGGGATGGGGCCGGTGCTGTGGTTTAGTAAGCTAAGCCTCTGCCTGAGGTGCCCACATCCCATATGGGTGCCGGTTCATGTCCCGGCTGCTCCACTTCTGATCCAGCTCTCTGCTGTGGCCTGGGAAAGCAGTGGAAGACGTCCCAGGTCCTTGGGCCCCTGCATCCACGTGCAAAGAATGTCCTGTGGTTCTGTCTTTGTCCCTGGTCCCTAGCATAGGCTGGGGGTTCCCGAGTGATACCAAGCCCCTTTTGGTCACAGCTGAGTTCACGCCAGTGAAGTGGCTCTCATTGGGTTCCTGGAGTCAACTCACTGGTTTCCCCAGACACCGGCCACGTACTTGAAGTGATTAGAGCTCTCACCCTGCCCAAGCCCCGACCTCCAAAGGCGAGTTCCGTGGTCCCTGGCCTGTGACGGATCTCCCAGAACAACTCTCACTGGTTGTGTTTACAGAGCTCTGGCTTGGAGAACGCACGCAGGTGTTGGGATTGGCACCCAGGAGGTCAGGGCAGCTCGGGTCCCCAGGCCCTGCCCTGCATGGCTCGTCCATTCTGCTGAGGGGATGTGTCCCACTTGTTCCTGAGCTGTGTCGTTCATCAGCATCTGTGGGAACTTCCCTGAGTTCTGGGAGTTGCTCTTGCAATCCGCGAAGCCCTGGGGGAGGGGTCACGGTGGCCTTGAATTTGGAGTCGCCCGGGGAACAGCGTGGGGAGCCCGGGACACAACACTTGTGCTTGGTGTCCACAGTGTGGCCCTCTCCTGAGCCTCAGCCTGTACTGGTGGGGTCTGTGCTACCTGGAGGTAGTTAGTGTTGGGACAGAACTTAACTGCAAGGGGTCAGCATTGTGGCAAACAAGTCAGCAGCCGCTTGCCACGCCAGCAACCCACATGGGTGTGCCAGTTAAAGTTCTGTCCACTCTGCTTCCTGGCCACCGCTGTGCCAATGTGCCTGGGAGGGCAGACGACGGTTGCCCAAGTACTTGGGTCCCTGCCACTGATGTGGGAGACCAGGATGGCACTGCTGGCTCCCGGCTTCCGCCTGGCCCTGCCCTGGCCATTGCAGCCATTTGGGGAGTGACCAGTAGATGGAAGCTCTCCGCTCTCTCCCCATCTCGGTCTCTCCCTGTCTCTGTCACTCTGCTGTTCAAGTAAATAAAATCAATATTTTTTATTAAAAAAATTGAACTTAGGACGTTCATGGGCATCAGAGCAAAAATTACACAAAACGCCCACCTACTACCGGCTAAGTGCACGAGGTCATTTCCAGGAAGTGCTAAGCCCAGGACTCCACTCGAGCTGTTAGCCAGAAGCGACCCTGCGTAGGCTGTCGTTATTCGTCACAGCCAGACCCAGCCTCTGACACCGCGTCTCCTTCGACGTTGCTAGTTTTTCGAGACAGGGATTAGCAAATCTAGAATTCGGAGACACCTCTCTCAGCTAGCTCCACCCCAGAATAGCCAAGGGGTCAGTGGCAATGGCGCCTTCCAGGTGAAAATTAGTGAAACGAGAGACTTGAACTGGTTTTAAGGTCCTCGGAAGGAGGCCTGGACTTCAGTTGGTCCAGTGTTCCGGGGGCTGCTCTGGTCCCGGGACAGCTGCGGTCACACACAGGACACTGGAGGTGGGGACCAAGTGCCCGTGCCTCTGCGCGCACTCGCTCGGCTGCCCCGAAGGGAGCGCCTGCGGGGCTGTGACGGAGCCTCCGAGGGAGACGTTCTGATTCTTGCTAACTTCTTTCTCTCCGCTCACGGGGGACAGCGCTCTCTTTCCCTTGTGGGTCAGCTCACGAACCTGGAAACCTGAAAAGCTCTGAGCCGCGCCCCGGCAGGGAGATGTTTGCTTTGCTGCAGGCCCACCTGAGTGGGCCTTGTTACCACAGCCCTCGTCGCCGCTACGTCGACAAAGCAGACATCAGACCCAGCACATGTCATGCTCTATAAAAATTTAATGGAAAATAAAATGCACTGTTCAGAAGATCAATACTGTTATTCTCCCCCAGCAAACTGTGAATTATTGTTTTCATAAAATAATAATAATGCCAGCATATTGATATTGAATGGGGACTGGGTCTGTTGTCTGAAAAATAAAGTCATATTTAATCTTTTAATGCCTCCCTGCATAAACGCCCATGGCTGCAGGCCAGGCATCTGTCACTCTCTAAAGACAGCAGCAGCTGGGGGGAGAGGGGGGCTTGCTGCCAACCTCTGTGATGTTTCAGCTCCGGCGGGCGGTGCCTCTCTTCTGAGTGGCAGAAGGTAGAGCCCCGTGCTGGCCGCCCGGCCCTACACAGGCTCCCGGGTGTGTTTGTTCAGAAGCGCCAGGGGGCTGGGGCTGATTGGCTGATGGTGCCCCTGGCCCCTCCCCACCCTCACACCATGACCCTGTGATAAAGGAAGCATCCGGAGGTGTCTTGACCCTAGTGACAGAGGCCGACATCAGTGAGCAGTTTGGAGCCCAAACAATGAAAACTGCGTCCCCTGCCCACATGTGAGCAACAAGACCCTGCCTCTAAGTGTAGGCGCCAAGCCTCAGGGTGTCAGCACCTTCCGCTCGCAGTCTGAGCGCCCCCCCCCCAGCAGGTGCCTCTCCTCCTCGCCTGTCCTCCTGCACCAACTCTGCCCACTTCCCCTGCCCCTGCCCCGCTTCTGCTGCAGCCGATATAAAATCCATGAGAGGCCGGCGTCGCGGCTCACTAGGCTAATCCTCTGCCTGCGGCGCTGGCACCCCAGGTTCTAGTCCTGGTTGGGGTGCCGGATTCTGTCCCGGTTGCTCCTCTTCCAGGCCAGCTCTCTGCTGTGGCCCGGGAGTGCAGTGGAGGATGGCCCAAGTGCTTGGGCCCTGCACCCCATGGGAGACCAGGAGAAACACCTGGCTCCTGGCTTCGGATGGGTGCAGCACCGGCTGTGGCAGCCATTTGGGGGGTGAACCAATGGAAGGAAGACCTTTCTCTTTCTCTCTCTCTCACTGTCTAACTCCACCTGTCCAAAAAAAAAAAAAAAATCCATGAGAACAACATTTGCCCCAAAGTTTCGTCATAAAACAGTGGCGTTTTGATCTGGAGGGTCTTTCCTCTTGCCAGCTGTCGCCTGGTGGTGGGGGCTGTGATGGCTGTGGGGACTCGGCCCAGGGCCCGGCCGTTCCGGCTGCGTGGCAAAGGGCACAAAGCTTTGGACGTCAGATCTTGCTCGGTTTCACGGTTCTGCGTTCACGCTGTGCTGTCCTGACCTGGGCTGGGTCCTTTTATCAAAAGACCGTGGCAGCCACGCAGCCTGAACCCGGTCCCACGGCACAGCAGGTAAGTGGCACCTCTGGCTCAAACCTTCGCGTGGGAACATTCTGCTCCCAGACTCACTCTCGCCAAAGTGTCCGTTCCTGTCGCCTCTGTAGACCCGTGTCCAGGGCCAGCGCTTGGATCACGCATATGCACCTGCTCACCACCTCTCTCGTTTGCTGTGTCTTCTCGCCGATGTCCCAACACGCAGCTCTGGGAAGCGTGGCTGCCATGGGGCTGAAGATGCATGGCGTTTGGACAGTTTCACTTCCTGGTTTATTTACCGTAATGGAAGGTTCTTACATCCCGCCCGGGGTTGCACCGCTGAACATTAACAGGTAGTAGCCATACGTATGTACAGGGTGTAACGTGGGGTCTCCAGACACGCCTGTGGCACGGACCGACCGAGTCTCGGGAATTAGCTTTCGAGCCTCATGGTTCTTTCTCTGCTTTCGAGTCTCTGCGCCCCCCTCTTGCAGCTCTTGATGAAACAGCTAACAGGCTGCGTGCTGGAGCCCCCCACCCCGCCGTTCTGCAGAGCAAGAAAGCCCCTCGCCTCTGGGGCGCTGTGTTTTGGCGCTGTCATCTTGCCTCCTATGCCTTTGCCAGTCACCGTGTTCAGAACAGCCCACCCTCTAAAGCGTCCTCGTAGGCAGGAAGACACGTGGCGCCCGCCGTCCTGTGTCTGGTTTCATTCACGTCACCTGATGTCCCCCAGTCCCGTCCACGTGGCTGCAGCCTCCGACTTCCTTCCACTTGAGGACAGTGGCGCTCCGCTGCATGTCTAAGCCACGTTTTCTTTCTGCATTCATCCCCCAGTGGGTGCCTGGGCTCTGTCGTCTGTCACGGTGAGCACGGCAGTGCGGGTCTGTTGGAGCTGCTGATTTCACTTCCGGGTGACACACACCTGCTAGGCGCACAGTCAGTGCGGTTCCGGTTATTTGAGGCACCTGCAGGCTGGTCCCCCTAAGGGCTGTATCCAGTGGCTGTATTCAGTGGCTGTATCCAGTGGCTGTATTCAGTGGCTGTATCCAGTGGCTGTATTCAGTGGCTGTATTCAGTGGCTGTATCCAGTGGCTGTATTCAGTGGCTGTATTCAGTGGCCGAGAGTGTGGAAGTGTTCTCTCTTCTCCACACCCTCCACCGCCCCTTATGCTTTCCTAGTATCTGCTCTCACTTCAGTGCAATGCCGTCTCACCGTGGTTCTGATATGCGCCTCCTGGATGGCTGATAAATGCGACCATTTTCCGTGTACTTCTGGCCATTTGTATTTCTTCTTTCGAAAGATGTCTATTTAGGTCACTGGCCTGTTTAGAACGTGGATCGTTTGTTTTCTAAGCACTTTTGCATTCTTTGTGATTGTTTCCTTTGGTGTTTAGAATCTTCTTAGTTTGATAAAAATCCACTTGTCCATTTTTGCTTTTGTTGCCTGCGATTTTGGGGTCTTGTCCATAAAATCTTTGCCTGTGTCAATGTCTTTTTTTTTTACAGGCAGAGTGGACAGTGAGAGAGAGAGACAGAGAGAAAGGTCTTCCTTTGCCATTGGTTCACCCTCCAATGGCCGCCATGGCCGGCGCGCTGCGGCGGCGCACTGTGCTGATCCGATGGCAGGAGCCAGGAGCCAGGTGCTTCTCCTGGTCTCCCATGGGGTGCAGGGCCCAAGCACTTGGGCCATCCTCCACTGCCTTCCTGGGCCACAGCAGAGAGCTGGCCTGGAAGAGGGGCAACCAGGACAGAATCCGGCGCCCCAACCGGGACTAGAACCCAGTGTGCCGGCGCCACAAGGCGGAGGATTAGCCTAGTGAGCCATGGCGCCGGCATCAATGTCTTGAAGTGATGTCCTCAGGATTCTTCCAGTGCTCCCATAGTTTCAGATCTCGCATTTAGGTCTTTGACCCACGTCAAGTTGATTTTTACATAGGGCGCAGAGGGGTTAAGTTTGTCTTCTGCGCATGGATAATCGAAGGGACTGTCCTTTCTCCTTCATATGTTTTTGGCAGCTTCGTCAAAAATCATTTGGCTAGAGCTGTGTGAGCTTCTATGTGAGATGTCTATTTTATTTTATAGATGTATGTGTCTTTTTAAAGATTTATTTATTTATTTGTAAGGCAAAGTTACAGAGAGAGAAGGAGAGAGAGCGAGAGCGAGAGAGAGAGAGAGAGTATCTTCTATCTGCTGATTCACTCTCCAAATGGCCACAACCACTGGGCTGGGCTGGGCCAGGTCAAAGACAGGAACCAGGAGCTTCATTTGGGTCTCCCACGTGGGTGCAGGGATCCAAACACGTGGGCCATCTTCTTCCCAGGCACATTAGCAGGGAGCTGGACCAGAAGCCGAGCAGCCGGGACTCAGATGGGCCCCTGTGTGGGATGCCAGTGCTATGGGCACTGTTGTGCCCATTGCCAGCCCCTGTGCCTCTGTTTTTCCGACACAACCATGCTGTTTTGATTACTACAGCTCGGTAGCACGTATTCAAACCAGGCATTGTGATACCTCCAGCTTTGTACTTTTTTGTTCAAAACCGCCGTGGCTATTCAAGGGCTTTTGTGCCTCCATATGAATGTTGGGATTGCTCCTTCTAGCTCTGTGCAAGGGTGTCACTGGTGTTTTATGGTGATTGCCTTGAATCTGTAAATTATTTTAATAATTTCCAATGTGTGACTGTGCTAAGATATTCCATTTTTGTGTCAATGTCTTTCATCAGTGTTCCGTAATTCTCATCATGGAGGGATCTCACGTCCTTGTTAAATTGATTCCGATGTGCTTTTTTCTGGTAACTATTGTGAAGGGGTTCTATGATGGCTTTCTCAGCAAGTTCATTATCGGCATGTGAAAATGCTACCGCATTTTGTGTGTTGATTTTGCATCCTGCAACTTTACTGAATTTGTTTCAGTCCTCACAGGTTTGCAGTGGAGTCTTTAGGTTTTCCTGTTTGTGCAATCATATCATCTCAGCAAGGACAATTTAACTGCCTGCTTTTCCATCTGTATGTCTTTTACTTCTTTCCCTTGCTGCGTTTCTCTAAAGCTTCTGACAGCATATTAAACGAGAGAGGTGACAGCGGATTTCCTTGACTTGTTCCAGGTCACCTTTTCCCCATTCCGAATGGCGTTGGCCGTGGGTTCTCACACAGCCTGTGTTAGGTTGCGGTGTGTTCCTTCTCTACCTAACTCATTCAGGACTTTTACCATGAAAGGATCAAACGCTTTTCCTGCATCTATTGAGATGATCTTACACTTTTTGCTCTGTTTTGTGGGTGCAATGCGCTACATTTTTCGCTTGCTTATGTTCAGTGTTCAGCCCTAAGATAAATCCCACCCGACCGTGGAAGGCGATCTTGGTGCTTTGTTGGACTCGTTTTGCTAGTGTTTAACTGAGCATTTTTGCGTCTGTGTCCAGCAGGGAAACTGGTCTGCAGTCTCCTTTTTTGGCTGTGGCCTGGCCAGGTTTTGGGATGGGGGTAAAACTGGTCTCACAACGGGATTAGAAGGGTTCAATCCCTTTCGATACTTTGTAACGACGTCAGAAGTATTGAGTTAGTTCTTCCTTTGAGTTTGGTAGAGTTCAGCATTGACGTCCCTCGGTTCTGGGCTTTTTGCTGGGAGATGTTTTGTTGCTGATTCATTCTCATCCTTGTTATCTGGTCAGGCTTTCCGTCTTCCTGGTTCAGTTCGGGGAGCTTACATGGCTCCAGTGGCTTAATTATTTCTTCTAGGTTTTCCAAGCTGTTGGCACAGATCTTCAAAGTAGTCTCGAATGATTCTTTGTATTTCTCTGGTATCAGCAGTAACACCTCCCTTTTCATCTCTGATGGTATTTGTTTGAATCTTCTTTTTCTTGGTTAATCTGCTGAAGTTTTATCAATTTTGTTAATTTTTTTTTCAAAACCAACCTCTTCGTTTGGTTGATCTTTTGCATTGTTTATTTCTGCTCTGATCCTTGTCATTTGTTTCTATTAATCTTGGGTTTGCTTTGTTCTTGCGTTTCTAAGTCCTTGAAATGCATCATTAGGCTGCTTGTTTAAGATCTTTCTAATTTGTTAACATAGCTGCTTATCACCATAAACTTCCCTCTCACTACTGCTTTTTCTGTATCTCAGAAGTTTTGTCATGTTGCATTTCTTTTTTTTTTCTTTTTAAAGATTTTTTTTTTATTTATTTGAAAGGCAGAGTTACAGAGAGAGGAGAGGGAGAGAGAGAGAGAGAGAGAGAGAGAGAGAGGTCTTCCATCCACTGGTTCACTCCTAATGTGGCCGCAATGGCCGGAGCTGCACTGATCTGAAGCCAGGAGCCAGGAGCTTCCTTCAAGTCCCCCACATGGGTGCAGGGGCCCAAGGACCTGGGCCATCTTCTACTGCTTTCCCAGGCCATAGCAGAGAGCTGGATCAGAAGTGGAGCAGCCGGGACTTGAACCAGTGCCCATATGGGATGCTGGCACTGCAGGTGGTGGCTTTACCTGCTACGCCACAGCACCGGCCCCAGCATGTTGTATTTCTATTTTCATTTGTTTCATGGAATTTTTGGATTTCCCTTTTGATATCTTCAGTGACACATTGTTCAGTCTCCGTGTAGTCGTGCAATTGCTTAATCTTCCTTTGTTACTGATTTCTAGTTGTATCTCATGTGGCCAGAAAAGATAAGTCATGTTTGATTTCTCTGGATTTTCTGAGACTTGTGTGGGGGACTAACCTGTGGCGTGTTCCTGGGGAATGTTCCATGTGCTAATGAGAAGAATGTTTGTGGCTGGCACTGCAGCTCACTAGGCTGATCCTCTGCCGGCGACGCTGGCACCCCAGGTTCTAGTCCCGGTCGGGGCGCCGGATTCTGTCCCGGTTGCCCCTCTTCCAGGCCAGCTCTCTGCTGTGGCCCGGGAGTGCAGTGGAGGATGCCAAGTGCTTGGGCCCTGCACCCCATGGGAGACCAAGAGGAAGCACCTGGCTCCTGGCTTCAGATTGGCGCAGTGCACTGGCCATAATGGCCATTTGGGGCATGAACCAGCAGAAGGAAGACCTTTCTCTTTGTCTCTCTCTCTGTGTCTAACTCTGCCAGTCAAAAAAAAAAAAAAAGAATATTTGTTCTGCAGGTGTTGGACAAAATGCCCTCCAAGGCCAGCGTTGCGACGTAGGGGTAAAGCCTCGGCCTGCAGCAGCGGCATCCCATATGGCCACCGGTCCTGTCTCAGCTGCCTCACTTCCGATCCAGCTCTCTGCTGATGGTCAGGGAAAAGCAGCAGAAAGTGGTCCAAGTCCTTGGGCCCCTGCTACACATGTGGAGACCTGGAGGAAGCTCCTGGCTTTGGCCTGGCCCAGCCCTGGCCATTGTGGCCATCTGGGGAGTGAACCAGCAGATGGAAGACCTCTCTCTCTCTCTCTCTCTCTCTTTCTCTCTGTAACTCTGACTTTCAAGTAAATAAATAAATATTTTTTAAAGAAGAATCTGAATCTACACATGTCTGTGCTACAAAGCCGTATGCATGTAATTTGCAGCAGTGATGTTGAATTGATCCCTTGGCTTCATACAGTGGCCTTCTTAGTCTCTACGATTTTCTTCTCAAGATCTATTCTGTCTGATGCAGCTACGTGTGCTCACGTTTGCCTGCGTGGGGTTGTGTTCTTCCTCTTTCTCCTCTCAGTCTGTGTCTTCCAGGAGGGGCTTCCAGGAGGCAGCTTTTCACTGGGTGCTGTTTTGCTTTTTTTTTTTTCTTTGTAATGCATTTAGGCAGTATGCATTTTTTAATTGGGAAATTTGGTTCATTTAAATTCAAAGTTGTTATTGTTAAGTAAAGATTTAGCCCTGTCATTTAAAAAATGCTAGTGTTTGTTTGAATAGCCTTTGTCTCTGCCTCCTCCTTTGTTGCTCATCTTTGTGGTGTGGGGCTTTCTGGACTGATAAGGTTTGATGCTTTTTGTTTCTCCATTGTGCACCTGCTCTAGCCGAGGGTTCATTCTCGCCTTCCCACGATGGGCGTTATCTTTCTCCTCCTTCTGGATGAAGGAGGCTGATGTGCGCGTGAGCAGGTGAGTCCCCCTGGTCCTGGCGCATCCTGCAAAGTCCTCATTTCCCCTCCAGAGTTCCTCCCGGCCAGCTGCGCTTTCTCAGAACCTGAACCGCGTCCTCCCAGTCCCCCCTGTAGAAGCCTGCCCTGGGCTGTGTGGGCCTTCCTGCACGTGACCTGGCATCCTTCTCATGTAGTTGTCAGAAATCCGTGTTGCGGGAGGGGCTTCAAAAAGTTCATGGAAAGTGGGACTCGAAGACAATGCGATGTTCCAGGAGGTTGTTTAAGCCCGGGTACTTCAGACGTTTGTCTGCGACGTGTCACCGTGAGAAGTCTCTGGTCGGGCTAAGTGGGGTCCTGTGGGCCCTCCATATGTGGGTGCCCATGCCTGTGCCCCTGTGGGGGAAGATTTCAGCCGTTATTTCATGGACTCATCTTGCTATGCCTCTCCCACCCTCTTCACCTTCAGGGACCAAGAAAATGCAAATATTTACTCATTTAACGGTGTTCCCAAGGTCTTTATTCCCCACCTATTTTTTCTTCTGAAGAAAGCCTGGAATATTCCAAAAGACCTGACTTTCAAGTTCATGTGTCCTGTTCTGGTTGACTTAGTGTTTTGTTGATGCTTTCAACTGTATTTTTCTTTTAATTTGACTACCTACTGGGTGATTCATTCCTGGGACTTCCAGCTGGTTCTTTTGAAAGATCTCTGTGTCTTTCCCAGCCTCGCATGCTGTCTCAGGAGGCGCCTGGGCTGCCCAGATCTCTGAGGGGCACAGACGGGGGCAGTGGGCAGGGAGGCCGCTCTGGTCCAAGACGGCTGGCTGGAGGGAGGCTCTGTCTCTGCACCTGGTTCCCAGGCATCACCTGCTGCCCCTCTGCAGAGGCTGCGGAATCCCACCCCCCAAGCTCCCCTGCCGGGACCTAAGGATCGCGGTGCACCCCAAGGGCCTGCCCCCAGCATGGAGGAGAAACGGAACATTCTGGGTTGGCTGAGCAAAGCCAAGAGCACGGCACCCTACAGACCTGCACACCACAGGTTTTCCAGAATGTGTGCTCTTAACTGAAAGAACGAGCAGACGAACTCTGGGTAGGAACAAGTTCCCGATAGGACCCAAGGACACAGATCACAGCTCACGGCCAACTCCCGCACACTCCCTGTTCCTGCAGGTGGGATTGTGTCGGACACGGGCATGCCAGCACGCACGAGCTGTCTGTGTCCGTTTCTGCGTGGCGTCCCGGGACAGACCACACAGCCGCCGCGCCCGAAGCAATAGCGACCTGGTCCTTGGCAGGAGGGGTTTGCTGAGCTGTGGCCAGAGAAAAAGTGAGTTCCCAAGGCCCAGGCAGAAAGCCAGGCCCGGGCAAACGAAGAACAATGGGCAGCTTGGAGGAGGCACCCAGAGCTCCCCCAAGAAAGAGAACGGTCGGATGGGGAAGGAGATTTCGGCTTCTGAATGGGTGTTCCGTGGCAGCTCAGCTCCAGGGCGCGGGGCTTCCAAATGGGCGTTCTGTTGCAGCTTAGCCCCGTGGTGTGGGGCTTTGCGTGGCTGGCAGCTCTGCCGCTCCCTGGGGACAAACAGGCCGGGGGAAGCACCAGAGGTGTCTGCTGCACTGGGTTCCTCCTGCTCCAGCCCCTGGCCCAGCCTTCTTCACAGGTTTTCCTCCCCAGGGGCCGACCTGAGCCACCTGAATATTTAGGCTCCTGTCCTCCCACTTCCTTTTACGTTCTCCCAAGTGTTTCATTTCTTTCTTTTCTTTTTTTTTTTTTTAGATTTATTTACTTACTTGAAAGTTGGAGTTACACAGAGAGAGAGAGAGAGAAAAAAAAAAGTCTTCCGTCTACTGGTTCACTCCCCAACTGGCCATAGCAGATGGAGCTGAGCTGATCCAAAGCCAGGAGCCAGGAGCTTCCTCCAGGTCTCCCATGCAGGTGCAAGGGCACAGGGCTTGGGCCACCTTCCTCTGCTTTCCCAGGCCGCAACAGAGAGCTGGATGGGAAGTGGAGCAGCCAGGACTTGAACCAGCATTCATATGGATGCCAGTGTCTCAGGTGGTGGCTCACCTGCTGTGCTGAATTGAGCCCTTGAAAACTCCTGCTAGAGAAATAACAGGAACCAGAAAAAAAAAGGAAAAAAAAAAAGACACGTGCACAGACACGTCGCACACGCATGCAGAGAAAGAAAGTAAACAGTGGCGAAGGCGGTTGCTATGAATGCTGATTAAACGCACACATCCGCGACAGCATTAATGAGGAGAAAGTCTAAATTGCCAAGATCAGACCGGGAGAGGAGGCAGCCAGCGTCCTGCAGCACTGAGAATAGAACAAGAGAAGCCTTCCAGCAGCCTTGGGCCAGGGGGCTGGAGACGGCAGACAGACAGAGGGGTTCCTTTAAGAGTATGAGCAGTTCTTCGGAAGCTCCTGGCCGACGTGTGTTATAAGAATTCCTCGCATGGATTTTAAATTTTAAATTTTTCGCACCAAAATAAATTTATCTTCTAATTCCACTTTCCACCGACCTTTTGAAGTCCCCAAGATTATGATTTCTTCTCGCACAAAGCCAGCCCGGGAGCCCGAGCTTCTTAGAGCTCCTGCTGTGAAATCAGCCAGAGAGGCCAGCCAGGCCACCGGACCCGCCCCACGGCCCGCGGCAGCCCTGCACTGCCTTCTGCCCCTCCCCTCCTCCCCTCCGAGTTACCTCCCCGCTTAGAGGCAGGGCGGAGGGGAACGCGCTTGGCCTTAGGCTCCTCGGGCACTGAGGAGCAAAGATGAGGGACAGAGGCTGAGGGAGGGGCCCCTGGAACCAGGGAGCCTCCCCTGGCAGGTGCAAGGGGTCCCAGAGAAGGTGTCTGGGATGATGCAGCCCTGAGCTCAACAATGAAACAGCAGGTGGTCAGAAGAGACACTGGTGTGGGAAATGAGGGGCGGGACCTCTCTCTCTCTCTCTCTCTCTCTCTCTCTCTCTCCATATGGGGGATCTCTCTCTCCTCTCTTTCTGCCCCCACATACCGGGGCTAGAGAATTAAAAAGAGATGTTTATTTTGGCACAAAACATTTTTGAAAGCCATGTATGGTTTTTCCCATAATGCACGTTTGCCATGAATTTCTGAAGACCCCTTATAGGCTTGGATTTCCAAGTTAATTTGCATGAACACAAACTTATCTTTGAATTCCATTTCTGTGTGCGTGTGTGTGTGTGTGTGCTCTTGAACACTACATGAGCCTTGAACATGCATGCGCACAGAGTTACCTGTGAATGGGGAAGGGTAAGGCGAGTGAACAGAAGTCACTGCCGAAGAGGAGCCCGGCAGCAGGTGCACTTGCCGTGATGACGGGAGGCCCCGTGGTGAACGTCACTCCGCACCGTGGTGCAGGAGAGGCGCTGCTGTAAGAATCAAACCATCCAGGCACACGCGGGGAACGGGGGCGGGACGCTAACTCTGCTTGGCTTTGGCTGCTGATAGGATGCCCTGGTCAGAAAACCCAAGGGAGCTGCGTAGCAACTGAACAGACTTGAGAGAGAAATACAGGGGCAGGCGCTGGGCAGGCGGTGAGGGTGCCCACCAGAACCCCTGCCTCCCCAGGCTGAGCCCTGGGTTCGAGTCCTGGCTCCACTTCCAACGCCAGCTTCCTGCTAATGAGCACGCACCTGGGTCCCTCCAGCCTCAGCCTGGCCTGCCCAGCCACCGCGAGACCTGGGGCATGAACCCGCGGATGGGAGCCTGGTCTGTCTGTCTGTCTCTCTCTCTGTGCCTCCCTCCCTCCTTCTCTCTTCTTCTCAAAATAAATAAATAAAGATAGAAAAAGAAAGATGATAGGGTGGGCGGCTGAAGGAGCCATGTGCAAACCTTAGTGGCTTTTTTCCGTTTTAGCGGGAAAGACCTTGAAGCAAGTAGGTGACAAAGAAGAGAGAGCGTTTACATGATGTGGGCGGGGGAGACCGGGGCTGTTCTGTGTGGCTTGTCTAGGGGAACGCTGCGGGGGGCAGCGGGTATTTTGGAAATTAGAAAAAAAGTAAGCTTCAGGCATGTGAGGAGGAAGCAGCACCAGGAAGAGCCAAGAACGGCGTGACCTTGAAATTGACAGACACCAGCCAGGAACCCCAGAAACCAGGTGCCTGCCGCCCCTCCCGGCAGGGGACAGAATGACAGGCCATAATCCCGGGAGAAAGCAAAGCTGGCCTCTTGTCTTTCAGCACCAAAACCTGACTTCCAAATGTACTCTAGACAGCGGCACCAGCATCAGACATCTCCAGGACAGAAGTTCTTCAAGACGCTCCGAGCCCAGACGCCGCGAGAGAAGTCTCCCTGTTGGATTAAATCGCAAGAAGAGCTGCTGAGGGCCAGGGCCCCCAGAGAAAGGAGAGACCCCCCAGACCCTGCTGTCCGTGTGCTGGGCAGAGGGTCAGCAGCAGTGAGCTGGAGCCTCCGAGAGACGCTGAGCAGGAATGGGCCAGCTCTGTGTGCAGGCGGCCGTGGGGAAATCGCGGCTCAGGCTTCGCATGTGGAGGGAGGCCCCGGACCCCCCGCAGCCAGGGAGCTGCGACTTTAAATGAGAACGAGACCTCTCTGGGCAACAACCAGACCATGAAATTCAGGGGAACCTGGCAGCCAGCGCTGGCCAGACGCCCGCAGAGAAAGTACAGCCCAAAGTTTCTGGCGGAAGTGAACATTTTATAGCCGTTTGGAAAGCATCTGACAACATTCATTAAAATTAAAACTATGTATTCCACCGTGTCACATAAAAACACAGATGCCAGTACCCAAGGTTATGCATATAATGACAGATGCCGCAGCTGAGGTTCAAGTTGCCAAAAAGCAGAAAGCAAAATGTTACGCCTCCCACAAAGAAGGAAGAGGGCTTGGAGGGGGGCGCAGCTGCATCGCGAGGCAGGGAGCGCCCTGGGGAGCTGCGAGGAACCCGCGAGCCGTGCAAAGCCCCCGTGCAGCGGACAATGGCGGCGTCCTTGGTGTGCAGGAAACACCCGGGTGTTTGCACAGAGCTCTGGGTGGGGAAAGCCAGGAAGGACAGGTGCCCACACGCAGGTACAGGGGCTTGTGGGCAGGGAGCGTGATTTTGGGAGATGGGAGAGGGGGATGGGAATGCCGAGGGAGAGGCACTTAAAAACCTGCCACAGTCATGAACACATTGCATGCAATTCCATGTATGTAAGAGAGTGTGCATGTGTGTATGCATGTGTGTGCATGTTTGTGTGTGTAGTGTGTGCATGTGTGCTTGTGTGTATGTGTGTGCATGTGTGTACACGTGTGTGCATGCCCATGTGTGTGGCAGGCATGAAGATGGCAAGAGAAAAAGCTGTGGGGCCCAGCACAGAGATCCTCTCTGCCCCCATTGCAGCTCCTGTTCCTACCCTGAGTTGTGAGGCAACAGACGCAGGTGGGAGGGGCCGGTGCTGTGGCACAGGAGGTTAAGGCTTTGCGGGCAGGAATCCCATAACATGTGGACAAATCAGAACACACGTGGCATAGAGCAAGCCCGGTTTTCTCGTGTTAGCCTTCCTCACCAGGCAGGGGGAAGCTACTCCCGTCGTGAGAAGCACGGATTCCTGGGGGAGGGAGGGAGCCGCCCTGGGCCAGAGAGCAGAAAACACCCGGCTCCATCCGATGCCTTAGGCGGCCACGGCGCCAGTCTCTCCAGGCGGCCGCGGCCATTCCGCAGCCACCACAGCCAGGAGCGTCCCAGGTTCTGAACTCACAGTGAGGCCGGGGGATTCAAAACCCTGCAGCGCCTCCACGGCGGCCCCCGCCTGACTGCACCCGGTACCAGCCTGGTCTGCTTCTTCTTCTCCCTGCTTTATGCCAACCCCCAAAAGGCATGGGAAGCATTAGACGACGCCGAGTGGGGGCTCCCCACTTCTGAACGATTCTCCCGTGTTCCTGGAACACCCTACTCTCGGTGAGCCCTGCAGTGGCCTGAACCTCTGCATGCCCCCAAGTGCACAGGCTGGATTGCTCAGCTCCACGGTGAGGGGTGGGCCGGCTGGAATGCGGTCAGTGCCCACACAGAGACGCCTGAGAGCACCCTCGCCCTGCCCACCCTGGGAGGGCAGAGCCAGGAAGTGGGTCCTCTCTGGCTCAGAGCCTGCAGGTTTGCAACCTCCAGGACTTGGAGAGCTGAACTCATGCCGAGGCCTGGGCCGTGTGGGCTGCCCAGTAGCCCAGGAGACCGACACACGCTCAACCCTCGCCCCCGTGAAAACCCGAGGGGCAATGAGTGGATTTCGCCCTAGGCCGGGTGGGGACGCCCACCTGCCTGTCCACCTCCCAGGGGTCCTGATCTCTCTGATTATTCCCATTATTTCACTCTGCATGTGATTTTATTTTAAGATACATTTATTTGAAAGGCAGAGAGAGAGGCAGAGAGAGAGAGAGAGAGAGAGAGATTCATCTTCCATTAGCTGGTTCACTCCCCAAATGGCCGATGATCCAGGCTGGGCCAGGTGGAAGCCAGGTGAAGGAGCTTCATCCGGGAGCCTCTGGGGGCTGTGTTTACTTCACGCTCAGCCACGCCCCAGTCCGAGGGCAATGGCCCCTGGCCTCCGGGTGAGGTCAGGCTCTGGCTTCAGCTGCCTACCCCCTGCCCTGGCCCCAAGCCGGCAGCATCCCTGGGGGTTTCCTCTCTGCAACACAGCAGGCAACAGCGACCTGGCTGCGGGGTCTCCCAGGGTTGAGTGAGCTGATACTCGAAGCACAGGACGAGCAGGTGACGGCCACTCCTCCCCACGTCCCCCCTGCTGTCGCCCATCATTGAGTCTGTGCCCTGGCCACCCCTTCCTCTACAGGCCCCATTCGCATTGGTCAGGGCCAGCCTGTCGCCCTCAATTTGACTTGGTTGTGTCTGCCTTTTTAAAAAAGATTTCTTTATTTTGAAAGGCAGAATTACAGAGAGAAAGAGACAGAGAGACAGAGAGACAGAGATCTTTCCCCTGCTGGTTTACTCCCCAGATGGCCACAGTGGCCAGGGCTGGGCCAGGCTGACGCCAGGAGCCAGGAGTGGGTGCAGAGGTCCAGGGACTCAGGTCTTCCACGCTTTCTTAGGCCGTCAGGGAGCTGGATGGGAAGTGGAGCAGCTGGGACAGGAACCAGTGCCTTTGTGGGATGCCACCCAGCCAGGGTCTCGGGTCCTGGGGTTGGGGTTCTAGGGATGAATTTCGGCAGTGGAGGGAGGATGGGGCGCCTGGGTTTGAGGCAGCTTCCCGAATGCCTACGGATGGCCCCTTCTTCCCCCTGGAAACCATTATGCATATTTCTTCTTAATTCTTTTAGAGAAAGAAAGAAATTAAAAAGAGAGAGAACTCCCCCTCCTCATGCAAATATAATTTACTTTCAGATGTGAGTGAAATGATAGGAAATGGGATCTGGGCTGTTGGAGATAGAAATGCTAATGAGCTTTAATCGCTCTTTGTGGTTTTCCCATTGAGAGGAGCTGGGGAGGAGGAGGCACCGGCCCCAGCACCGGCTCCCAGCTCCAGTCATTGTCCTGCTGGTCACACAGCGGCCAGCTGGGGAGCTTCCGCGACAACCAGGACCCCTCACCGAAACACTGAGCCCCGCGCCGAGCTGGGTGCCCGCCCCGCGGGGCAGCTCCTAGGCCTGAAGTGAGCTGAGCCTGGTGATTGGTTATTGATCGCGAGCACGAGTGCGCAGATGAAAGCATACCTCAGGTTATTCATCTCAGAGAAAGTGGAGTCTGGCCCGGCCAGGTCGGAGCCCGGAGGCTGTGGGGCAGCTGTCCCGTGTCCGGGTTCTGAGGAGGGACTTGGTCTTGGCAGCTGCGGCAGCCGGTGGGGCACAGGAGCCTGCATTCGGCGATGGGAGGTTCCGGGACTGGCCTGGGAAGGGCCCCCGCCCCTGGTGCCTTTGCTTAATGAGCCAGGAAAGACACCCTCCTCGGGTGGAGCCCCGGGCAGGGATCTTGACCGATACATTGAATTTATTTGCACAAATTTGAAACTTCTCATTGATTTTCATTATAAGATGGAGTATATGTTTCTCCAAGGAAGAAAAATGGCTCAAGAAGTGAAATCATTGCAGCCATAACCGTGGTAAATCCTTTCAGATCATCATAAATAGACATTGTGCTCAGTCTGCCCAACAGAAACTGAGTTATGAGTACAAAGCCTCGCCCAGACGGCCTGAGCTGGATAAAACAGCTTTCTCCCTCCGGCACGGGGTGGGGCGGGGGGGGGGGGCATTGAGCTGCTGCTACCAGCGACAGCACCCAGCTGTTCCCACCCACGCCCCCCACTAACCCCCACCCACGCCCCCCACTAACCCCCACCCACCCAGACTCCTCCCTCTGAAGCAGGCAGGCACACAGGTTAAAACTGATCCAACTTCCCACGAATTCACATCCTGGGAAGCTGCAGGTAACGACCCAGGTAGTTGGATCCCTGCCAAACATGGGAAACTTGGATTGAGTTCCTGGAATCTGGCCCAGGTCCAGTTGTTGTGGGCATCTGAGGAGTGAACCAGCTGGATGGGAGACCTCTATATCTGTCTATCTCTGTCTCTGCGCCTTTCAAATAAATAACATTTTTAAAAGGAAAAATCTCTGGTGTAATCATACAATGGAATAAAATACAGGAGTTAAAAAGAATAAACCAACACCTTCAAGAACAAACCTCAAAAACAGTGTTGAGTTGAAAAAAAAAAAGCAAGTTGCAAAAGGAAATATATTATTTTTGTATATGTAAAATAAGAAATACAATAGTAATGTATATTATTTATAAAGTACTATATATTGTTCAAGTTCAAGAGAGCAATTTCTTTTTTTTAAAGATTTGTTTTATTTGTTTGAAAGAGTTACAGAGAGAGAGGGAGGGAGAGACAGACAGAGAGAGGTCTTCCATCTGCTGGTTTACTCTGCAAATGGCCACGGCAGCCAGGGCTGGGCCAGGCTGAAGGCAGGAGCCAGGGTGCAGGGGCCCAAGCACTTGGGCCATGTTCTGCTGCTTTCCCAGGTACATCAACAGGAGCTGGATTGAAAGTGGAGCAGCCAGGACTTGAATTGGCACCCATATGGGATGCTGGCATTACAGGTGGTGGCTTAACCCATTATGCCACATGCTGGCACTGAGAGCAATTTCTTGAAGGGAAGAATGGGATTGGATTGGATTGGATATAGACAGAGCTGCACTGTATCTGTTATATGTATTAAAAATAAACAAAAGGACAAGACACAAAAAAAAAAAAAAAAAAAAAAAAAAAACAAAAACTGATCAGGTTTGAGAGCTGGAAAACCACGTCTTCGCCACGCCCCTGTGTGACCTCACACCCCTACCTGGCCACACCTGTGCACCCACCGGCCAATCAGGTTAATTAGCCACGCCCCTCTGGAAGTGGGTTAAAAGCCTGGGCCAGGGTGTGTCCGGTCTTGTTTTCCTTCCTCCCTCGCCCTGGCCTCTGGCCAGGAGGGGGCTGGCTGCAGCCCTGGGCCTCCTGGGCGAGGGGCCTTCGGGCCAACCCGCCCCATGCTTCCTGGCCTGGATGCTCCTCCACATGGCCGGTTCCTGGTGCTCCGTGTGAACCCAGATCTGCCCCTCTCTTAGATAAAGCCGTCACTCTCCTATGCATCTCTCGCACTAAATAAAAGCTTAAAATGTCCCATGCTGCCTCGTTCATTTATGCCGTATTTAGAATTCTTCTCTAAATAGTAGGCAAGAACCCACTTGGCTTATAAATATTGGAGATTTATTAATAAGCATATGGTGACATCGTATGGCACCCCAAATCCCAATAACGTATGTGGCACCCAGATGGGACTTCTGGGGAACTTAGGGACCACGTGTTGTACACAGTTTAGGGACCAAATTCCAACATCACCTCTTCTGGGAAGCCTGCGCCGGCTGGCTGCGTCCTGGCCGTATTTCCCCAGCTCCTTCACAGCCGACGTCAGCAGGTCCCTGTACCTGCCGGGAGCTCACCTGCACCTGCCGCCTCCTCCCCGGCCCTGTCCGGCAGACTGGAGAGAAAGCAGAGTGGGTCTTTGAGGCTGGTGCCCGAGAGGCATGGGAATCGCAGGCAGGGCGGTGTCGAATGCTCTGGGGGTGTCCCTGTGTGCAGAGCGCCCAGGAGAACAGGCCCTGAGCCCCATCAGCTGCCCCCCACCCTGGGTGTGTGCACTCCGGCTGCTCCAGCTGTTTCCTGATGGAAGCTTCTAGACTGTCAATAGTGAATAGACTTGGGGTGGGGTTGGGGTCTCCGTAGGGAAATAGTGCCTGTGGGGCTGCCATTGTGAGCAGGGGTTAAGCTGCCACCAACAATGACGGAATCCGATGTGAGCATGGGTTCGAGTCCTGGCTGCTCTGCTTCCAATGTGGCTTCCTGCCGAAGTGCCTGGGAGGCAGCGGAGGATGGCACAGTGCCTGAGCCCCTGCACCCACGGGCAGGCCCAGGTGCAGTCCCAGTCCCCCGGCTTTGGCCTGGCCCAGCCCTGACCGTCATGACCATTTGGGGAGTGAAGCTTAGGGTAGAAGATTCTCTCTCTCTCTCTCTCTCTCTCTCTCTCTCTTCCCCCCTCTCACCCCCAGATGCCATGGTGAGCTAAGCCTCCACCCTCAGCACACGGACCGTCAGCATTGACTCACTGGTCGTTAACAGCAGACTTTGCGCTCCAGGGCCGGCGCGGGTTTGGGGGGCCCCGTCCTGTTCAAATCATGGCTGCTAGTGTGCATGTGTTTACAAGTACATATGTGTGCTTTATTGTCTATCCAGCCATCCACACGTATGCACACACAAGTCTGTCTACACACACACTCACACGTCCGTCCATCCCCGCATCCTCTCCTTGTGCGCACGCACATCCACAAGTGCCCATCTGTGCAGCCGTCTCTCTGGATGCACACCTGCAGCTGTGTCCACCCGTGCACACTCACCTCTGCGGCTGACGGAATCCCACCTGGCGCCGGGCTCGGCCAGCAGGCCCTGGGCCGAGAGGGAAGGCAGCTCTGTGAAGCCTTGGAGACTTCTCTCTGGAGGGCTGGCGGCCTGAGTCTCCATGAGAAGCCGAGGCCCCTGCTCACGGCCGCCGTGACCCTGCCACCCTGTGTGGGGTTGAATTGCACAGCAGGAACCTGCGGCTCCCTCTGCGTCATTCCCCGCGGGGGAAGGGGCCTTAGAACGTCCTGGGGTTTGGGGGCTCCTGCCGCAACAGTTTCTCCTTCTTTACTTCTAAAACAGAGCGGGGAATCCCGCCTTGACGACCGGAATGAGCTGGCTGCACAGACTCAGCAAGGGAGCGGTGGGGTTTGAGACGCACCTGTGGTTAAACCTGTGCCAAGGAAGCCGCACAGGGATTACTGTTCCCCACCATGGTGCTCCCCTCAACGTGTGAAACAACCCCAAGTGCCTTGGAACCAACTGGAAGCCACTGGCGTCTGCTAATCACGCCGGCTCCTGGAGAGCCTGAAATTGAAGTCAATTTCCCTTAATAAAGCCGTTTAGCGTTAATTCAAGGTGGACTTGGGCCAGGTTTAAGCAAATTAAGGCAAGCATAGAGGCGGCGCCGCGGCTCACTAGGCTAATCCTCCGCCTGTGGCGCCGGCACACTGGGTTCTAGTCCCGGTCGGGGCGCCGGATTCTGTCCTGGTTGCCCCTCTTCCAGGCCAGCTCTCTGCTGTGGCCAGGGAGTGCAGTGGAGGATGGCCCAGGTGCTTGGACCCTGCACCCCATGGGAGACCAGGAGAAGCACCTGGCTCCTGCCATTGGATCAGCGCGGTGCACCGGCCGCGGCGGCCATTGGAGGGTGAACCAACGGCAAAGGAAGACCTTTCTCTCTGTCTCTCTCTCTCCCTGTCCACTCTGCCTGTCAAAAAAAAAAAAAAAAAAAAAAGGCAGCGTAGTAGATGAGAGGCACACGCTGGAGCTTCCTCCTGGGTGAGGGCGGAAGGGCCCAGCTGCCTCCACACCGCATCGGGCACCGTCCTGGACGCCCGGGGGCCGGAGCCCGCACGCCCCAAGCCCGAGACGCCCACTCCTCCGACGGCTTCTGCTCTCCACGGCTGCTTCGTGGCGGTCGCTGTTTGGAGGACCTTGTCTCCTAACAGTGCTTTAACGGTGCTCGGACTCCGTGACCCTTCTCGGATCTTCCCACTCACGGAAGTCACATCTCCATCAACCATGTGATGGCTGTCAGTGGAGTTGCTGGGGAGGGAGGAGGGGTGGCAGGAGACCGGGCTCCCCCAGCCCCCACTGTCCCTGCACCTGAGGCTGCCAGGAAGCTCCCCCGACCCCGTTAAGCTTTTGAAAGTTGTCAGGACGCCCAATTTCCTGACGCAGAAAAGGCGCCTTAACAAAAAGCCCCTTCTTCCGCATGTTCGCTCTGAAATCCAACCCCGCTATTAAGCGTGCACTAAATCTCCAGATGGATAGAGAGGAGCCCGGGGCGTGATGTGAGCACTCGCCGGCTGAGGGTGGAACATTCTAGATGACGCCCCTGAGCGTCCAAGGCCACCATCACGGCCAGCTTAGTGCCCCATCACGTGACAAGCCCCCAGCCCATCTAGAAGTGAACACGTCTTAGCAGGGGACAGACGGCGGGGGGGCGAGGGGGTCAGTTCGCTCCTCTGTGCCATATGGTCACACAGAACAGAATCCCTCTTCGTCTCCTGCAGATAACGGCTTTTTGCTGATGACTGGGTTTGTCCTGCACGCTAGGCACTGGGCTGGACGCTCCGCAGTCCATGGAACAATGCCTCCCTCCTAACGGTCAGGCGCGGTGCTGCGATTGCCCTGTTTGTCATGCGAGGACAATGATTTTGGAGGGGGCTTGTACCATGGCCAAGGGCGGAGAGCTGGCAGGCAGCGGAGCAGGAATTTGCATCCACAGAAAGGCCCCTTGCTCATCGCCGGGACCATTGTCTCAACCACCAGCAGTGTCCATTCTCCTGTGTGACGAGGAGCAGAGAATCGCTTCCTGCAAGCTGTGCCCTGGCTGGGGGCAGCGTCATCATAGCAGCACCGGCGGCGGCTGCCAGAGGGGGCTCCACTCCCGGCACGAGAGCGGAGGCTCAGCCTGGGGCGCCGTGGAGGCAGAATCGAGAGCGGTCCCCTCCCTCACACCCACACTGCACAGGGACTGAGGACCCCCGTGCCCCGGGGCACACGGGCAAGGCCAGGGCAGGGTCAGGACCCCCACACCCGTCCCACTCACAGGTCCATCAGCGCTGACAGTTGGGGTGCTGTGCACTGACCCCCAGGGCCCCGCTCTTGTGGGGTCACCGTGCCGTGGGGGCAGCCGAAGAGAGCAAGCGCACAGAACATTGCTCCAGCTCTGTGGGCAGAGAGACATGGAAGGGCTGACTGAGGGGGCGTGGCTGTTGGGGCTGAGAAACGACACTCCACACTGTGGCCCCTGCTGTCCAGGGCCGTGAGTGACCACATCCCCACACTGTGGCCCATGGTGTCCAGGGCTATGAGGGACTACAACCCCACACTGTGGCCCATGGTGTCCAGGGCTGTGAGGGACTACAACCCCACACTGTGGCCCTGTGTGTCCAGGGCCGTGAGTGACCACAGCCCACATTGTGGCCCTGTGTGTCCAGGGCTGTGAGTGACCACAGCCCACACAGCGGCCCCTGCGTGCTCAGTGGCCTGAGTGACCACAAAGCCAAGGTCTCCCTGGCCTGTCCTCCTTCCTCCCTGCCCTTTTGCTCCCCGCAAAGCTCCCTTCTCCACCTAACGAGTGATTTTCCAGAAGAGCCACTCCGGGGAATCTCGAGGACGGGGAATAGAGACAAAGTCGCACGCACACTGTGTCACCAGCTGTCACCTGTCCCCTGAGAGCTGACGGCTTTCATTCACCCTGGAGACTTTGCTCACCCTGTGCTCAGACCTGTGCTCACCCAATCCGCCCCTCCCTATCCGGGATCTTGTTCTCTCCCCTCCCCCAGACAAGACCCAGTTCCGTTCACACCAAAGCTCAGGACATCTCGTGAGCTTGAGTCACCGGGCGCCTGTTGGAGTCTCAGCTTCTGTGGGACTCTGGTGCATAGGCGGGTAACTAACACGCGTGTCCCTCCTGCTAAACTTTCCGTTTATTTCATGGATTCAATGAACAAACCTTCAAGGGGTAGGGAGAGACCGCCCTCCCCTCCACGGTCTCCATGGACAAGGAGCTCCAAGCATCTTTGTGAGAGTGAGACCTAAGAAAGAGAAACCTCTGGGAGGTGTGCGCCGTGGCCAGGGTGGGGAGAGGGTGGCAGGCGCGAGGCCCCGGGGCAGGAGAAGGCTTTGTGTGTGTGCACGTGTGTGTGTGTGTGTGTGTGTGTGTGTGGTGGGGCAGCAAGCTGGGTGTGAGGTGTGGCAAGGGTGAGCAAGGGCAGCGCGTATTTCTTGAAGCCAGGACGGTGGCCAGGGACACCTTCACGGGGGAGGTGAGGACCCTGAGCTCGGCTGCACCTGACAGGTGCCAGGGAGCGTTCTGAGCAGTGGACGCCCTGGCTGAGAAGAGGGAGCAGGGAGACAGGCACGGACTCCCGATCCGCTTGGAGGCCACCTGCCCAGGTGAGGAGCAGCGAGGCAGAGGCGGGGACGGGCTCAGGGTCCAGGCACGGTGGGGTCAAGGTAGAGTCCATGGTGGGGTTTGCTGATGATCCATGGGCTGTAGCAGCCAGTCATGTTTTGTGCCTGAGACTCCGGGAGAAGGTGCTGCCGTCAGAAGAGACGGGCGGCCGTGGGAGAGGCTGACTTTCAGGCTGACATTGCACATGTTTGCAGCCTAACCATGACTCTGCAGCTCCTCGTGGAGACCTCTGGCTGGCGTGGTGTGTCCCAGTATTTGGAACCTGGTCGTCGGGCCTCAGCTGGTGTTCAGGTTTGGGAGCTGTGGGGGAATTTGAAGCCAAGGAGAGGCAGACCCTCAGGTCACCCTTGAAGTCCCACATCCGGGCACTCACAGCCCCATGGGGCTGGCTCCCCTGCTGAGAGCAGAACATTTGACAGCCTGTGTCCAAGGGGATGAGGACCTGTGACTGACTGTGACCAAGGAGTCAAGGACCTGTGACTGCCTATGACCAAGGAGATGTGGACCTATGACAGCCTGTGACAAAGGGGACGTGGAGCTGTGACAGCCTGTGACCAAGGAGACGTGGACCTGTGACCAAGGGGACATGGGCCTGTGAATGCCTGTGACCAAGGGGATGTGGAGCTATGACCACCTGTGACCAAGGGGACGTGCAGCTGTGACCACCTGTGACCAAGGGGACTTGGACCTGTGACAGCCTGTGACCAAGGGGATGTGGACCTATGACAGCCTGTGACCAAGGGGACGTGGAACTGTGACTGCCTGTGACAAAGGGGACATGGAGCTGTGACAGCCTGTGACCAAGGGGACGTGGAACTGTGACCAAGGGGATGTGGAGCTGTGACCTCCTGTGACCAAGGGGACATGCAGTTGTGACTGCCTGTGACCAAAGGGATGAGAACCTGTGACCACCTGTGTCCAAAGGGACATGGACCTGTTACTGCCTGTGACCAAGGGGACATGGACCCGTGACCACCTGTGACCAAGGGAATGTGGACCTGTGACCAAGGGGATGTGGACCTGTGACTGCCTATGACCAAGGGGATGTGGACCTGTGACCATCTGTGACCAAGAGGATGTGGAGTTGTGGCCACCAGTGACCAAGGGGACGTGGACCTGTGACTGCCTGTGACCAAAGAGACGAGAACCTGTGACCAAGAGGACGTGGACCTGTGACTGCCTATGACCAAGGGGACATGGACCTGTGACAGCCTGTGACCAAGGGGACAGGACCTGTGACTGCCTGTGACCAATGGGACGAGGACTTGTGACTGCCTGTGACCAAGGAGACGTGGAGTTGTGACCACCAGTGACCAAGGGGACGTGGACCTGTGACCACCTGTGACCAAGGGGATGTGGAGCCGTGACCTCCTGTGACCAAGGGGACAAGGACATGTGACTGCCTGTGACCAAGGGGAAGAAGACCTGTGACCACCTATGACCAAGGGGAAGAAGACCCGTGGCCACCTATGACCAAGAGCAGGAGGACATGGGACCAAGGGCACAAGGACCTGCTACCACCTGTGACAAAGGGCACGAGGATCTGGGACCAAGGGCACAAGGACCTGTGACCCCCTTGACCAAGGGGACGAGCATCTGGGACCTCCTGTGACCAGGGGGAGGAGTACCTATAACCACCTGTGACCAAGGGGATGTGGCAAAGGGGAAGCCACGCAGCCAACTGTGCTGCCTTGGGTTTGGGGAGCGTGAAGCACCCCTCACGTTTGCGCATCTTCCTGCCAGGGCCTCCTTCAGACAGATGGCAGATGTCTGCAGACACAGGCGGGGCAAGGCAGCGAGCACACGGCAGGCGCAGCACAGGTGCCGAGCCCTCTGCCTGCGCAGGTGAGAGCGTTTCTCAGAAACCGGGTCCCGTGTGCAGGTCCACACCGGCCCAGCAGAGGTGGCTGCTACCTGGAGGCTCAGCAGCTGAGCAGGACCGGCTCCGGTGCACCTCCTCCGACCGCCTGCCCTGCCCCGGGAGCCCGAGCCCTGGCCCTTTAAGCTCCATATAAGGTCGCCTGTCTTGCTCCTCTCTGTGTCTCCCTCCCTCGCTGTGGCGTGTAATAACACGTGTGCGTTCTTCCTCCTGTTATCTCTCGGTCGTCAGCTCCCTTCATAGACTGAGATTCTTCTTCCAGTTGCAACTTTGCTGCAGCCCACAGTCGTGCAGAGCCTCCCCGGCTGTGCTGGGCGCTCCCATCCGGGGACAGCCAAGGGGCCAGGAGCTGACGCCCCAGCAAGCAGGGGCCCCACGCCCGTCGGGCAGGCTCCACGCCGCCAGCGACCACGAGAGCTCCCTGACCCTCCCCCAGTCGAGCCCCAGAAGACCCCGCAGCCCCGGCCATGCCTGGACTGCAGCACGCAGCTGGGCCGCGCCAGGCCGCTGACCCAGAGAACCCGCGGGATGGTCAGTGGGCGTTGTCAGAAGCCACTGCTTTTGTGGCGATTTCTCATGATGCAACGGACAACTGATGCACGACTTTTTTGAAAGGTTCATGGAAAATGGAATTAAAAGGTAAACTTGCTTTCTTGCATTAAACAATTTAAAAATACTTGCAAATTTTTTTTCTGTGAAATTTTGAGGGCCCCTCATATGGATGGATTCCACATTTCTTTGTACGAACATAAACATTTTTTAAAAAAGACTTATTTTTAAAAGGCAGAGTTATACAGAGAAGACACACACACACACACACACACACAGAGAGAGAGAGAGAGAGAGAGAGAGAGAGGTCTTCTATCTGCTGATTCATTCCCCACATGGCTGCACAGCCAGGATTGGGCCAGGCCAAAAGCCAGGAGTCAGGAGCTTCTTCTGGGTCTCCCACATGGGTGCAGGGTCCCAAGCACTTGGGCCATCTTTCGCTGCTTTCCCAGGCCATTAGCAGGAAGCTGGATTGGAACTGGAGCAGCTGGAACTTCAACCGGCGCTCATAAGGGACGCTGGCATTGGAGGTGGCAACCGGCACTCATATGGGACGCCGGCATTGGAGGTGGCAACTTAACTTGCTGTGCCACAGCACCACCCCATAAACTTATCTTTTAATTCCATTTTCCATAAACTTTTTGGAGTTCCCTCATATGGGAGAGAAGATGGACAGCAAGGGAGTGGACACAGCACAGGCTGGGCCCTCTCTTCAGAGGAGACCCGGGGCTGGACAGACCTGTGAGGATGAGACCTGGGGTGCACAGCCGGCAACCACCCCCCTGGGCATCCACGGCACTCAGCCCGTCTGTGTGCTTTGGGGATTTTCAGCTGAGTGCTGATATGGGCACCAGGGACCCGGCAGCTGGTGCCTGAGACGAGCCTCGCCCTCCGGGCTGCACAGAGCACATGGCAGTGAATTAGCTCTCAGTAGGAAGCAGGGCACGTGGGTCAGGAGGGGCCTTCCCCCTGCAGGCCCGGGGGCCTCTTCCTCACCCTCCCGCCCTGTGCCGTCCTGTCCTCCCCACCTGAGGCTGGGACAGCCCTCCCGCTCCGGGCAGTGTCCTTGGCAGATACTTGCAGTAGCGTTTTTGTTGTGCACCCTTGGAGTTCTTCCTGTTTGTCTTCCAAGTGGTAAAGGGCAGGCGCTCGCAGACAACTCATTCGGTGTCTGTGCAAGTGGCTTCTGGCTTCTCTCCTGGAATCCAGAAAGGGCTGCTCGGTTGCCATGCCAACCCACTTGCCCGCTCCTGCGGCTGCGTCTCTTCTCTGTGACGGGATATTTACAAGCAGCCGAGGAGGTGATGGCCTCTCCAACCTCAACCTCATGTTGAGGGTCCTCCTGGGTCATTCACCCAGCTCCCCCTGAGCCCCCGCTGGAGGTCAGACTCCGCCCTCAGCCTGGGTGCAGAGGACTAGGAGGCTTTGGTCTCCACCAAGGGCACAGCCATCGCCACCCGAAGATGTGCTTTGCAGATCACGTCCACGACCTGAGCACTGCTGTCCATGAGGCCACGCCCAGGCCCTTTGCCCCTTTGCCTTTCTTCCTCTGGATCACGAGGAGCTTCTGCCCTGCCAGCAGACAGACAAGGAAATGAACAGGGACCCACGGCAGCCGAGCCTGTTTCACCATCAGAGCACAGACCTCATTTACGACGATTGCTGTGCCAGGAACGCAGGGTGATGAGATAACGGGATGTTGGCTGCTCCGGTGCTAGGTGGGGGAAACCACCGAACTGAGCACCGAGTGAGCAGCTCTGTGCCTTCCAGAGGCAAGGTTACTTCCTGGGTTTGTGCCATGCGTAAAGATTATCCACACAGCGGTAGGGTTAAGAGATGATAAAACTGGAACCCGGCTTCAAACTACTGCACGCAAGGTAGCGTGCGTCTCCCAGCCCAGATTTGACACAGGAAGTCAGGAATGGGGATCAGGAGGCCCGTGCAGGGGTCTCATTGGGTACAAGAGCAGGAGATGCTACTTCATGTTTCAGAAAGTTCAAGGTTGCATTCAAGAAGTCAATCATTGCTGACGGAGACCGGCCGTGCTGCTGGCGCTGTCCAGGGTGCTGAGATGTGGCAGCGCGGGTGCTGCTCCAACAGCCCTCCCTGTGGGTGCGCACCCTCGTCCCGCGAGTCTCCTATTACCCTGGGATCTGCTTAAAATGAGGTTCAGGATTGGCCTTCGTTGCTGCTGACCCATTTTCTGGGCTTCGGGGAGCGAGTCTGTCTATTTTGTGTCTTGTCTGATGAGAATCTGGTAGGCGGGAACTGGAGTTGAAGAGACACTAACTTTGCCTGTAAGGGGAGGACTCCATCCCTTTTATGTTAAAAGCATGAGCCGCTTTCCAAGGGCGAGTGGGTCTTTGGTGTGCAGACCTGCAGGCAGGAATCCAGGAAGCCACCACCTCTGCTCCAGAGCTCAACTTCAGCAACACCATTTGGGTGGAACGTGCGGTTCTACCCGGCGCCGTGTACCTGTCTGGTGTGCGACCAGCTGGAGCCTCAGCTTCCTGGGATCTATTTTTACACCATTTTAAAAAAATGCATGGGGATGGCTTTCTTCAGCAAGCATGGCAAGTGTTTTGGACACACTTTAAATGAGATTATTATACACTGTGAAAATGTTCCTGCCTTAATTAGAAAAATCTTGGCGCCCATACTGGGAAGCTAATTGGCACCACTAAAGCCCTGAATGAGTCCTAATTTTGCTACTTAGAGGCACACCTGGTGACTCGCCTCCCAGTGACACCCGAAGGCTCGGGCAAGGAGGCTATAAAAAGTAACAGCTGCCATGATGCAGACGCTGCAGACGCACGCAGTGCCGAGAGCTCACTCCCGGGGCCCCGTCCTCCAGCGGGGACTCTGCCGGCAGCCGTGACGGGCGACACGAGGGAGCTGCAGGCACAGGAGCAGAGGCTGAGGTGAGGCACCCCACGGGGCAGCACGTCCTTGACCTGGGCTGGCCCTGGTGTCCTTAGGAGGGAACTGTGACAGGACAGAGTCCCTGGAAGCCCCTCAGGCCTTCCCTGCAAGGCAGTAAGGTGAGGAGTGCGAGGAACCAGGCCCTGAGCCTCTGTGGCTCTCAGAGAGAGGAGCAGGCAGGCAGCTTAGAGAACGGTGTGTGCACACGCCTTCCTGGGGAGTTCTCTGGACGTGGAGTCCGGGCTCCTCCCTCGGGAGGTCTGGCCCAGGGGCTCAGTGGACACAGGAGGCTGATACAGCCATTGCCTGGACGTGGAGTCCTGGGCTCCTCCCTCGGGAGGTCTGGCCCAGGGGCTCAGTGGACACAGGAGGCTGATACAGCCATTGCCTGGACGTGGAGTCCCGGGCTCCTCCCTCGGGAGGTCTGGCCCAGGGGCTCAGTGGACACAGGAGGCTGATACAGCCATTGCCTGGTCTGCCCAAAGGCTCCCAGTGGACAAGCACGTGTCCAGGGAGGGAAGAGCAACGCCCCTGTGTCCAACAGCCCTGCAAGCTGAGGTGCCGTCTGGTCCCCCCGAGACTTCAGCAGGTGTATGACACCATGGACCCAAGACTGCTTTGAGGCTGGTGAGACGGAAGACTCCCCCCCAAGACGATGAACACAGAGCAGAGCTTCGGGCCCTACCAGGTCTAGAAACCACACGTTGGCGCCGAAGCACGTGCGCTACGAGGTTGACTCTCGTGTTCCTTATGGGAAGGCCTGACTCCTTCGTGGCCTCAGCTGATGGCGTGGAAGAATCCCTCTCACCACCCTCCCTGATGCTCCCACCCCGGGAACGCTGTGCAGGCAGATTCCACGTCTGGAGACAGGTGTCTGAAGGCCAACCCTTCTCCCAGGGGATATTGGGGATGGGTTTACTCCTCCACGGGGGGCTGTTGAGTCACCAGTGCATTCCCCGAGCACACAGGGGCCCAGCCCTGTGAGTTCAGTTCTCATAGCCAGAAGCAGCTGGTGGGGACACAGTGCTTGCTTCCCCCCACCCATCCCCCCACCGCCATGGGGCTTTCACCGCATTTTGAGAGAGAGGTTTGCTGTCGCCAAGCTGAAGGCTTCAGAAGCGGCCAAGTAGGGCACAGGTGACTTAGCGGGGAGGGGAGGGACTTCTGAGTGCGGTCATCTCGGTCAGCACCCGTCGCGACTTCAAAGGGTGGGAAAAAAGCACTGGGATGGAAACGGAGAGGACGTGGGTGGGGAGGGTGGGGCCCCTGTGCGGCTCAGTCCCCAGATCAGCGGCAGTGGAGAGAGCTGCGTATCTGGGTTAAAGAGGGTTTTCTTAGCTTTAGGATGAGTGGACTTTGCTTAAGTCTTCCTCCTTTTGAAGACGCCGAGAGAACGCCTTTGCCCGAAAGATGCTTCCAACTCAGACCAGAATCCAGAACTTGCCTTCCCCACGTCAGCTCGAGAAACCCAACCTCTTCCCCAGAGCCAGCCCTAAATCCTGGAACTGCTGCTCGTGTAGGGCTGGCTGGGAAGACGTCCTGGGTCCTACCCTGCTCCAGTGTCCAGAGGGACCCCCGGCCCTCGGCAGGAGGGAGGGACACTGCCCAGAGAGGCCAAGAGGCACCTGGACAGGCCGGCCTGGCTGGGTCTCTCCCCCACTCTGTGACTGTTGGATTCTGCCCTGCTGTGGATCACGTGTCCACCCTGCTGTCCCCCACACGTGTGCCCTCCCCGACCTCTGGGGGGCGCTGCTGAGCTCTGTGCGCCTTGGCTTGTGGGTGCAGCGCCCGTCTCTGTGCCGTCTCCGTGTGGCCTCCTCCTGCGTCCTCCTCCCTTAGTGGTGTCTGCTTCTGTGCCTGAGTTCCCTGCTCGTGAGGACGTCGGTCACGCTGGATGCCAGCGACCGCACTTTTAACTTGGTCGCTTCAGTAATGAGCCTGCTTCCACATCAGGTCACCATCGGAGGCGCTGAGTTAGGGTTCAGCATGTTTTGGGGAGGGGAGCAAAATTCAGCCCCTCGCTCGCCACCTGTGGAAAGTCAGTGTCTTCCGTGACCCTTTGACAGAGATCGGCGGGGGGAATTTGTGAGGGGCTATCGCAGGCTCTCTGTTCGGCCCCGGGTCGACCCCGGACAATTCCACGCAATCGCAGCTGGGCAGTGTCTCACAACTGCCTAGACTGAATCCCCTTCCTTTCTCCTCTCTGTTGAAAATGTGTTAGCGAGGGGCTGGCTTGCTGCACAGGCGAAGGCTGCTCTGCTCCTGTCCAGCTCCCTGCTAACGCACCTTGGACAGCAGCAGAAGACGAGCCAAGTGCTGGGGCCCCCGCCCCCACGTGGGACCCAGGGGAAGCCCTGGCTCCTGGCTCTGGCCGGCCCAGCCCTGTCGTTGCCATCAGTGAACCAGCAGATGGAAGATCTCTCTGTCTCTCCCTTTCTCTGTCACTCTGTCCTCCAAACAACTAAACACGTCTTCTAACAAGTGCCTTGGGCTGTCCTGCCCTCTCCCCGACTTTCAGAATTACCTACGTCTGCAAGGGCTTTCTGAGATTTTGGGGCCGTCTGTGCTCGACGTGAAATCAGTGAAGTGGCAATCGTGGTGTGTGTTTCCCTTTATTGAGATCTTTTGTCAACACTTGCGGGTTTCAGCCGACAGATCCTGTATGTTTTGTAAAACTACACCTGCTTATTTCATTCGTGATTGTAAATCGCACGGCGTTTTACAGCTCCCTGGGCATCTGTTCTTGCCGCCGTGTGAGAGCGCAGCGGGCTGGGGTGTTTCCCGAGGATCTCACGGCTTCTCCGGGAGACTCCCGGGGTTTCTCCGCAGACGACGCCGGCACCTGCTCATGGGGTGGTTTTATTTCTTCTGTTCTCATCTCCTTTATGAGCCTTGCTGCCCTGGAGCGCGGCTTGAATGTGTCTCTCAAGAGTGCACGTGTAGGAGACTTAACCCTGACTTCCCAGGTGCGTGGTTTCCAAGGGAGAGCCTCGGGGTGGGGGGCAGGACTGGGCGGGGCCTGGCGGGGGCCCTGTGACGGTGTCCGTGGCAAGGAGGGGAGGAACAGGAGCCTGAGCCGCACACCTGCCCCATTCCTGCACCGCATGGCCGCCCCGCCGTGTTGTGGCTCAGCAGAGGCCGGGGGTGCTGGCACCAGGCTCCTGTCCCTCCCAGAAGGGCGAGCCACAGAAACTCGTGTGCGTCTCCCAGCCTCGAGTGTGTCCCACAGCAACAGCCATCAGACCTGGTGCCAGCTGGAGCCCCCAGCGCCCGTGTGCCGGAGATGGGAGCAGCAGACTCCCCTCCTGGCCTCCTCGGGGGGCAGCGAGCAGGCCCCCACCACCAGGCTTGGTGTTGGTTGCAGTTTTGTTTGAAATCCGACTGGGGAAGTTCCCGTGTATTTCTATTTTTCGCAGAATTCTCACCACGGGTGTGCGTGAGATTTTGTCACTTGCATTTTCTGCGCTGGCGACGCAGGTTGTGCAGTTTCTCTCCTTGAACCCATGGATAGGGTGGACCACACTGGCAAAGCGTCAAAGCGGCCGTGCTTGGTCAGCGGTCTGCAAGTCTCGCACTTGTGAATTTGCTGAATCCTATTGGTCAAGTTTGCTGAGGACTCTTGGAAGCCGTGTTCATGAGGAATATTGGGCTATGGCCGCTGCTGCTTTGTTTCCGTATTGTCATTGTCTGGGTTTTGGTGCCAGAGTCAATCTGACTTCATAAAGTGAGTTGGGAAGGTCCTCCTACCTCTTCCCCTCTCAGGAAGAGTTGTGTGTAACCAATGCAGAATCGGGGCAGGTAACCATTTATTAAAAGATTTATGTGTGTGAAATGTGGGTATGGAGAGAGGAAGAGGAGGAGAATCTTTGACCTGCTGGTTCACTCTCCAAATGGCTGCAGCAGCCAGAGCTGGGCCAGGACAAAGCCAGGAGCCAGGACTCCTCTGGGTCTCCCACGTGACGGGCAGGGGACCAGGAATCTGGGCCAACTTCTGTGGCCTTCTCAGGTGCATTGGCTGGGAGCTGGATTGGGAGCCGCCTCGCTGATGGAAGCTTAATCCAGGGCGCCGCCACGCCGATCCCCAGAGCTCTGTGTTTAATCCGTGGGTTTTGGGAGTTTGGGAAGCAAGATGGCGGAACGATGTGGAGTCGGGGTGCCCCCGCCTCTCTCAGGCACAGGAACACTGGCTGACGGGCAATGCGCAGACAATGGATGAGGGGGCAGCAAGGGAAAACGCTAGAACCTGCTGGCAGCGTTAGAAAGGGTGGAAGACGGGAAAACATAGCCGAATAGAAACCTGAGGACATTGTAGGGGAATTATCTGGAGGCAGAGGCGGCTCTGCGAGCAGGGAGGGACGTCAGAGCGCCTCGGGGTTGCCAGCCTGTTCCCTGGGCTCCTCGTGGGCCCTGGGCACACACGGAAGGTGGGCTTCTCTGTGGGACGTGGCCAGTTTTCACCAAGCTAAGCGATGGGAACGCTGAAACCAAAGAGCCGAGGAAAGCAGCCAGAACCTCTCATGAGAGAAAGAACTGGACACCTGGATGAGGAAGGTAACTGGGCCCAGAACTCTAAGAAAGAGACATTAACATCTTACGTGAAACAGAATATAAACCAAATCCACACCCAGCACAGACGCGCAGAAAGCTGGGGGCAATGGGAGGGGATTTTAATGCTTTCAGAAGGAAAATGAAATTCACGACGCAGGAGTGATGGTTAGAACGCCGGCGCGGTGGACGTCCGGAGTCGGGGGAAAGAGTCCCGACACCCAGCAAAGCAGCCGTGGCTCTGGGGACTCACACCGGCTCCGTCACTGAGGGCAAGCCCGGGGGAAACCGCCCAGGTTCAGACGCACGGACTCGGAGATTTTACGTTCGCAGGTTCCTGCCGAAGGAACCTCACAGGGAAGCTCCTTTCAGGAAGAAAACGTGAGTGTGCACAGCGTCCCGTGTGGGCGAAGGCGCGGCACACAGGGGGCCTCTCGTGTCGTCGGCAGGTGCGTGACGAGCGCCAGGTTTTGGGGACATTTGGTGTTGCCTAGTTAAGTTAACCCTGACCAAGAGGTCCCGCCTCTGCCCGAGCCCCAGAGGATCCCCGTGGGAGGCCCGGGGGTGCCACCGAGGGTGCCACAGAGGGTACCCACTCAGCGCCGTCGGCAAGAGGGGGAGTGAAGAACTCCGACTCCCGACTGCAAAGTGTAGACACAGCGAGGTGCAGCGCTGGGCGGGAAGCCACTCAGCGTGAGAAATAATGTTGTTTCGTTTGTGTCAGCCTGGAAAAAGTGAAGTTGAATTGTAAAAAATGAACAGAATTCTATATCCAGAAATGCGTGCTTATGGGAAAGAATTCACACATAACCCGCTACATACAACACACACTACACATAGCACACGACCACAACATATCATACATAACACACACTGCTGACGTGTAACGGCAACACAATCATGTCGTGTAGTAGCACTGTGCGTGTGTGTGTGCATGTGTGTGTGTGCGTGTGTGTGTGTGCACGTGTGTGCGCGTGTCTGCTATGGCCTGGGAAAGCAGTGGAAGGTGGCCCAAGTCCTTGGGTCCTTGCACCTACATGGTGCACCTGTGTGGGAGACCCGGAAGAGGCTCCTGGCTCCTGGCTTTGGATCAGTTCAGCTCTAGCCGTTGCAGCCATCTGGGGAGTGAACCAGCAGATGGAAGACCTCTCTCTCTCTCTCTTCCTCTCTCTGTAACTCTCTCAAATAAATAGATAAATCTTAAAAAAGAAAAAAAAAGCAAGAGAATTACTGTCCACTGGGAGCCGGGACAGCTGCGCCCTCTGAGGAGGGAGCGGTGGTTTGGAGACGCGAGAGCGACCCTCTGAGACTCTGCTGTCTGGACCGCGTGGCAGTTCCACGGCGACCTTTCACAGTTACGGCTGCTCCCAGGGAGCGAGAGGCGGGAGGGGCACCGCCAAGGGGCCGTGGCACTGGAGGCAGAGGCGGCTCTGCGAGCAGGGAGGGACGTCAGAGTGCCTCGGGGTTGCCAGCCTGTTCCCTGGGCTCCTCGTGGGCCCTGGGCACACACGGAAGGCGGGCTTCTCTGTGGGACGTGGCCAGTTTTCACCACGCTGACCTGGGGATGCGTTTGAGGCGTTTCACCAAGTGGGACGCGGGCTGTAAGGTTTTGGTGCCCACAGGATGCCCGGGTGGAGACACAGGTCCCGGGGCACCCGTGTGCTGAACAAGGTCGCAGGCGTGGATGTGGGTGGCTGGGGGGGGCGGGGGGAGTGAAGGCCTGGGACCCTGCGCTGAGCAGAGCCAGAGCCCGTGGCAGGGAGGGGTTTGGTGTTTTTTTTTTTTTTTGCTTTAAACATTTATGTATTTATTTGCATGGCAGAGTCATATATGGGGGGGGGGGGGACTTCCAGTCGCTGGTTCACTCCCCAAACGGCAGTGACAGCCGGGGCTGGGCCAGGCCCACGCCAGGAGCCTGGAGCTCTACCCGGGTCTCCCACGTGGGTGCCAGGTTTGTGATCTGGGTGGGGGGGTGAGTGCCCTTCCGGCCTCACTCCGTCACCAGCAGACGTGGGCATTGCATGGCCAGGGCGGTGGCCCATGCTCTGTGCCTTTTCTCTGCCCCACCCCCACCTCTGCTGTGCCGGGGGCAGTGGCCCTGACCCACAGCTGGTGCGCAGACCCCGAGGCCTCCCTCACCCGGGAGGACGCCATCCCTGCTGCTCCCACACAGCTGCCTTTACGCACGCATCCCCATGCAGACACGCACAGGCGCTCCCTGCTGTCTGCGCGTTGTCCAAGCAGCCCTGTAATCAGACACGTGACAGCGGATGGAACTCATTGCTCCGGTGGCATCAGTAACAGAGAGAACCCTGGGCCCCTCTCACCACGAGGGCTGCACACCAGGGAGACCCTCCTGAGCCGGTGTCAGAGGAGGGAGGCCGTGGATCACAGGACCTGAGTGTCAGAGGAGGGAGGCCATGGCTCCCAGGACCTGAGTGTCAGAGGAGGGAGGCCGTGGCTCCCAGGACCTGAGTGTCAGAGGAGGGAGGCTGTGGGCTCGGAGGACCTGAGTGTCAGAGGAGGGAGGCCGTGGGCTCACGGGACCTGAGTGTCAGAGGAGGGAGGCCATGAGCTCACGGGACCTGAGTGTCAGAGGAGGGAGGCTGTGGGCGCGGAGGACCTGAGTGTCAGAGGAGGGAGGCCATGGGCTCGGAGGACTTGAGTGTCAGAAGAGGGAGGCCGTGGGCTCGGAGGAGCTGAGTGTCAGAGGAGGGAGGCTGTGGGCTCACAGGACCTGAATGTCAGAGGAGGGAGGCCGTGGGCTCATGGGACTTGAGTGTCAGAGGAGGGAGGCCATGGGCTCGGAGGAGCTGAGTGTCAGAGGAGGGAGGCCGTGGGCTCGAAGGACCTGAGTGTCAGAGGAGGGAGGCCGTGGCTCACAGGACCTGAGTGTCAGAGGAGGGAGGCCGTGGGCTCCCAGGACCTGAGTGTCAGAAGAGGGAAGCCATGGGCTCATGGGACCTGAGTGTCAGAGGTGGGAGGCCATGGGCTCGGAGGAGCTGAGTGTCAGAGGAGGGAGGTCGTCGCTCACGGGACCTGAGTGTCAGAGGAGGGAAGCCATGGGCTCATGGGACCTGAGTGTCAGAGGAGGGAGGCCGTGGGCGCGGAGGACCTGAGTGTCAGAGGAGGGAGGCCGTGGGAGCGGAGGACTGCTCTGCCCACTTCAGACTGCCACGCTCTGTCCCACTTCAGACTCACCCGCATCCCCTGCAGCAAGGGGGGCTCCTCCCAGGACCCCGTAGCTGGTAAAGGGGGAGGTGGGGTGACAACCGCCTAAGTTCAAAGTCTGTCCACCAAGACCCACCACCTTCCAGAACCATCCGTAGTCTCAGGGGTGGGGGTGGTGCCACTGGCAGCCGGTCGTGTGGGGGAGGCAGCTGCCACCCACACCCGCCCAGGGGTGCGAGAGCCGGGTGCATCGGGGCTGCTTCTCCCTGGGCGCTTGCATTTCCAGTTCTTGCTTCAGAAGGAGCCCCCAGAACAAGTCCCCCGGGGCCCCCGGGGAGGGGCTGGCTGGTCCAGGCAGTGTTGGCACCACTAGGTGAGCAGAACAGCACAGGTGAGGAAACACCCGCGGGTGCACGAGGCCCCCCCCAGGAGCTCTCCTGGACGCCCGCCCACATCTCCGCGTTGTGTTCCCTCATCAGCGGAGTGTCGGTGTCCCCTGTGGCTTGCTGTGTCTCCGTCGATTCAAGGACCTTGGCGACTCAGCCGAAGCCGGGGGTTGGCAGAGGGCTGGGGTTGGGGGGGCACAGCCTCAGAGCTCCCAACCCCCCAAGCAGACCAGGAACCTGGAGCCAGGAGCTCCACGTGGTGGCAGGGACCCGACCACTACGCCGTCACCGCTGTCTCCCGGCGTTGGCCCTGGCAGGAAGCCGCGGTCAGGAGCAGAGCCGGGATTGGTAGAGCACGGCGTCGGAACCACGAGCTACGCACCTGCCCTGCGCAGTTTTCTTAATTTTTATTTAGTTGTTAGAGAGCGAGAGAGAGCGAGAGCGAGAGTGAGAGCGGAGAGAGAGAGAGAGAGAGAGAGAGAGAGAGAGAGAGAGAGAAAGCTTCCATTCACGGGTTTGCTCTCCAAAAGCCTAAAGCTGCACACCAAGTTCTGAGTTCCAGGCTCGCTGCTTCCTGCAGGCACTAAAGAAGGGCAGGGAGCAGCGTCTGGTGACACAGCGGGTGGAGGGGGCCGGGTCTCAGATCTGCCAGGAGCGGCCCCCGACCCCCGGCCCCTGGCCCTCCCTTCCCCACTCCTCCTCTCCTGCTCAGGCCCAGTGCCCGGATGCTTGCACTGCCAGGCTTTGTGGAGTCACTCCGTGAACCGAGGCAGAGCTCAGACTCCGAGGGCCGGCTCTGGCCAGCGTCCCTCCACTCTGCAAAGACACGAGGAGGACGGAGGCAGCAGCACAGACCGCGGCGGTGCCCTGGCCAAGGTCAAGTTCACGGCGCAGGTGACTGTGCCCGACACACATCTGGGCAAGGAAGGAGGTGGGGGCGGAACCAAGGATGCAAGGGGCCTGGCTCTGGACGCAGACCCACCTTCCAGACACGCGAGAGAGTCCACTGCAGGAGACAGACGTCCCGGGTAAGACGGGGCGGTGGCTGGGGTCTTGGGGCCCCGCTCTCAGGACACCCCGCTTCCAGGGAGCGAGGAGCCTGCTGGTCTCTGCTCCGGCGCAGCGACCTGGAGACCAGTCTAGGCCCCCGCAGTGGATGTGAGAGGCAGGAGGGGGGCCCGCGTCATTGAGCTGGGCTGAGCACATCCCCAAGCGTCTGCCCAGGACCCTCCTCCCCGCGGGCCTCTGCGTCACGCCGCGCCCTGACACGGAGCCGTCTCTCGCCAGCCTTCATCCATGTCCCCCTGGGTTCCTAAACCCTCGCTCTGCAGAGCTCCCATCTAACAGGAGTCCTGCCTGCTTCGTTCAATCAGTTTAGCAAGAATCCCACCCTCGGGGGTCCAGTCTGGTTCTGCTCAGTAATTTTCCACCCAAGGCCCCTGCTTCCCCCGGACCCCCCCACCACAGATCCCAGCAAACTTCCCTGGGCCTCCCCTGCTGTGGTGACCTTTTTTTTTCTTTTAAATTTTATTTGAAAGACAGAGAGAGAGAGAGAGAGAGAGAGGACAGGTGGGCAAGATCTTCTGTCCACGGGTTGATTCCCCAAATGGCCACCCTGGCTGGGGCTGGGCCAGGCTGAAGCCAGGAGCCAGGAGTCTCATCTGGGTCTCCCACGTGGATGCAGAGGCCCAAGCACTTGGGCCATCGTCCACTGCTTTCCCAGGCGCATTAGCAGGGAGCGAGTTTAGAAGTGGAGCAGCCAGGACTTGAACAGAACCCACAGGGGACGCTGGCACTGCAGGTGGAGGTTTAACCCACTGCGTCACAGCACTGGCCCCTGGGGTGGCCTTGACCCTGGGGTGACCTTGACCCTGGGGTGACCTTGACCCCTGGGGTGGCCTGGACCCCTGCTGCACGGCCTTGGCCCTCTTGCACTCACGTGGACGCTGTCTTCCTTGCCCGGTGGTGTCCGCTCACTCTAGGTTTTCCCTGACGACATGCATGAGGACCGCCGTCCACACAGTAGGCAGAGACCAGTGGCTGGCCGAGTCGGAAGCCAGCGTGCTCCAGGGCCTGACACACGACAACCTGCAGTTGCTGGAACAGCCACGGCCTGCGTCCCCGCTGCCCCTGGTGGAGCTGGGAGGGGGGAGGGTGTATTCTCCCCGTCTGCCTGGCCGCAAAACACGGCCCAGCTCCCGGACTCTCCTGGCCTCTGCGAAGCCCTCACTCCGCAAGGGTGCCAGGGAGAGTGATAAGCTAGACTCGAAATACGTGATTCCGGAAGCCGGACACGCACCCTTGTTTTGTGCCAGTGTTGGCTTGTTCGAGCGGCGTTATCTGATAATTATTTTCTAATGATCTGTCTCCGCCCGTGTCGCCCCACACAGTACTTAGCCACGGCCTGTTTAAAACCCCGAGGGAATGTTTCAAGACTTGAAGGACCAGAAGGGAAGTTGGTGGGGATCAATTGTGAAGGCACCGGGCGTGCTGGCCGGGGAACCTCCGCCCTGGAGCAGGAGACGTGGGCCCAAGCATCTTCCCTGGCCGCGGGCAGGGGGCCTGGGAGCGCGGGATTGCAGCTGCTGTTGCGGCCCTTGGCACGCTCGCCTGCCATGGAAAGCCTTAGGATATTGTGTAGGGCAGCGCGAATGTTCAGAAATGCGACCTACGGGGCCGGCACTGTGGCGTAGTAGGCTAAGCCTCTGCCTGTGGCTCCGGCATCCCAGAGGGGCACTGGTTCATGTCCCAGCTGCTCCTCTTCCGATCCAACTCTCTGCTAATGGCCTTGGAGAAAAGTAGAAGATGGCCCAGGTGCTTGGGCCCCTGCACCCGCGTGGGAGACCCAGAGGAAGCTCCTGGCTCCTGGCTTCAGATCGGCTCAGCTCCAGCCATTGCAGCTTTCTGGGGACTGAACCAGTGGATGGAAGACCTCTCTCTCTCTCTCTCTCTCTCTGCCTCTGCCTCTCTCTGTCTGTAACTGCCTCCCAAGTAAATAAATAAAATCTTTAAAAAATGCTGTCTTCTCTCTCTGGATTCCCTCTGCTTCCTGCAAACACTGGGCGCTGGCCGACCGCGCGGCGCTGGACGCAGGAATCCTCGCTCCCAGGGGGCTGTGGGAGCAGCCGGGGCTGTGTCCGCAGCTCCCGGGCTCGACTCAGCCCAGGGCCCACACAAAGTTCTTTCCGGGCCTTCGGTTTTCCGTGTCATTTCTCTTCACAAATACATGTTTGGCGAAGAAGCAATTAAAATCCTGCCTAAGTTGTTTGTGTGAGGAAAATGAATTGGCGCTTTTTTACTTCAATGTAAATAAAATGAGCTGTAATAACCCCCAATTAGCACATTAAAATAAGTCGAAGATTTGTTTTATCATTTCATTGTGGAGGGAGAGGAGGCAGTAACTGGAACCTTCTATTAGTGACAAACACAGAGCCAGCTGTTTGCCTTGAAGAGCAGAGAAAATCTAATTCAAACTCTGCGAATCTTTGATAATTAATTTCACCCCAAACACGCCATTAGGAGGTCCATAAAACATCTGATAATGCCAAAGAAGCCGCACCGATGATCCCCCCAACGTCAACCGTGAGACTTCCTGTGCACGGCCAAGCCGGGGGCCGGAGCCCCGCGAGGTTTCCTCTGCCGCTTCCTCCCTCAAAGTTGGGGACTTCAGGGTGAACTGGCATGTTCTTCAGCAGAGGGAGTGATTGTGGGGTTCACGTGCACGCGTGTGACTGCCTGTGTGTGAGAGACCATCATGTGGTGACGTGTGCACATGTCTCTGAGACAGTGATGAGACATGTGCACGCGTGTGGATGTGTGTCATGCGCACACACGTGGGTGCATGTGTGTGAGACCGATGTGGTGCCATGCACACACATGTGAGTGTATCATGTGCTGCCATGTGTACGTGTATGAGTCATGTGGTGTCGTGTGCATGTGTGCACGTGTGAGTGCCATGTGCACACCATGTGAGCATGCTGTGTGGTGTCATGTGCACACGTGTGACTGCGTGTGAGACTGTGACGTGCCGTGTGCAGACAGGAATAAGCAGCAGAGTGTAAGACAGATAATGCTGTAAGTGTGCGGGAAATGTGCGGGAACTGATAACGTCAGAAGTCAGGCACTGGTCAGCACCGCTGGGTCAGGGCCCGGCTGGGCTGTGACGCCGAGTCGCCCTGACCTGCAGACCAGTGTGGCGAGCACCGAGCCAGGCTCGCAGGAGCACCGAGCTAGGCTCACTTCCCAAATGCCCACCACACCTGGGGCGGGGCCAGACTGAAGCCACAAACAGGGAACTCCACCCAGGCCTCCTGCGTGTGTGTGTGTGTGTGTGTGTGTGTGGACCCCACTCAGTTGTGCCACCCCCTGCTGCCTCCCAGGGCCTGTGTCAGCCAGGAGCTGGGAGCAGAAACCCAAGGTAAGCACAGACCCAGGCCCTGCGCTGGGGGTCCCTCCCCCGCGTCTCCCCACTGGGCCAAGCCCCTGCCCCTCCCCCGCACCTCCCCACTGGGCCAAGCCCCTGCCCCTCCCCCGCACCTCCCCAGGCCAGGCACCTGCCCCTCCCCCTGCATCTCCCCACTGGGCCAAGCCCCTGGCTCTCCCCTGCGTCTCCCCAGGCCAGGCACCTGCCCCTCCCCCGCGTCTCCCCAGGCCAGGCACCTGCAGCTGGCTCACTCTCTGCTGCTCCCAGGATCCCCCGCTGAGCGGTGATTGCCAGGAGTGCGGGCTCTGCACCCTGCTGTAGGCTTTGTTTGCCGTTCTATCCTCAAAGAACAGAACAAGCAAACTGAGAATATCTTAGAATAATGTGCCTTAAAAACCTGTTGCATAAATGAATAAACTTGTTGGGATAATTAATCATCTGTCTTGGGGTAGATTAGCATATTTGCAGGCACAGGGCGACCAAACATCTCATTTATTTAATCAACAAAGGGGAGAGACAAGTGGTGACTCTCACTTGACTGATGCCAAAATCCCCCTCCCCGGGGAGGCTTCCTGTGCGGTCAGCGCCTTCTAACAGGTGGACACGGGCCAGTGAGACGAGAGCCTGGATGATCCTCGCACCTGGCCGCTCTCGAGTCCTCCAGCTCGTCCCGTGTCCCACAGCTCCAAGGGCAAATTACCCACCACTTGGCGGCTTTAAAAACTGAAATGTGGGGGCCCAGGGCTGGCGCTATGGCATAGCAGGTAAAGCCGCTGCCTGCAGCGCCAGCATCCCATATGGGCGCCGGGTTCTAGTCCCGGTTGCTCCTCTTCCAGGCCAGCTCTCTGCTGTGGCCCGGGAGTGCAGTGGGGGATGGCCCAGGTGCTTGGGCCCTGCACTTGCATGGGAGACCTGGAGGAAGCTTCTGGCTCCTGGCTTCTGATCGGCGCAGCTATGGTCATTGCAGCCACCTGGGAATGAACCTGGACGGAAGACCTCTCTCTCTCTCTCTCTCTCTCTCTCTGCCTCTGCCTCTCTGTAACTCTGTCTTTCAAATAAACAAATAACATTTTTTAAAAAGATTTTATTTATTTATTTGACAGGTAGAGTCACAGACCGTGAGAGAGAGAGAGAAAGGTCTTCCTTCTGTTGGTTCACTCCCCAAATGGCCGTGATGGCTGGCGCTGCGCTGATCCGAAGCCAGGAGCCAGGTGCTTCCTCCTGGTCTCCCATGAGTGCAGGGCCCAAGCACTTGGGCCATCCCCCACTGCCTTCCAGGGCCACAGCAGAGAGCTGGGTCAGAAGTGGAGTAACCTGGACGTGAACCAGTGCCCATATGGGATGCCCGGCACTGCAGGCAGAGGATTAACCCAGTGTGCCATGGTGTCAGCCCCACAAATAAAATTTTCTTAAAAAATGTGGGGCTGGCTTTAGAGCGCCATGGACTAAGACATTGCTTGTGACACCAACATCCCAGATCCGATGGTTTGAGATCTGGCTGCTCTGCATCCAATCCAGCTCCCTGCTAACATGCCTGAGAAAGCAGTGTAGGATGGTCCAAGTGCCTGGTCCCTGTCACTCACACAGGGACCCACAAGGAGCTTCTGCCTAACCCTGGCTATTGCAGCCGTATGGGGAGTAAACCAGAGATGGAAGACTCTCTCTCTTTCAAATGAATAACCAAACACTTGAAACAACACACACAGACACAAATTTTGGGCAAGCATTTGATGCGTCAGTTAAGATACCACTTGGGACACCCACATCCCGTCTTGGAGTGTTTGGGTTCGAGTCCTGGCTCCACTTCCAATTCCAGCTTCCTGCTCACGTGTGCCCTAGGGGGCAGCTGGTGCTGGCCCAAGTACTTGGGTCCCTGCCACCCACGAGGGAGACCTGAAGGAAGCCCCCAGCTCCCGGCTTCAGGCTGGCCCAGCCCTGGCTGTCGTGGGCACTTGAGGCGTGACCCAGCGGATGGGAACGCCCAGTCTCTCAGATAAATAAGTAAAAATTTGGAAAACAAGCACAAATCCGTCACCTCAGATCCAGATGTCCACGGTCAAGGGCCCAGCAGAGGGCCTCAGATCCAGATGGCCACGGTCAAGGACCCAGCAGAGGGCCTGGGAAGCTCCCTCCTTGCTGCTTCTGGCTTCTGGAGGCTCCAGCCGCCCTCGCCGGGGGCTGCACAGCCTGGCCCAGGCCTCTGTCCACAGGGCCGCCTGTGTCGCCGCATGCAAGGCCCAGCGGGGCCATGCAGCGATTGCGTCTGGACCCCAAGCCTACCTGCATTTCCAGGGACTCTTTCCCACCCTGGCTCGCAGGACTTTGGACTTCACAACCCCGACCAAGGCCACGGCTTCCTGCACTGGGAAACTGAGTCTTAGAGAAGATGTGAGACCCAAGGCCACCCAGCCAGTGAGAGAGACAGAACCAGCGTCGGCCCTCATGCTCTGCCCGGGCCCACACGCCCTGGCCGCCATCCCCACAGTCACCAGCGGTCATAGGGCGGTCCCTTGGGGAGGTCCACTCCCCAATCTTCACGTTGAGCCCCTCTGTTACTGACAGCACTGAGACTTCCCCAACGCTGTGCAGAACCCCATGGCCAGGTAAACTGGCGGCCTGCGTGGCTGTGCACCGTCCCTGGCTCAGTAGGGGAAGAGCCGTGCCCCTCGGAGCAGGGCAGCCACCCTGAAAACAGGCGGCGGTGCCCGCAGACCAGGGTCTCCCTCTGTGCTGCAGGAGGCGCCCACAGCCCGCGCCCGGCTGCTGCCCAGCGGAAACTGGGATCCTTGGGAACAAGTTCACGGCCTCGCTGGCTGTGGTCAGCCTGTCTACAAAGGCCGCCCAGTTCCCCGGCCGCACAGAGGGCACTCATGAAAGATCATCTTATTTTAGAACCGGACAGGATGCAGACACACTAAGGCCCTCATTGAGAAAAGGAGCCACAGGGGCACGGCCTGCCCTAGTGACCCCCGGGGGGCTCCAGTGACTCATCCAACCCGCAATTATGTGTCCCGAGGCCCCAGCCACTTCCTGCCCCCCCCTCCCCTGCACTTCCCGGATCATTCTTTCTGCCCAGCACAGGAGAAAGCACTGGGCGTAGCCCGGCTGGGGTGCGCCTCCCTCGCACTGCACAGGAAGCGCCGGGCCCCACTCTGCTCGCTCACGGCTGGCTGCTTCTCCAGGGATCTTGCCGTCTTCATCAGTGGTCATGAGAAGTGACCCTCTGCAGGGGCACCTTTGGGGGAGCCCCCACCCCGCTGGGGCCCACGGTCCCAGCAGCAGGAACGCTGCCCCGGGGACTCTCCCTGTGAACGGCAGCCACGGTCTCCAAAGAGAAAGAAGGGTGTCCATCCGTCTGTCCATCCATCCGTCTGTCCATCCTCCGTCTGTCCAGACGGTGCTGAGCAGCACCCAGGCCAGGAGGCGTGGGGCAGAGACAGCCCTGGGCTGGAGGATGAGCGCGTGTAGGGCCGCTCTGTTGGACCGGGGGCCGGTGGGTGCTGGGAGCCTAGGGGAGCAGCACAGAGCAGGAGCTGCAGGTCAGGAAGGCTTTGTGGAGGAGGCGTCGGGGGGGGGGCATGGGCCTTGGGGGTCACCTAGAGGTGGGAGAACCGGAAGGGTGTCCAGGTAGAAGTCAGCAACAGGATCAAGGGCTGGGGAGAGCCACGGGCAGTTTCCTGCGGCCATCGGCAAACGTAACCCATCACCACCACCCGGGCTAAAGCAGCTCCTCCCCTCCCCTTCCTCCTGTGGCTGGAGGTGGAGGCTGCCCTGCCTGCAGGGGCTCATGGAGAGGTCCTGGTGCCCACTTCATGCAGCTCTGGGCAGCTGCTGCTGCTGGAGGTCCACAGCTTGGGGCTGCGTCGCTCCAGGCTCGGACCCCTGGTCCCGTCTCTGTGTCTGCATCCAATCTCCCTCTGCCTCCCCCGTGAGAGGACGCAGCCCCCAAAGATCCGGCCGCCCTCGTCAGCCTGTCTGCACTCAGGGTTACGCCCGAGCAGGTGCAGGCCAGAGGACCGAGCGCAGTCCCCAGCCCCAGCCCGCCCCCGGGGAAGGGAGGCTGTGGTTTTCAACCTGAAGGTAACTTCCTCCGGCCCCCTTGGGTCAACTACACTGGGGAGGAACCCCAGCTGGCACTGAGCACTTAGCACTGGGCACCATTCACTCAGGCCCCCTCCCCCAGTCCCCCGATGCATGCTGGGCACTGGGCACTCGGGCCCCTGATGTGTGGTGTAGACTGGAGATATGTGTGGGGCACCGGTCACCCAGGCCTGGCCTGGCACGTGGTATGGACCGGTCACCAGGTTTTATTGCTTCTTTCTCTGGAGCCCCAACCACTTTCTCCCAGAACGTTTTTGAAAGTCTTTTGCGGAAACTCCACCTGCTGCCACCTTTGGGGCGACTCCGGCTGGGGGTTTGCTCTCAGCTGGGGGTTCACTCACGCACGGCCTGCAGCAGCGGCACGGGCTGGGTGAGCCGCTCCCAGGAGGACCGAGGGGCTGGTGGGAGACCAGACCCAGGGTCTCTGCGCCTAACCACCGGGTTCTCAGGCCCCGGGGGATGTGGACGCAGGGTGGTGTTGCCCGGCAGGTCTGAAGGCGTCCGGGGTCGGCACACACGGGACCCGTAGCTGGGCGCGAGGCTGTAGGACGGCTGCTCTATGTGGGTGAAGCAGAGAGAGTTAGCGGGTGAAGGAGAGGCAGGTGCATGCTGGGAAATGTCACAGGTCCCCTGAGTGGAATCCGAGGGTCGCCAGCCGCCTCCCCTGCCCCGGCACACTCCACGCGTGAGACTCTGTTCAAAAGTGGCAGCGGGGGCGGGGGCGGGACAAGTGCCTCTCCGAGCTCCTGGGCCCCTCCTGTAACAGGGAGCAGGGCCCCCGGCTGGGAATTAGAAGAACGGGACCCCCCCCCATTTAATTGCATGTCTGCCGGCAACTCCGCAGCCATTCTCTGCACACCCGTTTCTGAAAGCGTTTTCGAAGAATTGAAGCCCACCATTAAAAACTCTCATTACGGCAGGAAACGGTCCCGGGGGGCTCGGCAGCTTTCTCTTTGGTCTCGTGGTCCCCGGAGGCATGGATTTCAATTCCAGGCTTTCCACGGGAGCTGCCGAGGAGCTCGGAGTGGCAGGTGCCTCCCCCTCCCCTGCCCTGGGCAGGCACTCTCGGGCTGCAAACTCCCAGCACGGCACGGCACTGCCGGCTACCAGGACCTGGGATGACGGCTGCTGCGTGGTTTTTGGCCACTCTCTGTCCACGCAAGGTCTTTAGCACAACCGGCCTCAAACCTCCCGCGAGTTTTTCGGGTGCAAAAGAGGAAGCCCCGCCCCCTCCAGCCGCTGATTGCGATGCTTAGCGGAATCTCATTTTCAAATGATCTTGTTAGATATTGTTAGAAATGGAGACATTTGCATAGCATGAATGTTAAAACCCACAAACTGCTCCAGCTCCGACCAGGGCCCTCGAGTCTTTCCCTAATTAACCAGTCACGACAGCAGCGCCAGGTGCTCTGCTGGGCTGGGCTGGGCGCAGCCTTGGTGCTAATGGACCCTGAGGACCTGCCCGCCAGCACAGCCTGCGCCGAGTTCTGCGGGGACTCGGGGCCGCCCTCACCTTGTGGGCCCTCGGGCGCCTGCGCAGAAGACCCCGGCCGGCACTGCACCCTTCTCCCGACCCCAGGGCCGCTGAGGTTCTGGAACTGCCTCGTGCTGTGTTTTGAGAACGCTTTAGGGGGCCGGCACTGTGGCGCAGCGGGTTAACGCCCTGGCCTGCAGCACCAGCATCCCATATGGGCGCCGGTTTGAGTCCCAGCTGCTCCACTTCCAATCCAGCTCTCTGCTGTGGCCTGGGAAAGCAGCAGAAGATGCCCCAAGTCCTTGGACCCCTGCAGCCACATGGGAAACCTGGAGGAAGCTCCTGGCTTCAGATCGGCGCAGCTCTGGCCATTGAGGCCAACTGGGGAGTGAACCAACGGATGGAAGACCTTTCTCTCTCTCTCTGCCTCTCCTCTCTCTGAAACTCTGACTTTCAAATAAATAAATAAATCTTTTTTTTTAAAGAAGAACCCTTCGAGGGGATCTCACTCGCAGGCCAGGTCTGGAGCGGAGCCCCCTCCCCAGAACAGAGTGGACAAAGGCCCGTGGACACTCTGCTGGGCGAGCGCAGCAAGAGACGAGCCTCCCCACAGACAAGAGGCGGGACAAAGTCTTGCTCTGAGTCTGCAGGAAACGAAGCTGGGAAAGAGGAGACGTTGAGGCTGCGTCCGTGCACTTGATGCTTCGGAGGCTCCCACGCCCTCGTGTCCACGGCCGGGACAGGCTGTGCTCCAGGAAGCAAGGGAGCTGGTTCTGCAGCAGTGCCAACCCCTGCACCCAGGAGGGCTCCCTGACGCGGACACCTGCCCCAGCCTGCGGCCTCCGTGCACCTGCAGTGAGACCCTGACAAGAAGCCGGCCCTTCCGCAATAAGGAACCTCGGACCTTCCTCCTCCCTCCTCCTCCTTCCTCCCCCTTCCCCTCCCTTTGCCCCTGACCTCCCTCCTGCCCAGGAACCCCTGGTAAGGACCCATTTTCAGACCTCCTTTTGCACCTGGTGGCTCGGTAGGGCAGCCTGGCCTCGCAGCCGCGTCTAGTGCTTGGGACCTCGTCCCCGGCCTGCACAGCTGTTTGGGGAAGAGGAGCGTGGAACAGATGGACAAGCTGGTCACTGCTTCGCCAACACTCGGGTGACGGGCGTGCCGTGCCACAGCTGCGCACGGGGCCTCAGTGTCGCATACTCAGTGACTCCAGCCCAGAGCCACTTGGCAGAGTTCAAGTTCATTAAGAGTTTAAATAAACCCATTCATTCGGGTTTACCTTAAAGAGTTTTCTGTAATCACCTTCATTACGTTTTCAAACAGGGTTGGGGAGGGTGGTGATTAGGGAAGAGTTGCTACGTCTCGGGGCACAGTGCAGCCATGCGCAAGTGCGTCACCTGTCACAGCCCCTCGGCCGGAAGTGACTCAGGCCCACCCCCCTCGGCCTGGTTGTGAATCACAACTGGAGCCTGACACTGTCACCTCCAGAGAGCTCTGGGAGGGAGGAGGGAGGAGGGAGGAGGGAGGAGGGAGGAGAGGGAGGAGGAAGGAGGGAGGAGGGAGGAGAGGGAGGAAAGGCTAGGGAAGAGGAACAAGGGAGGGAAGAAGGGAGACGGGAAGGGAGGAGGGGTGGGGAGAGCCCTGGCTGGAGTTTGGAGGAGACTGCCCTGGCTTTGTCCGCTTCCTGGTGCGGGTCTTCGTGTCCAAAGCTTGATGTGGGGGCAATGACCGTATGTCTTGCCCTCGTCCAACAGGGTGGTTTTGCCCCGGTCACAGGGCAGGTAGATGACCAGGGCAGCCTGGACACTCTGCTGCACGTCCAGACGCCACACACCCTCGGCATCGTCGTCTGGGCTTGTCCAGCACCTGACTGCCCCCCGGGACGGTGTCTCCCCAGGGCAGTGAGGAGAGCTCCGCTCGCCGGAGCTGCTGGTGCCGGCCCCGCCCGCCAAGGCTCCGCTTGCAGGAGCGCCGTTGCACCTGACGAGGATGCGGCGGGGAGCCGGGAGCTGCGGGCCCTCCCACCGCTGGCCCGGAGTTCACGGGCAGGATGCCTGGAATGCGCAGAATGAGATTAATAAAATCCTTTCTAAAAAATCAAGCTCTTGTTTCTGCGCTGGTCCAAGAGTTCTGATGTTTCTGTCTACGCTGTGACCTGTGACCCGGGTACCCCTAACCCAGACGCCACCTATGGAGGTTTGGACCCCGACTCCGAAGCTTCCATTAGGGATTCCGGGGACAGATGCAGCCGGCGGGCGGCTGCCAGTGCTGGGCCTGTCGTGGGAAAGCCCTGCCCATACGTTGTTGGCACGTGGCCGGCTCAGGCATCTCATGAAGCCAGGTGTCGGCCGTGGGGTTCTGCCGAGGACCGACGTGGACGAGGCTGGGTTCTGAACATGGGCGGCAAACGCCTGCATCGTGAATTTCACCCTGAAGACGGGTTCTGAGCTTCTCTTCCCGGTCTTCACACGGGCTTTGCACGGCTGTGGCATAAACCAACCTCCAGGGAATCCACACATGACATTCCAACAGGGAGTGTCCTTCACCCGCAGTGGACTCCCTGGCCTCGAGTCTTGGGCTCCTGGGTCTCCTTCCCTCCACAACGGGGCGCCCCTGGGCTCTGGGCCTGGGGGAGAGACCTCAGCCCTGGCTTCATGACCCCTGTCCCCAGGTGGGGCTCCTTCAGGTGAGCCCAGATCCCACAGATTTTAAACACCTGCCAGGGCGCCCCTCATCCTGCCTAGGTCTGAGTCGACCAGCTGTCACTCACGTCTGCACCCACGCGGTCGCACAAAGCCTGGGCCTGGGCCTCCCCCGGGACCCCCACACAGACTCCCAGACCCCTGCAAAGCTGCCCTCTCCCCCAGCACCTGCGGCACCCGGGAGTGCCGGGGTCTCCCAAGCAGCGCCTGACAAGCCTCTTCCCGGCCTGGGGGAGTCCCGGTGCAGGGTGCGGCCAGGACCCTGCTTCCCGACCTCACGGCCTCTCGCCGTGCTGGGGGCCAGGACACTGCCCTGTGCTGCTCGGCAGCCCCTCCCTGCCTCACTCCTACCTGCACTGCAGGCGCAGACTTCACAGGTGCAGGGGTGGAGACCGAGGGTGACCAGGAGAGGAAGGCGGGCTCCTTGCGGAGCTGAGCCTGATACGGGGGCCTGGGCCAGCCCACGGAGCAGCACAGCGCCCACCAGGAAGGGCTCTGGGTGGGCACTGGGGCAGATGAGCGTGGCTCACGCCTGCTGGGGCTGCGGGGAGCATGAACACGGGTGTGGAGTCCAGGGCCCCTGGGGCGTCCGACTGACAGGCACTGCGGGCATGGGGCGGAGAAGGGCCCGCCCCTCCCCTGCTGTGAGATCATCCCCGCATCCCTGTGTGCACACGGCCCTCCTCCTCGGGCTGGACGGGTGCAGACGGCGCAGAGGCTGGAGAGAGGCAGCTGGGCCTGGCCGGTGCCCTCTGGAGTCGCGTGGAGGACGAGGCTGCTAACAACCTGGGATGGGTTTGGTAAATTTTTTACAGATTTAAAAATAACATATGCCTCCCTGCAACCCCCTCCCCCTTCCATGAATTTCGATTTTGATTCCTGCCTTGGCATCGCCGTGGCGGTCAGGTGACAGATGGCAGCCTGTGCCAAGGAGACCCGCGGTTTCCCGGGGCCCGTGACGGCGGTGGTGGCGGGCGGCTGTAACGAATGCACATTAAAAGCCTCCTTCGGCGCCTGCAGAACACTGGATTCATAAACACATTACTGTGTGGCTGCTGCGCAGCAGAAAGAAATAGCAGCTAATTTAACCGGAGAATCACGGCAGCATAGCAGCGCGTAGCTCCTGCGATTGGCAGTGTGATGGAGAGGGCAGGCGCAGCCCGGGGGCAGGGCCGGCCCTGCAGAGGCTCCGCCCCAGCCTGCGGTGTGGCCTCTCAGATGCCAGGAAACACCGGCGGTGCTGGTGGGGGGTGCTGAGGAGACGCTGGCTGGCACCACCTGGCAGAACCTCAGGCCACATGCGCCGGTGGTCCCAGGGGAGTGGACGGGCGGACGCGTGGAGCCAGGCTCCTGTGGTTACCCTGGGCTGAGGACGGATGATCGGCACTTTTGGGTGTCAGCTTCGAGCTGGAAACTGGGCAGCAGGGACCAGCGGGCTGGGTGAGGACCGAGTACAGCACGGTGGTGAGGGGGGTGGTCCCAGGAAGCCCCCTGCAGAACGACCCAAGCATCTGCTGGCTGTACCCTGGGTGTCCAGGCCTGCTCCAGCTCCAGCTCCCATGGAAGCCACCCCCAATCTCATTGCCTTCACCCCTGGAATCCTGCCCTGGCCCAGGTGGGGGGCAATGTGTTCTTCCTGAGAGGGTCCCCTCTCCCACCCAGCACTGTTGGGTCTCCACCTCCATCCCCACCCCTGCCCCCAGACTCTGCTCCCCAGGCTTAGCCCAGCACCAGGCCTCCACGGCCGTGTGCAGGGTCAGGGCTGCTCCCCAGGGCACCCCCGGTTGCCCACACATGGTCACGTGGCCACTTCGCTTCCCGGAGTTTCCCTCAATGAGAGAGTGAGCAAGGTGAGCTCGGGTGGATCTTCTGTGGCACCTTAACCAGGTGACTTGGGGGAGCTCCTGCATCACCTGCCATCACAGAGCGGCACGCTCCAGCTCCTGTGTGCATCTGTGCCTCTCCTGTGCAGTTCTCACCTGTGCAGTTCTCTCCTGTGCAGTGTCTCTCCTGTGCAGTGTCTCACCTGTGCAGTGTCTCTCCTGTGCAGTGTCTCTCCTGTGCAGTGTCTCTCCTGTGCAGTTCTCTCCTGTGCAGTGTCTCACCTGTGCAGTGTCTCTCCTGTGCAGTGTCTCTCCTGTGCAGTTCTCTCCTGTGCAGTGTCTCTCCTGTGCAGTGTCTCTCCTGTGCAGTTCTCTCCTGTGCAGTTCTCTCCTGTGCAGTTCTCACCTGTGCAGTGTCTCTCCTGTGCAGTGTCTCTCCTGTGCAGTGTCTCTCCTGTGCAGTGTCTCTCCTGTGCAGTTCTCACCTGTGCAGTTCTCTCCTGTGCAGTGTCTCTCCTGTGCAGTGTCTCTCCTGTGCAGTGTCTCTCCTGTGCAGTTCTCTCCTGTGCAGTGTCTCACCTGTGCAGTGTCTCTCCTGTGCAGTTCTCTCCTGTGCAGTTCTCTCCTGTGCAGTGTCTCTCCTGTGCAGTTCTCTCCTGTGCAGTGTCTCACCTGTGCAGTGTCTCACCTGTGCAGTGTCTCTCCTGTGCAGTGTCTCTCCTGTGCAGTTCTCTCCTGTGCAGTTCTCACCTGTGCAGTGTCTCTCCTGTGCAGTTCTCTCCTGTGCAGTGTCTCTCCTGTGCAGTTCTCTCCTGTGCAGTGTCTCTCCTGTGCAGTTCTCACCTGTGCAGTTCTCTCCTGTGCAGTGTCTCTCCTGTGCAGTGTCTCTCCTGTGCAGTGTCTCTCCTGTGCAGTTCTCTCCTGTGCAGTGTCTCTCCTGTGCAGTGTCTCTCCTGTGCAGTTCTCTCCTGTGCAGTTCTCACCTGTGCAGTGTCTCTCCTGTGCAGTGTCTCTCCTGTGAAGTTCACACCTGTGCAGTGTCTCTCCTGTGCAGTTCTCACCTGTGCAGTTCTCACCTGTGCAGTTCTCACCTGTGCAGTTCTCACCTGTGCAGTGTCTCACCTGTGCAGTGTCTCACCTGTGCAGTGTCTCTCCTGTGCAGTTCTCACCTGTGCAGTTCTCTCCTGTGCAGTTCTCTCCTGTGCAGTGTCTCTCCTGTGCAGTGTCTCACCTGTGCAGTGTCTCACCTGTGCAGTGTCTCACCTGTGAAGTTCACACCTGTGCAGTGTCTCTCCTGTGCAGTTCTCACCTGTGCAGTTCTCACCTGTGCAGTGTCTCTCCTGTGCAGTGTCTCACCTGTGCAGTGTCTCACCTGTGCAGTGTCTCACCTGTGCAGTGTCTCACCTGTGCAGTTCTCTCCTGTGCAGTTCTCACCTGTGCAGTGTCTCACCTGTGCAGTGTCTCTCCTGTGCAGTGTCTCTCCTGTGCAGTGTCTCTCCTGTGCAGTTCTCACCTGTGCAGTTCTCACCTGTGCAGTTCTCTCCTGTGCAGTGTCTCACCTGTGCAGTGTCTCACCTGTGCAGTTCTCTCCTGTGCAGTTCTCACCTGTGCAGTGTCTCTCCTGTGCAGTTCTCACCTGTGCAGTGTCTCACCTGTGCAGTGTCTCTCCTGTGCAGTGTCTCTCCTGTGCAGTGTCTCTCCTGTGCAGTTCACACCTGTGCAGTGTCTCTCCTGTGCAGTGTCTCTCCTGTGCAGTGTCTCTCCTGTGCAGTTCTCACCTGTGCAGTTCTCACCTGTGCAGTTCTCTCCTGTGCAGTGTCTCACCTGTGCAGTGTCTCACCTGTGCAGTTCTCTCCTGTGCAGTTCTCACCTGTGCAGTGTCTCACCTGTGCAGTGTCTCTCCTGTGCAGTGTCTCTCCTGTGCAGTGTCTCACCTGTGCAGTGTCTCTCCTGTGCAGTGTCTCTCCTGTGCAGTGTCTCTCCTGTGCAGTTCACACCTGTGCAGTGTCTCACCTGTGCAGTTCTCACCTGTGCAGTGTCTCACCTGTGCAGTTCTCACCTGTGCAGTTCTCTCCTGTGCAGTTCTCTCCTGTGCAGTGTCTCTCCTGTGCAGTGTCTCACCTGTGCAGTGTCTCTCCTGTGCAGTGTCTCTCCTGTGCAGTGTCTCTCCTGTGCAGTTCTCTCCTGTGCAGTTCTCTCCTGTGCAGTGTCTCTCCTGTGCAGTTCTCACCTGTGCAGTTCTCACCTGTGCAGTGTCTCTCCTGTGCAGTGTCTCTCCTGTGCAGTGTCTCTCCTGTGCAGTTCTCTCCTGTGCAGTGTCTCTCCTGTGCAGTGTCTCACCTGTGCAGTTCTCACCTGTGCAGTGTCTCTCCTGTGCAGTGTCTCTCCTGTGCAGTTCTCTCCTGTGCAGTGTCTCTCCTGTGCAGTGTCTCACCTGTGCAGTGTCTCTCCTGTGCAGTTCTCTCCTGTGCAGTGTCTCTCCTGTGCAGTTCTCTCCTGTGCAGTTCTCTCCTGTGCAGATCTCACCTGTGCAGTTCTCTCCTGTGCAGTGTCTCTCCTGTGCAGTTCTCTCCTGTGCAGTGTCTCTCCTGTGCAGTTCTCTCCTGTGCAGTGTCTCTCCTGTGCAGTTCTCACCTGTGCAGTGTCTCACCTGTGCAGTTCTCTCCTGTGCAGTTCTCTCCTGTGCAGTGTCTCTCCTGTGCAGTGTCTCTCCTGTGCAGTTCTCTCCTGTGCAGTTCTCTCCTGTGCAGTTCTCTCCTGTGCAGTGTCTCTCCTGTGCAGTTCTCTCCTGTGCAGTTCTCTCCTGTGCAGTGTCTCACCTGTGCAGTTCTCTCCTGTGCAGTTCTCTCCTGTGCAGTGTCTCTCCTGTGCAGTTCTCTCCTGTGCAGTGTCTCACCTGTGCAGTTCTCTCCTGTGCAGTTCTCTCCTGTGCAGTGTCTCTCCTGTGCAGTTCTCTCTTGTGCAGTGTCTCTCCTGTGCAGTTCTCTCCTGTGCAGTGTCTCTCCTGTGCAGTGTCTCACCTGTGCAGTTCTCTCCTGTGCAGTTCTCTCCTGTGCAGTGTCTCTCCTGTGCAGTTCTCTCCTGTGCAGTGTCTCTCCTGTGCAGTGTCTCACCTGTGCAGTTCTCTCCTGTGCAGTTCTCTCCTGTGCAGTGTCTCACCTGTGCAGTGTCTCTCCTGTGCAGTTCTCACCTGTGCAGTGTCTCACCTGTGCAGTGTCTCTCCTGTGCAGTGTCTCACCTGTGCAGTGTCTCACCTGTGCAGTTCTCTCCTGTGCAGTTCTCTCCTGTGCAGTGTCTCTCCTGTGCAGTGTCTCTCCTGTGCAGTTCTCTCATGTGCAGTTCTCTCCTGTGCAGTTCTCTCCTGTGCAGTGTCTCTCCTGTGCAGTTCTCACCTGTGCAGTGTCTCTCCTGTGCAGTGTCTCTCCTGTGCAGTGTCTCTCCTGTGCAGTGTCTCTCCTGTGCAGTTCTCTCCTGTGCAGGGTCTCACCTGTGCAGTGTCTCTCCTGTGCAGTTCTCACCTGTGCAGTGTCTCACGTGTGCAGTGTCTCTCCTGTGCAGTGTCTCTCCTGTGCAGTGTCTCTCCTGTGCAGTTCTCACCTGTGCAGTTCTCACCTGTGCAGTGTCTCTCCTGTGCAGTGTCTCTCCTGTGCAGTGTCTCTCCTGTGCAGTTCTCTCCTGTGCAGTGTCTCACCTGTGCAGTGTCTCACCTGTGCAGTGTCTCTCCTGTGAAGTTCACACCTGTGCAGTGTCTCACCTGTGCAGTTCTCTCCTGTGCAGTGTCTCTCCTGTGCAGTGTCTCTCCTGTGCAGTGTCTCACCTGTGCAGTTCTCTCCTGTGCAGTTCTCTCCTGTGCAGTGTCTCACCTGTGCAGTTCTCACCTGTGCAGTGTCTCACCTGTGCAGTGTCTCACCTGTGCAGTGTCTCTCCTGTGCAGTTCTCACCTGTGCAGTTCTCACCTGTGCAGTGTCTCTCCTGTGCAGTGTCTCTCCTGTGCAGTTCTCTCCTGTGCAGTGTCTCTCCTGTGCAGTGTCTCTCCTGTGCAGTTCTCTCCTGTGCAGGGTCTCACCTGTGCAGTGTCTCTCCTGTGCAGTTCTCACCTGTGCAGTGTCTCACGTGTGCAGTTCTCTCCTGTGCAGTTCTCTCCTGTGCAGATCTCACCTGTGCAGTTCTCACCTGTGCAGTGTCTCACCTGTGCAGTTCTCTCCTGTGCAGTTCTCTCCTGTGCAGTGTCTCTCCTGTGCAGTGTCTCTCCTGTGCAGTTCTCTCCTGTGCAGTTCTCTCCTGTGCAGTGTCTCTCCTGTGCAGTTCTCTCCTGTGCAGTTCTCTCCTGTGCAGTGTCTCACCTGTGCAGTTCTCTCCTGTGCAGTTCTCTCCTGTGCAGTGTCTCTCCTGTGCAGTTCTCTCCTGTGCAGTGTCTCACCTGTGCAGTTCTCTCCTGTGCAGTTCTCTCCTGTGCAGTGTCTCTCCTGTGCAGTTCTCTCTTGTGCAGTGTCTCTCCTGTGCAGTTCTCTCCTGTGCAGTGTCTCTCCTGTGCAGTGTCTCTCCTGTGCAGTGTCTCTCCTGTGCAGTGTCTCTCCTGTGCAGTTCTCTCCTGTGCAGGGTCTCACCTGTGCAGTGTCTCTCCTGTGCAGTTCTCACCTGTGCAGTGTCTCACGTGTGCAGTGTCTCTCCTGTGCAGTGTCTCTCCTGTGCAGTGTCTCTCCTGTGCAGTTCTCACCTGTGCAGTTCTCACCTGTGCAGTGTCTCTCCTGTGCAGTGTCTCTCCTGTGCAGTGTCTCTCCTGTGCAGTTCTCTCCTGTGCAGTGTCTCACCTGTGCAGTTCTCTCCTGTGCAGTGTCTCTCCTGTGCAGTGTCTCACCTGTGCAGTGTCTCACCTGTGCAGTTCTCTCCTGTGCAGTGTCTCTCCTGTGCAGTGTCTCTCCTGTGCAGTGTCTCACCTGTGCAGTTCTCTCCTGTGCAGTTCTCTCCTGTGCAGTGTCTCACCTGTGCAGTTCTCACCTGTGCAGTGTCTCACCTGTGCAGTGTCTCACCTGTGCAGTGTCTCTCCTGTGCAGTTCTCACCTGTGCAGTTCTCACCTGTGCAGTGTCTCTCCTGTGCAGTGTCTCTCCTGTGCAGTTCTCTCCTGTGCAGTGTCTCTCCTGTGCAGTGTCTCTCCTGTGCAGTTCTCTCCTGTGCAGTGTCTCTCCTGTGCAGTGTCTCTCCTGTGTAGTTCTCTCCTGTGCAGTGTCTCTCCTGTGCAGTGTCTCACCTGTGCAGTGTCTCTCCTGTGCAGTTCTCTCCTGTGCAGTTCTGACCTGTACAGTTCTCACCTGTGCAGTTCTCTCCTGTGCAGTTCTCACCTGTGCAGTGTCTCTCCTGTGCAGTTCTCACCTGTGCAGTGTCTCTCCTGTGCAGTGTCTCTCCTGTGCAGTGTCTCACCTGTGCAGTGTCTCTCCTGTGCAGTTCTCACCTGTGCAGTGTCTCTCCTGTGCAGTGTCTCTCCTGTGCAGTGTCTCTCCTGTGCAGTTCTCACCTGTGCAGTGTCTCTCCTGTGCAGTTCTCACCTGTGCAGTGTCTCTCCTGTGCAGTGTCTCTCCTGTGCAGTGTCTCTCCTGTGCAGTTCTCACCTGTGCAGTGTCTCTCCTGTGCAGTTCTCTCCTGTGCAGTGTCTCTCCTGTGCAGTTCTCTCCTGTGCAGTGTCTCTCCTGTGCAGTGTCTCACCTGTGCAGTTCTCACCTGTGCAGTTCTCTCCTGTGCAGTGTCTCTCCTGTGCAGTTCTCACCTGTGCAGTTCTCACCTGTGCAGTGTCTCTCCTGTGCAGTTCTCTCCTGTGCAGTGTCTCTCCTGTGCAGTGTCTCTCCTGTGCAGTTCTCTCCTGTGCAGTTCTCTCCTGTGCAGTGTCTCACCTGTGCAGTGTCTCTCCTGTGAAGTTCACACCTGTGCAGTGTCTCTCCTGTGCAGTTCTCACCTGTGCAGTTCTCACCTGTGCAGTTCTCTCCTGTGCAGTGTCTCACCTGTGCAGTGTCTCTCCTGTGCAGTGTCTCTCCTGTGCAGTGTCTCACCTGTGCAGTGTCTCACCTGTGCAGTTCTCACCTGTGCAGTGCTCTGGCACCACCTGACCCAGTCCCTTGCATCTGCGCACTACCTCGACTTGGGAGGCGTGGCCAGCCCGTGTACCCAGAGACTCATCACTTCCTCCCATTTCAGAAGAGGAGGGAGAGCCCATAAACCCTTCTGGAAATGTGCCAACGCCAACCAGTCTGCCCCGCTCTGAGCACGTGTGTCCACCACACTCGCTAAGCCTCTAAATCAAACTTTACGATGCTGGAGACTTTGCCCGGTCACCAGTCTGGTGATTTTTATGAGATTCATTTTTCTGAATGCAAAGAGGGAGGTGAACCAGGAGCCGTGAGCCGTGCAGTTCCGGAGATAAACACAGCTCCAAGGAGGAAACGCGGCTCGCTCAGAGGGGCGGCAGCACCCACGGAAGCCATCGTGTGGGAGCCATGGGGCCCGGCCACTCTCCTTGGTGTCCAGCGTGTCTGTACTGCAGGCTCTGGGGAGGCAGCCTCGGGGCGGGGGGACTTGCTGGGTTGCAGGATCACTGTTCCAAGAGGAGGTGCTTGAGGGAGCGTGGGTGGCGGGGACCCCTGAGACACAGAACAGGCCAAGGGCACACTCCCCCCACCTGATGGAGGTGCCAGGCCAGGGGCAGCGCCTGCTGTCCTGCGTCTCCCTGGGTGCTGAGTCCCCGCACCCGGCGCCCCCTGTGATGGGGCGGCAGCTCAGAGGGGGGTGGGGGAGCGTGTGTGGCCCAGGCCCCTAAGAGCTTCCTCTCCAGCCCCCTCAGGGCACTTGGGATCCCAGGCCGCCCTGAGAGCGGGCTCCAAGATGGGCACACGGGTGCGCCCAGGCCTCAGAGGCCAGCAGGTGTCCAGAGGGGTGCAGGGGCTGGGTTTCCGAACTGGTGTGTGGCTGTCCTAGGTTTCTCATCCACACTGGATGGCCCCTGAGTCCTCCCCTCCCCCCAGGAAACCGGAGCCCTCAGCCCACAGTCTGCCTGCCGGGAGCACCACCTCCTCCAGGACGCCCCCCTGGGCCCCCAGCCCCAGCCTGGGGAGGGTGCCCCCGCTGCTCCCCTGTCCCCAGGTCCTCCTGGGCCTCCTCCCCATCCTGCCCCAGGGTCCCCCCCTGCTGCTCCACCTCCTGCTCCTCTGCAGCTCCCTGCAGACAGATACGGTGGCCGCCCCCGGCCCACCGCCCCGAGCTGAGCCAGGCTGTGCCAGAGTGACCAGTGCCAGCCACTCCGATGGCTCGGGGATGGGAGTTGCCACTAACCTCGCGGGGGAGTCCTTGACCACAGCTGTGAGAGGCCGAGCGTCCAGGTCCTGCTGGCTCCGGGCACTGCCCCCGCCTTCCCTTCCCTCCCCGGGAGGACCCTGATGGGACAGCACCTGCCCCCCAAAACTGTGCAGCAGCAGAGGCCCCGGCCCCTCAGGATGAGGAGCCCTCAGACAGGCGAGGGTGGAGCAAAGGGAGAGAGGCGTGGCCCTCAGGGATGCCGGCTCATTCATTCATTCACTAACTAATGCATTCATTCCTTCGTGTGATGATGTGACCGCTCACCAGGGCTGTCGGGAATTGCAGCCAAGAGGGCGCACGGCCCACAGAGAGACGGGGGCGGTTTGTACGGACTTGGCTCGTGCAATAACAGAGGCGGCCAGTCCCACCCGTGCAGGGAGGGCCCCAGGAGGGAGCCATGGCAGCCCACGTCCCGCGGTCACCTGCTGTCCCGCTCGTCGGGCTGGGGCAGGCTGCTCCTTGCTCTGACGGGTCCTAGTCCGCTGACTTCCATCTTCATTGCATCCAGAAACAGCCTCATGGGAGTATCTGGAGCAGCGTCCGAGCCCACAGCCGGGCACCCCGTGCACCGCCGTACAGGCGCGGGGCACAGCCCCGGGCAACAACACCTGGAAAGGAGGGGAGACGGACGGGTCACAGCGCACCCCAAGAAGCAAATGCCCCGTGCTGCCCTGACGTGGGGCCGCAGAGTCGGAAGCTTCCGGGCGGGGTCTGCGGTGTGTGAGTGGGGACGGTGCTCGGGCAGCCCCTTGGGAAGGTGCACGTGAGAGAGAGTGGAGGGGCTGGCGGGGGGGCAGCAGGCAGCTCCAGGGCGGGAAGGCTGGTCCGGGCCAGGGGCAGCCACGGCTGGGCGCCCGGAGGGCTTCTTAGCCGCCCAGGGTGCTGTCAGTGCAGTGGGAAGAGACAAAGCCGGCTCAGCTCCCGGCGTCTCCAGCTCCTCGCTGTGTGGATGTGGGCACATCCTCTCCCGGTGGGGTTTCCTGATCTGCAGAATCAGAGGTGGACTGTACCCTGCACGCAGGCTGGGGGCGGGGCTCCCGGCGGTGCCGCACAATGGTGGGGGGGGCTGCTTGCGTCTTCCTTGTTTCACGGCCCTCTGAGGCGGCTCACGGGGACCCCAAGAGTCTCCAGAACGTGGTAGGGGGTCAGAGTCGCCACAACGTGCAGCTTTGCCACCACAGCACTGCAGACCAGGATAGAGGGCAGGGCTTTTCTCCTTCCGTGACTGTTTTAATTCCAGCCCTCATTCTCAACGCTCACTGATGTTGCTCTAAGGTATGGCTATTGAATATGATAACTCAGGCCTGGAAAGAAACTGCCTACACAGCGAGTGTGCCTGTGTGGACCAGTTGACCCACATCCTTCCAGAACGCCCACCTTCTCCACGGGTTCTGCAGGCGCTGGCCTGGCGGGAGGGGCTCGCTGGCCTGGTGGGAGGGGCTTGCTTCCTGCTCGGAGGCTGGGCTGCCCCTCCCTCGCCCCCACTTCTGAGTAGCTCCTGTTTGCTCTCCCCTGGCCTGAAGGGCGAGGGTTAAAGGGTACGTGGTGTCAGGACCCCGAGGGGCCAAATCTGCAGGTGCCAAGCCCCTTCCACAGGAGCATGGTGTCCCCATCACCACCCCCTCCCCACCTCCCTGCTTTGCCAAATCCTCTTGCATCCCACGAACTCCCCAACACAACGCCCGTGCTGTATGTGGAGCTTGGGGTATAAACATGCCCAGGACAGATGTGTGTTTTTAAACACATGTGACCTCTGCCTGGTTGAATCTGAGGACGCCAAGCCCAGAGACCAAGGGCCAACTGTATGGGGGACAGAGACGAGAAAGGAGCCCCCAGGAGGGGCGTGGCCTTGAGATGAGTTCCACAGCGATGCCAGCCTGCCCCCGCCCAGCCGCCCTACAAGAGGCCAGGGAGCTGGGGCACAGAGACCTGGGTGTGCAGGTGGAGGTGAGGCTCACCCTTAGAGGTGAGACAACTGATACCCAGGGGTCCCCCGAGGCCACACAGGTACGGAGCCACAGGACCGGACCCCTCGCTGTCCACAGGGCGAGTGTCTCCCACGTCTGCCGATCGGGTCTGCGTGGATGGGCACCAGGACAGCGCGCATGCTCATCAGTGGTAGGGATGGTTATCTTCAAGGTACGTTCTGTATTGCACCTGCTTTTGGATACGGAATGGAGGACGCTGAAGAAGGGGACCAGATGTCCCAGCCTCTGGGAGCCCCGAGGGGTGGAGGCACCCCCTGAACGCTGACCCAGGGCCCAGGACGAGGCAGCTGGAGGCAGGAGCTGCAGGAACGAGCCCCAGCTCAAGGGCCCTCTTGTGCCTGCAGGGTACACACTAGAGTTTGGTGGATGGAGTCTGACGTCCTAGGAAGTTGTCGTGAGTCAGGACTCACAGGAGAAGCCACCTGCCGGGGACACCTGCCCTGGGGCGGCCTCGGCCGGCCGTGGGACCTGCAGGCTCCCTTTGGCCTAATTCCAGAGTGGCCTCCCGGAGAGGTGGGAGCAGGGGAGGTGGCCCTCCACAGCGTCCTCACAATCCACTCATTCACCCATGGGGGCGCCCGACCAGAGGCGAGCAGGGCCCAGCCCCTCTGGTTGCAACTGCGCAGTGGACTCGACTTCGATCCTGCAGGTGCGGTGGACCCCCATGTGCCGCCCACAAGTCCCCACAGCCTGCACTCAAGGCCCTGCCTCCCTTTAGGGCAGGTGAGCTCCTGGGCTCGGGAACGGGGCAGTGTGGGAGAGGGGTGAAGGGAGCTGGAGGAGGAGAGAGGAGGGAGAGCGGGAGGGGCGGGCTGAGACTCCCTGTGACCCGGGGCGTCCAGCGAGCTTTCTCTGTGCCTTATTTTCGCCTGACATTTAGACAAGATGAGTGTGTGGGTGTCCCGGTATTAATATTGATCTCCGCGCGCTCTCTCAGTAAACAGCGCTTCAACTCGGCCCCGCTTGATGGCTTCACTATGGAGGAGAAATCGCCCTTTCTTTCCATCTTTATCTGAGGGCTGGGAGGGCTTGGGGTCCTGCAGGTGCAGTCGGCAGTGCTGGGCCGTTGCCGTGGCCGCGAAGCCCCGGGCCTGGCTCCACTGCCCTCCCCGGTCCCCGCTCCGTGCCTCCCTGTGCCTTTTCCTCCCCACAGGTGAAGCCAGGTGCCAGGAGCCGTCCCGGGTGCCATGGGGTGGTGGCATCTGCAGGAATTCCGAGCTCTGGGGACCACGGAGGTGTGGCTGCTGCTGTCCCTCTTCCTGTGTCCCCAGCTGCCTACCTGGGCCTCGGACTGGGACAGGCAGAGCAGCCTGGGTGCACTCTGCGAGCTGCGGGCTCGGCTGGAGCGTGGGGGTGACCGACCCCATGTCACCCTGAGGCCCCGCAGGCCCAGGCGCGGTGTCGTGGGGACCTGCAGTCAGTAGGGTGTGGACAAGAAGCGGTCTCTGCCATGCGCTGGCATTGGCTGCACTCCCGGCCCTGGTAATGATTCATTTGTTTAGCGGCCTGATGGAGAGTTACGGCTGCCTTGGCAGGGCCGCTGTGCCGACTGGCGGTGATTACTGTTCAGGGGAGCGGGGATTGAAGCTCTGGGTCTCTGGGAGGGACTCGGGCTGGGGCTCGCTTGGTGATAGCCGTCCCCAGGGCCCTACCCAGGCTCCCCTGTAATTGCTCTCGGGGTTCTGCTCTCGTTGGCTGCTCCCAGGGGTCCTGGGGACCAGAGGCCACGTCGGATCTGTGCCCAAGGGCCTGGTAACTTCCAACGAGGCTCAGGGCAGCAGGCTCCACTCTAACTCACTGCTAGCCCAGCGCCAACTCTGACTCAGCGCCTCCGTCCACCCCGCCTGGCCCCTGCAGCTGTGGGGACTGGACTAGGGTTAGCCGGTGCTCGCCTCCCAGCAGGCCATGGGCTGGCGGGGCCCCAGGCAGTAATGTCCGCCTTGCAGCTGGGTTCCAGGCCAGTCCTCGGCCCCTGATCTAAGAGTAGGGGTTTTCTTGGGCAAAGGGACAGGAGGCTTTCGAAGCAATGCCCTCCCGTGTGGTGACCGCCAGGGCTACTTCCACTCGTGCGGTCCTGGGTGGGTCCTGCTCAGAATCTGGGACCAGTGAGACCCACACAGCCTGTGTCCACCATCAGGGAGTCCAGTGTGTGTCCTGAGTAGCTCAGAGCTACTGTCCCAGTGGCTTCTCATTCCATGACCTGGCCTCTGGCAGATTCCCATGGCAGCTCCGTGGGCTCCCGGTCCGTTTCTCTCTCGCTGTGCACCTGAGCCGGTGCTGCAGAACCACGCCCAGCGAGCCCCGGGTGCCGGGGTCACAGCAGCCACAGGACACACGTGGGCTCTGGGCAGGCAATGGGGAGGGGAGGAAGGCAGGCTCGGGACCCGGGCCAGAAGATGCTGCCTTTACGTGAGGACGTCCGTGCCGTCACCCTCCACAGGAGCCTCACACGTGTGGTCCCACGCTCTCTCGGGTAAGAGGTAGACTCAGGCACAAGAGAGCTGTGAGGAGTTCATCTGAACGCCCAGCCCCAGCCAGCCGTGGTCCAGGAGCTCGGCTGAGGGAGTGTGGGGGGGCTCCTGCAGGTTGGGGGACACAGCGGGCAGCAGGGGGAATGCCTCTCAGGATTTGACGGAGCTTCCAAGAGGCCACAGGCACAGCACACTGTGGGGTGGGCGTGTGGCGCAGTGGGCTACGCTGCAGCCCGGGACACCCACTCCCCACATCCGAGCGCCCCAACCACAGCTCTGCCTCCGCTCCAGCTCCTGCCAAAGCGCCAGCAGCAGGTGAGACCAAGTGGGGGACCAGGGTGGTGCTCCTTGCTCCTGGCTGCAGCCTGGCCAAGCCCTGATGGCTGTGGACTTTCAGGGAGTGAACCAGCAATGGAAACCCCCCTCTCCCTCTCCCTCTCCCTCTCCCTCTCCCTCTCCCTCTCCCTCTCCCTCTCCCTCTCCCTCTCCCTCTCCCTCTCCCTCTCCCTCTCCCTCTCCCTCTCCCTCTCCCCCCTCCCTCTCCCTCCCTCCCCCTCTCCCTCTCCCTCCTCTGTCTCTCCCCCCCTCCCTGCCTCTCCTTCTCCCCCTCCTCCTCTCTTGCTCTCTCTCCTCTCCTTCTCCCTCTCCCTCTCTCTCCCTCCTCTGTCTCTCCCTCTCTCCCCCCCCTCCCTGCCTCTCCTTCTCCCCCTCCTCCTCTCTTGCTCTCTCTCCCTCTCCTTCTCTCTCTCCCACTCCCTCTCCCCCCCCCCATCGTCTCTCCTCTCTCTTGGTCACTCTGCCTTCCAAATACCTGTGTATTTTTCACCTGAAATGAAAGTAGGCTCCTACAAGAAAGAGCTCCAGCTTCATTTACGTCCGCAGATGACGCAGGTTGTATCACCTAAGATCCGCCTGGTTCCACCTGCTCGGGACTCTCAGGCCCCTGCTAACTTCACCTGTCCTCAGCACACGTGAGCCCCAGTGTGTCCTCAGCACACGTGAGCCCCAGTGTGTCCTCAGCACACATGAGCTCCCAGCATGTCCTCAGTACACGTGAGCCCCAGCGTGTCCTCAGCACCCGTGAGCCCCAGCATGTCCTCAGTACACGTGAGCCCCAGCGTGTCCTCAGCACCCATGAGCCCTGGAGTGTTCTCAGTACACGTGAGCTCGCAGCATGTCCTCAGCACATGTGAGCCCCAGCGTGTCCTCAGCACACGTGAGCCCCAGTGTGTCCTCAGCACACGTGAGCCCCAGCGTGTCCTCAGCACACGTGAGCCCCAGTGTGTCCTCAGCACACGTGAGCCCCAGCGTGTCCTCAGCACCCGTGAGCCCCAGCATGTCCTCAGCACCCGTGAGCCCCGGCGTGTCCTCAGCACACGTGAGCTCGCAGCGTGTCCTCAGCACACGTGAGCCCCGGCGTGTCCTCAGCACACGTGAGCCCCAGCGTGTCCTCAGCACACGTGAGCCCTGGTGTGTCCTCAGCACACGTGAGCCCTGGTGTGTCCTCAGCACACGTGAGCTCGCAGCGTGTCCTCAGCACACGTGAGCCCCGGCGTGTCCTCAGCACACGTGAGCCCCAGCGTGTCCTCAGCACCTGTGAGCCCCAGCGTGTCCTCAGCACCCGTGAGCCCTGGCGTGTCCTCAGCACACGTGAGCTCGCAGCGTGTCCTCAGCACACGTGAGCCCCAGCGTGTCCTCAGCACCCGTGAGCCCTGGTGTGTCCTCAGCACACGTGAGCTCACAGCGTGTCCTCAGCACACGTGAGCCCCCAGCGTGTCCTCAGCACCCATGAGCCCTGGTGTGTCCTCAGCACACGTGAGCTCACAGCGTGTCCTCGGCACACATGGGCCCTGGCGTGTCTCGTGCAGGGTCCCGCAGTGTGGCTGGCTCCTGCTTCTCTGGACTGCAGCCGCTGGGTCCAGGGCCAGGCTGCACGGTGCACCCCTGGCCAAGCCCCGTATCCTCCTGTGCCTGACCTCCTTGCCCGGGCGTGGCGCTGACTGCAGTCCTGGCTCACGGTGGTGCCAGGTGGACGAGGTGGCCCCAGGTGCCCTTCACGTGTGAAGCCCGCGTCCACCCAGGCGGGAGCACCGTGAACACGAGCGGGCCTGCCCCTCGCCTGCTGCTCTCTGGTCATCTCCACGGCTCTGCTTCTCCTCCAAGAAGGGCAGTCGGGTCGCTGCTGACCCCGCCCTGGGCACGTTTCCCTCCCGCTGGGCCGTCCTGGCCCTGGCCTGGCCCTGGCCCCCGGTTCTGTCTGGACACTTCCTGTGGAAAGGTGTCCGAGTGCTTACACGGCCGAACTTCCTTCGGGGTGCAGGATGCACTGAGCCCCGGTCTACCTCCCGGGGCGCCCAGGTCCTCTCTGCTCCCTTGCGTCACGCACCCCTGTCCCAGGCGGGTGTGCAAGGCCCTGGCAGCCCTCACAGGAGACCTGGGCAGAGGCTTAGCCTGAGGACGTTGTCCTCAGCGTGAAGGCAGCAGAGGCAGACGCGGGCCTCCCTGGTTCGCAGGAGCAGCACACGGCCATCAGGGAGGCCCCGGGGGCCGCAGGAGGGCCAGGGTGGGGAAAAGGTCTGCAGGGGCAGGGGCAGGAGCAGGGGCAGGGGCAGGGGGAGGAGGGGCCCACTGGGCTGGGGAGGAAGGTGTGTGGGCGGAAGGCCAGCAAGCAGGAAGGACCCCCCCATCAGCAGGAAGGCCCCCCCCCCAGCAAGAAGGACCCCCCCCAGCAAGAAGGACCCCCAGCAGGAAGGACTCCCCCAGCAGGAAGCCCCTGAGTGGATTCTGGCACAGCGTGTTAGGGTAGAAGCGTGTTAGGGGGCGGTGCTGTGGAGTAGCGGGTAAAGCCGCCACCTGCAGTGCCGGCATCCCATATTGCCAATGGTTTGAGTCCCAGCAGCTCCACTTCCGATCCAGCTCTCTGCTGTGGCCTGGGAAAGCAGTAGAAGATGGCCCAAGTCCTTGGGCTCCTGCACCCACGTGGGAGACCTGGAAGAAACTCCTGGCCTCTGGCTTTGGGTCAGCCCAGCTGTGGCCGTAGGGGCCAACTGGGGAGTGAACCAGCAGATGGAAGACCTCTCTCTCTCTCTCTCTCTCTCTCTCTCTCTCTCTGTCTCTCCTTCTGTGTAACTCTGACTTTCAAATAAAAATAATACAATAAATATTTTTTTAAAAAAGCAGTATTTTTTTTTAAAAAAAGAAGCAGTTGTAAGAAAAGTCACCCAAGGCCACGGGAGACAGGGTTGTGGCGTGGGCTCTGCGCTGACTCCGAGGTCTTTGCTCCTGGCGACTGGCGACTGAGTAGCCAGAGAGCTGTGGTTGTCGTCGTCTCCCTCAGTCTCCTCTCTGCTTGCGTCAGCCGGGCGTCAGGCTCACGGGGGAGCCCACGCACCCAGGGGAGACACAGTGTTGGCGTCAAGGGAGATGGCCTCGCTGACCGCCTTGGGCCGTGTCCAGCTGCTGTGGCACAATACCACAGGCTGGCAACTGGAGCAGGAGGTAACTTGGCGCACGGGTCCCAGCCTTGGGAGGCCCCAGACCGAGGGGCCGCCGTGGTGAGGGTCTTCTTCCACCTTGGTCCCTGGCGGAGGGTGGGGGGCAAGCGGGTCTGCACAGCAGCGGGGGGGGGGTGGGTGCACGAGTCACCCTTCAGTGAGAACCCAGCCCTTCACTAAGGAACCGACCTGTGCAGTAACAGCGCCAACCCATTCGTGACAGCAGAGGCCCCTCTCATGCCCCCTCGTCAAGGCCCCACCTCTCAATGCTGCTGCACTGGGATTGGCTCTCCAGCACACGGATGTGGGGGAGGGGCATTGCAAACCACAGCACGGACGTCCCCGTGGGTTCCACTCCTTGCTGTCTGACCGAGCCTCCCACCACGCTGCAAAGCCCCAGGTGGACAACACCGCCTGTCCTGCCTGGCTTGGCTGGGATTCTGCCTGGAGGTTCACGACACCTTGCGCTTCTAGGGGGACCTGGGCAGGGGGCATCGCCCGCTCTGCTTGCCTTATTAGAACCACAAAACGCACCCACAGACCCCTGGGAGCAGCCAGGACAGCCTCACCCACCTGGAGCTGGCTCTACTCTCTCCCGTGGTACAGGAGAGACCCCAGCCTCCCCGGGCACGGTCAGCCCCCGAGCCCCAGGAAGCAGCGTCGCAGTTAGAAGTACAATCACTCCGCCAATATTACAACTACCATTTAGCTAAATTAAATGTACTCTTCAACTATTTTTGAAAGAAATCGATACATGGCACACGTTTCTCCCTTTGTCCCATCTTATTCTTTTCTATTTGGGTACATTTTAATGGTTCTGTATAATTCAGAAAGGAAATCGAAAATGAAAGCTGCCAAGATTAATTTGTCACGGATCAATTTTCTTGTATTTGGGACGATCGCTAACGCAGCAGAGCCCGGGCACTCCCTCTCTCTGAGGCTGTCGTAATGGACTTTGGTCGATATGGCTTTTGATGGTAGAACACCCCCCTGTGACCTTGGCGAGCGCCTCCTGTCATCCTGTCTGTGCCAGAGACAGTAAACGGTTGTGATAAGCTGTTTTGTGTTATGACACGCATTCTTTAATCTGAAATGTGTTTGCACCCTGCAAATCCTGCTGCCCGAGGAAAGTCACATCTCGCTGACCGACAACGGCCATTCCCGACAGCCACCGCGCCAGGAGCCTCACCTGCCCTCTCAGAGTGGACAGAGGACCGATGCCCTGGGGGAGACCCAAAGAGGAGCCCCCGCCATCAAAGAGGGAGGGGGCTCAGGGAAGAATTCCCAGAGGCCTGGGGGTCAACAGAGGAGGAATTCACTCCACTCAGCCGTGGGGACAGAGGGCTGGTGGCCACGTGTGGCAAGAATCTGTGGCACAAAGACACGAGTTCAAGTCCCGCCCCCACGATGAAGCCTATTCCCGCCCCGACCCCCAGCCCCCTGGGAGATGAGAGTCCTGGTTCCAGCTCAATCCTGACTCCCAGCTTGGAGCCCTTCAGTGAGTGGGCAGTGAGTGGCCCGAGGCGGGGGTGGCCCTGTCTCTTACACACGTCTCCTCCAGCTTCATCTGGGCGCCGGGCTCAAGAAGGGGCCGGGTGTCTGGGGAACCCATGCATTTCAAGGCGCACGACCCTCTCCCATCCACGGATTTTATTCTTTACCTCTTCACCCAAGCCTCCAGACCTTGGAGCACCCAAAACCGGCGACCACTTCTGCCCCGTGCATCTCGTAGAAACGGTGCTTCTCAGCCTGCGAGAGTCGTGGTGCGGTCGCGGGGAGACCCAGGCAGGCACACGAGGCTTGCACGCGATAGAATGATAAAGTGTGGGCGGATACGTCTAAGGGAATGCACCCCAAGTCCTCAGAAGGGGAAGGCGGCGTCACAGAACTCACACACCTCTAGTCCCTCTCGCTGGCCTCCCTTGGGCCACAGAAGGACCTTGGCTCTGGCCAGGGTCAGCCACAGAGCCCTGAGCAACTGGGGATTGTGGGTGGTTGCTGATTCCTTGTCTGAAAGTGGAGACAGGAAGTGCCCGTCTTGGCAGAGTTGTGGTGAGGTTTCGGGGATAACCCGTGCCGTGCACAGGGGGCCATCGAGGCACATCAGCCACTGAGCCGTCAGTTGTCACCAGCACCGTCGCTGTCCTGGCCAGTCCCCCAGTCCAACCCGGCACCCTGAGGCCCCGTGCCCAGAACCAGCCGGGCCCTCTGCTGCAGTGGGGACTCTGGAGCCGGGCAGCCGCTGTCCAAAGGGAGCCAAGTTCTGCCCAGCCGCCCAGGCTTCGCGCAGGGTCGAGTGTTCCCAGGGGAAGCCCAGCCTGGGGACCGGAGTGGCTCCGGTGGTCCAGCTAAGCTCGTGGTCAGCTGAGTGGTCAGAGGAGACGGCTCCTCCCCGTGCCCCGAGTCCACCCTGCCCCGGGGCGCTCTGCCCCTTTTCATTCACGATTTCAAAGCCGCTTTGTGCTAGGGGTCAGAACGGGTCAGAACGAGTGGCCGCCCTCCCTCTGCTCTCCTCTCGCATGGCATTTGCTTCGCATTGTTGATTGCAGCTGCCCCAAGGCTGAGCGGGAGCAGTGCTGTCCAGTTCAGCTCATCCGCATCAAAGCCTTGAACTCCGCCCGCTCCACCCTGGTCTTTGAGCGCAGCGGACTCTGCCTTTATTCCTGCTGGGGATGGTGGATACAAACACGGCCCCGAGCCCGGGCCAGCGTCTCCTGGACTGAACCACGTCACCCATGACAGCCGAGCTTCTCCCGCAGTGCAGCTCACATCTACCCGGCAGAGCAAGGGCCCAGGGACGCCTCCGCTGCAGGACGGGTTTGGCAAGTGCTGCCCGACCTGTCGGCGCCGGCCTCGGTGCCCTCCTAGATCACCCCTGCCCGTTGCCGTTGATTGCTCTGCACCATCGGATGCTCTGCTTACTGCACCCAAGCTTGAGACGGGGGCAGAGACGCCCCCTGCAGGGGTGCGGTTGTCAGCTTCTCTGCCCAGTTCTATTCTTGTTGATTCGTGTGCGGTGACGCAACTGCATTAGGTGAACATGAAATTGAACAATATATCAAAGTGCGGGGGCTGGCACTGTGGTGCAGTGGGTTAACACCCTGACCTGAAGTGCCAGCATCCCCTGTGGCTCCCACCCCCAGGACAGGGATCTCACACCTCACTGTGCACCTGCCCCACCCACAGGACAGGGGGATCTCACACCTCACTGTGCACCTGCCCCACCCACAGGACAGGGGGATCTCACACCTCACTGTGCACCTGTCCCACCCCCAGGACAGGGATCTCCCACCTCAGTGTGCACCTGCCCCACCCACAGGACAGGGATCTCTCACCTCAGTGTGCACCTGCCCCACCCACAGGACAGGGATCTCACACCTCACTGTGCACCTGCCTCACCCACAGGACAGGGATCTCACACCTCAGTGTGCACCTGCCTCACCCACAGGACAGGGATCTCACACCTCACTGTGCACCTGCCCCACCCACAGGACAGGGATCTCACACCTCACTGTGCACCTGCCTCACCCACAGGACAGGGATCGCACACCTCAGTGTGCACATGCCCCACCCACAGGACAGGGATCTCACACCTCACTGTGCACCTGCCTCACCCACAGGACAGGGATCTCACACCTCACTGTGCACCTGCCCCACCCACAGGACAGGGATCTCACACCTCAGTGTGCACCTGCCCCACCCACAGGACAGGGGGATCTCACACCTCACTGTGCACCTGCCCCACCCACAGGACAGGGATCTCACACCTCACTGTGCACCTGCCTCACCCACAGGACAGGGATCTCACACCTCACTGTGCACCTGCCCCACCCACAGGACAGGGGGATCTCACACCTCACTGTGCACCTGCCCCACCCACAGGACAGGGATCTCACACCTCAGTGTGTACCTGCCTCACCCCCAGGACAGGGATCTCACACCTCACTGTGCACCTGCCCCACCCACAGGACAGGGATCTCACACCTCACTGTGCACCTGCCCCACCCACAAGACAGGGATCTCACACCTCACTGTGCACCTGCCCCACCCACAGGACAGGGGGATCTCACACCTCACTGTGCACCTGCCCCACCCACAGGACAGGGATCTCACACCTCACTGTGCACCTGCCTCACCCACAGGACAGGGATCGCACACCTCAGTGTGCACATGCCTCACCCACAGGACAGGGATCTCACACCTCAGTGTGCACCTGCCTCACCCACAGGACAGGGATCTCACACCTCACTGTGCACCTGCCTCACCCACAGGACAGGGATCTCACACCTCACTGTGCACCTGCCTCACCCACAGGACAGGGATCGCACACCTCAGTGTGCACATGCCTCACCCACAGGACAGGGATCTCACACCTCACTGTGCACCTGCCTCACCCACAGGACAGGGATCGCACACCTCAGTGTGCACATGCCTCACCCACAGGACAGGGATCTCACACCTCAGTGTGCACCTGCCTCACCCACAGGACAGGGATCTCACACCTCAGTGTGCACCTGCCCCACCCACAGGACAGGGATCTCACACCTCACTGTGCACCTGCCCCACCCACAGGACAGGGATCTCACACCTCACTGTGCACCTGCCTCACCCCCAGGACAGGGATCTCACACCTCACTGTGCACCTGCCCCACCCACAGGTTTGGGACCCGGCTGCTCCTCTTCTGATCCATCTCTCTGCTATGGCCTGGGAAAGCAGAGAGCTTGATCGGAAGTGGAGTAGCCAGGACTCGACCTGGCACCCACGTGGGATGCTGGCACTGCAGGTGGCGTCTTTACCTGCCAGCCCCGAGCCCTCCCGTTTCTTTAGAGCAGCACGGTGGTGACTGTTGCTGAGGGTTCTCCCTGGGATAATCCTGTTAGTTTCTGGGGAGTCAGCGGGATGTGTGGTTCCTGCAGCCACGGCTGCTGGTTCTGGCTGAGGCTGCTCTAACACAGGCGCCGAGGGGAGGGGAGAACACTTTCCTCCCAGGCAGATTCCCGTTCGCTTCTGCCCCCCAACCCCCGGGCAGCAGGTCTCCCAGAGCGTCTCCGCTCCCTCCCGCGTCCCCAGGCTCCTCCTGGGCATCTCAGGGTTAACCAGGCGCCCGCCTTGGTTCACTGCTCAGGGCTTTGTGGTTATTTTTGTTGGCTGGCTTTGTTTCCTCTTTCTAAGGCATAATAAAGTTTTCTGCACAGCCCAGCAAGGCAGCAAACAGGATGTTCTATGCAGAGCCCATTGTTCTGCAGCAGGAAGGCTGCCTGGGGTGTCTCTCCATTTCTCATTGTCATCCTTCCTGATTGAAGGCTACAGGGGAAGGTAATGGTGGGTGTGATGTCACTGACAGAGTGGGGACAGAGCACACTCCAGGGGATTCCCGAGGACCATTGCCCTGCTCTTGCCACCCCTGCTCCCCTCTCCGCCCCCTGAGGTGCTGTCGGGGTAACAGCGACCCAGTGAGGATCCAAGAGCCTATGGAACACAGCTCTGTGAGAGGGGTTCTCACAAGTCACCGGCCCACGACTCCCGGTCAGCCACGGCGGCATCTGGTGCAGGGGAGGTGCTGAGCAGAATTTGTTGCTGTGGGAATGTGCACTAAACTGACTCGTACGAACTTGTTAGGGGTCAATCAGGAGATCCCCCCAACAGGACAGGGATCTCACACCTCAGTGTGCACCTGCCCCACCCACAGGACAGGGATCTCACACCTCAGTGTGCACCTGCCCCACCCACAGGACAGGGATCTCACACCTCAGTGTGCACCTGCCCCACCCACAGGACAGGGATCTCACACCTCAGTGTGCACCTGCCCCACCCACAAGACAGGGGGATCTCACACCTCAGTGTGCACCTGCCCCACCCACAGGACAGGGGGATCTCACACCTCACTGTGCACCTGCCCCACCCACAGGACAGGGGGATCTCACACCTCACTGTGCACCTGCCCCACCCACAGGACAGGGGGATCTCACACCTCACTGTGCACCTGCCCCACCCACAGGACAGGGATCGCATACCTCAGTGTGCACATGCCCCACCCACAGGACAGGGATCTCACACCTCAGTGTGCACCTGCCCCACCCACAGGACAGGGATCTCACACCTCACTGTGCACCTGCCTCACCCACAGGACAGGGATCTCACACCTCAGTGTGCACCTGCCCCACCCACAGGACAGGGATCTCACACCTCACTGTGCACCTGCCTCACCCACAGGACAGGGATCTCACACCTCAGTGTGCACCTGCCTCACCCACAGGACAGGGATCTCACACCTCAGTGTGCACCTGCCCCACCCACAGGACAGGGGGATCTCACACCTCACTGTGCACCTGTCCCACCCCCAGGACAGGGATCTCACACCTCACTGTGCACCTGCCTCACCCCCAGGACAGGGATCTCACACCTCACTGTGCACCTGTCCCACCCCCAGGACAGGGATCTCACACCTCACTGTGCACCTGCCTCACCCACAGGACAGGGATCTCACACCTCACTGTGCACCTGCCTCACCCCCAGGACAGGGATCTCACACCTCACTGTGCACCTGCCCCACCCACAGGACAGGGATCTCACACCTCACTGTGCACCTGCCCCACCCACAGGACAGGGATCTCACACCTCACTGTGCACCTGCCCCACCCACAGGACAGGGATCTCACACCTCACTGTGCACCTGCCCCACCCACAGGACAGGGATCTCACACCTCACTGTGCACCTGCCTCACCCACAGGACAGGGGGATCTCACACCTCACTGTGCACCTGCCCCACCCACAGGACAGGGATCTCCCACCTCACTGTGCACCTGCCTCACCCACAGGACAGGGATCTCACACCTCACTGTGCACCTGCCCCACCCACAGGACAGGGATCTCACACCTCACTGTGCACCTGCCTCACCCACAGGACAGGGATCTCACACCTCAGTGTGCACATGCCCCACCCACAGGACAGGGATCTCACACCTCACTGTGCACCTGCCTCACCCACAGGACAGGGATCTCACACCTCAGTGTGCACATGCCCCACCCACAGGACAGGGGGATTTCACACCTCACTGTGCACCTGCCTCACCCACAGGACAGGGATCTCACACCTCAGTGTGCACCTGCCCCACCCACAGGACAGGGATCTCACACCTCACTGTGCACCTGCCCCACCCACAGGACAGGGATCTCACACCTCACTGTGCACCTGCCTCACCCACAGGACAGGGATCTCACACCTCACTGTGCACCTGCCCCACCCACAGGACAGGGATCTCACACCTCACTGTGCACCTGCCCCACCCACAGGACAGGGATCTCACACCTCACTGTGCACCTGCCCCACCCACAGGACAGGGATCTCACACCTCACTGTGCACCTGCCTCAGCCCCGGGACTTGGTGGACACGTGTCACCGGTCTCACCCCAGCCTTGGGTGGGGCTGGAGTCCGAGGAGCTTCTGCTGCTACCCCACGGCCGCTCTCTGAGACCCCCACCATGGGGGCTTATCCAGCAGCCACCTCGCTGCCTCTTTCTCTTTTCTCATTTGCAGGTGTCAGATTTGAACCTGAGAAATCTGTGTGACTACAAGAGAGACCGCTCCTCGGGGGGCACAGTCAGAGCACGACTGTATTGTCCAGGAGCCCCTGCCTGCCCGTGAAGAGTTAAAATTGTATATGTGCGGGTGTAAAAAGTTAAGCTTAAGCTTACAGGTTTAAACCTCCTGGTACAGCTGTAAAAATAAGACAGAGTGAAGTAGCACCTTGACAGTAGGGACTCCATTTTGGAGCACTTGAGACTCCATTCTGGGAAAGCACCCCCCCCACCGTGAGACTCTGGTTTGCAACCATGATCTCAAATAGTCGGACAATAGCAGTGCACTACATCACCCTTGGCAGAGCACAAAAACCCCCTAGCATGATCGCTCAAGCTTAAAAGTAGAAAGGTTGCACCTGGGTTACCTGGGCTAATAATAAAGATGTGATTTGTCTGTGTCTTGCATTAATGTCAAGTCCTAATTGCTAATTGTAATATTGTAACTGGTATTGTCAAGATTATGATAAATATTAATTTCACTTAGGTTTTAGGTTATGTTGACCCCAGTAACCATATACTCTCTTTTGATTTTATGTACTCTCTTTTGATTTTAGCAACTGTATATAGCAACTGTGCATAGCAACCGTGTATTCCCCCCTTCCCGGTTTTGCGGTTTTTGCCTTTATAAACCCTAACCTTTGGTTATTCGGGGCTGCTCTGCTCATGTATGATCAGACAGCCCCAGCATGCTGGATAATCAATAAAGCTTCCCCTTGCTGTTTGCATAAGAGATGTCTCTTGGTGACGTTTTTCGGGCAGTCGACTCTAACACCCGCGGGCCAGAGCCACCTGTGCAGTCTCCGGGCAACGCGGCCATGAGCCAAACCCTGCAGTCCCCTTCGTCGGGCTGAGGAGGAAACGCGAGGGAGAGGGAGGTGATGCCACCCAGGCTGAGGCCGGAGCTTGGGATCTAAGCAGGTGCCCCTCCACGCAGCCCCCCCACACCTGCCATGCCTGCCACAGCCGGTCGGGGTGGTTGAGGCCATCACAGGCGTCTGAGGCCGCTGCCAGCCTGATCCTGAGCCCACCTCTGTCCCCACCCCAGACGCCGAGTCGTGAGATGAAGGTGGTGCGTCTGAGACCGAGCAGGCTGACGCTGGCGCCTGGTGCAGGACAGCAGGAGCTTCTCTGGCTCTGCTCGCAGCAGGACCTCGGCCCCCTCCCAGGCCGAGGAGAAGCAGGGATGGAGGGAGAGGCGGAGGGCAGAGAAGCCGCAGCCACACGGCCCCTCGCCTCCCTCAAGCTCCACGAGGGGTCCAGCGGTGTCCTGGTGGTGACCCTCCCTGCCGGAGTCACTGTCGCCCCCGTCCCTTCCCGTGGAACCGAGAAGCCAGGAGGAGGGGGCTCTGCTTTGCCTTGCTGTGGACGGGGTCCCTGAGCTCCACTGGGTGTGGCCCAGGAAGCCCTGGGGAGGGGGATTCTGGCCGGCGAGGGGCCGTGAAGCCTGCGCCGGGCGATGACTCCAGAAAACCTGGGACTTAGCGGCGTGGTTGCCGGCTGCGATCCTTCTGCGCGGAGGGGTGGCTGAAGTCGTCTCGCAGAGGGGGAGCCGCGTCTGCCCTATCTCCTGATGGGGGAAGGGAGACTGAGGCCGGGGCCTGAGTGGGATTGAGGCAGGAGAGGACAGTCAGCCCCAGCCAGCCTGACCCTGAGCCCACCTCTGACCCCACCACCCGGCAGCTCCTGCCAGCCAGGAGCAGGAAGTCTAATCCGCAGCTGCGAAGACCGCTCCCCCCCACCCCCAGCAGGGTCCGGAAGGTCCTCACTGTGCACCTGCCCAGGACTGCCCAGGCCGACCCTTGTGCCGCCTTCCTGGGGAGGCAGTGGTGAGCAGCACGGCCCCTGCCCTGCACTGGGCTGGGCCCGGGTGCCGCCAGCCCCAGAGGGCGCGGCCTTGCCAGCCCGGCAGCTCCACCTGGGGAGCAGTGGAGCCGCGCTCTGTGCCGGTCTCCTTGTGCTCACACACAGGGCTCCCATAAACCTTGCCCGGTTAAGACCCTTCCTCTTGGGGGCCTGCGCTGTGGCATAGGAATAAAGCCGCCACCGGTGACACCAGCATCCTATAAGGACGCTGGTTCAAGCCCTGGCTGCTCCACTTCTGAGCCGGCTCCCTGCTGATGGCCTGAGAAAGCAGTGGACGATGGCCCTCGTGCTTGGGCCCCTGCACCCACATGGGAGACCCAGATGGAGCTCCTGGCTCCTGGCTTTGACCTGGCCCAGCCAAGGCCGTTGTGGCCATTTGGGAGGTATGGCAGCCACAGGGGGCAGTCACACAGACCCCGCCCTGCTCTGCAGGAGTTCCCCCAAGACGCCAGCTGCTCTCTCTCTCTCTCTCAGATGCTGCCCTCAGCCTGCCCCTCCCTGGTCCTCGGTGGAGCCCACACGCTCGCCCAGCCAAGAGCTGGCCCAGCATCCAGGAGGCATCAGGCTCAGGCGGGGAGCCAGGGGTGGAGACAGAGGGGCTCTGTCCTTGGACATGGGATTCCGTGTCCTGAGCCCCATGAGATCGGCTGCTGCCCCTCAAGAGGGTGAGGGAGGTCACTTCTCCTGCTGGCTGCTCCGAGAGCCCCCACCCCGGGTGGCTTAGGGGCCAGGGAGCAGAAACAGTGACCTGGGGCCAGTGCTGTAGTTTCAAGGGTAAAGCCGCCACCTGCGGTGCTGGTATCCCATCTGGGTGCTGGCTAGTCCTGGCTGCTCCACTTCCCATCCAGCTCTCTGCTGTGGCCTGGGAAAGCAGTAGCAGATGGTCCAAGTGCTTGGGCCCTGCACCCGCATGGGAGACCTGGAAGAAGCTCCTGGCTTCAAATCGGTGCAGCTCTGGCTGTTGCAGCCATCTGGGGAATGAACCAGAGGATGGAAGACCTCTCTCTCTCTCTCTCTCTCTCTCTCTCTCTCTCTGCCTCTTTCTCTCCCTGCCTCTGCCCCTCTGTAACTCTGCCTTTCAAATAAATAACCTTTAGAAAGAAAGAAAGAAAGAAAGAAAGAAAGAAAGAAAGAAAGAAAGAAAGAAAGAAAGAAAGAAAGAAAGAAAGAAAGACCAGGGAAGCTCCAGCCTCTCCCCAGAGCTTAGCAGGGACGTGACCCTGCACCCCCCCACGCCCTTGTCCCCGGCTTTCCCACGAGGGATCGCAGATGGAAACCATGAGAAGAGGGAGGGGACTCTCGCGGCTCTGCCCGCTGCCTTTCTCTTCTCACCGCGTTTTAGGCAGCTGTCACGGTCCATCATTTCCATCCCTCCCGGAACTCGGCACCTGGAGCAACAAACTGCGCCGCGTCTTTGAGCCGCGCGTTTCCTGCACACCGCTCGCTCGCTCGGCGGATTTACGTCTTCAATTAAGGAGACGCTCCTGCGGGCGGCGCGGAGGCGTGGCAGCTGCCGTGCCCAGTAGTCACAGCTCCAAGGCCCGCAGACAACGGCGGTGGCTGTGATTTAACATCTCTGCCGCAGGTGCCCACTGCTGCTGCCGTCCCTGCCGTCCGCGGGCCTCGTCTTGCTCGTGGTCAGACGGAGAAGCCCGGTCCAATCGCAGGCAGATTGCACGCGGGAGAGTTATGGGCGTCTTCCAGAGTAAACCCCCAGACGCGCATATGGAAATACAGCCGCATTCGGTGCTAACGTGATAGTAACAGGAGGAAGGCGGCTGCTATTGTGAGTTTCCTTTTGATCGATACTAAGTCTGAAAATAGCTTTGAGCCCGAAAACATTTCCTGCCGCTCTTGGCCAGGAAGCCAACTCTCCCTTGGCTTGCAGAGCTTCATCCGTTTGCCGTTTTGGGAGCGACGGAAAGTCGGAAAGTCGCGGGGACAAAACAGAGCACAAGAGTGACGAGTGCGCTCGGCGTGCGCGTCGTCCGGCCGCGCGGAGAAGGTGGCCATTGTACCGGCGCGGCAGGAAGCCAGGGCCCGTCCGGGAGGAAGTGCCAGAGCTTCGCCTGGGACTGGGTTTTGCTCAGACAGCGACTCTGTGCGTAGCACAGCTCTGAACTCACCACGCGGCTCCGTCCTCACCACTCTACCAAACCACTTCCTCTCTGTCTGGAGATGGGGTCATGACCCACGCGCGGCCACGACTCCCTCGGTGGGCTGTGCAGTCCATCCTTCTGTCATGGCTCCCTTGCGATGGCTCAGTCCTGCCTCTGAGTCCATCTCAGGCCATCCAATTAGACTCGGCTTCTGCTGCTGCGGTCATTTTATGGATAAAACCTGTTCCTAGGTGGGGACCCAGGAGCTCCTGGGAGAGGCACGAATTCACCCGAGAACACACCCTGGAGTTTCTCCTGTGGACACTTAACAGGGGCGTGGATCTCGACGGCTCATGCCCTCCCAGCTGAGCGGCAAAGCTGCCGAGAGGCTCCGTGCCACCGAACACCCACGGAGCCACGGGAGCCACGGGAGCCACGGGAGCCACGGGAGCCACTGCGCCCCCCTCGCACACGAGCCCCTCTCTGGATGGCAGACAAGCACAGAGACCGCTGCCTGCCAGCAGGGGCCGCGGCCCGGAGCATGGCTGGGGCACCCCTCCCCCCCGCAGACCCTCACTGCAGCCTCTGCACGTTCACCCCGACGCTGAGATGTTCCGTGGACACCCATGCTCAGCATTGCCACCCCCCCCCGCCAGGACCCAGGCTCCCGTCTCTGCAAAGGCACCCCTGGGCCACAGCTAGGAGCCTGCACATCCCGTAGCCAAGATGAACTTACCTCCAAAAATACTCACTCGTCTCAGAAGCAGAGGGACAGAGACAGCTCCCGCCTGCTAATTCATTCCCCAAACGCCCACAACGGCTGGGGCTGGACCAGGAGCCAAGACCACAGTGGAGGCCTCCCACATGGGTGGCAGGAACCCACTTACTTAGGCTGTCACCACGCCTGCCAGGGTCTGCACTGACAGGAAGCAGGAGCCAGCCTTGAACCCAGGCACTTGGCCATGGGCGTCTGGACTCTCATCTCAGCTGCTGGGTTAGATGTCCACCCTGAAGTTGGCTTCTAATTCCATTTTCTTACGAACTTTTGGAGTCCTTTGACACACACAGAACACAGTCATAAACAGTCTTACACAAGCACACACTCATACATGCACACACAACACACCCCTGCATATGCGTGAGTGTGCAGACACCAATGATGTGCATGAGCACGTGAACATGTGTGCAAGTACATGTGTGTGCATGGTCCATGCGTGTGCAGGCGTGTGCGTGTCCTGCCTACCGGAGTGCACACACAAGCACACAGGATCGCACAGCGCTTGTGCACTGCTGCTGGTCTGCTCAGGACTCTGACTGCCGGGTCCTTGCGGTTTCTTCATTGTTCAAAACTAACTTGCGTGGGTGGTTTCCCATAGACGGTGGGGAGCTGTTTGTCTCAGGCCTGTGCCCACGATGCCTAGGAGGACATCAGTGGCCCCTCACGCACCTGTCCCCGCAGCTCTGGTCCGGGGGTGCCTGGGTCCTGGCGGCGGGCAGTGATGAGCATTGGTGTCCACAGAATGAAGCCAGGCCTGGCCCCAAGCTGGACATTGTTGAGTTTCTGATCTCCGACAGGCCCTTGGTTTTGGTTTTCTTTGGAAACATCTGGCCTGGTGACGGGACTTGGGGCCAGCGCCACACACACCGTTGGCCCGGTGGCTCAGCCTCACATGTTGTGCCAGGGTGTGGCACCGTCACGCAGTGGTAGGGGAAGCACACCTCTCACACTGCCCCCTTGCCTGTTCTCAGCCACTGCACAGCTGTGGTCAAACGTCCTGCAGTCTGTGTGGTCGTTGCAAAGGCTTCACAGCTTCCAGTGGGACACAGGACCCAGCGAGTGGAGCCCTCACTTTTTTTTTTTTTTTTTTTTTTTGACAGGCAGAGTGGACAGGGAGAGAGACAGAGAGAAAGGTCTTCCTTTGCCGTTGGTTCACCCTCCAATGGCCGCCGCGGCTGGCGCACCGCGCTGATCTGATGGCAGGAGCCAGGTGCTTCTCCTGGTCTCCCATGGGGTGCAGGGCCCAAGCACTTGGGCCATCCTCCACTGCACTCCCTGGCCATGGCAGAGAGTTGGCCTGGAAGAGGGCAACCGGGACAGAATCCTGCACTCCGACCAGGACTAGAACCCGGTGTGCCGGCGCCGCAAGGCGGAGGATTAGCCTAGTGAGCCGTGACGCCGGCCAGAGACCTCGCTTTCTAATGAGGGTTTCATCCGATAAAAGTGACCTTAAACAATGTGCATTCTGGGGCTGGTGCTGTGGCATCATGGGTAAAGCCACTGTCCGCAGAACCGACGTCCCATATGGGTACCAGTTCGGATCCCGGCTGCTCCACTTCCAATCTATCTCTCTGCTATGACCTGGGGAAGCAGTGGAAGATGACCCAAGTATTTGGGCCCCTGCACCTGCATGGGAGACCCAGAGGAGGCTCCTGGCTCCTGGCTTCGGATCGGCGCAGCTCTGGCCATTACAGCCATGTGGGGAGTGAACCAGTGGATGGAAGACCTCTCTCTGTAAGTCTACATCTCAAATAAATAAATAAAATCTTTTTAAAACTATGCATTGTGAGAAAGGAGAGAATGGCGAAGATGTTGGGTCAGAATTCATTTCTTAAGATGTTTCTCACTTGAAAGGCAGAGCTACAGAGAGAGAGAGAGAGAGAGAGAGAGAGAGATCTTCCATTCACTGCTTCACTCCCCAAAGGCCTAACAGAGCCAGGACTTGGCCAGGATGGAGCCAGGAGCCAGAATGCCACTGGGGTCTCCACGTGGGTGGCACGGGCCCAAACACTGGGGTCAGCACTTTCTGCTCTCCGCCTCCCAGGTTGCATTAGAAGGAAGTTGGAAACAGAAGCAAAGGAGCCAGAACTCCATCCCAGACCCTCCACCGTGGACACAGGCACCCCAAGTGGCATTCTAGCCACCACCCCATCCTCCACCGTGGACACAGGCACCCCAGGTGGCGTTCTACCACCACCCCACCCTCCACCGTGGACACAGGCACCCCAAGTGGCATTCTAGCCACCACCCCACCCTCTACCGTGGACACAGGCACCCCAGGAGGTGTTCTAGCCGCCACCCCAAACACCCGTCCCCTCGCCCTCATTTTCAGCATCTTGAGGCACACTCCAGGTTCAGAAACCGGAACACCAGAGGCACAGCGTGGCGGACCGGAGCACTTGGATCTGGGGGCAGGTGCGCTGCTGTCCACTAGCTCTGTGAGACTCCCACTGCTGGGCTTCGTCTCCGGGCTGGCCTCAGGGTGAGCGGGCCTCTGTGGGTCCCAGCCCTCTGCCTCATCTCCCTTCGAGGTTCTGGGACTGCTTCCCTGGCTGTGGTCCGGCTCTCTGGTGAGATTCCTGGGGGCTTCCACGCAGACTGCCTCCAGGAACACCTGTAGTGCCGGCGTCGGGACACGGATGAGTGAACTTACCCCAACAGGGCCCGAGTGAGAGAGCAAGAGTCCACCTTCTCATCAAACACACTCGTGGCAGTTGGTGTGGAGTCCCCTTCTCCCAAGAAAACGCACTGGCAAGGGGAAGAGTGAGTGGCGAACCGGACAAGGGAGCTCGTCCACTCCAGCCACACGATTCCTGCTCGGCACCAACACTGAGTCACCACCTGCACACCAGCGGCGCTCTGCGTCACGGAGACCCCCTTGGGGCCAGCCCATGTGTCCGTGAATGTCCCTCCATCTCCTAATTAGCTGCAGCGTTGGCCAGCCCAGGAACTCAACAGGCTGAGAATGGTGATGCTTTTCCTCTGGGAATTTATGAATTAACAGCCGGTATCAATCAGGAACGATGATGTGGCACCAAGACCACGCTCCTAGGCATGCAAGAATTCCCCAGCCGGGCGAAGGACCAGGGATGGCCGGGACTGAGGCCAGGATCCGGCGCTCGGTAGAGCAGTTTTAGCTTCTTACACATCCCAGGTATTGGGTTCAGCTGCTGGACAAAAGCTCAAAATCTCCCTTGCGGTTGGTTGTGGAACCGCCAGCCAAGGTCCCTGGCCGTCTGCTCACCTGGGACAGGTGGCATGAAGGGTGACGTGAAGGTGGGCCCCATCTGGGTCTCCCCGAGACTCTGGAATGGTTGGTCTCACCTGTGCGCTTGACTGGACCACGTACCCAGATCCGTGGGCAGACACCAGGCTAGACCCACCGTGCAGGCTTTTGTGGGGCGTCCCTAGCAGTCAGCAGAGACCTGGGCTCTGCAGTGTGGGTGAACCCCGTCCAGGCAGGTCTTGGGGAAAAGACCGCGTCCCCTGGGGAGGAGGGAGTTGCACCTGCCGTCTGCCTCTGCACACCACTCGCAGCTCAGCTCTGCCCTGGGTCTCCCGCTGACTGCCCTGCCCTGCGATCTCTCCTGTTGCCAGCCCCACAATCCCAAAAGCCAGGTCCTCAAAATAAGTCTCTCTTGCAAAATATGATGAATGATAGACGATAGACAAATGATAGATAGAAGGATGGATGGGTGGATAGATATACAGAGACAGATGGGCAGATGGATAGAGATCACTGTAGGGATACACTGATAGAGCGCACAGACAGATGGAGATAGCAGGCTGGCTGGATAGCTAGAGGTAGATTGATGGATGACGGATGGATACATAGGCAGATGTAGATGTATAGAAATATGGATAGATGGATGGTAGAAAGATAGATAGATATAGATATATGGATAGATGGATTAGATACATGGCTGGATGGATGGATGTAGATACGTGGATGATGGATGGATGGATGGATGGAGAGTTGGCTGGACAGAGATGATTGATGTATTAGATATATGGATGGATAGGTACATGGATGGCTGGATGGCTGGATGGCTGGACGGATGGATAGTTAGAGGTAGATTGATAGATGATGGATGGATGGATAGTTGGATGGACACAGAGAGATGGTAGATAGATTAGATGTAGAGACAGAGATAGATCCATCGGTTGGTTCTGTTTCTCTGGAGATCTCTGACTGTTACTGGACCTCAAAGGCCTCTGGCTAGCGTCCATGGTGTCCGTCTCCCCAGGGACACTCCCTGCAGCCTTCAGCTTGGTCGCAGGGAGGCACCTCTGGCTGTGGAAACGCGGGTCCCCGGCACCAGCAGGAGGCTCGGGAGGGGGCACAGTGTCTCAAGTCTCCCACCAGGGCTCCTCCCCAACTCCTCAGGGCCAAAGGACGCCCGCAGAGGGGGCGGGCCTGGGGCAGGCACCGCAGGCCGACTCAGGTTTTCCTCCAACCAAAACCAAGCTCAAGCTCTTTTTTTTTTTGCCGTGGACACTACTGATCCTGCTTAGTAAGAAACTGTCAGCTGCGTAAAGACGAATGCTGTTGGCAGGGTCACCAGGCTGCTCTTTGGTTAGGGAGTTCACTGGACCCCAAATCCCCAGGGGGGTCACGACCCTGTCCAGAGACCGTCCAGCGAGAGCACAGATGTCAAGACCTCCGTCCCCTGTCACAGAGCTCCCAACGCGGCTGCAGACTCGCTCTCCCTCTGCCATGCGGCAGCATTCCATTTGCCTGGCGCTCTGGCTCTGCTCTGCCACACGGGAGCCTCCATCCAAACTTTCCATCTGGACGTGTCTACGGCCCGAGCGGAAGACGGGCAGGCTCCGCATACATGGTGCGAATTCAACATCAGATTTGGAAGCCGGCTGCTGACACAGGTTCACCTGTGCCCTCACGCTCGGGCCCAGGAGAGAGAACAGGGCACGTGGGGCCGCTGGTCCACCGTGGGGTGAGAAGGGGAATCCTGGGCAGAGACCAGGGATGGGGCCGTGCAGAGGTGTGCACGTGTGAGCACGCGTGTCTGACTGTGTGTATGAGTGCACCATGCCCACGTCCCAGGGGCAGAGACTGGATGGCAAGCAGCGCCCAGAGGATGTCTCTGCTCAGCCACCCTCGCACCTACATCCAGGCCTGGGTGGGGAGGTCTCCCCCGGCTGCCTCCCTGGGGGACCTCAGGCAACTGGCTCCATCCCTGGAGGCCTCTGACTGTCCTCCGTGGAAGGGGCACGTGGTTCCCACTGCGTGGATTGTCATGGAAAGAAACCGATGAGGGTATTGGGAGGTGCATCCCTTGGTGGTGCGTGCTGCAGACCCCAGCAGTGAGACCCTGGCGGCGAGGGGGCCTTGCTGGGGCCCAGCTGCACATTAGGAGGCTCTGCCGCGGCCCCACATTCATTCTGCCCGGTTCTGCCCCAGTTATACCGAGAACTCCTTAATAGTACCGTCGTGCCCTCTTCCTGCTGGGTCCTCACCACCACTGCAGGGCTGTTACGCCTACCCAGAAAACAAACAGGGTGCTTGTCGTGGGGTGCTGGTGGGGTGGAGGCAGTGTTCCAGGACCCCTGAGGAAGTGGCTGGCCGAACATGGAGGAGGGGCAGCTCTGTTCTGAAGGCTGCAGACAGGTGCACAGGCCCACAGAACCATGTGCTGCCCCCAGTGCTGCTGGGAGCCACGGTGGACTTCCCAGGGGAGCATCCAGGTTGACCCTGAGCCCAGCCGCACTTCCTGTCCTCCATGCAGCCCTGCTCAGGGGCTACAGTGCCCCCCCCATTGGGATGTGACTGACAGGAAGGCATCACGTGGGGCAGGGGGGATCTGAGCTCCCGGAGGGGCTGCAGGGCCCCACGTGCTTGAATGACAGCCTTGTCTCCTGCACAGCAAGCCCCAATGATGGCAGGGAACACGGAGGGACCTGGCGGGGTCGCTGGGTGGGGGGTCAGAGTCCAGCAGGGTCTCTGGAAGTGACTTAACCACTGCGAGGGTGACAGGGACGGGAAAAGTCAGCAGACACCAGACAGGAAGGGCAGGACCGGAGTCCTCGCTGCACACAGAAGCCTGGCCCTGCCGGCCGCCGGCAGCCAGCTCGCTGCTGGCTCGGGACCGGTCTTTGCTTCTCTCACTCCTTCCTTTCCTTGGCCTGGAGCTCCCAGAACCCTGCCCGGCTGGGCCATTCTGGCTGGAAGTGCTCCGGGGGATGGGTGTGTGCCAGGCCTGCCCACTGCAGGGTGGGGACACCAGCCAGCCTGGGCCCTCGGTCGCGCCCCCGCCTGCCCCCGCCTGCTCGGCTTCTCTCGGGAGGAAGACCGAGCAGCAGGGCCTCAGACGCTCATCTTCTCAGCAGCTCAACGTGCCGCTACTTATTTTTTTAAAAAAGAAAACTTTTTTTTTTAAATAGGCAACAGCTTTGCATTTTGGAGAGAAATGTTCTTTATGTAAATGTAAATCTAATGAATAAGCAAATAAACGTCTCCCATAAAGCGTTGACTGTTTTGATTCAAAACACAAATCAGGTCCCGCACCTTCGGGTTTGATGGAAATGTGGCTGGAAGGCGAATGGATGACAGTGAAGCTCTGCCAGGAGCAAGCTCTGCTCCGCCCGCCCTCCTCCTCCCTTCCTCCTCCTCCTCCTCCTCCTCCTCCTCCTCCCGTGCATTTCCATAGCAGGTCGCCCAGCTCACTCACAGGCACCGGCAGCAGAGCGCTTGGCCCTGCCTGTCCTGAGCTGACCGTGCCGCGGTGTGTCCGGGGTGAACCCCTGTCCAGCTGCGGCAGAGGGAACTTGCCGGCGGGGGAAGCTGGGGTTCTGGGCTGTGAGGGACGCATGGCTCGGCTCTGGAGGCCTCTGCACCGGCTTCCTTCGGCAGGAGGCTGGGCACAGCCGTCACTCAGATTTATCGTCATTAATACAGGGAATCCACATAATCACCGTGCCCTTAACAAACAGCGTGGCTGCTTATCTGGGACAGTGGCCAGGGGACGTTCGCAGCTTCCCCCAGCTTGTTCTAATGAGCCCACGGCTTTCCCGGGAGCGGCTCCAGGCCTCCTCTGCCCCACACCTCTGGCATAGCTGGAAGCCTCGGGCGCTCCAGCCTGCTAGGTCCACCTGTGCGTTACAGGTCAGGTGCACTATGAGCTCAGGGCAGGGTGTGGCCTGGTGGCTACGACGCTGGCGCACACACTCGCATCCTACCCTGGATGCCGGGGTCCAATGCCTGGCTCTGGTGTCTGATCCCAGCTTCCTGCTAACGCACCTGGGGTACAGCAAGTGATGACGAAAGGGGTTGGGTCCCTGGCACTCATGTGGGAGACCTGGATGGAGTTCTTAGCTCCTAACTTTGGCCTGGTCCCGTCATAGCTGCTGTGGGCATTTGGAGAGCCAACCAGGAGATGGAAGCCATTCTGTCATATTCTCTCTCTCTCTCTCTCTCTTTCTCTCTCTCTGAAATCATCAGGTGAAAAGGTAGCAACACCAGCAATAGTTGGGAACACAGATTGATGAGAGCAGAGGGCATTCACAAACATGGTCTCACACTGTGTCCACTGCAGCCTTGCTGGGCTGGGACGAACACGTCGCCTGTTTTGAGTAGAGGAGCAGAATCCTGGAACCACAGGAAGGACCCAGTTCGGGTTCCCCTGGCCGAAGCCGAAGCTGGAGCCACTCCCCTGGGCCTGCCCCTTGACAGCCGCCCTGCACTGTGTTCCCTCGTCCACTAGCCCTGGGAGTCCAGGCGCCTGCCCAGCCACGGCCTCCCCAGAGCTGGGGAATGTGCTACAGAGCAGGGAGTGCTGAGCCACCGTGCACCTGCCTGGTGCAGGGAGAGCTGGGGGCGACGGGTGGGCTGGGAAGGCTTCAGTGGGGCTTTTATTTTTCAAGTCCGATGGGAAACAGATCAAAACATCTTTATTCTCCCACCGGGTCCCAGAAGAAACAGCTCTGGGCTGAAGGCGGAAGCCAGCGTTCAGAGCCCTTGCCCATTTTTTAAAAAGATAAGTGCTGTGTTTAATGCATAACAGAACGGCTGCTCCAGAACGCACCCCAACGAGACGCGAGGCCGCAGCAGAGCCGCGAGGGGGCTGCTGCCCTGTTAACTGAAAAGGGAAAAATCCAGTGTAGCAAGAGCCCTGGGGACAGGGCTGGAGGCCAAGCAGGCCGCGCCCCCCGCCCCCACAGCCATCGGAGGACAGAGCCCCTTCCAGGCCTGACGGTGCCTTCCCACGTGCTGGGGCCCGGGGGCAGCTCTACATGGGCCTCGCCCCACGCAGCTCTGTCATGCACACATCTGTGAAGTGCCTGTAAGTGCACCCCATGGGGGCCATGCTGCCCCGAGCTGCCACAGCCACCCTTCAAGGGCCACCTCTCCCAGCCGGGCAGTTGGCATTGCTCCCGCTTGGGAGGGCCTGGTCTGGACGTCAAAGGTGCAGCCTGGCTGCGGCAGTGGTGGCCATATGTACAGACAGCATCCCCCTAGCTGGCTGCAGCAGGAGCACGGAACACCCCTCCCCCACCGCTGTGCGCACCAGAGTGCAGGTCTTGCCCATTGCCCGTAGCTCAGCACCATGGACAGAGCCAGGAGCAGCCCCCTCCCTGGCTTCAGCAGTCTCTGCAAAACTGCAGCTGCCCTCCAGGTCAGCAGTGCTTGGCTTGTAACTCGGACCCTGGAGGCAAGATGCTGCCCCTCCCCTCCCTGCCAGGGCCTGGGTCTGCCCAGCCACCGCCCCTCCTCCCCTGTCACGGCCGCTTCTCAGTCACTCGTGCGTCACAGACGCAGGGTGGGGGAGATTGGAGAAGCACGCCCCGCCCCCCCACCTCGAGGACGGCTGTGGTGCCGACTTCTCCCACGTCAGGAGCAGCCAGTGGTGGGGGATGCGGGGGCTGGAGCCCCTGCATTGCCAGCGGGATCGAGCGCCATGTTTGGAAACTTCAACCGGAGCTAGCACGTGAGCCAGTAACTCCACCCACAGGAGTGGGCCCGAGAGAGGTGAAAACCCACGCCCAGAGAATGGACAGAGCCGAGGAGTGGACAGAGCCAAGATGTCCACGGATGGGTGAGGGGACGGACGACCGTGGCCTCTGCACACGGGAGCAGGACCAGCAGGCAGAGCCTTCGGGACAGAGAGACGGCAGCTGCTGGGGGAGCACCGGGAGCGACCGTTTACAAGACTGGGGTGTGTGTGAATGTTCCGGAATGAGATAGTGGTGATGGTAGCAACATTAGGAATGTGGTAAAAAAAAAAAAAAAACTGAATCGTGCACTGTAAGATGTCTAAAGTGGTGAATTTCAGGTTACACAAAGCGGACTTTTTTTTTAAAAAAAAGTGCTCTCCTGGACAGATAATGAAAAACAAAGTGAGACGGAATGAGGGACGGGGCTCCGCCCACTGCAGGGCAGGCCCCGGGCTCCTCTCCCGGCTCCCAGGGCACTGAGTTCCCAGCAGGTGCACGTCTGTGTGTCCACAGAGCCCAGCACACCTGCACGCACAGTCAGAGCCCCAGGGCTGGGGGTGCGATGATGCTGAAGGCAGAAAGGCCCTACTGTGTGCAGGAAGCGCACACAAGGTGGCCACGCATACCTTGCCGTGAAGACGAGTTTCCTCTTCTTAGCATCGTCACTTATTTGAAAGGCAGCAGAGACGGAAACAGGCAGGGAAGCCCCCCTCTGCTCGTTCACTCCCAGGCGCCGTCAGCAGCCAGGGCGGGTGAGGGTCGGAGCCGGCGACCTGGGAGTCCATCCAGGCCCCCTCCCACGTGAGTGGCAGGGTCCCAAGTACTCGGGCCATCACAGGGTGTGCATCCGCAGGAAGCTGCACTGGGAGCAGAACCAGGTCCTGACCCCAAGACCTTAACCTAGGATGGGGGTGTCCCAAGCCATGCCAAACGCCCACCCTAGAGACGAGTTTTGCACAGAGCTGAGCCTTAGCAAGTGGAGCAAGAGAGGGGGCTGTGGGCTGGGGTAGCAGCTGGGTGGGTGCAGAGAGGTGGGGCCCGGCCTGGCCCCCTGCTGCAGGCCCTTCCCTGGATGCCTCTAAAGCCTGCAGGTGCAATTCTGCCCCGGGGGAGCCACAGGGGAGGGCGGGGCGGGAGCACCGGGCGGGTGGGAGGGGCCCGGAGTGGAGTCCGTTCTCTCCCTCGGCCGTCCGTGCTGACTGAGGGCTGGCAGGCGTCCACATGGAGTGTCGCTCACCACGTGCCTGATTTAATTTTGAAATTACACAGGAAAACGTGCGAGGACACCACCCATTATCTGTGCATCGCCTGCCAGCAACCAGTGCTCTGCCACGGAGCCTCCGTCTGCTGTGGCTGCAAACCACGCTTGGTCCTTCCTGCCCCCGGCTCTCGATCAGGGCGGGCACTGGGGAACAAAGCGCCCACACCCAGACCCATGGTTGCAATGGATCCGGGCCCTCGGGGAGGAGCCGCCCTTGCTGGGGCCATCGGCAGCAACCCAGAGCCCGGCTGCAGGGGCCCCTCGCCCCGCCGCCCCCACAACCACCCTCCAGAAACGCCGCTCGGTGCATGGAGACGATACCGCAACCCTTGATTTTCTCCTCTGAAGATTTATCGCCACCGAGTTGTCAGGCTTCAGGAAGCTTAAATTTCGCACCATCAACTTCAGCATAAACGATGAGGGGGAAATGGTTTATAGGCTCTGATCAGGCTCTTTGAGAGTCGCAATTCTCGGGACGCCACTTAGACGTGGGCGAGTCTGGGTGGATGGGAGGCCAGCGGACCTCAACCCCCCCCCCCAGAGTCTCCACGCGGAACCTTCTCTTGGAGACTGGTGGGGTCCAATTAAACCCAAACCAGGTCTTTTATCTGCAGCGCTGACGTGGGATTGGAGCTATCAACAAAAATCCGCATGTGCAAGAACAGGCAAGACCGCCCACGGAATTCTAAATATCTCAGAAGTCATATTCAGCCACGGAAATGCGCTGTGATGCAAATTAATTTACTGAACAGACAGAGTCCAATAAAGTTAGCTATAAACTGAGCGCCTGTATTTAAGGAAACCGTATTTTCCCACTCACCTACGAGATGAAAATCAGGATGTGTCTCCTCCAGGGTGAGCGCCGTCCCCCGGCCCCCAGGCTGCTCTCCCAGCCCCGCTGCCGACAGCCCTCGGCGAGATGGAGCCAGGCCCTGTCGAACCCCATGGCTGCGGGCAGCAGCGGCTTCTGGCTTCTGCGGTGAGCAAGAAGCCCCCGGAACCCCGCCGCTGCGCTGCCTGCCCCCCACACGGACGGAACCGGCGGCGTGAGTGGCTCCCTGCAGTGTCGCCCCGCACACTCCGTGGTCACAGCACCGCTTCCTGTGCTTGGAGGCTCCCCATCTCCTGCCCGGGGCCTCTGCTCGCCTCCCGCCACGTGGGCCCGGGCAGCAGAGTGCGGAGGAGGCACTGGCTCCCACCCTGGACACAGAAGCCCCCCGCTCCCCCCAGGGGAGCTGTCAGCGTCTGGGCACCGCGGTCCTGGCCAGAGGTTGGAGAATTTGCACTTTGTGTTTTCACTTTGTCAACGCTGATTTATTTACTTTGAAAGTCAGAGTTACTGAGAGAGAGAAAAGAAGAGAGGGAAAGAAAAGGAGAGAGAAAAGGAGAAAGAGAGAGAGAGCAAGCTTCCATCTGCTGGTTCACTCCCTAGATAGTGGCATCGACCAGGGCTGGACCAGGCTGAAGCCAGGAGCTTCATCCGTGTCTCCCATGTGGGTGCAGGGACCAAGCACTTGGGCATCTGCCGCTGCTTTCCCAGCCGTGAGCAGGAAGCTTGATCTGAAGCGGAGCAGCCGGGACAGGAACTGGTGCCCATATGGGATGGTGGCATCACAGGTGATGGCTACACCCGCGGTACCACAGTGCTGGCCCATGAACATCATGTTTCTGTGTGTCTAGAACATGTGTGTTCTCAGGTAACTTCTGAGACCATCTGGGGGGGGGGTGACCAGGACCAGAGCCGCCCCCGTGGGGGTGAGTTGTGGGCGTCCAGTGACGGCGGAGGGAGCCCAGCTGGCACCGCCGCGTGCAGCGTCTGAGAGGCTGTCAGAGACCTGCGCGGCACGGAAGGCAGAGGAGAGACCAGGTCGGCTCCCTGGCCCGCCCTGCACCCACCTGCTGCCATGGACATTGTCCTTCCTGGCTTGGGGTCTGGGGCGTGGACAGAGCCACAGGGCCTGCGTTCCGGGCCCTCCAGTCCTCAGACGCACACTTCTCAGCCCACAGAATGACAGGAGCCAAAGCTGTAATGGATCCCTTAGCAGAGGGAGATCTACACGTGTACACATGGCATGTGCATATATAACACACGTAAACACATATGTGTCTACATGTGCACACAGAGAGCCAGGAATACACATCTATAACAAAGGCAAACACACATGCATCTACATGTATGCACATGGAGAGCCAGGCATGCACATACATAACACACATAAACACACATGTACCTACATATGTACACAGGAGAGCCGGACACACGCATATAGAACACACGTAAACACACATGTATCTACATGCACACACAGAGAGCCAGGCATGCACATATATAACACACATAAACACACATGTATCTACACCTGTACACATGGAGAACCAGGCGTGCACATATATAACATATGTAAACACACATGTATCTACACATGTACACACAGATGGCCAGACACATACACACATAACACACATAAACACACATGTACCTACATGTGTACACAGGAGAGCCGGACACACATATAGAGCACACGTAAACACACATGTGCCTACACGTGTACACATAGAGAGCCAGGGTATACATATATAATACATGTAAACAGATACGCATATCTACACATGGACACATGGACAACAAGGCATATAGACATACAACACATATAAACATAGACATACACACAGAGAGCCAGGCATACACATACATAACACATATAAACACATGTATCTACACACAGAGAGCCATATATACCATATAAACACACACACGTATCTACACATGTATAATATATAACAAAATACTAAGGGGCTGGTGCTGTGGCATAGCAGGTTAAGCCTCCACCTGTGGTGCCTGCACCCCATTTGGGCGCCGGTTCAAATCCCAGCTGCTCCACTCTGATCCAGGTCTCTGTTGTGGCCTGAGAGAGCAGTGGAAGACGGCCCAAGTCCTTGGGCCCCTGTACCCATGTGGGAGACCCAGAGGACGCTCCTGGCTCCTGGCTCCTGGCTTCGGATCGGCACAGCTCCGGCCATTGCAGCCATGTGGGGAGTGAACCAGCGGATGGAAGACCTCTCTCTCTGTCTGAGCTCTACCTCTCCAATAAATACATAAAGTCTTTAAAAAATGGAATCATCCAGCTCACGTCAGTGGCCGGTGTGCCTACCATGTGCTCACCGTTGTCACGTGCCCCGAGCCCTCTGCTTGGTAACACTGGGGAACGATGCCCAGACCCAAGGCCTCTGAACCCCAAACCCGCCCCTCTCTCTGTTGTGATGTCGCCTGCTAAGGGCCAGGGTGTGTGCCCTGAAATCACGAAGGGCTGGGACTCCACCCCCGATGCCTCAGGGCGGCTCTGTCTGCAGATGGCCCTTAAAGAGGGGCTACGTGAAGAAGGGGCCTTGGGGGAGGCCTGGTGCCTCACAGGAAGAGGAGATGGGGGTGGACGTGCGCGGAGGGGCAGCCCGTGAGGACACAGGGGACAGGGGCCTCAGAGAGCCCCAGCCTGCTGACCCCGAGTCCTGCACCCCAGCCTCCAGGGCCAGGGGCGGGCACTTCCTGTGGCACAGGCCACTCAGTCTCTGCTGCTTGGCTAGGGTGGCCGTGGGGAACGAGCCCGGAGCCCACGCCCACGGCGGAGAGCGGGCTGTGGAGCGAGCGGCAGAGCGGGGACGGTGGCTGTGCCAATCCCTCCCTTCACCCGAGTCTACAAGCCCCACTTCCTCTGAGCTCTGCAGGGCAGGGGCTGCAGGACCCCACTCAGAGCCTCCCTCTCGCCCCAGTCCCTCGAGGCTTCCTCTCACTTGGGATCCCTGCAGGCCCCCCACAAGGGGCTGCACCACGGGCCCGGAGCCTTGATCACCAAAGAGCCCGGATTAGCTCAGGTTTCCTGGCAGGGAAGGTTTCCCAACGACTCCTGAGCAGAGTAATCTCATTTGCTGAGAAGTTAAACGTAAATTGCACTAAATTAATATTGATTCCAATTAAGCCATTTATCTCTTTATGAATTTCAACTCCACATCAAAGACAATCATTGCCAAAGCGGCTCCACAGCAAACAAAGCTACAAGTGCAGTCCCATGTGGGGGCGGTTGTACTTGTCTGGGAAGCGCACGCACACACACAAACACATAGACACATAAACACAGACACACACAAAGACCTACACAGACACACAAAGACTCATAGACACACAGACACCTGCAAACACAAACACACACACACTTGCCTACAAACTCACATACACACAGAGACACACACATGCATACATACACAGAGAGCCCCCCCCACGTACCCGTGTGCATGCACACACAAACTGAAGAATCTGGAGCAGAGCTGGAACTGAGGCGGGGCGAGCTCGCTCCCTGTGCCCCTGCGGGGAGGGTCTCAGGGCGTCAGCACTGCTTCCCCCTCGACTCAGGGCTGAGAACGGCTCCCGGGTTCTGGAGGCTCCAGGAGCTCGGGGTCGGTCGTCCAGACGTGGACCCAGCAGGAGTCAGAGTGGACGGCTTGGGACAGACCTCCCCGAGGTCAGCGACCCCTTAGCCCTGAGCAGTGCGGACCACGAGTCCTCCCTCCGGCCCTGGCTCCCGTCTGCTCTCCACACTTTAGAAGACAGCAGCTCTGTGGGGCTGCGCAGCTGGGCACTGGGAGGTCAGGAGCTGGGCACCCCACGCCCACACACATGTGCACACTCCGTTAAAACAGTGCAGCTGCCCACTTGTCCCTGCGGCCAGGAAGCCCTCCACCCAGCGATGTCCCAGAGAGGGAGGGGAGAGGAGACATGAGGACCTCTCCTGTGTCCCCGCACACTAACCTGTGAGTGCACACTGGGCTCTCAGTCCTGCCCGGGACACCCGCCTGGTCTGCCAGGTGTGCCCCCCTCACTGGGCTTGGCTAGCATGCTCACCGTTTCGCTCCGTCTCACATCTGAATGCTTCTTGTACCAAGACAAGAACCTCTGACCAGCTGTCTCCAGGAACAAGACAAGACAACCATCGCTTCCAAGGAGCCGTGAATTAATCGTGTCTGCAAACTTCCTCTCACTCTCCAGGGTACTGCCTGTGTCTTCTGGGGATTAGGACACGGGCACCTCTGGGGAGGTTACGCAGCCCACCCCAACAGGCAACCAGGGACTCCCTTGCTCTGACCCTCTCCTCGCCATCCACCAGAGACCCTTCCCGGTGCCTGGTACTTTCAGATCACCTTGTACAGTGAACTCAGGCTTTGCCTGTAGCAGTCCAGTCAGTCCTGCTGTGCCACAACCTGCACACCCCTCAGAGTCATTGCACAGCAAAACCTGCGTGTGTTTTGTATAAAATGGGGTTGGATGACGACACTCGAAAACCTCCATCCGTGGGGCAGGCATCTGAGCAGTTAGGATGCCTGCGCCCCGGTCGCAGTGCGCAGTGCCTGGTGCTGAGCCCTGGCTCCTGCTCCTGACTGGAGCTTCCGCTACGCAGACCTGAGAGGCGGCAGGGATGCCTCAACTGGAAGGTTCCTGCCACTCATGTGAGCGTCGGGGTTTAGCACCAGGCTCCTGGCTCTGCTCCCAGCTAGTGGCTGCTGTGGGCATTTGGCAAGTTAATCTCTCTCTCTCTTTCTCTCTCTCTCTCTCTCTCTCTCTCCCTCTCCCTCTCCCTCTCCCTTTCTCTCTCTCCCCCACTCAAATGAATTAATTAGTTAAATATTTCACAGTGATGCCACGTTAGCTGCATTGATTGGCTATGGAATATAGGGCACTTCACAAAGTGGTCCCTGTGGCAGCTGCCTTGGAGACGCCCAGGGCTCCTTGTGGACGTGGGTGCAGAGGCGACAGCTGTGGTGTACTCGGGGAGTGGAAGGAGGGGTCTGAAGCCGGAGGGGCAGCACTGACCCTGGAGCCCCACGGTGCACCGAGGTGGCAGTGAGTGTCCCAGGGTGCAGGTGTGCCAGGTTCACTGTGGAGGCCCCGCGCCCTGACTCAGCCGGGTGTGTGTTTCTGCACTCACCTGCACTCAGCCACGTGCCCCGCCTCCCTGCACTTCTGCCAGACCCCACCACTGGCACGCAAGTGTGGGACTCGGAGCTGCGTCTCGCTCAGGGTGTTCCTGAGACATCAGCCGCCCTGGAGCCCATTCACGCAGCAGCTCTGCCAGAACCGGCTGGGGCGCGGGAGAGGCTGCTCCTGTGCCAGCTTCCCCGGGCGGGGACTGTACCCCCCCACAGACACGGCCCTAGCAGCTGCGGGCAGGGGAGGAGCCGTGTGTGTGCTGGGGACCATGATCATGCACACCTACCCAGATACACACATGCACACACACAAACACAGATACACACATGCACAACTACCCAGATACATACATAGATATGTGTAAGTACACCTGCCCAGGTACACATACACAGATACACATACAAGCACCTACACTGATAGACATGCACACCTACCCAGGTACACACAGAGATACACACATGGATATCTATACAGATACACACACAGAAACATACATACACACCTACACAGATACACACATGCATACACACACACACACCCCTACAGAGCTACACACATGCACACCCACCCAGATACACACGTGCACACCTACCCAGGTACACACAGAGATACACACATGGATATCTATACAGATACACACATGCATACATACACAAACACATACACACACACCCTACAGAGCTACACACATGTGCACCTACCCAGATACACTCACAGATACACACACGCCTATACAGGTACACACACACATGCACACACCCACAGATACACACATGCACACCTACACACATACACACGTGCACACCTACACAGATACACACATACACACATACACACATGTACAAACCTACACAGATACACACCTCTAAACAGATATATACATCTATACAGATACATACACACCTACACATATACACACATGCATACCTAGACAGATACACACATACACACGTGCACACCTACACAGATGCTCACATGTACACCCTACACACACATATACACCCTACACAGATACACACATGTACACCCCTACACACATATACACCCTACACAGATGCCCACATGTACACCCCTACACAGATACACACACACCTACACAAACAGATGTACACACCTACACAGATGCACACACGTGTGCCTGTCCTGATTTGCACCTACACTCCTCGGCCCCGGCGGGGCCCTGATCGTCCACTGCTCCTCTCCTTGCAGACCGGGGCTGCCTCTGCCCTGTGGAGCTGTCACTCACGGGTTTGCTGCACACTTTCCACCCCTCCCTGCCCTGCCCTGGGGCCGAGGTTCGCGACTCCTCGGGGTGATTTGAATCCAGAGCACCCAGGCTGAGAGGTGCAGATGGCATCAGAGATGGAGAGGGGCGTGGCTCGGTTCTGGGCCCAGGGATCAAAGTGACCCGTGTGTCCGGCACGCAACGGCAGCTCTGACATCGACCGGGCATTGAGAATCAGGCTCTTTCTATCACCGCAGGAAATGGGCAATTTTATGCCAAGCGGGAGCCATGCATCTCGAGGTAATGGCCAGCGTAATTCATGTCGTTGGCGCCGGACAGCCCTGCCTGCAAGGAGGACTGCACCCGAGCTCAGGTTTCCTGAGCCTCCAGGTTTTAAAGCCAGACCTTGAAAATACATTTAAAAGAATGCTAAAATATTTGTCTGCTGTAAGGGAGATTAAGTGCCAGTGAGAATGGCCAGGTTGATGGTCCCAGGAGGCAGGAGCTGCCCTCCTTCCGTCCAAACAGATCAGGCTGGTCTCAGCGCCCTGCCAAACCCCTGCCCTGGGACACGTGTGTGCACACACTTAAATAAGACTCCCAGCCACACACAACACATGGACACATTCCTGCACACGCATAGATACAGATACAGGCTCACAGACACACACAACAAACACATGGACACGTGTGTGCACACACATAAACACAGACTCTCAGCCACACACAACACATGGACATGTTCCTGCACACACATACAGACAGACAGACAGGGACACACAACACATGAACAGGGTGCTCAGTGCCCTTCTCAACCCCTGCCCTCGGACACGTGTGTGCACACACATAAATACAGATACAAACACACACACTACAAATAGACACATGTGTGCACAAACATAAATACAAATACAGACAGAGACATACACAATACATGGGTACAGATGAAGGCACAGAGACGTACAACACACGGACACATGTGTGCACACGCATAAATACAGATACAGACACACAACACATGGACATGTGTGTGCACACACTCATATACGGAAATACATACACACATACACACAACTCTATTCACAGATATACACACATTCACCCACGGAAGCATATGTGTGCACACACACACACACACACCCCCCTGTATTCAAGGAGCTGAAAAAGCTTCTGAAAAAATGGAATTAAAACCTAAGTTTGCTTTGGTGCAAAACGTTTTTGCAATCCATGCATAGCTTGCATTTTCCACAGATCTTTTGAAGATTCTCCTATCTATGGATTTCAAGGTTTTTGATCTTTTGGTTCCAGTTTCCATGAACTTTTGAAGTTCTCAGACACACATATGGACACACACACACACACACACGTACACATGGACACACACACCCACACATGGACACACACACACACCCACACATGGACATACACGCACCCACACATGGACACACTCACACCCACCCATGGACACACATACACACCCACCCATGGACACACATACACACCCACATGGACACACACACACACATGCAGAAACCCACAGAGACACAGACGCATGCAAACACGTACACACCTACATACACACATACACACACATGCACTGCTACAAACACATGCATGCACACACATACACACAGATACCTACACGCGTGCACACACCCACACAGTCCCCTTCCCCTCCCACGCACAGACATGCACTGTCATCACTGGGATTGTGCCGTAGGTAGTTTTCGTCTGCTTTTCCACTTAGTAGATGCCTAGACTTCCTGCCATAAACTGGAGACTCTGCGGACTAATTCTCATCGAGCAGTTTTCTCTTCGTGTCGGGCTGTAGTCACTCTCCCACTGGTTTCTGTTAAAGCATAACTTAGAATTCCCTGGGTTTCTCACCTGCTTTTCTTTGTCGAGTTCGTCAGGTGACAGTGACAATCCTTTAGCTGGAAAGATGGCTCTGCCGAGACGGCGTCCGTGTCTGTCTTGGCACGGGTCCCACGGGCTTGACGCCTGCTTCTTGGGAGATTCCCGGGAGAGCGCTCCTGCCAGGCCACGGCGCACCACACTGAACGCCGTGCACGGGCTCCCTCGCATGCGTGGCGGTGCCGTGTCAGCTCCCACGGCACTGAGTGCCGTGTCCTTATCCGTGAAACTCTGTCTTCTCTGAAGGAGAGAAGAGGCAGAGACAAGGGGACAGGCAGAGGAGGTCTCCGTGTGCTGGTGCGCCCCCTAAATGCCCACAGCAGCCAGGGCTGGGCCCAGGCTGAAGTCAGGAGCCCAGGACTCTGTGGGTCTCCCACGTGGGTGGCAGGGAGCCAAGCATTTGAGCACACGACAGGGACGGTGGGTCAGAGGCAGAGCGGCCAGGACTCGAAGCCGGCGCTCTGAAACTGGATGTGGGCGCCCCAAGCAGAGACTTAACCCCTGCACCGCACTCACCCACCCACCACCCCCGTGTCTGCCAGCCCGGCGGCTGCATCACGGACGCTCCTGTGTGGTTCACGCTGCTGCAGACTTCCGGGAGCCGACAAGCGTCCTCCCCTCCCGCCGCGGCCTCTGATGCAATCCCATCGCCAGGGCCGGCATCGAATCTGCTCTCCAAGCAGCCACCTCCCTCCGCCCCCCCAGATCCCATCCAGGCACAACCCGCTGCCACGGGCCACACCGCCTCTCCCCCCAGGCCACTTTCCCCCTGGTGGCCTTGAGGTCTTGCCTATCGGGTGCCCCTGCCCTCCAGGTCTCGCAGCAGGTACAGCTCTGCAGCCCCGGAGCCCGCACGACGCCTGCCAGGTGCCCACTAACCATGGTGAACCAACGTGTCTCGGGGGTGGAAGACAGGGCTGCAGCATCTGGCACGTTCTGAACGGGACCTTGTCTGGAAACGGGGCCCGAGCACGGCAGGGGGCGCGCCGGAGTTGGTGGTCTCTGGCTCCGTGTGATTGGCAAGTGATTGGCGTCTTCAGGAGAGAGAAAGCAGAGACACTGAGGCAGGAGAGGCAGAGCCAGGGTGCACTTGCCCGGCCGCCAACTTTCAGAGCGGGCGGCAGACGCTGGCCCGAGGGCTGGGCGGGCGCCCCCGTGGAGCTTCCTGGAGGAGCCGAGCTCCTGTGCACGGTGCAGCCTCCACCCCCCCTCCCATAGCTGGGGGCCACCAATTCCTGCTGTGCGAGGTCACTTCCTTGTGGCCCTCGGTCACCGCGTGCCCTAGGCGTCCTTTCCTGGGGTCCCTGGGAGGCCACGTCCTGCAGGTGCTGGAGGTACAGGAGGGGCAGCCGGGCTCGGGGCAGTGGCCCCCTGCTGTCTCCAGAGTTGACACAGAGGCACAAACACAGTCACTAAGGATGGGTGGACCCTGAAACTGGGGTGTCCCCTCACGTCAGCCCAGGGCCACGTCCTCCCGGGGTGCCCAGGGGCTCCCCTGCCAACTCCACTGCACGCTGAGGCCCCTGCATGCGAGACCAGGGTAGCCGCTCCCAGAGACTCTGGGCCCGGACCCACGAGGAGTGAATGGGAGGGTCTGGCCCTGTGGCTGAGACCGGCAGGGGAGGAGCAGGCATGTCCTCTGCAGCCCGTGTGTCCTGAGCAGCCCACACGGCGTGGTCTCCTGCCCCTGCAGGTGGCCGGGGACACCCTCTGGAACTCCATTCACACCCACAGCCCGTCCTGCATGTCCGGCGGGGCCCCGTATGTGCACGAGCGTCCGGTTCATAACCCAGGATCCTGTTGGAAGCATGTGCTCCCTGTGCGACTTATCTCGTGTTTGACCCGGGAGGCCCCGGCGGCCTTAAGCCGAATGCTGAATCCGTGTTCAGGTGCAGAAACTGTGAGTGGCACGTGGGACCCCCACCGGGGGAGAGCCAGGAGCGCCGCGGGCACACTCAGGCTCATTCCCCTCCCGAGCGTGCATGGACACCAGCCGCGCACACCGCGATGCGCCGTCCACACGCCCAACGGAAGCTGAGGCTGCAGCAGCAGGTGCAGCCCCATGCGGCCTCCCGGACCCCCCACACCCCTCCTTTCTGGGATGAGGGAGCCACTGTCGGCATCCTCCTGCGGGTCTCCTGTGGGTGCATCTACACGAGTGTCCTCGCACACAGCGCTCTGGGTGTCCAGTGCTTGAATTCTAACCGCCGTTTGCACCATCATGGGGTGGGGGTGACGGCATCTCATTCTTTACTACACCGATAAATGCCATGTCTGATTCCTCTTCCACCAAGCTGGCGTTAATATTAAAATCCTCTGTGTGCCGTAAATCTGGCGCACGAAGGGAGAAGCAGCTCTGGGAAGCCCAGGGAGCCCCCCGTCAGCCAAGCAGAGCTGCTCCCCGAGGGGCTGTCCTCGGCCACACTGACCACTCACAGGCCGGTGGCTGCCAGCGCAGCCCAGCCCGGCCCGAAGTCTGCGCTCAGAACCCAAGTGGGGCACGTGGGGTGACCGAGGGCTGGGGCGGGCAGAGGCCTCGCCCATCAGGTGCAGGGGCTGGCCGGGCTCCAAGCAGGGCCCAGACCCTGTGCCACGCCCCTGCTGCCATTTTGATCTGGCTTGTCGCCCAGAGCTCCAGCAGGGTTTAACCCCCATGGTGTCACCGGACTGTGCCAAACGGAAGCCGTTAGGGTGGATGCCTGGTTGGCTTCCGGTGGCTTCCTGAGAGGCGGCAGGGAGAGAGCAGCAGAGACACGGAGACACACGGGCCACACACGGGCTGCGAGCCCCTGGGATTCAGCCACCACCAAGGCCACCACGATGCAGCCCTGACCTCGCGCACCCGGAGCTGTGAGCCAAACACCAGCCTCTTGTCTCTGGAAAGTGCCTGCCTCCGGCGTTTTGTTATGGCAGCAGGCGACAGACTGGGAGGCAGTGGGGGAAGGGAAGGCGCACCCCCCCCCCCCCCGAGAGCGTGAATCCACCAAAGGCTATGCCGGGGACCGGGAGGAAGATGCCTGCTGTGGCCCAGAGGGGGGAGCCGGCCTTCCGGAATTTTCTCCCGAGACGGCACCGCTGCCTTGGCAGTGTCTCCCACGTGGTGTTTGTAGAAGTCAGAGCCATCCACGCTGTGTGGGGGAAGGGACAGGCGTGCACCCGGAGGGAGAAGCCGCCTGCCTTACGTGCGTGAGGGGTCCATGGAGGGCTCTCGGCTGCGTCTTCCCCCGGGTCATGGCTGGCCGGGTCCCTGGAGTGCACTGTGCGTGTGCTGGGTGAGGCCGCTGGGGCAGGCGTGGGCAGGTGCGCTGATGGGGGAAGGTGTGGGGGCCCCGTCCTCTTGGCAACACCCCAAACCAGCAAGTGTTTGCAGCCAAATCTCCCCAGCTGCGTTTTCACGGGTGGAAGCCGCCACCGCTAGGGTTGTGGTCCCCCAAATTCCTAGGTCAGAATCGCAGCCCCCACAGGAGGGGGTCAGGAGGCGCGGCGGGGCGGGGGGAGACAGAGTGACGCCATCCAGAGCCGGGAAACTGGTCCTCAGCCGGCCCTGGATGTGCCGGGGCCTCGGTCTGGGGCCTGCAGCCTCTGGAGCGGAGACGGGCGTTCCTCGTGTCCAGCAGCCACCTGCAGGGACAGCTCGTTGTCGCCCCATCCCACCGAGACACGTGGGATCCTAAAACCGTGACAGAAACCCCGCCATCACCCTGGCAGGAGGCACGCCGGACTTTCACGTGTGCACTCTATTTGCATGTGCGAGTACACACACATGTGCACACGCGAGGGGGAGTCAAGCTCAGGTGCCACTTCAGTCGTCCACCTGTTAAAAACGGAAGATGGAGCCGCCACCTGTCCACACTGCCACGTGCTCCTGTGACGTGGATTCCCAGTCCAGGCGGCCTCCGAGCGTGCTCAGCTGCTGCGCCTGCACGGCCCGTGCGTCGGATGCACCCGCGCTCTTTCAGGAGGGGGGATGTCCACTTCCACTGGACCGCAAGAGACACCACGTGGTTGAGATTTACTGCCTGCAGCTCCAGCATCCGTGTGGGCGCCAGTTCAGTGCCGGCTGCCCCACTTCTGATCCAGCTCTCTGCTAATTTTCCTGGGAAAGCAGTGGAAGATGGTCCAAGTCCTTGGGCCCCCACACCCGTGTGGGAGACCTGGAAGAAGCTCCTGGCTCCTGGCTTCCGATCGGCACAGCTCCGGCCATGCGGTCATCTTGGGAGTGGACCAACGGATGGAAGACCTCTCTCTCTCTCTCTCTCTCTCTGTAACTCTGCCTTTCAAATAAATAAAAAATCTTTACCAAAAAAAAAAAAGAAAGAAAGAAAATGAGTAGAGAGGAAAAAAGAGAAAGCAACAACAAAATGTTCCTATCCCACAGCAGATTTTAAAGGAAAAGAGAGAAAATCGCGTCCTGAATTTTTTTCAGTGGTCACACAGCCTTGCAAAAACACGATGCAGAGTTTTTATCCTGGTGAGCATCTGTCAGTGTTTTTTTTTTTTTTTTAATGAACTCCCTATTGATGACTTGTCCTGAATTCCTGGCCCAGCTCAGCACCCAGAATGAATCTGGAGTGGAGGACAGCTGTCAGCAGCTCTCTCAGGGTCCACGGTCACAGATGCCAGCCCGGATGGAGCCCCTGCCACCGCTCTGTGGAGACCACTCAGGCCCACCCCATTGTCCCGTTCATGGGCCTGGGCTGCCCTAGTGGTCATGTCACCTCCTACACTGATGGCCATGTCACCTCCTACCCTGACGGCTGTGTCACCTCCTACTTGATGGCCATGTCACCTCCTACACTGATGGACATGTCACCTCCTACACTGATGGACATGTCACCTCCTACACTGATGCCCGTGTCACCTCCTTTCCTGATGGCCATGTCACCTCCTACACTGATGGCCATGTCACCTCCTACACTGATGCCCGTGTCACCTCCTTTCCTGATGGCCATGTCACCTCCTACCCTGATGGCCGTGTCACCTCCTACACTGATGGCCATGTCACCTCCTTTCCTGATGGCCGTGTCACCTCCTACACTGATGGCCATGCCACCTCCTACACTGATGGCTGTGTCACCTCCTACCCTGATGGCCGTGTCACCTCCTACACTGATGCCTGTGTCACCTCCACTGATGGCCATGTCACCTCCTACCTGATGGACATGTCACCTCCTTTCCTGATGGCTGTGTCACCTCCTACACTGATGGCCATGTCACCTCCTACACTGATGCCTGTGTCACCTCCTACACTGATGGCCATGTCACCTCCTACCCTGATGGCTGTGTCACCTCCTACCTGATGGCCGTGTCACCTCCTACAGTGATGTTTGTGTCACCTCCTACCTGACGGCCATGTCACCTCCTACACTGATGCCCGTGTCACCTCCTACACTGATGCCTGTGTCACCTCCTGTGGGGATACAAATGCGTGACCCAGGAGGCCCCACCCCAGGCCCCACCCCATCCTGAGTCATCTGGGGCCCAGGGGAGCCGGGAAGAGCATGTGCCCAGAGAGGGGAGGGGAGCAGGGGACAGGACCCCCACACCAGCTCCCCCTCCAGGACTCGTCGCTGGCTCCACGCACGGACTTCACCCCATGGAGAAGATAGCATGGGCAGGGCGAGGCCAGGATTTTACCCAGTGGAGTGTCCACCCATCGAAGGGAAATCAGGAGAGACAGGACGCCTGCCCCCTCCCCTAGGAATCACCCAGTCCCACAGTGCACAGCTCAGCGGTGGCCCTGGGGTCTCAGGGCTAGGTGTTCCGTCTCCCCTCTCTCCTGTAATGGTCTCAACCTTCCTCCGTTTCTCAGCAGGCCCACAGGACGGTGGGCTTCACAGGACTACCCCAGGGCCCTAGACATCCCTCCGTGGTGTGCTGGCTCACCCTGGGACTGTGGCATGTCCTGGAGGGCGTGAGCGGGCCGGCATCCCACGCACCACGTGCACCTGCCCACCTCCCACTCCACCACGTGTGGCACAGGCACGGAGCGCTCCCGGGTGCCGTCTTGGCTGGGATCCAGGGGCATGAGGGAAGCCGGGGTGGCAGAGGCCACTGGGAGCTGTCTGAAGTCAGGAGCTAAAAGCACAAAGCATCATCGCCGCTGTCAGCCCTGGGCATCGGGCCAGGGGGACGCCAGGGGTCTCGGGTGGAGCACAGAGCTCAGAGGTGCGACACTAAATTTAGCCAGGACTGAAGCTTTGAGCTGCGCCTCGCTGTGACACGGAGCTGCTGCCATTGTTTGATTTCCTTCCCCCGGTGCCTCGGGAGTCGCGGGAGAATTTCTTTCAGACAAGGACCTCCAGTGTTTGTCAGCGGCGTCCCCAGGAGGAGGCTACGGTGGGCTTTCTGAAATCTCCTTTGAAATACGATGCTTTCATTTTAGGGCCAGAATATTTCTGATGCCTTTGAATGCCCGGCAGGCTCAGGCCGGAGCAGAGTCCCTGGCAGGGCCGGGCTCAGGCCACCCGGTCCCAGCCCAGCGCTCTGCTTCCCCAAACCTGCAGCGACCACGAGAGACCTGGTGTGCCGAGGCTGCCATTGCCTAACACCGCAGACCAGGAGGCTGAATGACAGACAGCTGCAGGCCGGGGTCTACGGTGGAGCTGCAGGTGGGACCCGACCCTCCGAGGCCCCCTCTGCGGCTCACATGTGCCCCTCTCCTCCTGGGTCAGAGCTCACCCACCCGACCTGGACTTACCCTCATCATCTCATTGTACACCCTGTCTCCAAACGCAGCCGCATGGTCAGGGCCTCAGCACAGGGGGGTGTGGAGCCCAGAACCTGTGACCCCACCCCAGTCCTGGCAGACAGGGAACAGAAGGCGAGAGCCCCTGGCCAGCCAGCAGTGTGGACGGCGCGGAGCTCCAGTCCCTGGCTCTGGCCTGAGCGTCGCGTGCTCTCTGGTTTATCCATCACTGTGGCTCCCTCCCTACAGTGACAGGCACGGCCCAGGCTCACTGCAGACGAGGGACCTTGGGGTGTGGCCCTGGGGGATGGCCTGCTCCCCACGTGGGCGGCCACCAGTGTGGAAGGAAGGCACTGGGCAGGGGACACTCACCCGCCAAGGGGACCCCTTCCCCAGCAAGGGTGCTCAGGGGGAGGTCAGAGGTTAGCTCAGAACAGGATCTCCTGGGCTGTCCCAGCCGAGCCAGCAGGACATCTGTCACTACAGCGAGTGCGTGTGCAGGATGTGGGTGCACGTGTGTGTGCACATGCGTGTGCCTGGAGAGTGTGTGCGTGTGTCTGCGTGCACCTGTGTCCCCCTCAGGGGGCCTCAAACCATGCTCACCAGGTCAGAGCACCCGTTCTGACAGCGCGGGGGCCAGCTGCCTCCCGGAGGACAGGGTGCTGTGGTGGACGAGGTCAGGGTGGCCACAAGCGTCTCCGGTGGACGGCGCCCCATCAGACCTGCAGAACGTGGGTCTGGGAGGTGCAGGCAGCTGCAGCGAGATACCCCCCTCGCCCGCCCCTTCCAACCCTGGCGAGCACACGCGGCCCATTCGTCTCACGTGTGAAAGGACAAACACATTGGATGTCGTTTCAGCTTTGATCGCTTTTCTGCTGTTAAAGGCAGGGTCATTCTTCCCGATAATTAAGACTCTTAGAGTCGATAAGACCTTGCTATTAAATTTAACCAACGCTGATGTGGGAAACACTGGCTGCTGTCTCCACCGCCCCAGCCCAGCTCCTGCCCTCTGCGCACCTGCTGCCCCTGGGATCACCGGGCCCTGTAACTCACAGGAGGGGGAAGGGGGTGCTCAGGGCACTTCCAGTCACCGTGGGGAAGCAGGACGGGGCAGGCCAGGAGCTGAGCTGAAGATAGAAGGCAAGGCCACGTGGGAAGGATGACGACCATGGATCCTAGCGGATTTTGCACCTCTGCAAAGTCAGAGATAGGAAGTGGAGCCACCTGCTGTCAGGGCTCAGTGCATTCTGTCTGCTTCCCACCCCTGACATCTCAGCAGGTGAATGCCCCCCCCACATCTCAGCAGGTGCATGGCCCCTCCCTCCATGTCTCAGCAGGTGCATGGCCCCTCCCTCCATGTCTCAGCAGGTGCATGGCCCCTCCCTCCATGTCTCAGCAGGTGCACACCCCCCACACCTCAGCAGGTGCATGCCCCCACATCTCAGCAGGTGCATGCCCCCACATCTCAGCAGGTACATGGCCCCCCACCGCCTGGGCCTCCCACACCCTCCCACAGCCCTTGTCCACGCCCACGCCCTGCGTGTCTCCTTTTCCCCGCCCCTTCCTCCCTGTTCCTTTCCTGCTCTTCTCCGAGCTTCTCTGAGAATCACGCCTGCTGCCTCTGGGGCGTGTGTTAGCAGGAAGGTGGATGGGAAGTGGAGTCAGGACTCGAACCCAGCACCTCTGGTGTGGGTGGGCATTGAGAGCGGCTGTCTGACCCACGGCGTCCCAAGCCCATCCCATCGACCATTTGAAGCTGCGTAAAGCACGTCCACATTGTGGTGTAGCCATTTCCATCACTCATTCCATAACTTTCTCATCTTCCCAAACTGACACTGTCCTCGCTAAACACTAACTCCCAGACTGGCGCTGTGGCGCAGTGGGTAAAGCCCCCGCCTGCCGCACCGACATCCCCTACTGGAGCCTGTTCATGTCCTGGCTGCGCCACTTCCGATCCAGCTCTCTGCTGTGGCCTGGGAAAGCAGTAGAAGATGGCCCGAGTGCTTGGGCCCTGCACCCACGTGGGAGACTTGAAGAAGCTCCTGGCTCCTGGCTTCACTGTGGCCCAGCCTGGGCTGTTGCAGTCACTGGGGGAGTGAACCAGCAGGTGAAAGACCTCTCTCCATTTCTCCCTTTATCTTTGTAGCTCTTTCAAATAAATAAAATAAATCTCTAAATAAATACAATAAATGTTAAAAAAAAAAACACTCAGTAGCTCGCACTCCTGCCCCCAGCGCCTGGCTCCACTGTTCCGCTCCGTCTGCCCACGCAGCTTTGCTGATCTGACCCTGTGAGATGCCCACAGCGGTCTGGGACAGGGACTGAAAATGACAATGGGGAGGAGAGGGAGGAAGGGACCCCTCAGAAACACCATCCGGGGGAAGACCCCAGGGCCATGTGAACGGAGAAGGTGTGGGTCAGCCAGTGCTGGGTGACAGCCACAAAGCCCCACAGGTGCACCCCGCGAGGGCCAGGTCCCCGTGCATCTCCTGGGCTCTAACTGAGTGCGTGGTCCCTTCCCAGGCCCTGGATCTGCTCTGCACCAGCACCTGGCCACTCCGTGCAGTCCGTCCTGGGCCCAGACCGACGGGGCGGCAGCTGCCTGGGGGCGAGCGCTGAGCGCAGGCAGGAAAGTGCCCAGCACCGAGGCTTGCAAGGAGCCCAGGTCACTTCTGCCAGAGGCCCGCTGGCCACAGAGAGCCACACGCCCGGCCCAGGACACATGGGGGGATTGCTACGGCTTCAATGTCGCCTCCCAACCTCAGGCTGAGTTTTAACAGCTGCTGTGCCTGTGTAGGGAGCAGGACTCCCCGAGGTGACTGAGTCGTGAGGCCTCCACCCCCGTGAGTGCATCCAGGCCATTGCCATGGGAGCAGCTGGTGACGTCAGGACTGGGCTCTTGTGACGAGAGTGAGTTTGGCCCACACCGCTGTTTGCTCGCTCACGCACGTCCTCACGTGGGATGCCTACTGCCGGGGGCAGGCAGGGCAAGGAGCCCTCACCACGTGCCAGCTCCAGGCCTTGCGCACTGTAGGAGAGAACCGTCTGTCCTCAATGTCAGGTACCACGCTGTGATGGGGCAGGAGACACGGCAGGGTCCCAGGCTCAGGTCAGAGGGAGGAGACACAGCAGGGTCACAGACTCTGTGTACAGGTCAGAGGGAGGAGACACGGCAGGGTTCCAGACTCTGACACAGGTCTGAGGGAGGAGACACAGCAGGGTCCCAGGCTCAGGTCAGAGGGAGGAGACACGGCAGGGTCACAGACTCTGTGTACAGGTCAGAGGGAGAAGACACAGCAGGGTCACAGACTCAGGTCAGAGGGAGGAGACACGGCAGGGTCCCAGACTCAGATCAGAGGGAGGAGACACGGCAGGGTCCCAGACTCAGTGCACAGGTCAGAGGGAGGAGACACAGCAGGGTCCCAGACTCAAGTCAGAGGGAGGAGACACAGCAGGGTCCCAGACTCAGGTCAGAGGGAGGAGACACAGCAGGGTTCCAGGCTCAAGTCAGAGGGAGGAGACACGGCAGGTCACAGACTCAGCGCAGAGGTCAGAGGGAGGAGACACAGCAGGGTCCCAGGCTCAGGTCAGAGGGAGGAGACACGGCAGGTCACAGACTCTGTGTACAGGTCAGAGGGAGGAGACACAGCAGGGTCCCAGACTCAGGTCAGAGGGAGGAGACACAGTGGGGTCCCAGGCTCAGGTCAGAGGGAGGAGACACAGCAGGGTCCCAGGCTCGGGTCAGAGGGAGGAGACACAGCAGGGTCCCAGGCTCAGCGCAGAGGTCGGAGGGGAAGAGCCGGGGCCAGCACCTCCGTCCTCAGGAGCTGCACCAACACAGCACGCGCCGCACTCGTCACGGGGCTCCCCCGCATCCTCACCTCACCCTGAAGGCAGAGTGGAGCCTGGGAGCCCGAGGAGCCGGTGGGGCCCCCGGTGATTTGCACACACTGGGGTGCCCAGGCCAGGGGCGGGTGTGCACCCCATCCTGTTGCACAGACCCCGCCCCGACCAGCACACAGACGCTCCCCTCACTCAGGAAACCTCAGACACTTCCCAGCCCGCTCCCTGCCCTGCCCCACCCCATGCTACAGCCGCAGAATTCTGACTCATTGTAGAACCTCCTGCCAGAGGGATCGCGGTCCACGGCCTCCTCCATGGGGTTCTGGTTCTGCTCAGCAGGTGCCTGGGCGGCCTCCTGGGTGGCCCAGGGCGGGGGCTGCCCTCCTACAGGGCAGCGTGCTTGTGCACGCACTTGCTCCTGTCCCCCTGCAGGTACGCGCCCAGGGTTGTCGGGGCCGGCTCCAGGCTGGCTGTGGCCAGATCCTGGCAGGAGGAGAGATCCCTGGGAGCCGACAGAGAGCATCCAACCTCCGCTGAGCTGGCGAGACCGATGGTGGGGGGACTCGCATCCTCAGGCCGCAGCGAGAGCGAAATGGAACGTGAAGTCACTTCATTTGGGGGATCAGCCCCCCTCGATCTTGGGGAGAAGCAATTACTTGGTGCTGACAGGAAAGAGACAAAGCAGAGCCGGGCTTCTCCAAGAGAAGCATTGGCAATCTCTCCGCTGTGGAAATAACATTGTAACAAGGAGACGCGCACACGCGCACACACACACACACACACACACACACGGTTGGAACGGTGGGATCCCTCACCTCCTTGCGGGTGGGTGGGGGAGAGTTCGCGGAGGTGGGCTGTGGAGGGCGGGCTCCCGGCACAACACAACGAGGAATGAAAAGCTGGGGCGAGGGCTTGGCTACAGCCGGTCCAGAGCTGGTGTGTGGGCTTGGCTACAGCCGGTCCGGTGGAGCCGTGCTGGGGGGCGGGGGGTGCAGCCTTCCGTGGAGACACAGCACACCCACCCCACCCCCGGCCTGGAGGCGGGGCGGAGGGAGGCAGGGTGAAAGCAGAAGGCTCTAGATTTTGGTACATGAGCGGAGGGGCACAAGGCCACTCCCCAAGTCCCCAGGAGTGGGCGTGATGGCCCTCTAAGGGCTCTGTAGCGTCTCCAATCAGAGCAGTGCCAGGCAGGCGCCCGACCCAGGCCTCAGGGTGTGGCTATAGGAGAGCACAAGCCGGTGGCTCACATCTTTAAGACTTGTTGTCCTGGGTGTCCAGTTCCGGGGTTCAAAGACCCCCGCATGGCCCTGCCCAGGATCTCAGAGGCCCCTGAGGGATACTTTGACCTCTGACCCAAGACCCGTGTGCCCCAGAGGGTCTGGCAGTGAGTGCCGAGTTTTCCACCAGCGGCGATCACGCCTTGGGCTCTGGGAGACAGCGCTCGCCTTCTGAGACGGAAGCGTCCAGGAAGCATAAATCCTCATTACGCCAGGAAGACAGCGCCGCCCAAGACGTGTTTCCCCATCTGCGGCTCCTAAGCCAGGTAATGGGGCGCCGAGATGGATGGCTGAGAGCTGAGGCTCCCTCGGGGCGCGCGCCACAGAAATGCCCGGATACCACAGGCTCTGGAAATTCTCACGTCTGCTGCCGGCAGCACAACTTGGTGGCGGGGCCCGAGGTCTCCGCAGGCCTCCGAGAGGAGCCCCACAATGCTGGGGAGGACGGAGAGCCCTGACCCTCAGTCCTCTCAGCACAAACTTCCTTGGGGAAGCCTGGGTCCCTCGCTGGCCGGCTCTCCAGACGCGTGGTGGCTGTCGGCAGCCCAGGGTCACTTCCCAGCAGAGGCACTGAGGGCCGACCAGGGGACAGAGCCGCAGCAGCACGGAAAGCAATGCTCACGCACTCGTTCACCCCATCACAGCGCAGGAAGTGAGGGAAGCCGCTAACGCGGAAACCTTAGCCCAAGCCCGAGTCTGACCCCTGCCTCGGAGTCCGCTCGGCTGCCGCAGTCCGGTTCCGCGTCTCTCGCCGCCGCCTCCACGCTGCCCACACCACCCGGGGCCCGCTTTTCCTTCCGAGCCGGACTCATGTTTGTCCTTTTTATTTTAGGATTGATTTTTATTTATGTGAAAGGCACAGGGGAGAGAGAGAGAGAGAGAGAGAGAGAGAGAGAGAGAATCTTGCATCCACGGGTTCACTCCTCAAATGGCCACAATGGCCAGGACTGGGCCAGGCTGAAGCCAGGAGCCTCATCCGGGTCTCCCACGTGGGTGCAGGGGCCCAGGCACTTGGGCCGTCCTCCGTAGCTTTCCCAGGGGCATTAGCAGGGAGCTGATTGGAAGGGGAGCAGCCGGGACTCGAACCGGCACCCCGTATTGCGCTGGCCCCTCATTATCTTCTTCTTACATCATCTCCAGATTCATCACTGTTTCTTTTTTTAATTGATTTTTTTTCAATCATAGTTTCGCATCCACACAGTGAGGGAGTCAGCTCCTTCCCTGAGACTTGTTACAACTCGTTAAGTCTGTGATCGATCACTTAGAAAGTATCTCTTTATCTTCCACGGTCTCTGATCAAACGCCCTGCGCTTCCCACCTGCTCAGGACGCCGCCTTGCATTTCAGCGCCTCCCTGGGGTCCTTACCGTGGACACGCGGCCGCGCGTTGGGTGCTCAGCTTCGTCACCATGCACGGGCTTGCCACCCAGGACAGCGTGCTCCGTGCCCGCCCCCGACACCTGCTCAGTCTCCCTCCACCACCCCCACCTTAACCACGCAGCCGCAACTCGGGCGTGGTCGGCTCCACACTCACTGTTGGCGTTGGGGGGCTGGGCCGGAGTGAATGGTCGCTTACACGCGTGTGAATCGGTTCACCGGGAACGACATTTCTTTTTTCCTGAATGGCTGTTTCTTCTCGATGGGGTTCAGCGGGCTGTTTTGTTTGCTCTGTACGCCCCCTTCTCCCCGCACTCACGAGGGTCTTCCCGGTTCACTCCAGCATATTTCATCATCTTGGAGGCAGCCCCTCGGCCCCCCAGCCACCCCCACCTGGACGGCTGTGCTCCGTCCCACGAGGCACCTGCAGCCCCCTCCCCACCGCTCACGTACCCGTCACTCATCCCCCCCCGTTTCCTTCCCCTCTGGTTGGCTCACTCACGTGGCTGGTCACTTCCTTCTGCAAGTTTCAGACAGGACACGTGTTGCCCACCGTTTGCCGGTTTGCCGTGGCCGGCATTCCTGAGGCGTTCACCAGCTGTGGGCCCCGCCTGCCCTCCCTGGAAGCACCCACAAGCCCCAGACGTCTGGAGGGCCCCTGCTCCCGCCCTGCAGTGTGGACAGGGAAGGGCTGGGTGCCCAGAGGGGTCTGTGGGCCCCTGCGGGAGGCAGCTGACCTTCAGCCGAGCAGGGGCAGCGTCGGCCGCCGGCCTTGGATCCACCTGGAGAGGACCGGGGGCCTCCAGGGTCGGGCAGAGCTCCTCTGACTTCTGAAACGTGGATCGGACGCAGAACCCCTGCCCGAGTGACCAGACCACAGCAGATTTTCTCGGCTGTTCCTGCCGATGGGAAAGGAGCAGGTCAGAGGCCCCGAGTCCGCCATCTCCAGTCCAGCTGTCTTTCCTCTGACAGCCGTCACAGCCGAGTGAAGACAGCAGCCCCCGTGTTCGCTCCGGGGGAACAGAAGGGCACCGGCCTCTGCCAACCGATGCAGCCGATGGTTCACGCCGGAGCGCTGGGCCCAGCTGAAAGGGTGAGAGGCCGGCGGTGACGCAGCCGCAGGGCTGACCTCGCCGGCTGCTGGGCTGCACCATTCGCGGGGCTGGGAAGGTGCAGGGGGGCGAGGAGACGGGCGGTGCAGGGTGCCTGCCCCGGGCCTCTGTGGGAGGGAGGCCGGCGTTCCTCTCCTCTCTCCTAGAAGCGCTTTCTCCACCGAGGCCGCTGCTCAGTCCTGGGCGGGGGGGGGGGGGGGGTGTGTGTTACTCCTGCAGACAGCATGGTGGGGGCGGGGAGGTCAGTCCTGGGCGGGGGGGGGGGTTACACCTGCAGACAGCGTGGCGGGGGTGGGGAGGTCAGTCCTGGGTGGGGGGGGGGTTACACCTGCAGACAGCGTGGCGGGGGCGGGGAGGTCAGTCCTGGGCGGGGGTTACACCTGCAGACAGCGTGGCGGGGGTGGGGAGGTCAGTCCTGGGCGGGGGTTACACCTGCAGACAGCGTGGCGGGGGCAGGGGGGGCGTTTCTTGGGGGGGCTCTAGAATCTGGGATCCTTCTGGAAGAACAACTCTTCCTGGGAGCCTGGGGCGCACCCCACTCCCACTTAGAGACCAGCACTTGGCGGGGGACTGGCCCACAGCACTGCCTGCACTGTCTGTGCCTGCAGGAAGCCACGCAGACTTTGTCCTGCGACAGAGACTGCGCAGGGCGCCACCTGAGCCCGGCTCCGGAACCTTCTCCCCGCCACCGTGCAAGTCCTTGCAGAGCCCAGATTCCGCAGCAGAGCTGCTGTGGCCACGGCGTGTCGCAGGCGAGCTCACGGCCAGGGCTCGGCACCCAGAAGGTGCTCAGGAGTCACCAGGAACAGAATAAACCGTCACGGCTCTGAGACAGAGCGCGGCCTCCCAGACGTTAGTGAAAGGCAGAGTTATTTAGAGATAGGGAGGGAGAGAGTAGGGAGGCGGATAGAGAGGGAGAGAGGGAGAGAGAGGATAGGGAGGGAGGGAGAGAGAGAGAGAGAGAGAGAGGTCTTCCATCTGCTGGTTCACTCCCCACATGGCTGCAAAGGTCAGGGCTGGGGCAAGCCAAAGCCAGCAGCCTGGAACCTGGAGCTCCCTTGGTCTCCCCATGGGTGCAGGGGCCCAAGCGCTAGGACCACCTTCCTCTGCTTTCCCAGGTGCGTTAGCAGGGAGCTGCATCAGAAGGAGCAGCCTCCACTGGAACCAGCGCTCAGGTGGGAAGCCGCCAGCCCAGCCCACAGTTTTAGGGCACCACAACTCCGGCCCCTCCTTGTCTCTGATGCAATTAGTCACACCCAGGCCCTGATCGCTGCCCTTTGCAATCTCCCCATGTTAACCCCTCGCAGCCTGCTAAGATGTGTGCCTGCGTTGAAGGTGGGGCCACAGAGGCACGGTGGCATTAAGCTGCCTGCCCACGGCCACCTGGGCAGGCCAGTAGCTGGGCGTGGGCCTGCAGACAAAGGCTGCACCTGCCCTCCTGCAGAGCCTAGTGCCCCATGTACAGGCCAGGCCCAGACTCATGGAGCAGGCAGGAGCAGGGTGGGGCAGGGTGGGGCAGGATGGGGGAGGATGGGGGAGGGTGGGGAAGGGTGGGGGAAAGTGGGGGAGGGTGGGGCAGGATGGGGGAGGGTGGGGGATTGTGGGGGAGGATGGGGAAGGGTGGGGCAGGGTGGGGGAGGGTGGGGCAGGAAGGGGGAAGGTGGGGGAGGGTGGGGCAGGATGGGGGAGGGTGGGGCAGGATGGGGGAGGGTGGGGGAGGGTGAGGCAGGATGGGGAGGGTGGGGGAGGGTGGGGCAGGATGGGGGAGGATGGGGGAGGGTGGGGGAGGGTGGGGGAGGGTGGGGCAGGATGGGGGAGGATGGGGGAGGGTGGGGCAGGATGGGGGAGGATGGGGAGGGTGGGGCAGGATGGGGGAGGATGGGGGAGGGTGGGGGAGGGTGGGGGAGGATGGGGGAGGGTGGGGGAGGGTGGGGCAGGATGGGGGAGGATGGGGGAGGGTGGGGGAGGGTGGGGCAGGATGGGGAGGGTGGGGGAAGGTGGGACAGGATGGGGGAGGGTGGGGCAGCATGGGGGAGGGTGGGGCAGGATGGGGAGGGTGGGGCAGGGTGGGGAGGGTGGGGCAGGGTGGAGCAGGATGCCCCACACTGCTTCTGGAGACAATACCACCAGCAGCTGGGGAAGGACACAGTTTCTGTGTCCTTGAAGGTACAAAAAAATAGCATAGCCCTGAGCTTGCAAAATTAGACCAGCCTGGGGAGGGTCTCTCAGGGTCAGATCACAGGGTTTGGCCCATGACGGCCGGGAGTGCAACCTGCCCCAAACAGCAGCACAGGGCAGTGCCCCAGGCTGCCCAGGGCCCCCAGAACCAGCCTTCGGTTTCTTGCCAGGACCCATCTCCCTGGGGGACTGAGGGACGGCCTCTCTCCCACCCACTCTCCTCTTCCCTCTCCAGTGACTTGAATGGCACACACCCCCATGGAAAGCCCCAGGAGCATCTGCGTGGATGCATTTGGCACCCGGCTGTGCCCAAGGCCCGCACGTGCCCGGATCCTCCGAATCCAGCTAGGATGGGGTCTCGCTGTCCTTCTCCCTCCCCGTGGTGCATCCTCCAGGATCACCCCGAGCGTCCCCACATCCTGGACTGAATGGCCACACACAAACTCAGGATGCAGCTCTTGGCCGACAGGTCTGTGCTGGAACCGGGACCACCAGGTCTGTGGGGCAGCTCCGAACGCCTTTGGGGAGGGGGCAGGTGAAGAGAGCTCCCAGTCACCCGCCCCTGCAGGACAGAATGGGGAGCCTCTGTGCCCTGGACACAAACAAGCTCATTAGCAGTTCCTGGTGAGCCCAGCTGGCACCGGCTGTCTCTCAGGGCTGAGCCCCAGGGAGCAGGTGCCACGTTACGACTTGAGGACCCTGTGCCTTGGAGCCAGCTCTTGCGACTTGAAAGGAGCAAGGTACTAATTGGAGAGGAGGCACAGCCGCGTCCACCTCGCCACCGGCCCTCTGCCTCACTTCTAAATAAAACAGCTCAACCCGGCGCTCATTGGGGAGCCCCTCCCGGGCATCCCCCAGCCCGGCTCTGAGGCTGCAGAGTCGGCAGATCGGGCACGGTTGACCACCTCCCCTGTGCCCCCTGAATGTCCATCCTTCCCTGTGCATGTGACTGCATGTGTGACTGTGTGTGCATGTGTGTGCGTGTGACTGTGTGCATGTAACTGTGTGTGCGTGTGTGTGAGTGCACGCGTGTGCATGAGTGCACGTGTGTGCATGTGTGTGTGCATGTGACTTGTGTGCATGTGTGTGTAGGAGTGCACGTGTGTGCATGTGACTGTGTGTGCGTGTGTATGAGTGCACGTGTATGCATGTGTGTGTGCGTGTGACTGTGTGTGCATGTGACTGTGTGCATGCATGTGTGCATGAGTGCACGTGTGTGCACGTGTGTGTGCATGGGCATGTGTGTGCGTGTGTATGCATGTGTGTATGAGTGCGTGTGTGTGCATGTGTGTGTGCATGTGACTGTGTGTGCGTGTGACTATGTGTGCGTGTGTGCATGAGTGCACGCGTGTGCACATGTGTGTGCATGGGCATGTGTGTGCATGTGTGTATGAGTGCACGTGTGTGTGCATGTGACTGTGTGTGCATATGTATGAGTGCACGTGTGTGTGCATGTGTGTGTGTGCGTGCCTGTGCACAGGGGCCGCCGCAGCCCTCCGGAGGCGGCTGTGACTCCCAGCTTTGACAGCGGCTTCAGGAAGGAGCACTGTGTTTCAGACTTTGCCGAGACGAGGGGCAAGGACTCGGGGCCTCGGGGGCAGCGGCACAGGGAAGGCAGACGTGGCTGTCATCACCGGGCTCGCCTGCGCGGGTGCCTGGCGTCTTGGGGGCCGGCGTCCTCTCCAGTGCTCAGCCAGCGAGCTCCGTGTCTGGGAACCTGCACCCTTCTCTTCGTCAGGCAGAGGGAGGCCAGGGCTCCCCACTCTGCCTTCCTCTGCCTTGTCTTCACCTCGGCGGCTGGATTTGGGGGTTGCGTGTTCTGACATCCCCACATTTCCTGTATGGAGACCCCAGGCCACGCGGGGCCACCGATCTCCCACGATGTATGGAGACAGAGGCAGGCTTATCCTGGGTGTTTGTGGGAAACCCAGCAGGCTCCCCTGTGAGGCTTCCGGGCGAGGCCTTGGGGATGTGATGTCCCTCCTGACCACCCCCCCCCCCAAGCTCCGTCCGTGCTGATTTACGTATGGAAGACAAGACAGAGTGGTGTTGGCCAGGAGCTAAGATGGCCGCCAGGATGCTCACTGGGCGTCGGCTCTATCTCCCCGGATACTTCCAGAAGCTGAGAGAAGGAACCGAAAACTGTGCCCTGGAGCGATTCGCACCCCCTCCCCCGCAAGTCCTCGTGCACACCTGCCAGGGACTGCGTCCTCCGAGACAGAAATGGAACGTTCCCCTCCGGCCTCCTCGAGTAAGCCAGGCCCTGGCTCCAGGAAGCTGGCCCAGCGCCAACACCCAGGAGCGTGGAGGCTCCTGTGTGTGATGAGGAAGCCATGGCCGCCCGTCCTGTGCGGCCACTCCTGTCCTTTGCCTGGTCCCAAGCTCTCAGTCCTTCCGTCTCCTGCCCATGTCCCCAGTGACTGCCCTGAGATCACAGCTCCCCTGGAAAACCAACGCCCTCCACCGCTGCGCCCGAGACTGCCGCCAGCCCCCAGCTGATTGTCTCCCAGCACTGCCCCTGGCCTCAGTGTGCTGGAGCCTGCCTCGCGTGTGTCCCTGGCACCAAGGACGGAGACAGCGCTGCGCGCCGCCCACAGTCCCGGCTTCCAGGGCACGCGCGCGGGGAAGCTGCCTCCTGACTGTGGAGCAGGGACGGGAGCTCACAGGGCCCCTGCTGAAGCCTGGGTTGGACACGGGGCCCCCGCACCTCGGCGTCCACGGCCCGCCCCCAGGTCAGCCGACGCCCCTGGACTCAGGCGGCCACACAATGGAAAAGTGTGGAAGGAAGGGAGCAGGAGGGAGGCAGGGAGGGAGCCACGAGGCAGGGAGGAAAGGGGGAGGGTTTCTGTCCCCCTTGGGGACCTAGCACCCCCTCTCGGAGCACCTGCGTCCAAGCCCTGGCTCTGCTCCCGATGCCACCTTCCTGCCAGGGCACAGCGTGGGCGGCAGCAGGCGGTGGCTCAGCCCGCAGGAGACCAGGAACGGACGTCCCGGCTCCTGGCCTTGGCTGGACCTCTGTCAAGTGCTGCAGAGACTAGGAGTGTGAGCCAGCGACAGGGACTCACTTCCTTCTGTCTGTCTCGGTCCATGTTTCTGTCTCTCTGCCTGCCTTTCAAATAAATAAGCATTTTTAGAAAAAAAAAAGTCTTCAGGGGCTGGCACTATGGTGTAGCAGGTAAGGCTGCCGCCTGCAGCGCCAGCATCCCATATGGGCGCCGGTTCAAGTCCCGGCTGCTCCTCTTCCCATCCAGCTCTCTGCTACGGCCTGGGAAAGCAGTAGAAGATGGCCCAAGTGCTTTGACCCCTGCACACACATGGGAGACCTGGAAGAAGCTCCTGGCTCCTGGCTTTGGATCAGCACAGCTCCGGCCATTGTGGCCATCTGGGGAGTGAACCAGTGAATGGAAGACCTCTTTCCTTCTCTTCCTATCTCTCTGTCTCCCTCTCTCCTTCTCCTTCTCCCTCCCTCCCTCCCTCCCTCTCTCCCTCTCTCCCTCTCTCCCTCTCCCTCTCCCTCTCTCCCTCTCTCCCTCTCCCTCTCTCCCTCTCTCCCTCTCTCCCTCTCTCCCTCTCCCTCTCTCCCTCTCTCCCTGTCTCCTTCTCTCTCCCTCCTTCCCTCCCTCCCTCCCTGCCTCCCTCCCTCTCTCCCTCTGCCTCTCTGTAACTCTGTAACTCTGCCTTTCAAGTAAATAAATCTTTAGAAAAAAAAAAGAAGAAAACATACCTTCAAAGTCTGCTAAATAAATAAATGAAAGTAAAGCCCCAGGCCCAGCTCACATGGGGAGAACCAGCTGGGATCGGGGGCCGCTCTGGCCAGGGGAGCTCTCTGAGGCCACGGGGCCTCTGCACGCTCAGGCAGGGACCCTAAATCTTCAGCAAAACAGAGTCAGCAAAGCCATCACCCAGGGACATTTCTTGGAAATGTTCTCCGGAATTAGCTGCAGTATGGCACTAATAAAGGGAGCAGTCTATAAAACATTATCAGTTCTAATTGATAATTGGATTTTTTGTGATGCCATAAGTAAAGCTAAGCGCTTCAGACATCGTATTTAATTTTTGCTTTAAAAATCTGAGGAAGCCCAGCCAGACTCTTCGTTAGAGAGAGACAGAGATGACATAGAGAGAGGGAAAGAGAGAAAGGGAGACAGGAAAAGAGAAAGAGAGAGAGAGAGAGAGAGAGACTGGGAAGCCAGCAGGGACCCGGGCCTGAAAGTGAGACGTGTAGGGCCAACCCCAAGATCAGCGTCCTTGCGTCCTCGTGTCATGGCCTCTCTGCGGGACTCCAGCCCCGGACGGCTGTGGGCACACCAGGGTGCAGCCCTGTGTGAGGGAGGAGGCCCAGAGGACAGGGTGTTGTGTGGCATGCTTGTGCCTGTGTGTGCATGTGTGTGATGTATGAGTGTGTGTGCATGTGTGTAATGGATGGCTGTGTTGTGCAGGTGTGTGGTTATGCAGGTATACATGTGTGTGTGCACATGCTTATGCAGGTGCACGTGTGTGTGTGCGTGTGTGATGTATGGGTGTGTTGGGGCAGAGGGAGGCACAGGAAAGATCCCCTGGCCTTGGTCTGGTGGAGCCCTGCCTTCCGTACGTCCATGGAACCCACACGCATTTGACTATGAAATGCAGACCCCGGAGCCGGGCTGTGAGGACAGCAGCCTTGGCAGGAGCCCACCCTGGGCCAAGGCAGCCCTGCCGAGGCTTCCTGCCTGCCCAGGCCGGGCCGCGCAGCCCAGAGCCAGCCCGTTTCAGCAGAATGGCGCACTGCTCAAATTTGCCAAATTGCTACAAATCAGTCCATAATCACTTCTGTTTGCATTCCCAATTATGGCGGAAGTGAATTCCACCTACTAAACAATTCAGCAGTTGGCACTCCCCTGGAGAAAGGTTCGTGGCTTCTCACTGGTTTATTGCCTTCCAACAGCGACCTGGGGCCCTTGAGAGGGAGGGACGGCACTCGCTGCGGAGGGTCTGGGCTCCACGTCCCCGGGAGCCGGCCGCCGGCGCGCAGCGTGGGAGGGCCGCCCTCACGGTCCCGGAGGGAATCCGGCTTCCTCTCCTTGGCCACGTTGCCATTCGAATCCAGGAGACTCCATGTCCCCTCGGGCCCGTGGACATCGACACAGTGTCCTTGTGAACCCCAAAGGCCAGAGCTGGACGTCCCCAGGTGTGGCTCAAGTTCCCTGTCTCACTCCCGGCACCCACGATCCCTGCCGCTGCTGTCCCATGAGCCTGGCTGGCACCCAGCAAGGGGCATCAACCACGGAGACCTGGGGTGGTCTAACCGGGACCCGTGCCCGTGGCTGCCACTACACTAGACTGGGGCCCAACCAACAGCGACTGTGCCACAGCTCTGCAGGCCGGAAGTTCGAGGGCAAGGGCTGGTTCCTCCTAACGGTTCTGAGGGAGACCCGCGTGCCTGTCACCAGGCTGCTGGCAGTCCCCACACCTCCTGGGGTAGACACCGCCCCACTGTCTCCATGCAGTGGTCCCCTGCCGCCACTGTGACCCTGTGCCCATGGGGACACCAGTCCTGCTGACCCTGCTCTCCGTGCGTGACCTCACTTTGGCCTAATTACACCTGCAGGGACTCAGTGTCTACGCCGCACCACAGTCAGATTCAGACTCCACCGAGGCATCTGGGGTGGGGGCGGGGAGCACAGCGCCAGCCGGGACCTGCCCCGCCTCTGCCGTCTGCACGCCACATAAGGAGCCTCGGCAGGCTTGGCAATTTTGGCAGCGGTGGACCAGCCCCTACCCTTGGAAGGGTTCCCCGAGGGCTGCCCGTGGTCCCCACCAGCTCACCGCATCCTGCCCCAGAGCCTCCCAGTCCCCTCTGCTTCGTCACGGCCTGGTCCGCCTGCCCCCAGTTCCTGCGAGTGCAATGGGCGTGCTACTCACTGCACACGGCCCGGAGGCAGAAAGCACGGGCAGAGCACGAGCACGGGCCTAGCTGATGCCGAGGACGCGGTGCACAGCCCGGCCGGGAGCAGGAAAGGGCGACGGGGGCCGAGCAGGAAGCCCCTGGGCAGACCACAGCCCGGAAGCCCCACCCAGGCCGAGCCTCTGCTCCCTCATCCCTGAAAAGGGCCAGGGGACCCCGCCTGGGAGCCACTCTGGGAACTGACGGGGCTGTGAGGTCAGCGTTGCAGGCTCCATACGGATCCCTGCAGCCCCCAGATCCCCACGCCATCGCCCCCTACACCCCGCTGTGGGACCCCCCCAGCACCCCACGTGGCCCGATTCCCTGAGGCTTTGCCATCCCGACACCCACTGCCCCCATGTGCTGTTCATCCCGCCGAGAACGACTCAGACCCTACAGGGTGGGCTGGGGCAGCCAGTGCCTTGACGGTGCCTGATGACAGAGCCACCTTCTCCCTCAGACAGGGAGAACTGGCACTGGGGGAATGTTCCGGTGGGAGGGACTACACGCGTCCTCCGTCTACACCGCCCACCCTGCCTGATTCTCCAGCTTCTCCCCGAAAATCTCAGCCCCGCTTCGCTGGTCTCTGTTCTTGGTGACCACAGCGTCCTGACTCACTGCACTGAGGGAGGGCCACTCGGCCTGGGGCTGCCGCTCTGCCTCCGATGCCTCCGGAGCCTCAGGACCCAGCTGAGCCCCGGAACCCGAATCCCGAGCCCCCCTCTCTCTGAGCTCCGCAGAGTCTCCTCTGGGGGCCTGGGACTGGGGTGCCCTCCTAGGTGCACCTGCAGGGTCTCAGACCTCGGACTTGGAGAGCAGCCTGTGTCGGTGTCGTCGGAGCTCCCGCATGCCCCAGGGGACTGTGCCCGAGCACAGGTGACAGGACAGGCAGCCCCCGGGGCCAGCCCCTGCCCAGGCCTGTCCGTGTCACACTAATGAGGAGGGCAGCCTTGTGCGGCGACAGCACCGCTAATGGGCACCCAGAGCTGCCTGCGCCGAATGGACTGATTCTGCACTTCTCATCCCATTTGCTGAGAAACATTCCCCTTAAAAAATTAAGAGCTGAAGGGGTTTTGTCAGAAGCCATTACCTGCAGACGTGTCTACCAAGCTGCCATCTGAGTGCTTGTGCATAATTAATCAGCAGGCGCGGCACTTACTGTCCCCTTATAAAAGTTAAACACCCATTTCACCGTGTTCCGTTTCTTCTACTCAGCATCACTGTCAGGCAGACGTCAAGGGAGACAGGTATTTGCATACAGTGCCAAACTGGGGTTGCCATGGCAACAGGCTGCCTCCTCCCACCCCCAGCCCCCACCGCCCCGGCTGAACCCGACCAATAGGCTTCGTCCTCACCCTCGGGTTCCAATGCAACGCTGAGGGTGGGAGGTGCTACAGGGGGACCGCCTGGAACCTCCCCACACCTGCAGCTGCTGCAACCCCACCCATGACTGTTGGCTGTGTCAGTGGCTGTGACAGTGAGCTGCTGACCCGAAAATAAACAAAGAGGCATTTAGCAGTCGTGGTTTTGGATCAATCAGGGGGAAGGGAGGAAGAGGAGGGGTGGGGGGAGGGAGAGGAGGAGGTGGAGGAGGCGCAGCGCCTCTGACCTCCTGGCCAGGAGACAGCAGCTTTCTCTTCCCAAAGCGGCAGCTTCCCCTCTCCCAGGGCCGGGTCCCAAGAGGCAGGATGACGTGCGAGCAGTGGGGAGGGCCATCGGGGCCGTAGCACCCTGCAGCACCCTGCACCCCTGGGGAGGGAGGACCCCACCCTGCACCCCCTGGGGAGGGAGGACCCCACCCTGCACCCCTGGGGAGGGAGGACCCCACCCTGCACCCTCTGGGGAGGGAGGACCCCACCCTGTACCCCCTGGGGAGGGAGGACCCCACCCTGCACCCCCTGGGGAGGGAGGACCCCACCCTGCACCCCCTGGGGAGGGAGGACCCCACCCTGCACCCCCTGGGGAGGGAGGACCCCACCCTGCACCCCCCGGGGAGGGAGGACCCCACCCTGCACCCCCTGGGGAGGGAGGACCCCACCCTGCACCCCCTGGGGAGGGAGGACCCCACCCTGCACCCCCTGGGGAGGGAGGACCCCACCCTGCACACCCCGGGGAGGGAGGACCCCACCCTGCACCCCTGGGGAGGGAGGATCAGCACCCTGCACCCCTGGGGAAGGAGGACCCCACCCTGCACCCCCCCGGGGAGGGAGGACCCCACCCTGCACCCCCTGGGGAGGGAGGACCCCACCCTGCACCCTCTGGGGAGGGAGGACCCCACCCTGTACCCCCTGGGGAGGGAGGACCCCACCCTGCACCCCCTGGGGAGGGAGGACCCCACCCTGCACCCCCTGGGGAGGGAGGACCCCACCCTGCACCCCCCGGGGAGGGAGGACCCCACCCTGCACCCCCTGGGGAGGGAGGACCCCACCCTGCACCCCCTGAAGGAGAGCTGCTGGAGCGAGTGCAGACTTGAGACGTGGGGTGCACCTGGGAGCGCCAGGCTGAGAGCAGGGCCCTGGGAGGCTCTCGAGTGCCTGGGGACAGGGTGTGGGCTCAGGAGGCACCTAGAAAGCTTTCACTTGAGTCTGGACTGGGAGTGGCAGAGGCCAGGCTCTGCCCTGGGGCTCGTGGGGCACCGTGGCGGGGAGCAATGCGTGGACGCTCTCCAATCTCGGGAGGAAGGGGCGGAGGTAAAGGTGCCTCAGAGTTGCCATCTCTGACAGGTGCACCCGTGAGCCGCGGCTCTGCTCCCGCCTGTCACGGAGGCTGGGCGCGGAGCAGAGCACATGGAAGCAGCCGGTTGAATCCAGCATCTGAGAAACCCAGGGAAAGAAACGCCTTCCCCGGGCACGGTGCCCACAGGTTACAACCCCGAAGCCGCACACTCGGAATCTCGCAGAGGAGCCGCTGAAGCGGGCCCGCACCCCAGTTCCCCTACAGTGAGGCTGACGTGCAGCAGGCCCAGAGACTCGCCCTCCACCTCACGGATTTGCCTGGCATCATTGGCGCTGACTCTTAGCTGCCTTGAAAACATAATTCCGGATTGGTCCAAAACGCCAAGGTCACAGAGGGATTAAAAACGCAGGTGCCGGGCCGCCGGGGCTCCAACCAGGCTCTGCCGTGAGTTTGCCGCCTGAAGCTGCAGATCCCAATGCGCCTGCCTCCTCATCAGTCCAGTGAGGCTGCAACTGAGTGTGCAGCCCGGACCCGGGTCCCCTTTCCCCCGCGAGGCCCAGGAGTAAGCGGGAGCGCCAGGTCCCGAGATGAAGCGGGACTGGCTGGAATATTCCGGGTTCTATTTCTGTCCCTTCCAGGACAGGATGTCCTACAACGCTCTACCTGGCAAGTAGGGCGGCACCCAGGGTGTAGAGCCCGGGCGGCGGGGCTGGAGCTGTGGCACAGTTGTGGGTTAAGTCTCTGTGTGTGGCACTTGCATCCTCTATGGGCGCCGGTTCGAGTCCTGGCTGCTCCACTTCCAATCCAGCTCCCTGCTGATAGCCTGGGAAAGCGGCAGGAGATGGTGTAAGTGCTTGGGCCCCTGCACCCACGTGGGAGACCCAGGAGAAGCTCCTGGCTCCTGGCTTCAGATCGGCTCAGCTCCAGCCTTTGTGCAGGTACAGAGATAACCACATCTGTGTCTACACCCACATCCAGATCATGGGAAAGACATGTGTTCATCCCTGTATTTAGGTCCATAGCTCTGCACCCACATCATGTAAACCTGGGTGGAGATGTGGATGTGGTCAGCGGTATGGAGGCCCAGGTGGGGGTGTGGTCAGAGGCAGAGGCCCAGGTGAGGGTGGACAGAGGCAGAGGCCCAGGTGGGGGTGGTCAGAGACATGGAGGCCCAGGTAGGGGTGTGGACAGTGGTCAGAGGCATGGAAGCCCAGGTGGGGGTGTGGTCAGAGGCAGAGGCCCAGGTGGGGGTGGACACAGGTGGCGCCGTAGGTCTCCCAGGTCCTGTCTCTCGGGTGTGGTCTTCATGGGCACCATGGCTAGAGGAGCACCCGCCATCTATGGCCGTGCCGAGCTCGGAGGGCCGGGACTCTTCAGGTCCTCCGCATCCCGCGCTACGGAGCCCGTGACGCCTCTCCTCTCGCTGACGATAAAATCGAATCCTGATGAAGCTCCCAGGTTCTCAGTCAGGCCGGCATTTGCCTCGGTGTTTCACTGGCTGCTCCTACGACCATCGCCCCCCGAGCCCTGAGCAGTGAGGGCTGGCGGGAGTGCGGGGCAAGTCCACCCTCAGTCCCTGGCCCCTGAGACCACCGGTGGGCGGTGGCAGAACCAGCCCTACTCCTTGTCCTGTGTGTTTTTAAACAAACGTGGACTGAGGGCAGGGGCAGGGGTCCCAACCACCCTCAGCCTCTGAAAATCACAGCAACTCAGGTTCCACTCAGCACTGAGAAGGGCCATGAAGGGCCCTGCTGGGCACCGCGTGGACGGCCAAACAGACCTGAACAGGCGAGGTCACGGCCCTGAACTCAGCTCTCCCGGCGATGCGGGGCCACTAACAACCTGCTGGGGATGCCTCCAGTGGAAAAGGTGGTGCCTGCAGGTGGGTGAGGCCTGGTCAGGGAGGGCGGTGCCTGCAGGGGGTGGAGCCTGGTGGGGGAGGGTGATGCCTGCAGGGGGTGGAGCATGGTGAGGGAGGGTGGTGCCTGCAGGGGGTGGAGCCTGGTCAGGGAGGGCAGTGCCTGCAGGGGGTGGAGCCTGGTGGGGGAGGGCGGTGCCTGCAGGGGGTGGAGCATGGTGGAGGAGGGCGGTGCCTGCAGGGGTGGGACCTGGTGGGGGAGGGCGGTGCCTGCAGGGGGTGGGACCTGGTGAGGGAGGGCGGTGCCTGCAGGGGGTGGGGCCTGGTCAGGGAGGGAGGTGCTTGCAGGGGGTGGAGCATGGTGGGGGAGGGCGGTGCCTACAGGAGGTGGAGCCTGGTCAGGGAGGGCAGTGCCTACAGGGGGTGGAGCATGGTGGGTGAGGGCGATGCCTGCAGGGGTGGGGCCTGGTCAGGGAGGGCGGTGCCTGCAGGAGGTGGAGCATGGTGAGGGAGGGCGGTGCCTACAGGGGGTGGAGCCTGGTGGGGGAGGGTGATGCCTGCAGGGGTGGAGCCTGGTGGGAGAGGGTGGTGCCTGCAGGAGGTGGAGCCTGGTGGGGGAGGGTGATGCCTGCAGGGGTGGAGCATGGTGGGGGAGGGTGGTGCCTGCAAGGGTGGAGCATGGTGGGGGAGGGCGGTGCCTGCAGGGGTGGAGCCTGGTGGGGGACCTTGGTGCCCACTTGCCCATCGTTGATGCTGCTTCCTCCACAGCACCTCCTGTGTGTGGTGCAACTGAGACAGGGCCCTGGTGGGCTGGTGGGTGCTGGTCCCTGGAGGTGGGCACTGCCTGCCGGACTCCATCATTGAGCTCCCAGGACACAAACATGGACACCACTTCCAAGTCCGTTCCCCAAGGGCTGGCAGAGGCTTTGAGGCAGGACCTTTTCATTTTTTTTCTTGATGGAAAAATAAAAATTGGAAAGAGTAGCATCCATCAGGGGGACAGAACCTGTTTTCACTCTGTGATTGATTGACTGTGTCTGGGGAGAGAATTTTTGCCAGCTGCTCCTCCAGCACCTCTCGGATGTCACGCCGATGGCACCTGTGGTTTGGGGACTCTCATTTGACCCCAGTCCAGGAGGAGGGGGAGGGAGGCGGAGGGGAGACAGAGGCGCAGAGGGCTCGGACGAGGTGGGGAGGGGAGGTAGACCCCTCTCCCTGAGCTGAGCCAGCTCCTGCCAGGGCCATCCTGCAGAGGGGCTGCAGGCCCCAGAACTGCCCCCGCCAGCCCTCTGTCCAGGCTCCCGGGCACCAGGGTCTGCTGTGCAGCTGCTGGCTGCCGACGCAGGGGGCGCAGGCTGCCCACCGAGCGTGCGGAGGACCTGGGAGGGGGCTGTCTCTGTGCCGCGTGCATCCGGGCTGACGGGAAGGGGGTGGGTGTCACTCCTTGTCCCACGAGACCCCCCGGTGCTGATTCCGTAGATGCCGCAGTCCAGGACAGAGAGTGACCTGCAGGTTTGCTCCAGTCGGAGGACGCGAGCTGGGGAAGACGCTGCCTGAGGATGCGCCGGCTCCAGAGATGACGTCGTCCTGAATGAGTGAATGAACGGGCAAGTCAGCGTGTCTCCCAAGTCAAGCGCAGAGAGCCCATGAAACCCTGCGCGATTACAGCGTCCTGTGACCCTGAGCTGCTCTGCAAACCCCTCGGTCCGTTTCTCCATCGGTCCGAGAGGTAGAGGCGGACATGATTTTCCTTTCACAGATAAGAAAAGGGAGGCACGGGGTCGCGCGTGAGTCCCCTCCAGGAGCTGCTGGCTTCAAGGAGCAGAGCCTGTGCCCCCCCCACGTGGTCCTCGAGGTCAGTCTCTGAGCCTCACCCCCCCGTACCATGGCTGGGATGGACCAGGGAGGCTGCGCTGTCACAGCAGGCAGCTGCCAGCTCCCCTAGGCGGGCTCCTGTCAGCCCCTGGGCTGTGCATCTCTCAAGGGCTGGGTGGCGGCTTCGGGGCTCGGGCCTGAGGCCGCCTGGGACCGGGCGACCCAAGCACGCTGCAGACAAGGCTCTCAGCACAGGGCATCCATGTCTTCCTCCAGCACGACGGTGAGAGGACGTGAAGGCAGCACCAGCCGTGAGCGCAGAACAGGGGGGCAGAGCTGGGGCGCGGCTGCAGCAGGCACCGGACCCCAGGGAGCAGCCGGACCCCCATGTGCAGACGGGTCCCCCTCATGTCCGGGCTGTGGACGCTGCACACTGATGTGGGTCTGCCCTGTCCCCTCTCTGCCTGCCGTGGCTGAGGGCCGTTCCAGACCTTTCCTCCGGCCCCGTGGCTGACTGCGGGCCACGTGTGACCCTGGGGGCTGACGCTGCTCTTGCCCCGGGCACTGCCCCGTGAGTGTCCTGGGGCTGACTGGGGCCGCAGAGATCCAGAGAGCTCACCGAGCGGGATGAGAATCAGGCAGTCACCAGGCACTGGAGCTCCTGGCCACCACACTCCAGCGGACCCCCCGGGCCAGTGCGTTAGGGGACAGGATCCCGGGAAGCGTCTCCACGCCACCACCCGGAGGGACAGCCGAGCTCCCCACCAGGCGCTGACAGCGGGAAGGCGGAGCTGGGCGACCAAGCTCGGAGACCTTTGCTCTCGGCTGCGGTTCCGCCTTCAGCTGAACACATCCCTAGACTTCCCCTGCCCGAGCCAACACCTTCCTGCTTTCCTCGAGACAGTTTGTGCAGAGTTTCGTCACTTCCAGGAGAAAGAAACGTAACTGGCTCAATCTTGTCTCATTTTCCGGAACTTACATAGAATGTGAAACCTGAAGAGAAAGTTGGCATTTTTGCAAGATCAAGATAGAGGCTGAAAATACAGGAGCGCTCTGCTCAGCATCTCTGTGCGGCCCTTCCGAGGGCAGAGGGGTGCGGGGCTGCCCGGCCGCCACCCTTGTGTCTGGCTACACCTTTGCCTGTGGTGGCAGCTTTGGGCCGCCCCACCTCCCGGAGCATCCGAGGAGTGGGCTGGCGTCCGAGGAGAGGGCTGGCGTCGACTCTCCCCTCCCATGTTGAAATATGGGACTCTCCTTATGACTGCGAATCAGAGGTACAAGAAAATTTACTGGGACGCCTGTTGCAGCTCCAGGCTTGGAAGTCAGCAGGAAGAGGAAACAAGAAAAATAAAGTGGATAATTGAGAGCCAGGCATCAACAATCGGTGCCAACCAGTGCTTTTCTAGATGTGGATCTGAACTCAGAGGGTGACAGCCACGGGGAGCAGCCGGCCAGGGCAGCCGGCTCCTAAGCCGTCACTGCTCATCTGTGCCCCGAGAACACGCTACAGTCTGAACGGTTTCGTCCACCGCTGATGGATGTGTTCTAGAATTTCCCCGACTGTCAACACGGCTGGATTGATTAGCGCATTAAAATGTTCCTCTACTCTCAGCAGCCGCGACATCACATTTGTTTTAATTCATTGATTTGAGTTAGAGATGGTTGCCCTCCAACAATCTCGATTACACTGGGAAGAATCATTTGAAAAGCTATTTATCTTCATGTCAACCAAGACTTGCTAATTAGACACAACTTCAGGGGTCTGGACTTACTCAGTCGTGGTCCCCGGAGTCCCGGGCTGATGTTGATGATTTTTGAACGAGAGGCAGAGAGAATTGGGGAAGGTGGGTGCAGGAATAGCCCGCTTCCCGTGCAGGTTCATCCCTTTGCATGAGGTCATTTCCTGTCCCTGCTGCCGCCGCCAGTGACGTTGCCCCCTTCCTACCACGGGGTGCCGCCAGCCGTGCTATCGCTGGTAGACAGAACCGTGACCGTAACTTGTCCCGTGTGCAGGGCAGCGTGCTGGGTGCTGTGGCTGGATGGTTCAGCTCCCCTTTGACCCCAGAGCCAAGCTCGCCTCCTGGCTGCCATCACTCAGCCCCGAGATGGGGACAGAGAGAGAGGCTGCATATGTAGGAGTGCGTGCGGAGGCACAGCCCAGCCTGCATTCACACCTGCACTTGCTTCCTCGCATCCGCTGTCTGCTTCTCCCCGCCCAGAACAGGGGTTGCAGGTAAAAGCCGCCCTCCAGCAGGTGCCACTCAGCCTTGGCCATCGATGACCTCATCTGTGACCTGAGGGCAGCGGTGCTCAGGCGATGAGGCCAGGGAACACCTGGGGCGGGGCCAAGCAGGGGAGAAGCACCCGAGGTAGGTGACGGCACACTGCAGGTGCACGTGAGGGGGCTGGGTTGTTCCACGGCAAAAGCGAAGGGGATTTGCAGGTGCAGTGAAGGTCTCTAAGCAACCCGACCTGAGTTAGTGAGAAGGAAGGGTGCGGTTGATTAGGCTGGTGATAACTAGGTGATAGACAGACGATAGAATGGATAGGTAGAAACGAGGTAGATGATAGACTGATGGGTAGATGATAGGGATTAGATAGGTGATAGATGAGGGAGTGGATTGGTGGGAAAAAGGTAGATGATGGATTGATAGGTGATTGATATAGATGGGTGGATAGATTTAGGAAGATAGATAATAAAGATAAAATAGAGACAGAGATGGGGACAGAGAGAGAGGCTGCATATGTAGGAGCGTGTGCCCCACCGTGACGCTGGGCAAGCATGGGGACCTGTGTGTGGCAGCACAGAGGAATGTGGGCGTGCCACCAGGCCCTCCACGCTCGGCCAGCCATGCGCCTGCTGAAGGCAGTGCCGGGCCGGGGGTGTTGGTACAGCGGTTCCAATGCTGCTTAGAAGCCCACATCCCACACCAGAGTGCCTGCTACCTGTCCTAGCTCCGTTTGCATTCCGGCTTCCTGCCAGTGCACCCGGGAGGCAACACATGACGGCCCAAGTACCAAAACCCAATTCTGGCCACCACGTGGGAGGCCTGGATGACAATCTAGGCTTCTGGCTTTAGCCTGACCCACCCCCAGCCCTTGCAGGCACTGGGGGAGGAATCAGTGGCTGGAAAATCTCTGTCGCTTTGCCTTTAAAATGAAAATGAATAATAAAAATTTGTAAAAGAGGAGATGCCAGCTCTCGCAGCGGGAGGTGTATCCCACACTCCAGTGGCTTGTGACGTCATCTCTTTATCAGCGTGTGGTGTCCCAGGTCCCTCCTTGCAAGGGTTCACCTGATGTAGTCAGACCCGCTGAGCCAGGGGCGGGGAGGGCACTGGGTGCGAGCCAGGGGCAGGGAGTCCCTGGGCCAGCCCCGGCTCTGCCTGCCAGGAGCCCCCGCCCACGCCCACGCACACCGGGAAGCTGGGAATTAAGGAGGCCACAGTCCCACCCGAGCTTCCTCTACCAAGCCAGGGTGGGCGCAGGAGGGCAGCGGGTGCCCGCGGGTGCAGTGGCCTCGCCTGCCACTCCCAGAGCACTGCCGGGCACCACCCTGCTGGGGCGGACGGCAGCTCCCAGCCCCAGGCTTTGCTCCTCCCCCCACAGCACCTGCACCCCCCCACGCCCTGTGACTGCTGCTGATTTCCCAGGGCAGAGCCTGGGGCTGTGCTGGCAGCACTCACGGAAAGACCGCTGAGGGCAGCAGCTGCCCCTGCCCACGGCCCCTCTCCCTCCCTCCCTCCCCCTCCCTCTCTCTTACCATGAAGGCGAGGGGAGCTGTTGGGTGGCTTCCCACCCTGACACCGCAATGTCCTGCCTGGCACTGCACGGGGCTGGTTCGGGTGGACACTGGTTTTGCTCAAAGGCGGCAGCCGTTCCTGAGCCTGGCTCTGTCACCCTCCTGCTGCTTCAGATGAGACCCGCCCCGTGCTAAACCTGAGCCGGGGAGACGGCAGGGTGGGGGCAGGGGGCTCATTAGGACGGTGCCTTGACACCTGCTCCCTCACCTGCAGCTCTCCCAGGGGCACCCAGCGCAGGAGCCAGGCCGCCTTCCAGCCCTGCCCTGTCTGGGATCCCGCGTGTCAGCCAGGCTTGGACTCACACGCCCTGTCCCCTGAGCACAGAGCAGATGTGGGTCTGCAGGGGGATGCAGGGAACCACAACACACGTGCGCCCACTTGCACACGCACACGGGAACACACACGTGTGCTGTGCACCTGCCCGTGCTGTGTCTGCTCCCAACATCTGCGACAGAAATCTGGGGGGGCACACGGCCTGGCCCAGCAATGCCTCTGAAGCACAGCTGCCCCTCCCCCCACCTCTTCCCCCTCCCTCACCTCTCCCCCTCCATCTCTTCCCCCTCCCTCTACCTCTTCCCCTCCCCCGCCTCTCCCCCTTCCTCTCCCCCCTCCCTTCCTCTCCCCCTCCCCCTTCCTCTCCCCTCTCTACCACCCCCTCCCCTCCCTCTGTCTCTTCCCCTCTCCCCCTGCCTCTTCCTCCCTCCCCCTGCCTCTTCTCCCCTCTCCCTGGCTCTTCCCCCCCGCCTCATCCCCTCTCCACCCCCCACCTGCCTCCTCACCCCTCCCCCTACATCTTCCCCCTCCCCCTACCTCTCCACCTCCCCCTACCTCTCCCCCCTCCATACCTCCCTCCCTCAGGTTGGTGGGGCTGAGCTAACCGGCATCCCTCCAGGCAGCACACAGTGGTCTTGGAAGCTTCTGCTCAGTTAACACACCCGACTGCCTGCGTCTCAGCCCCGGGCCACCCCCAACTCACAGAGACCAGGAAACCGACCACGAGCCCAAGAAGACCCAGACGCGCCGGTGGACGGCACAGGCAATGCCACACCTGGACTGCTCGGCTGGGGGCCAGGGCCGGGGCACAGCCCAGGGCCTCACATAATAGAAGTTCGCAGCCTCGCAGGCAGGGGCCTGGGGGTCCCAGACCCAGGGGTGGGCCAGGCTGGTTCCTTCTAAGCACACAGTGCCCAGCGGTGGCCCCAGCTCCTGGCATCCCCGGGCCTGTGGGTGCCTCGCCCATCGCTCCACCATCCCAGGGGTCCCAAGTGTGCACCTGTGGGTGCCTCAGTGTGCAAATCTCCCCTTTCGTGAGGACGCCGGTCACGGTGGATGAGGGCCACCCTGATGGCTTCACCTTAATTTGATGACCCCTACGGAGACCCTGTCCCCACACAGGTCATGTTGACAGGGGCTGGGGGTTAAGACTTGAACCTGTCTTCCTGGGGACACTTCTCAACCCGTGACACCTCCCAACACTGAAGACCCGGTGTGGGCGGGAGCCGCACCTGCGCCAGACAGCGGGCATGACCGTCATTCACCTCCGCCCCTGCGGAAGGCAGTGCGCACGGAAGCAGGTGTGTGTGATGCGATGCAAGGAGGGCCCAGTGCTGTGCTGCAGGGGTTAAACCACAGCCTGCCCCGCTGCCCCGCTTCCAGTCCAGCTCCCTGCTGATGCCCCTGGGGAAGCAGTGGACGATGGCCCAAGTGCTTGGGCCCCTGAACCCATGTGGCAGACCCAGAGGGAGCTCCTGGCTCCTGGCTTCAGCCTGGCCCAGCCCCAGGTGTTACAGCCATTTGGGGAGTGAACCAGTGGGTGGAAGATCTCCCTCTCTCCCTGCCTTTCAGATAAATAAACCTTTTCCGGATGGGGACGCGGGGAGCATGTACTGGCCCTTGGTCTGTGAGCTGTGACCACCCAGGCTTTCCAACCGGGACCCACAGGGGTCAGCAAAGGCTGCACGGCGGGGCCCAAGGTTGCTGGGTTCCCCCAGGATCCCCAGCTGAACTCCCAGCCCCCATGTGCCAGTGCACGGAGGAGGTTCAGGTCAGGGATGGAGCATCAGGAGAGAGGGCAGGGCCCCTCCAGAAGAGGCCCAGACCAGGGGGAGGGGGACGGAGAGGGAGAGAGCGCGCGAGAGCTGTCTCCATCTGCCGGCTCACTCCCCGATTGCCTGCAGGAGCACTCGGGAGCCTGGAGCGCAGTCCAGGGCTTACGTGTGGATGGCGGGGATCCCCCCTTCCCTGCCATCACTGCTGCTCCCGTGCCCCCTCACCACAGTGGGGTGGAGCCTTGCGTCTGGCCAGGCATCGGCCAGCCCCGTCACAGGCGGCCTGCGGCACCTCAGCCCTGCTCCTGCACTCCGGCCCCCGGGATGGTGGGAAATACACTAGGGGTGCCCACGAGCCCCCTCTCTGCTGCCCGGCCCCACCCGCCAGGCTCGGCCTGTGCTCTGCTCTGGGCAGCCGTGGGCCAGAGCTGGCGGCCAGGCTGGAGCACAGGTCACACAGACCCCTGTTGCTCCGGGCTCTCAGTGCCTGTGCCAGCCTCGGCTGCTTCCCAGCGCATGAGCAGGGAGCCAGACGAGACGCTGAGAAGCCAGGACCCGTGGACGCTGGCACGGCAGACGGCAGCCTCACCAGCTGCAGCAGTGACCTCTGGCTGCCGCAGGTGTTCCAGGAGCTGAGTGTCTGTGGGGACAGAGCTGACCTCCACAGCAAGCTGTGTGCAGCGCCTGGCCGGCCTCTGTGGGCCTGTGGCCCCAGGGACGAGAGAGGGCCCAGGACGATGGCAGGTGCACTCTGCCTAAGCGAGCGGCCTGCAGCTCCAGCCCTGCCCTCCTGGTGCAGCCCCGGCAGATGGACGTTGACGATGGCTGCAGCTCCACCCGCTGACCTCAAGAGTCCCCTGGGCAGCCGCCCCGTCGCATGCTGTGCCGCTGCCTGGTGCTCGCGCGAGGTCCCCGAGAGGGTTTGCCGTGGCAGGGAGGAAGCACTGAGGTCCGCACCGCCAGGGGCCCGGGCACGGGGCTAACGGCGTTGCTCATGCTGGTTCCTCCACACCTCGGGAGCTACAGCGTCCCCGTTCTGCTGATGGGCGCAGTGGTTAAATCCCTGGCCTCGGGTCTCGCGCTGGCAAGCGGTAAAGACGGGATTTGGACCCTGGACCTAGAACACATGCTCCTTAGAGCCAAGCTAGGCCCAGGCCCTGACTCTTCTGCTCCTCTCACTGCAGTCAGGGGAGCCCCGCGGGCGCTGCTGAGAGCCCCACGGGCGCTCAGGGCCCCAGACTTCCAGCCAAGCCTTCAGGGCAGGGACTTGCCTCCGAGACAGGTACCCTCGGGGACAATCTCCGCCCTCAAGCCCTCGGTTTTCCTTATCTCTGAGCTAAGGATGAAAAAGCCTTCCCATGGTGAAATAAAACAAAGCCCATGGCGGGGGGCTGCTGTGCACAGAGCAGGTGACAGGTGACACGCGACAGCTGACAGGTGACAGGTGACAGGCACCTCCCCAGAGGTGGCTTCCCCAACACGGAGCCTGAGCAGTCGCGGAGGCCTGTGCCAGGAAATCTTGGAGAGGTTTCGTCTCCTGCCTTCCTGCTCTGAACGCACGATCCAGCCACGGGGGCCGCACGGGTTCTCTGTGCCTCGGGGCTGCCAGGCAGGGAGCCGCAGCTGTCCCCGGGGAGCTGGGCTTCCCAGGGGAAGACGGTGTCGCGGCTGTCGCTGTCACCTCACCGGTGTAGTTTCCAGTTAGTGTCAGGGCCGTGCACGGGAGGCTGAGGCGTAGGGGGGAGGGTGGGGGACAGAGGCTGGAGAGGACTGGGAGGCGGGAGAGGCTGGTCACCCCGAGGACAGCCCCTCCTGGGCACCCCAAGCACAATGAGGGAGGACTCCCAGGAACAAATCCTGCCACTCTGGCACTGTTGGCTCCCTCCCAGCGGGCTGGAGACAGAGAGAGGGGGCCGGAGCAGGCACTGCCCTGCTGTGTATTCTACCGTTCAGCGTCTGACAGCCCTCGTGGATGGAAGGTTGGCTCACGGCCTGGGAATTCGGGGTCCTGACATGACCAGGACAGCACCTTGCAGACCCGGGCTCTGGGGCCCGTGGAAGTCCCGTGTGGCATCGACGTAAACCTCACTCATTGAAGTCAGGAAATGCGCTATGTGGGAAAGTGACCCAGGGAGGAAGCGCTCGGAAGCCACACTACGCCCGCACCCAGTGGCACCACACCAGCACGACAGCGACATCGCCGACACCCCAAGCACAACCACCACCACATCGGCCGCCGCCGGAAGTCACCAAACCTCTGACAGCAACACCGCGAGCACCAACAACCGCAATAGCGGCCACCACGGCGACGTCAATAACCACAGCCCCGGCAGCATCAGGAGCCACGAACAGCCACAGCCCGCCACAGCCACGGCCACGGCCACGGCCACAGCCAGCCACCGCCAGCCACAGCCACGGCCACGGCCACGGCCACGGCCATGGCCACAGCCAGCCACAGCCACAGCCAGCCACAGCCACAGCCAATCACAGCCACAGCCACAGCCAATCACAGCCACAGCCACAGCCATCCACAGCCACAGCCACGGCCAGCCACGGCCACGGCCACAGCCAGCCAAGCCACGGCCAGCCACGGCCACGGCCACAGCCACAGCCACGGCCATGGCCACAGACGGCCACAGCCAGTCCCAGGATTCCCATGCTCCCGCATTTGGGATCAAGCCTGGGCACCTTTGATGTCCCCGCCCCGCGTCCAGCATTTTTAGCTGAAACTCGCTGCCTTGCGCCCACACCAGGGAGACATCTGAAGAAAGAAGATTTCAGCGACAAAACTGTCAGCATTCACCTGCGCGTTAATCTGCGCCGTGTCGGGAAGATCTGATCATACAGGGTGCCGCTCGATAGAACACCGCGGCCACGCTAAAATGCATTGATTCTTTATTAATTTTTAAAGCTCCGTCCGCATTAGGGAACGTGTCAAAATTCATACACGTGGGAACGAAGACTCAGCCAAAGGCAGATGTTGGTACTTGTCACTTGAGGAGGTTTTAGAGCGACTACAGTTAGTTCTCGCTGTAAATGAAGGCTCCCTGCAGACCGAATTCCGCACTCACATCTGGAGCAGAGTCCCACAGGGCCCCGCCACTGCGGCTCTCAGCCTCGCGCCGGCTGGGAACGGAGCCGAGGGCTGCTTGGCCTGCTGGCGACTGCTGGGGCCACGGGCTCTGCCCTCCCAGCACCTCCCCTCCATTGCACATTGGCAGGGATGGACTGTAGGGGACAGGGGCTGACCTGGGTTTCCGAGGAACGCTGGCCAGGGCAGGCCCTGTCTATCTGGCAAGCGAGTTATGTCCCGGTCCTCCAGGGTTCCCGTCCGTTCCCTGCCCGGGGCTCCCGGCTGAGGTCTCACTCACACCCAAGGCCTGGGTTCTTCCCTCTTCCCCTCCTTCTGCCCTCAACCTGCCCTTTGTCCATTGCCCTGGCCCTCCCACCTGCTGAGGAAGCTCTGATGGGGCAGAGGCTGTGGTAGGAGGCTGGGTTCCCCGGCCAGCAGGGCCTGGCTCAGACCACGCTGTCTACTCCCTGAGCGGGAACCCACGGTCTGCACGACCCCCAGCAGAGCTGTGCCTTTGCTGAAGGCGACAGGAAGCTGCTGTCTCCCACCAGGCCCCGCTGTGCAGGTGGCCACGCTCCCTGGTGCTCACAGGTGCCCTGAGGGGCCCCAGCTCCCAGCTGCAACCTGGGTCGTCCTCGCTCCTGGGCTGGTGGCTGAGCCAAGCCTGCGTGTTTCTGGTTCAAGTTCAGCCACTCCATTTTTGTGACCCATGGCCGTGGGCGCCGGAAGGCCGCCTGTGATGCGTAACCACGGGCCAGGGCTAACCAGGGCAGAGCTTCCTCTCGTGTTCCGGTTCAGAAGTCGCCAGCAGTCCCTGACCAGGAAGGGCAGAGCTGTGTGCGCCTCCCTGCGGCCACCTCTTGCAGGCCAAGGCGCCCAGCAGTCTCCTCTCTCCCTCTCTCCCGGGCTGGCTTCCCTTGAGGTCAGGCGGGTTAGGAGGGGCAGAGGGCTCTGTGGACCCCCTCCAGCCGGTGCGCCGTCCGGGCCTCACGTGGCCTTGTTGCGGATTTTTCTTCCTGTGGCATTTGTAGAAATGCTGCAGCTCTCTTATTTCCAGCTCTCTCTGCGCCGGATTTTTGTCTCGCAACCACGAAGGTTTTAGGCACATGGACAAGGCAGAGTGAGCAAGCAAACGAGTTTAGGATGGGAAAGAGAGGGCCAGAAAGCTCCCAGGAGCGGCGGGAGGGGTCCCAGAGAAGAAGTCAAAGAGGTTGTGTCTGGGGGGGTTTTACATGTTTAAACGGAGCTTTCCCTGATTGGTGGATGTATATGCTAATCAGGCGGAAACCTGTAAGGCAATCAGGGAGCAGCTGCCAGAGTCCCCCGTCTTTCAGGGATGGGCACTGGGCCAGGGCCACTCAGCGGTGAGGGCCGGAGACCCTCGTCTGCGTGGGGAGGTGGACAGGGTGTCGCAGCCTCGTCCCGCGATTCCGGGGCCCCCCTTGCTCCTCGGGGTCCTGGTCCATCTACGCCTGCCTGCATTGGGTTCAGTCCGGCTCCTGTCGCTGGCACCTCTCAGGGGACAGCGAGTTCCAGGCGGACTCCTCTCAGAGCCACAGGAAGTCCCAGAGCCAGGCCACCAGCCTTCCCTGGGGCTCCAGTTTCCCCTATTAAGGCACTGACATCCTATTATCATGCAAATATGTTAATAGAATAACATTTCTACCATCAGGAACCATTAGCAGGAGCTAATCTGGGAGAGCAGAATAAGAAATGAGCGGGCAGGCTCCTCTGGGAACAGCCTGACTTCAGCAGCAGAAAACCGGCCCCAGCTGCCTCCCAGCCCCGACCTAACTCTTGCGTCCATCTCTGCACCTTGGTCCCTGTCCACAAAGCCGAGAGCTAGCGTGGGGACAGCCCGGCTGGCCGGGAGGCCCTGACTCACCTGGGGCGGGCTCCGCTTGCATCTTTGTCCAGGGTCGTCCACTGTAAATCAGGAGGCTGGCACGCGGACAGCATGGCGCGCACGTGTCCAGGTGGCTCCATGCCTGGGAGCGCGTCAGTGGGTCCCGGAGGATGTGGGGGTCAGGGTTAGTGCGTGCCACGTGGGTGCATGGTTCCCTCACTCTGTCCACGTCAGCCCATGGGCTTTCACAGGTGCGGAGGGCTGGCCTCTGTGGGTGGCACGGAGCTCGTGTGGCGTGCTTGCCGACCTGAGCACCTGACCCTTCCAGGGGGCTGCCCAATTTTAATGAGGACGCCCCCCCACCCCCAAATCCCTCGTCTTTGCAGAGTCTCGCCTTCTTCAGGCCTGCCTCTCCGTCTCACCCAAGAACAGTTTCCAAATCCTTCCGGTTTTGCCTCTAGATGACTTTCCCGGCCGTTTCCGTTTCGCCGAACCTTCAGCCTCACCTCACCCCCAGGCCTCCTCTGCAGCCCCTTCCATCTCGTCACCACACCAGCGCCAGAGGCCAGGATGGGAAGCAGACCGGGCTGTCCAGGTCCTGGCTGAAGCCCTCCGCTAGCCGGCCGGTGGGGGCTGCCGCTGTTCTGCCTCGGCCCCTTGAGGGCTTGTCCGTCCCGCCCGGTCCCAGCTCCCCCTGCAGCAGGTCCTCCCGCCTGGTCCCTCTCCCACCCGACTCCCGGCTCAGCAGGCTGCCGCCGCACCTGCAGGCTCCCGGCCATCGCGCCAGCTTGGATGCTTGCTTCTGGAATGCTGCTCACGCTTCTGAAAATCAACTGTGTTAAGGGATGATTTACCAACAGCAATTATCCATTTCGATGAGTTTTGACAAATGTGTAGATGTGTGTCAGCCACAGCCACAGAACTCAGAGGGGCCCACTGCTGCAGAAGCGTGTTCCAGGCACCCCTGGGGTCGGCCTGCCCCCTGCCAGCCCCGGGCAGACTCTGGCACGCTGTGTGGTTCAAGGCCACTTTTCTGCATCTTGGATCTGCGTGCAAGCAGAGGGATGCGACGTGTGCTTCGGGTTCTGCTTTGTTTGGCTCACCCTTGCACTTCTCTGTCCAGACTTGGATCTGTTGTGTGGCTGAATGGGGGGTGCTTCCTCGTGGGGACAAGGTACCTGCTGCTTGCACGGTCGCCTGTGGATGGACGTCTGGGTCTCTCCAATGGGGCCACTCTGGTTGGGCTGGGCACATCCCTGAGTGGCCCCGTGCCTTCGTCTCTGCTGGGACGGGTTGCTGGAGCCAGAGCCCAGCTCCTGGCTCTGTTTGCCTCCATGGGAACAGCTAAGGCTGCTTTGCAGAGTGATTGATCCCCACCAGCCGCGAGGAACAGGTGCACCTGCGGCTTCACACTCTCGCCACTTTGATTTTAGCCAGCATGGAGGGGGGAAGGGGCATTTCTGAAGATGGAGGATGCCAGGGACCCTTGCCAGTGCCTGCTGGCTGCTCATCCATCTTCTCGTGTGAGGTGAATGTTCCAGTGTTTTACCATTTAAAAAAATCGTGTTGTTTGCCTTCTGTCTTTGTACGGCTAAAATCCCACTTCACTGCCATAGAAACAGAACTCCGCCTTGGGTTCACCCATGTGTGGAGGTGGAGACAGGTGCGCAAGCGATGGACAGGGCACGTCCACCACGCAGGGAGTGAGCACCAAGCTTCCTCAGGGGCACTTGCTCAGCCAGGCCGGCAGCAGCCTCCCTGCAGACGTTTGTGGGGTGGGCCTTCTGGGCGGGGCCGGTGGGGGGCTTCCCAGGAGTGATGGCAGCCAGTGCACAGAGCACCATGGACACTGGAGGGCGCTGTTGGCATCGGAGCCGAGTCCTGCAGGTGCGGGGCTGTCCCAGCCGAGCTGTGTTCTGGACGAAGCCGCCGGCAGAGTGCATCCCCTGTGTCCTGGGCTCTCAGAGTGCCTGTCACTCTCAAGGCTGCAGGTGCAGGGAGACTCCCAGGGATCTGTGCCGACCGTACACTTATCTTCAACCTTACACTTACTTTTTTTTTTTTTTTGACAGGCAGAGTGGACAGTGAGAGACAGAGACAGACAGAGAGAAAGGTTTGCCTTTACCGTTGGTTCACCCCCCAATGGCTGCTCTGGCCGGCGCACCACGCTGATCCGAAGGCAGGAGCCAGGTGCTTCCTCCTGGTCTCCCATGAGGGTGCAGGGCCCAAGCACTTGGGCCATCCTCTACTGCTTTCCCAGGCCACAGCAGAGAGCTGGATCAGATGTGGGATGTGAACTGAAGCCCACATGGGATGCTGGTGCCAGAGGCCGAGGCCCGACCTACTATGACACAATGCGAGCCCCCTGGGTGTTATTTTTTTTAAGCTTTTATTTAGTGAATGCAAATTTCCTAGGCACAGTTTTAGGAATATAGTGGTTCTTCCCCCATACCCCCTCCCACCCCCACTCCCATCCCACCTCCTACTCCCTCTCCCATCCCATTCTTCATTAAAATTCATTTTTAATTAACTTCATATACAGAAGAGCAACTTTAAGTAAAGATTTCAACAGATTGCACCCCCACACAGACACGCACAACACATCAAGAATATGATGTCATTTTAAGACTACTTTTTGGGGGGCAGAAGATTTTAATGTTGACCAAAGTCCAGTTTGTAAGGTTGTCTTTGCTGTTCTTTCCGCTCACGTCCTGGGGAGTCTCCGCGTACCCCAAGGTCGCGGAGTTCTCCTGTCTTACTCTCGGGTTTCCACATCGAGCTTTTGTGGGCAGCTCTGTAGGGCACGCAGCAGGGGTCAGAGTTTGCTGGGCTGGTTTCTTGCTCCCCTTAAAGATGCCCCGGCCCCTTCCGTGGACATCGAATGTCTGGCTCTGTCAGGGACGGGACATGTCCACGGTGGATCCAGAACACGTCGTCATCCCAGCACACAAGGAAGGCCCCTGTGGCCACGTCCAGGAGACACCGACTGTGACCACAGGGCTCCCAGCAGCCTCCGAGGGAACACGTCGGGCATCAGACGGAGCAGCTGCTCACGCCCCAGTGTCGAAACTCACGCGTTTGTAAAGACACCAGCGACACCCTTGAGTCACCTCTGGAGTACGCTGAATAACCAGGACATCCCGTCTCTGAGGGCCTGGGTTTGAGGCCTGGCGCCCCGCCCCACGCCAGCTTCCTGCCAGCGCACACCATGGGAGGTCTCGAGCACTCGGGTCCCCACCATGAGCCTTGGAGGGAGCGCCTGGCTCTGCCCGGGGTGGGCACTTGGGGAGTGAACCGGGGACGGAGGAGCCCTGTCTGTCTCCACCTTCGGAAACAGAAGTGAATACAGAGAAGTTAGAGACAGGAGCAGCACCGTGAGACCCCCAGGAACGCGCGCTGGACGTGCGGCCGTACTGAGGATTTGTCACCGGCTCTGAGCACAGTGGAGTGACGTTGTGTTTTCCAGAGTGCGCGCCTGTTAGAGATGCCTGCTGAAGGGTCGATGAAGGCATGCGGGCGCCGGTGACACCCGGGTCAAAGGGCACGCTTCGGCTGGGCAGGACGGCTGGGCTCTGGAAATCTCTTGTCCAGCAGGTGACCCTGGTCAGCGACAACACCGGGAACTGCTGAGAGCGACCCTAAATGTGTCCATCAGCAACGGTGGGGTGTGGGCTGGGGACGGCTTCGCCAGTCTGACAGCATCAGTGTGTGTGTAAATCAGAACGCCACGCTCACTTCATCCCAACAGCCGCCGTCGTCCGTCAACTGATCTCCATCACGCTGGGGAAAACACAGAAGGAAGGGAAGAATGGAAGTGAGCGGCCGCCACGCAGCCCTGTCGGTGTTCCGTCAACCGCAGACGCGCATGCTCGGCCGTGGTCCCCGGGGTCGCCGTGCCCGGGGCCACTTGTGAAGCAGACTCGGGATGCTCACGCAACAGCGAGACCCCTGCTGACCCCAGGAGATGAGGCGCAGTGGACTAGTGTGAGCGCTCCTCGGGCGTCTCTGTGGCGTCCATGGATCTCTGATCTCTATCCAGCCCTGAACCTGAGCAGGGCCTGGGCACCTCCATGGCGTCCATGGATCTCTGATCTCTGATCTCTGTCCAGCCCTGAACCTGAGCAGGGCCTGGGAGTCTCTGTGGTGTCCATGGATCTCTGTCCAGTGCTGCCCGGGCACCTCCGTGGCATCCATGGATCTCTGTCCAGGGCTGTACCTGAGCAGGGCTCGGGTGTCTCTGGTCTCCGTGGCGTCCGTTGATCTCCGTCCAGCGCGGTGCCCAGTGCACTGTGTCTTAATTACTGCAGTTTTATAGAAAGCGTTGAAGTCAACGAGGGGAAGCCCCCACGTCACCATTTGTCCAAAATCATTTTTTCGCTCCTTCTTGCATTTCCAGGTATGCGTTACAATCAGTTTATTTATTTTCAAAGAAAAACTCTGCTAAGATTTTCATGGGGATTAGATTGAATCTGTAGATCAATTTGGGAGGATTAAGCCTCAATATTGAGCCTTTTGGGGATGGAAAAAAAGATTTCATTTATGTGAGTCTCTAACTTCTTTTAGCAGTGTCCACTGTTCAACATGTGGCCCTTTGTGACTCCATGTATGCACTCATCTCTAGGTGTTCATGTGTTTTCATGTATGTATTAGGTACATACAACATGGCTGTCCATCGCAACATATACACGCGTGTCCCAAGTGCACACATGTTTTCACACATGATGCATTAGGCACATAAACTACACGGCTGGCTCCCCTCCCTCCCCTCTGTGGGTCCCTCATCCATGGATCCCAACAGCCATAGATTAATCATATTTTTGTCTTCGCACAAGATTTTATTAAAGATCTTTGCAAAGTAAGAGTATTCTATCTTTATTTTGTTTCAGAATGTATTTGTTTATTTTACTTATCTGAAAGGCCAGGAGACAGACAGACAGATGTATCCACCAGCTCACCTGCCAGGTGCCCGCTGCACGCCAGGCCAGGGGCCAGGAATGCCACCCGGATCTCCTGGGTTGGTGGCAGGGACCCCAGTGTTGGAGCCACCCGTGCTGCCTTCGGGGTGACGCCAGCAGGAAGCTGGGGTGGAGCAGAGCTGGGGCGCGAATCCACGCACCGCAGTGTGGGGTGCAGGTCCCACGGGGCCGATCGCCGCTGCTGGCCGCCCCTCCTCACCCTGCCCTCATCCACTGAGGTGCCTCCTCCTGTTCTACTGTGCTAAGCATTTTAATATTATGAGTGTTTGAATTTTGTCAAACGCTGTTTCTTAACCCATTGAAATGATTGATACAGTTTCTCCCCATTAATATAATGAAATACATTAATTGATCATGTGAATGTCAAACTTACTTAATTTCTTGAAGCTACAGTTGTGCTATTCATTTATGCATATCTGGATTTGACTTTACATTATATTAAAGAGTTTATATCTATAAGCATGAGGGGTGTTAGTCTTTTTTTTTTTTTTTTAATTTTTTGACAGGCAGAGTGGACAGTGAGAGAGAGAGACAGAGAGAAAGGTCTTCCTTTGCCGTTGGTTCACCCTCCAATGGCCGCCGCTGCAGCTGGCGCACCGCGCTGATCCGATGGCAGGAGCCAGGATCCAGGTGCTTTTCCTGGTCTCCCATGGGGTGCAGGGCCCAAGCACCTGGGCCATCCTCCACTGCACTCCCTGGCCATAGCAGAGAGCTGGCCTGGAAGAGGGGCAACCGGGACAGAATCCAGCGCCCCGACCGGGACTAGAACCCGGTGTGCCGGCGCCGCAAGGTGGAGGATTAGCCTATTGAGCCACGGCGCCGGCAGGAGGGGTGTTAGTCTTTAATGTGGGGGGGGGGGAGGGAGAGAGAGAGAGAGAGAAAGAGAGAGAAGGAGGAAGGGGGGAGAGAGAGAGAGGGAGAGAGGGAGGGAATGTGTTCCTGGCAATGTCTTTGATTCCCAATTCATAAAAGAGCTGAGGACGTAATCCTCTGTTTTGTAAAAGCGATGATAAAGGGCTGGTGTTATTTCTCCAGGACTAATATTGCTTTGGGATCGCTGTAGTGAGTCATCAGTCTGCAGCCACCTGCACCTGCGGCTGGCATGCTCACTGCGGATTTTCCGTTGTGATCCGGTTGCTTGGGCAGACGTGGAGCTAGCCCACACTTCTCCTGTGTCGGGATGACCACTGCACCGTGCTAGGCACTTCTCCATCCACCGGAACTGCTGATCCTATCGGCCATGAAGCCACTTCAAGCTTTGTCACTGACTTTTTCCAAAACAGAATTATTTATCTGAAAGGCAGAATTACAGAGAGAGAGAGAGAGAGAGAGAGAGAGAGGTCTTCCACATGCTGGTTCACTCTCCAGTTGGCCACAATGGCCAGGGCTGGGCCAGCCCAAAGCAGGAGTCAGAAGCTTCGTCGCGTCTCCCACATGGGCGGCAGGGGCCCAGGCACTTGGGCCATCATCTGCTTCTTTCCCGAGGCCATTAGCAGGGAGTTGGATAGGAAGTGGAGCAGCCGGCTCTCCGACTGGTACCCAGATGGGAAGCCAGCACTGCAGACGGTGGCTTAGCCAGCTATGCCGCAGCGCCAGCCCCTTGGTGCCTTTGACTTTATCTTGCAAATTTTTTTCTGGATACACAAGCACAGGTCAGCAGGTGAAGGGAGCTGAGGAACCGGTGCCAGGTGTGGGGGAGGGGCGGCCCCTGGGCTTCTCAGCCCCCCTCCTCCTTAGGGGGGGACAAGAGAGCCGGAACCACTGAAACTGGTGTCTCCCTCCCCTCGGCGTGGTCCGGCTGTGGGGAGACCCCAGCGTCTCAGGCTGTGTTGGATTTGTTCCTCTCGAGGGCGACCTTGTTACAGGGACCAGAGACATGGCTCCTTGCCCTCTCTGCTGGCCAGGACCACGTGGCCGGAGACCCTGGCAGAGCTCCCGGACAGAAGACGCACAGCCGAGCGGCGCGGGCTGGAGCCCTGGAGCTTCATCTCTCAAACTGGTCCACGCTGAGCCTCCAGCAAGTTGCCAGTGAGGTTCGAGGTGCTGTCGGACGTGGTGGCGCTCTGTGTCCACCTGTCTGTCTCCCAGGTGGTGGGGAGCGAGTGCCTGATGTCGCCGTTCCCATGGGTCCTAGAAGAGTGACTGCTTCCGCCTGTGGGCTGGAGGGCGACTTCCAGGCTTGTCCAGGCTGGCCCAGAGGCCACTGCCATCGTCTTCATTCTTCTTGTCCCTCTTCCTGTTCTACTTTTGTTGTAGAGAAACTTCCCAAGCCAGCTGGAGGGGGCGCTGTAGAGCCCCACACCTGGACCAGCTGCCGAGGCCAGGAAGCCAATCACCAACATCGCGGTCATCGCACAGCGCAGAGCCGGGAGCCGGCAGCCGCGTTACTTCCTGGGCTCCCCCAGGCGATGGGTGAAGGTTCTTACGGATGAAACGGGCTGAGAGGTGCGCCACCAGCTCGTGTTCCGGTCCTGGGTGGTCAGTGGTGCCCGTGGCCTGCCTTTGATTGGCCAGCGACACCGTGCTCACTTCAGGGGGTTGTGATGGCCACGTGGGCTGCAGCTGGTCTGGGGGCTCCGAGGGAGTGGTGGTCACGTCTGCTCCCGACCTGGAATTCCCCCGCCTGGACCTGGAGTTCCCCACACACACCCCTCGGGAGGACCCTGGCCAACAGGGAGAAGCAAATGGCTCCCTGTGCTCACGGATGGGAAGCTTGTGGGGCCGGCTGTGTCCCTCCCTCGAGTCCGTGAGGCCTTGATGGACAAGCAAGGACGCCTGGGCTCAGGGACACGGAGGAAAGACTGGGCCCTGCCCTTACATCACAGGGCTTGGTCCTCTCACATTGCGTTGGTGGAACAAGTTTTAGGATTCCATTTCATTTCCATCTCAGCTCTATCTCTGTTTTGTGGTTTGGGTAGGGCTTACCCACTGGCTTAGCTACGAGTGCACTGTTTTGTGCATAATTTAGTAATTTAACAGTAACACATTTCCATTTCCGGCTCCCGGAGTTTGTTGCTTTCGCCGTATGGTCTACTTCTGTGTTTGTTTAAACTCCACAGAGAGTGATTTTTTTCCCTTTAATCTGTAAATTATCCCAGGAAAGGTCAAACCGGACAAGGACGCCCGCTGCAGTGTCATTTCTCTCAGCCGGGAAAGCTGGAGCATTGCTGGCCGTGGACCCTGGCAGCTTTGTTGTTCTTCAAAGCCCCTTTGTTTTGAGGATTTGGGGGTTGGATTGAGGGCCCTTTCTCGTTCAGAATTTTAAGGACTCCTTTCTGTCTTCTGTCTTGAGTCTCCTTTGATGAGACACGCGGGAAACTTTCATCTTCCTGCTCCTGAGTGGCAGCTGCCTCTTCTGGTCCTGAACGTGTTCCTCTTGCTGCTGTTTTCCCTGTGTAGCTGGGTGGTCCTGTGGCTCTGGACCCTTTCCCTTTGTTTCTCCCCGAAGGCTGTGTTAAGACTTGGGTGTCACAGTTTTATCAAACTGGAGAGATTTCAGCCACCACCTCTCCCGTGTGTTTGCCTCCTTCCCGGCCTGGGGGGGCCTCCATCGCACCTGCGTCTGGCTGCTGGGGTTTGGCCTGCGGGTCACCAAGGCTCCCTCACCGTCCTTCCTCTTCCGTGGGCCAGGGTGCACCTTCAGGGGCCGCTACACATGTCTTCAGCCGCTCAGCTGATTAGAGGAATTTTTCATTTCAGATACTTGATTTTTCAGCTGTTTCATACATTTCGATCTCCTCTGTTTAATCGTTATTTTTTATATTCCCCTTGATCCCTGGATATGTTTATAATCATTCTTTTAAAGTCCTGGTCTGTCAATTCCATGGCCTCTGTGGTTTCTGGGTCTCCAGGTGTTCAACGAGTTTCCCCTTGCTGGCAACATCACCATCTTCTGCTTGTGTCTAGTGATTTTTTATTTGATGCTAGGCATTTCTGGGTATTAGTGAGTCTGCATTTTGTCAGCAACGTGCACTGAATTTTGTTCTGGCTGCAATCAAACTACTTGCGGATCAGTTGAACTTTTGGAAATCCGTTAGTAGCTGCTAATCTGTGGTGCTTTAATCCTGCTGATAAGGCCTGTCTGCCATCCCCTCTGAGTGCCACAGCTGCTGAACACAGCGTCTCCACCCCCAGATCAGAACTCAAGATCCTGGGATTTCTGTGTTTGCATGCCAGGAACTTCTCATCTCCCCACCCTTTGGTTCTTCACTGAGACTCGCAGAGGTTCCCCCACGCTGAGCGTTTAGCAAGACTCCTCGTCAGGCGAGGGAGTCTACGCAGACGGCGGGAGCTCTGTATTCCACCGGCCCCGTACTGGGTCCCAGAACACCCAGCCTCCATTTTCCCCAGTTCCAGTCACTGCTGCTCACCTCAGCTCTGCTGTCTCCTGGGCGTCCCTCCCCCTGCCAGGGCATGGAGAGCCAGCACCCCGTCTGTTTCCTGCTCCTTGTGGGCCTACTGTGCCCTTCTGCCAGTCTTCATCCAGGTTCTGGATGCGTGAGTGGGGTCAGAACTGGAATCTCTCACTCTGGCAAGGTGGAGGCAGGGGTCTCCTCCCTGCTGACGCTGAGTGGGTAACTACAGCCCAGCCTCTCACTCACTGTCTGGCTGCTCCTCTGTCATTACTGAGAAGGCATTTTCTGTCCTGCTATTATCTCTGAGTCACTGTGTTCCTAAGTAAACCCCTTATCTGTCCCTTGTCATTAGTTCTTCCTGCCGGTTCCCCCTGTCTCTCAAGCCCACAATCTTGATACTGGTTGAGCATTAACTTAATTGTCCATCTCCTGTCTTTAACCGCTCCTGTTTTCCAGACAAGCTGAGCATTCCTTAAGGTTCCTCTAAATCTGTTCCCTTCTGCTGTACTGGAACTTCACCGAGATGAGCCCTCACGAATGCAGTAATAACGCTCAGAGTGGGAGATGCTGGAGGAAGGCTGGCGGGTGGCGGATGCGTCAGAGGCGCGAGATCAAATTTCCAAAATCAGTGGGCTCTGCAGGCATGACCTGTCCAGACCACATCCTGTGCCCTGCACTTAGGACCAGCTGAGTGTCCCGCACCGTAGGCTCTCTCCTGACTGGGTATCCTGCACCGTGGGCTCTCTCCCGGCTCAGTCCCCTGCACTGTAGGCTCTCTCCCAGCTCAGTCACCTGCACCGTAGGCTCTCTCCTGGCTGAGTGTCCCGCACTGTAGGCTCTCTCCCAGCTGAGTGTCCTGTACCGTAGGCTCTCTCCTGACTGAGTCCCCTGCACTGTAGGCTCTCTCCTGGCTGAGTCCCCTACACCGTAGACTCTCTCCCGGCTGAGCCTCCTGCACTGTAGGCTCTTTCCTGGCTCAGTCCCCTGCACTGTAGGCTCTCTCCCGGCTCAGTCACCTGCACCGTAGGCTCTCTCCTGGCTCGGTCCCCTGCACCATAGGCTCTCTCCCGGCTGAGTGTCCTGCACCGTAGACTCTCTCCTGGCTGAGTATTCCACACTGTAGGCTCTCTCCCAGCTCAGTCCCCTGCACTGTAGGCTCTCTCCTGGCTCAGTCCCCTGCACCGTAGGCACTTTCCCGGCTGAGTGTCCTGCACCATAGGCTCTCTCCCAGCTGAGTATCCCACACCGTAGGCTCTCTCCCGGCTGAGTCTCCCAGCCTCCCTTCTTGGCCCACTCTCCCTCCCCATGCTCCCCAACCATCCTTCACATCCAAGCTGCCACCCCTCCTGTAGTTCTCACGTGAGCTGTCCCCTCTTTCTGCCTCCACCTGGAGGCCTGGGCACCACTCCCCCCCAGTTTCTTTTCTGGCATCCCCATCTCCCTCGGCAAGGATTTGTCATTCTCTGGATCCTCCACTGCCTTCCAACCTGAGGAGCCACACCCACCACCCCATCCCCACCCCATGGCTAACATGGGACCTGGCGTGTGCAGGATGGACAGGCAGGGTTTGTGGAAGAAATGAATGGACGAGGGAGTAAGGGCAATGTGCTCATTGTCGCGACTCAGGACCATGAATGGATTGAGAATAGAGCCATACACTTACAGGAAGTCCCAAAGAGAAGGTGTAGAAGTAACTCACTCTGACCTCTGTCTTGTGCAGGCACCCCCTGTGCCAGCCACTAGTCAGTGGTCAGCTGGGCAGTGACCATCAGGAGCCTGCCTGTCCCATTCCTGCACCATTCTGTTGTCAGAGATTCCCCCGGATCTTCTGCCACACAACCTCCATCTCCTGATCTTGATCTTTCCTCTGGACCTGCGAAGACGCAGTGCTGTCCTTTATTCTCACGGTTGCCCTCCCTATGGCTTCTGCACACAGATAACAATGTCACCGTGTCCTTGAGCTGTGTGTGTTCTAGAGTACGTGTCGAGGGCTTCTCTGCTTACTTGTGTCTACAGCACTCCTGCATGCTAGTTCGTGTTATTTCTGTCATTCTGCAGGTGAGCAAACTGAAGCTCACAGGGACCCATGGAGAGGCAGAGGTGCCCACAGAGCCCTGGCTATCTGGGTGTCCCCAAGCCAGGCCCCTGCCCCAGCACCATCTTTAGCTACAACCTCGGGAGGGACCTCCAGGGAGAGCCACCCAGCTGAGCCCAGTCAACTTAGAGAAGAGTCGGAGACAGAAATAAGTTGATTGCTTGCATTTGAAACCGCTGAATCTGGGGTACCTTGTGACACAGGAGAAGATAACCCCCAGAATAGCATCTCGCACCGTCCATTCATCCAGGCCACTGTTAGGGAAGGCTGCTCCAGCTGCGCACGGGTAAATGCTTTTTAGATCTCTCAGGTGCTTCTGCCACCAAAACAGAGATGACATTAGTGGACCCTGCACCGCCGATGTCACCAGATCCCGTGGGAGCACAGGCGTGGGTCGAGCGACCTCCAGTGTTGGGGAACACGTGAGGTGGGGGTGGGGGAACGAGAGGGTGCTGTGGAAGGAGGAGAAATGAGAGACCAGCTGTGGCTTAATGAAGATGAAATACTCTTCCTGGAAGAAGACCAATTCAGGCTGAGCAAACAGCTCAAGCATGGGTCCCACAGAAGTCCTGCTGGGAACCAAGGCTCTGTGTCTGTGTCGAGGCCTCGGATAAGGGGGGACGCAGGCTTGAGGGGCTGGGAAGGTGGAGGGGAGCCCACCATGGATGGACAGAGGCAGCTTCCCCTCAGTGGATAATACCCAGGCTCTGGAGACCCCTGTTCTGATTTCCCCCAGTGTCTCTGCCTGCGTAGCTTATCTTACTCAGGTGTGGAAAGTAAGAGTAATGGCCTTTCCACCTTATCTCTCGAGCAAGCACAGGATTTGTTAGACTCTACAGAAGGGCTGCAGCTGTGATAGATATCCCAGCTTGGCCATTGCCCCCTCACATTTCTGCAAGTCGTGGTTGCCAGGTCTTTCTCCGGCTGAGGTTCCTTCCAGCTCTTCTGGGCCCAGCCCAGTGTCCCCAACTGGGCAGGATGCCGATGCGTGGGATGCACATTGTGCCCCTGGAGCACAGCCGGGAATGGGAACGCTGACTGCCCTGGCATCCCCCAGGGGCAGAGCTGGCTTGACCTGGATGCTCTCCGTGGTGCTGAATGTTCTCACCACCAAAGCCTGATGCTTTGTGAGTGGGGTGCGTCCCTTCTGGGTGGGCTTCACCATGCTGAGTTTTCCAGCTGTAGCTCCATCTCAGGAGATGCCCAGTGTAGTAGTGGGCAGAGACCCCACAGTGGCAGGGGACCCAGAGGCCAGCAGGGAAGGGGGACGGGAGAACCCACCATCAAGGGGAAATAGACACCCCTGTCAGGACAGCTCTCTTTCATGTGGCAAAATCAACCTTCACCTGCATCAGTGGATTTCAGGAGCTTCCAAGGGACTGGTCTTTCCCAGGCAAAAGGTGACTTGCAAGGCGCCCTGTCCCCTGGATTAGCAGGTGTAATGGAAGCCCAGCCTCCCATGGGTGGGTGAAAAGACAGAGGATGCAGGGTTTAGAGGTGGGGCTGGGCCACTGCAGATTTTTGTGCAGAGAGCATTTACGGGCAGATCCCTGAGAAGAAGAGGAGGCGGTGCCCATGGCCCCAGGCATTGCCTGGCATGCAACGCCTCAGACTGGGTGGTCCTTCTCACAGCTGCAGAGCTGGGGAGTCCTCAGGAAAGGGCCAGCTCCTGCTCCCTGGGGAGGGCCTTTGCTGGACTCCCATGGCAGAAGGTGGAAGGCCAAGTAGGGTGGACTTTGTTCCTTGGGCAGCAGAAGGGCAAAAGGAGCCCACCTACTCCTGGGAGCCCCTGCAATGGGGACATCGATCCAGAAGTTGGGCAGGGGCTCGTGCCTCAAGGATCTCCCAGTACCCTTGCATTGGGGATTCTGTTTCAATGGCTGGAACGGACAAAGACATCCAAATCATAGCTATGGAGGAGAGAGTAGGGTCGGAGAGGGGAGCTGGGGACCACTTCTGAGGAAGCACCCCTCACTGTGCAGGTGAACTCACACCCTAGAGGCGTCCTGATTCCTGCTCTGGCTCCATTCTCCAGAACCCACTCTGAGGGCCCTCTGCTCCCTGGCATGTGGCCCCTCTCCCTCTCTGGCACCTTCCTGCCCAGGTGAGGCAGCAGGGACTGTGGGCAGAGTGCAGTAGGTGAGAAAGTAGTGGGCATCGCCTCCAGATCACAGCAAAAGGCCATGCACCCCACCCAGCAACATCAACCTGACCATCACGTGCACATCACTGCAGGACATGGAAGGGGCTAAGGGGCAGCCATGTGTGGGCACTTCCCTGCCCAGATGACTTCTCAGACAGCACCCACTGCTGTGGCAACAGCTCAGTGAGTTCTTCCTCCTGGGGTCTTCCCCTTGGCCGCTGCCTACCTCTGACTGGCCACGCCCTGGCCAGCAGTGCCCAGGTCTCCTCTCCAGACTCTGGTTTAGCTTCCCTCCTTCCAAATGTGCACAAGCCCTGTCCCTGACACCTTTTTGCTAGGATACACCCCCCAATCTACTGGTAGCATCTGCAGAACAGGGGCTGAATGATGGCTCCCTCATGTGTGAGTTGAACTCAGCAGTGCTACTCATCAATATGTGTCCAGGAAAGTTAAAAATATCACAGAAACTGGGTTAGAGGAAGTCTCTCTCGGTGACCTCTCCAGAGAGCCTTGTGCAAGGACAGGCTGAGGGACCACATGAGGTGGGCATGCAGTGGTCGGTGAACTCACTCCCCACGCCCAGGTCCTCCTGTGGATACCAGGATGCAGAGACTTGGGGAGAACCGCAGGGAGTGGCTGTCGCCCAGGACTCCCCATGCCTGGCTGCGTGTGGGTTGGTGGAGACTTGACTGCACCAGTCCACAAGAGCCCCAGTAGATGGGTGGACATGGAACCATCTTTGACGGCCCCTGTGGACCTCATGGAGCAATTGCCACTGGACAGGCAGGAGGAGAGGCAGGAGGTGACCCCCTGGGAGGGGCGGGGAGTGTGTTGGGGTGCCCCCTCATATTTCCCTGGCTGACATGTTTTCAGCGTCTGACCACAGGCCCCACCCCAGGTGGGAGACAGGTTCAGAGGAGTTACATGCCCCTCTCCCCACCAAGAGCTGTGGGACTTCCTCTCTAGCTCGCACCTCCAGCCCACCTTGCTTGGGGTTTAAATAGGACAGCAGACCATGGCATCCTGCCTGCCGCCCCCAGGACCCACACTTCCAAAGTGGCTTCCTGTGTCATTGATTCTGGAGTGAGACGTTCATCCACTCTGAAACTAGCACTCAGAGCTGTTGAGTCATGTCTCTCCCACTCAGATAAATCACGGAGCGTGGCGCAGGAACTGGGTCCTATTTAGCTAAGAGGCGCCTGCTTCCCTGGAGAGCATGGGGCTGCCCAGCTGAGACACAGCCTCACCCCAGCTGCCTCCCACAAGCTTTGCCCACTTCCGGGCTGATTCATGTGGTACCGCAACCCCGGAGAGAGCCATGTGTGGTTGATGTGAGAACTGGGCCCAGGGACTCACGCTCAGCCATTACTCACCCACAGCACGTGGTCTCTGAGCCCAGTGAGGGACTGGCTTAGGAAGCCAGGTGTCCACCTCCTTCCTGGAGTGGCTGTCATAGGATTTCTTTTTTGTCTTGGGGAGAAGGAGCTCAGTCAGACGCCCGCACCTTCTCCATCACTGTCACTCCTCTCTGACTCAGAGCAGCCTCACTCCGTGGGTGGTCCTTTGCTGACCTGGAGAGGATCTGGGATAATCCAGGTCTTAGCAGGAGCCTCCTGGAGACACCGCTCTATCAGAAGGAAGGGGAAGCTGTCTCATAACCCTTGGGATGCTCCTGACTCAGCTGCCGTGGGTGCTGCTCCCTCAGTCGTGGGTGGTTTAGGGTCCCAGGAAGGTTTAGCCAGCATCCATTGTTCACCCACAGTCGTGACCAAAACCTCATCACGTGGCAGCTTCCCAGACACGAGTGTGTGTGTGGAATTGTCAGCCATCCTGCCCTGGGCGGCTGTCTCTACAGCATCAGCAGGATTCCGGCTTTGACTCCAGAGAGGGTGAGAGAGCGGAGCCTCCCGCCTTCAGCACCAAGGAGAGCTCCGAGGACCTTCGCCTTCGCCGCTGTCTGGGGCAGAGCTCTGGGCTCCAGCCGGTGCCGGAGAGCGGCAGACCCGGCCCCGCTGGTGCTGCCGAGCCTGACCTTGCTCTGCTCAGCCTTGCCCCCAGCTTCCATGCCTCCTTCCCAGAGACGCCGTGAGTCTGGAAAAACACGGCTTCGGAGGCCGGTTCCTGCTGCGTTCTTTCCTCCAAGTTCAAAGCTGAGAAGTGCAGAATGTGGAGAGAGCTTTGGAGAAGTGGGAGCGTTGAGTCCTGGGTCTGGACAGAGAAGAGGGGTCCTTTGCTGGTCCAAACCCTGTTGCCAAGGGTGAGTGGGTGACAGAACGCTGGGCTAGACCCACTGGATCACAGGACAAGTGGCCAAGTGTCTCTCGTCTGCAGCAGTGGCACCGCTGCCCCGAGCCATGCAGGAGACCCCAACCAGGGGCCACCGTCCCTGCTGCAGGGTGAAGCTTGCAAGAGCCAGACAGGGAAATAATTCAGGAACAGCACGAAACAGAAATAAGAAGTCACAGAAGCAAATAAAGGAAAAGTGGGCCAATTCCCGTGAGGAGCTAAGCACCCAGCCCCTCCCTCCTTTCCTCCAGCTTCAGTCGAGCACTTAGTGCGGTGGCCTCGCCTGAAGCCACCACCAGCGCTGTGCTCTGGGGACAGCCCCTTCCGGGACGCTGCTTCTCCTTCCGTTTGGGCCTCAGCTGGAACCCAGCTGCCTCGGGTCTGAAGGTGAGGCCACCACAGTTCCCACATCCTGGCCAGGCCCCCTCGTCTGGGGCAGGAGAAGGAATCACGCCTTGTTCCCAGGTACAACCCCCAACCCTGGGACCCCCACCTGCTCTTAGGGCAGAGAACACAGACCCCGGGGGCAGGCGATCACACCCCTCTGATTTCCCAGTGTTAGGGGCTGGATCGCACCCCAACCCCACTAGATCCATGCAAGGAAGCCCTAATCCCTGGTATCCCAGGACCTGACTGATTTGGGAAATAGGCCACCATGGATATGAAAGGTCCACATGGAGTCACACGGAGTCGGGGGGAGGGGACCCTGAACTCACTATGCCTGGGGTCCTTAGCCAAAGGGGACACCTGGAGACCGGCGCTGTGGTGCAGCGGGCTCAGCCGCTGCCTGCCATCCTGGGCATCCCACATGAGGGCGTGTTTGTGAGTTGGCTGCTCCACTTCACACCCAGCTCCTTGCGAATGTGCCTGGGAAGGGGGCAGGAGAGGGCTCAAGAAATTGGGTCCCTGACACCCTCGTGGGAGGCCCGGATAGAGTTCCAGGCTCCTGGCTCCGGCTTGGCCCAGCTCCGGACATTGCGGTCATTCAGGGATAGAAGATCTCTTTCACTCTGTAACTCTGCCTGTCAAGTAAACAATAAATAAATCTGTCTAAAAGAGGGAGGGGGACACTCGGACGCAGACACACAGAAGCAGGTGCCAGGGCAGGTGTGGCGGGAGTGGCCTTGCCAACCAAGGAGCCTCCAGGATGTGCCTGGGGTGGGTTTCTCAGTGTCAGCCCTGTCGATGCTGGGGACTGGGTCACGTGTGGCAGGGCTGTTCCGTGCACGGTGCAAGGTGCAGCCGCGTGCCTGGTCTCTAGTTCCCAATGCCAGGAGCAGGAGCTCCTCCCGCCCAGTGTGACAGCCAGACGTGTCCCCAGGCAGCGCCAGGAGGTCCAGGGGTGCAAAGTCGCCCCTTGAGACCCACCGTCCTGAGGGGCCTGCAGCCCCACCTCTCGGAGCTCTGGGGTCCCAGCTCATCAGCGCCGCCCCCGGGGGTCCTGCTGTGCCGGAGCCTTCACCACAACCCCGGGGCCCTGCACACTCCCGAGGCCCAGGACCCAGCATGCACCTTGGCTTCCAGCCCACCCCACGGCTTCCTCTCCAGGAGGGAGGTGTGGGACCCTGGCTCCTTGCAGCCCCATGCCCCAGCCTTCTGTGCCTCCTTCCAGCTAGTGGGGAACTTTCTGGAGAGATCCGGGATGTGAGCCAGGAGCCCACTTGTTCGTTCCTATGACGAAACACCAGAGGCAGGCTGGCTTGCAGAGAAAAGAGGCCAGGTAGCTCCTGGTTCTGGAAGTTGGGGACCCGAACGGCACAGTACAGGCTCTGGTGAGGGACTCTTGGCTGCACCTATCATGCAGCAGGTGTGCCGGCGTCCCTGTCTCTCTCCCTCTCCTTACAAAGTCACCGAGCTTCAGTCACAGTCCCCCCACAACCTGGTCTCATCGAATTTCTTCCCAAAGTCCCCACCAAAGAGTGAGCCTCCCTCCCACCTCATGGTGCCACTGACTACGACTTTGGGGTTCAAGCTGCTGCATGAGCAAGGGGAGCCTGATCCTATCCATGCCCACCAGCACGCTCTGCCCGTCTTCCTGGCCTGGCAGGAGTCACCGGAGCCGTGGTCAGGGCCGCCGGCAGTTCCGGACGTGTGTCCCGGCTGCGCTGACAGATGCACGCCACTCTGCTGGGACCCCGTGTTTATTTTCTCGGCTTCTGTCCAAAGGTAAGCGTTTTATGCACTGGCAAATGGATACCAGAGGCCTGATTTCCCCTCTCGCTGGAGAGCAAATTGAGTTTACGTTAATGGTCTCCAGGCTGTTGATTTGTTGAAATCAGTTAAATGACCAAAGTGGTCTTGTTTTTCCTGCTTGTTAAAGGCAGCTACACTTCCCATTCATCAAAGTGTCTGAAGGCGTCGAGCCCCTCCCTGGGTCAGGGGCTCCCTCCGGGGAGCTGGGGGGCACTCCCGCCACCTGCCAGCCCTCGGCCAGGAGCTCCCGGACGTCTCCGCAAAGCCAGACCAAGGGGGCCCTCCAGGCTCAGACAGGGGAAACGGAATCCTGTTCTGCAGCTGGCGTGGGAGGAGGCACCAGGTAGACGGCCCTGCAGGGGCTGGGGAGGAGCTCCGTGCCACCCCTCCCCCAGAGCTGGGGGGGGGGCGCAGGCTTCCTTGGGTGCTGGGAGGGAAGACCGCCCCCGGCCTCCCAGTGCCCGGGCTGAGCGCGCGCTCTCCCAGCCCTGCAGCCTGGCTGTGCCGTCTGCTCTCCCGTGAGGACCTCTGTTAGGGTCTGCTGCTGACCACCCCTCTGCCCCCACCATCTGCCCCCACCTTCCTGCTGGCCCCTCCCTGCTCCCACGGCGGCAGGCCCAGGGCGGGGCTTCTTAGCCTGGGCAGCCCCCGCCTCATGGGCTGGCACATTCTTTGTGGGGGGAGCATCTGAGTGGGGAGGGGTTCAGCAGCCTCTCTGGCCTCCACCCACTCACGGCCTTGGCAGTCGCCAGCTGTGACAACCAGAACTTCTCCAGACTCTGCACGGGTACCTGGGGCGGACCCAGCCCCCACTGAGGACCCCTGGGGCCAGGGCCCGCTCACACCTGCCCTGCCTGGTGAGTGCCAGGCGGGGAGCAGCCTGGCCACCATCACCAGGTTAACTAGCAGAATCGGGCTTGGGGCGGGGGGGCAGGTGGCTGGGTGTGTTCTCTTTAAGGTGAACTTTCGTTCACGATTTTTTTTTTTTTTTGACAGGCAGAGTGGACAGTGAGAGAGAGAGAGAGAGAGAGAGAAAGGTCTTCCTTTGCCCTTGGTTCACCCTCCAATGGCCGCTCCAGCGGGCGTACCGTGCTGATCCGAAGCCAGGAGCCAGGTGCTTCTCCTGGTCTCCCATGGGGTGCAGGGCCCAAGGACCTGGGCCATCCTCCACTGCACTCCCCGGCCACAGCAGAGAGCTGGACTGGAAGAGGAGCAACCGGGACAGAATCCGGCGCCCCAAATGGGACTAGAACCCGGTGTGCCGGCGCCGCAGGCAGAGGATTAGCCAAGTGAGCCGCGGCGCCGGCCTCCTTCACAATTTTTTAAGTTGTTCCTGTATCTCAAAGCCATGTATTTGGGAAACCCTGTAAATGCAACACCTGTGTTAACTTTTCTGTGTATATTTAGTATTCTGATGTTGTTATTAAAAAAAACCCACAATATGAAAAAAAAGGAGAAATAAAATAAATCTTTTAAAAAAAAAGTACCATCAGCGCAAGGCTGTGAACTTCCTTCAATGCAGGGTTTAAGACCTCGTGGGTCGGACTCTGGTCCCAGGAGGTGTGGCTGAGCCCAGCTGTGCAACCCCGCCCCTCCCTCTCCTCCACCTCTCTGCCCTCTATCACTGCCAGGTGATGTCAACGCCGTCAGCAAGGTTGTCAGACCCACGCCGGCTGTGCCTGTCTCTCTGCTCTCCAGCAAAATGATTTTCCCTGGAGGCTGAGCCTGCCCTGGACCCCAACCCCCGCTGTTTCGCCTCTGCCAGACAGTTAGGGAAGAAGTGATCCAAACCGAACTGCCTCAAAGAAGAGGGAATATATTTTTAATTTATTTTTTTTAAGATTTAGGTATTTATTTTAAAAAGAGAGAGAGAGAGAGAGAGAGGTCTTCCACCCACTGGTTCACTCCCCAGATGGCTGCAACAGCCAGGGCTGGGCCAGGCCGGAGCCAGGAGCTTCTTCCAAGTCTCCCGCGTGAGTGCAGGGGCCCAAGCACTTGGACCGTCCTCCGCTGCTCTCCCAGGCACATTAGCTGTGAGCTGGATTGAAGGTGGAGCAGCTGGGATTTGAACCAGGGTCCATATGGGTTGCCGGCATCTCAGGAGGTGGCTTTACCCGCTACACCCCAGCGCCAGCCTTGCAAATGCGTTTCTAATAAAACGATGTTCTGTACCCTGGGAACTGGTCCCAGGTCCCTGGCCCTCCGTCTCAGTGTCCCAAAACTCAGCCTCGCAGGTCCCCACCTCTGCTGCTCGGCACGCTGTAGGGGGGAGCAGAAACAGCCGTGGCCCGTGGCTGCGCCGTCACACCCAGCAGGCTGTGCGCGGGAGGCTGGAACCCCGCTGAATGCCCGGGTGTGGCCCCCGCTCGGGGTTTGTCTTCAAGGATCCGCGTCATCGGCCGCTGGCTGAGAACGCATTTGGGAGAAGTACAAGCAGAAGTGAAAACAAGGCCAGCAGGAGCGCACAGCAGGCCTGCGGCTGCATCCGCGCAGACTGTGGCCAGGGCCCCGGGGCTCAAGCCGGGCAGAAGCTCAGGACGACAGCCCCTCCTGCCCACGGGGAGACTGTGCTCAGGCACGCAGGGGAGACCTGCTCCAGAGACCTGGAGAGTTGGCTTCCGGGGACGTTCTGGGGTCAGGCTGACTCTCTGGACGTGCTCAAGGCAAAGCACCCTGTTTCTCTGTGGACGTCGAGTGTCGGGGACCGTGTGTCGGGAGAGAAGTAGCACAGAGGGGAGCGCCCAGGCCGGAGGCAGAAGGAGAGGAGCCGCCCCGGCACAGAAAACTGCGCCAAGCAGTGCTCCCTGGAGGTTTCCAGCAGCCCCCCGCCCCCGCCACCCCCACACCCTGCACTGAGCAGGTGTACGGTTGTCCCCATTGGCTGATTCCATCAGGAAGTGGGACAGCGGCTCCCGGAGTGTGACGGAGGTGTTTGCCTCTGCCGGCTCCTGTGCAGCGATTTGAAACCATTTTACCAGGAGTCTCCCACCTGGGTTTTTAGGGGCCACACGTGTGGAAACATAGGAGGCAGGAATGCACGGTGTTTTCCCGTGCAGCTCTCACGGCCAGAGCCACCCACGTCTCCGGAAACACCGGCGAGCCGAGGTCGGTGAGAGCAGCGCTCACTGAGTTTGCCAAGCAAAGCACCCAGCATCAACGCTGAGGGCTGGGACCGGAGAATTTCGGAAAGCGGACACAAGCCCTCCAGGGTGAGCAGCCAGGCCGAGGAAGCTTCTGGCTGGGTGCCGTGAGATCCCCGTGGCCTTCCCCGTGGGCCTTCCCACGGGATTCCAAGTCGGGGACCACCTGAGAGAAAACTAGCAAACGTTCATAAAAGAGGGTTTCTCCAGCGCCGTGGCCTGCACCCGTTCCCGCCGCACACGGTGGAGCAGGCGCTGCCCGGGGACCCAAGGCCTCAGCCCGAGTGCACTCAGCCCCCGGGAAGGCTCCGCCACTCTCCCATGTTAACCCATCTCCCCGGCCGTCAGCCGTGCCACGGTGTGTCCTGGCTCCAGCCCACACAAGACGACACGCCCCTGCCGCCTGCACCTTCCCCGTTCCCCACTGCTGCTCACCAGGGGTTCCAAGCCTCCCCATCCTGCCATGACACTCCCCTGCGTCCCAGACGACCAAGCTCGGCCCGCTTGGCACTGTGCCTCTTAAGCTGAGGCTGTCGCCATACGACTTAGATGCGTGGGTTCTTTCCAAACCACTCCCTTGATTCCACGCGCAGGAGCTGTTGGAATGGTCACGGGAAACCCTCCGGGAGCCACGGGATGGCCGCAGCCGATGCTCTCAGCACCGAGGGTTCCGTCCTCTCGGGTCACGTGCGCGAGCAGGCCTGGGCTGCGCCTTTGCAGGTGTGTAGCGCCACCCGTCGCTGAGCGTTTTGGGGTCCACGGAGAGCTGCTCCACCCTCGGGCCCGGGACAAGCCGCGCCCCAGCTCCTGTACCCTGGCTGTTCCGGGCACATGGCTTCGCGGTCAGCTGCTGTCCATGCAACCAGGGCAGACACTCAGGTCCCTGCCTCCAGTTGTGGCTGCTTCCTGCTTGCGGGCCCGAGGGGTGGGGGGGCAAGGGTGACTGCCAGCCCCCAGGCCCACGGGGTCGTGCCCAGGGGCACGTTTCCTGTCCTTGGTCTACACTGTGAGCAGGGCAGATGGGCTGCTGGGTGCTTGCCATTTGAGATCATTCTAGAATGATCTGAGGCCAGAGGACGCTCTGCGCATGTGTTGGCCAGGGTGAGTGACTCCCCGCCTACATCCTGATCACGCCTGCCTCGCATCCAGCCCCAAGGCCTAAACCAGATGGACGAAACCACTCATAGCCACAAGGGCTGGGCGTGTCCCCACGTCTGGCAGCCACGGAGACCTCCCCGGAAGCCCACAGATAACGCCGGGTACAAGCTGCCCAGGAACCTCGGCTTCTGGTGACGGGAGAGGAAGGCGCCGTCCCCGAGGCTGGCAGCACGTGGACGTGGAAGAAGCGGGAAGGAGAAGGAGCCGGGAGGATGACGAGAGCCTGGCTCACTTCTGTGGGCCGTGCTGTTTACACTGGAAAACAACAAACAATCAAAAAGTGGAATGGCAGAGCAAACTGACGCCCCGCACCCAAGTAACCAACTCCAAAATCGCGGGAATCACGGCGCGGGGGGTGGGGGGGGCAGCTCGCTGAAAGCAGATGTTGCCAGGAGGCGCTGCTGGGCGAGCCCCTGGCGGAGGCGACTTCGGGACAGGCAGCTGCGGTCTCGCGCCGGGCGGCATGGCGGCCGGGGTCCTGCCCTGCTGCTCCCTGGTCCCCGTGGGAGCTCGGTGCCCCCGTCGGGGACTCTGCAGGGAGGGAGCGCTCGGCAGGCCGTCCAGGCAGGGACGGTGCTCACCCGGGCCCCTCACCGCGGCCCTGGCGCTCGGCCCGCGCTGCAGCGGCCTGATGAGGGTTGGGCGGCCGGCCAGGTGGCACCGCCTGCGGCCATCAGACGTCCTGGCCTGGCCTGGCCTGGCCGCTGGGCTCTGCTCGTGTCCAAGAGGGAAGAAAGCCTCCCGGTGCCATCCAGCCCCAGGCCCGCCCTCGGTGAGCAGGTGGGGAAAGCACAGGCGATGACAGTGACGGCCTGGAGGTGGGGGAGCGACTGACAGCCCCTGCCCCCAACCCTACCTCCCCCCGGCCAGGAAATTAGCTCCTTTTCCTCCCCACCCCGGAACTTAAAACCCACGAGGGCAGGACCGAGCCCATCTTGCTTCCTACCCACGGCCGACACGCGGGAAGTCCCACGGGCAGCAGCGGCGGGTGCCGGGCCGGTAAGGCCACGCCAGGCAGAGCCCGCTGGCCTCCAAGCGCCTGTGTGAACTGCGTCTAAAAGAACGCACAGCTGAACCAAGAATGGCCCGGAACTCGGGGTCCCGGTGTCTGCTCCCACTGTGAGTTGACTGGGGAAGAGAGGGGGGTACAGCCCCACGGTGAGACCCCCCCAGGAGCACAGGTGACGATGGCAGCAGGTGCACAGCGCGGGGTGTGTCCTGGTGTCACTGTGAGGTGGACACATGGGAAGGACACGGTCCTGGCCTCAGAGCTGCTCCCTTGTCTTCCCATAAATGGGGGTCCTGAGCCCCAGGTGCTGCTGGACCCCGTGAGTGAGGAAGGAGAGGAGGCAGAGCCCCTCGAGCGGGGAGTCCCAGCAGAGAGAGGCCCTGACCTGCTCCTGTGACGGCTCGGTTGGCCCTGCACATGCACGAGTCCTGCAGACCGGAGGCCGAGGCGCCGCGAGAACAGAGGCTTGCGGCTACAGGCCACCGCCCCGAGGCTGGCTGCCGTGACTGGGCCCCTAAGTTTAAAGCCCTCTGCCCAGGACTCAGGCGGCCGTCGGGGAGTCCACCCCAACTCGAGACTGGAGCGAGAGGAAGCCCACGGGGAAACCAAGCGGCCTCTCCTTTCCGTGCGAGGCGGTCACCCTGTCACAGCGCCGACGGCCACGCCCTGCCCTGGCTGTCACCGCACGACCCCCCTGGGCGGGAGAGGGCTGGGCTGAGAAGCCAGACCTGGAGGGCGTGGCCTTTGCCCTGGCCATGAGGCCACCATGCCCAGCAGGACGTGGTCGGGAACCTGCCACAACTCTCCCACCCAGAACTCCACCACAGAAGCAGCCGCACCCACGTCTCAGGACGGAAGTGGCATCGGGCGTGTGCCTGCAAGTGGACCTGACCCTGCGGGAAGGAGCACTTTGGTCCTCAGAGGATTCCGGGGCCTGCGGGAGCCGATGCCAACCAGTCAGTGCCGGCCGGGAACGTTAGAGCCACAGAGGGCTCAAGGCGGAGGTGGACACACGCTGGGGGCCTCGCCCAACCACAGCGCCTTCCTGAGGTCCCTCCTGGACAAGGAGCCCAGAGCAGACATGAGAGCCAGGCCTCTGGTGCAGACGGTCATGTCCGTGAGTGGACGCTGGCATCCAGCAGAGAAGAGAGAACTCTGTACCCCAGAAGAGAGAACTCTGTACCCCAGAAGAGAGAACTCTGTACCCCAGGTGCAGAAGGACGGCCCTGGCCAGACTCGGCAGGGACCGGCATCTGAGCTGCTCGGGGCCCACGGGGGGAGGCCCTGCGCCCGCGGCCTGCAGACCAGGGTCAGGGCAGGATTCGGAGGGCCGGCTCTCCTCCACCTGTGTCTCCACTGGCATAGCCCATGTTCCCACCGGAGAGCCTGGGAGACCAAAACATCTTAGGCCACCGCCCCCTCCCACCAATCCACATCCAACAGGGCCCACCCCTGCGTGGTCTGGCTGGGCAGGCGGCGGCATGGACGTGGGCTTTCTGCCGAGCCGGGTGCACATTCACTTGCCCGGTGGCTGAGCTGCGGGATCTGAGCCCGCCCGGAGTGTGTGCCGATGGGGACGTTGGTAACCGCCTTCCGAAGGCTCGATGTTGCATGGACTCTGCCGACCTCAGGGGTCAGCGTAGCCCAGGGGCCTGCAGCTGGGCCGCGCTGTGGTCAGGCACGGCACAGCAGACACCAGCATCCCGTCGGGAGCCCCAGGAGCCTCTGCCCCGAGCTGGGCGGCCCCCGCTGTCACCCCTCCCGCAGCACTCTCTGGGGAGCTCAGAAGCAGCCACCTCCACCTCCTGCTGGTGCCCACACAGTACCCAGCTGCACTCGGGGCGGGGCCGCCCCTGTCTCCAGCGAGAGGACAATTTGAGGGCCATGGGATGGAGCAGGGGGCTGGAAGATGGAGAGGGAGAGAGAGAGAGAGAGAGCGGGGTACAAGGTTGAACACCATGCAGGTGAGTCCCAGGGACCCGCGATGGCCCAAAAGCCAGTGGCAGATGCTGGCTCAGTCTCGGCGTTTGCTGAAGCTTTGGGGGGGAAATGACAAAACCCAAACCCGAGGAGTCGCCCCTTGGCCAGCACCGGCCTCCGCCCCAGGCGGCAGGAGCTGCGACGACGGATTCTTCCAGCACCTTGCACGGGAGCCCGAGGGAAAGCCGAGCTCCCCCAGCACTGGAGCAATCAGTCGCACCCGGGCCACACGTCGGACACGCATCCCTCGGGGACAGGCCCCCCGCCGCTCCCTGGAGGGAGGGAGCATCCTTCAACGTGGGAGTGGGTGCCTGAGCTGGGTCCCCGCGGCCCCGACAGCGCCCCCTGCTGATGGCGGGTGCAGGGCACGAGAGCCTCCGGAGGTTGCCTGCCTTGGGCCTGGCGTTGTTTCCAGTTCCGCACGAGGAGGGCGAATCCTCTGCACCTGCGCTCTGGGCCCCGAGTTCCCCTGGGGGGCTCCTTCATGGGCTCCCTGATGGCCAAGCCCTGAGAGGGCAGGGGACAAGGCAGGACAGCAGCGCCTTGTGGGGGCGTGGAGACCCCCGAGGGGCACACAGCACCTCCAGAGCAGCCGGAGCCCTCGCCCTGACTCACGCACACACAGGCTAAGGATATATTCCTTTAATGTTTGGAACCGGAAAGTTTTAAAATTCAGTCTATGCTTGTATAACACAAAGGCCCAAGGATCCACCACTCCCTCCCGGTGCCACCTGGGGCCCGCGGAGCGGCGGCTGGCTCGGGGACCCTGCGCTGGGCCGCTAGGTGGCGTTTACAAACGGTGACATGGAGAAGGTCTTGCTGGGCGGGGTGTGGATACAGAGAGACAACCAGGGCGTCCTCAACCCAGGCCCAAGGCAGCAGATCCACAGCCCTGGCCGTGCGCCTCCAGGACCTCGCGGCCCGGGCCGAGGCTGTCCCCCGGGCGGATGGGGGTGGGACACCAGGTCGCCAGAAATAATAAAGACTATGCTCACCTGCGGACCTGGGTTTCCAGGGTGTGGGTGAATGTGCACGTGTGTGTGTGCATGTGTATGCGTGTGTGCGGGCGTGGTACATGTGTGGGGTGCATGGCCAAGGTAGAAAACACCAGTGTGTTCTGTTCGTACTAAGCATGGAGAATAAATCAGGTTTTGGTAACCTAGAACACAATTCGTTTTTTTTTTTAAAAAGGAACATTTAAGAGCTTCAAAAATTGCTACAGTACAAAAAAGGTGTGTGTGTGTGTCTGTTGGTATTTATATATTTATATATGTATATTAACCAGAAATAGCGACTCTGTCGGAAGACAGTCCCACCCCTGTTTCCTGGCGGCCGAGCCTCTGGGGCAGTACATGGCACATAGTGGTATTATTGGCACAGGTTCCGATCCCGGGCGAGTCCCGGCCTGGGGCGCGTCCTGCCGGGCCTCCCCCTGCGTTTCCAGGTCCTGCCTCGCCTTCCTCCTCCGCTCTCCAGGACGGCGCCGGGCGAAGGCGGTCACCCTTAGGCACGAGCACTTTTACAAAAATAGATTTGGCCTCCAGCGTCCTTGCTCTGCGGGTCCCCCGGCGGGCGGAGCGGCAGGTGCGGGGACCCTCCCCGGAGACGGCTGAGTCCTAGGTTTTGTGGTTTTTTGTTTGTTTGTTTGTTTGTTTGTTTGTACAGGTTCACCAACGGAATCCTGTGTGGAGAGAAGACAAGGAGAGGTTAAGTGGCCGCGGGCCAGGTGTGGCAAGGCCTCCGCTCGGTCAGCGGGCGCCCGAGGAGAAGGGGCCGTGCTGGGACCCCGGGCAGGCTCTCGTGGGGTGACAGTCATCGTGCGTGCCAGGCCTCGGCAGGCAGGCTGGGGCCACCCCTCCTCTACTCACAGGAACTCTGTGGCCCACAAGGGACCGTGCCGCTCGCTGGCCACCGGCCCCCAGTCCCCGCCCCGCTCCGGCCCCTCGCTCTGGCTCTCTGAGCTCGGCAGAGGCTGAGGACTGCATCAGGAGGGCCTCCTCCCAGGTGAGCCTGCTGCAGGGGGCCGGGTCTGCTGCCCACAGCTGCCCTGGTCAGCAGCCCTGGCTGGAAGGGGGTAGCCATGACCGGCCTCTGTGTGCACTTCAACGGCAGCCACTCGGGGTCTCCCTTGCAGGTCAGCGCCCCCAGGCCAGGTCAGCGCCCAAGTGCCCTGCTGGGAGCCGTGTCCCAGGTGCGAGGCTGGGAGCCGTTCCTGGTCTCCGCTGTCACCGAGTCCCCACCACCTCCCCTTGATGACAGCCCACTGCGACCCCCCAAACTACCCAGAGGAGCCCCCACGGAGCCCTCATCCTTGCAGAAGATACGGAAGGAAGCAGGGAAGGGCCGCCCAGGGACCCCAGACACGTCGGGAGGGGCAGGCAGCCAGAGCCCGGCACTTTCCGCACAGCTCGCCGAGGCGTGGGGGCCTGCACCGGCTCCGCCGCAGCCGTCTTCAGAGTGGTTCAGAAACGCGGGTTCCAGGGCGTCTGCGCGGGGCCTGTGCACGTGAGCTCTAGGGGCTCCCCGGGGTGAGTCTGAGGGCCAGCCAGGCTCTTCTGCAACGCCAGGGAGCAGCCTTCTCCCTCCTGACCCCATCAGCCCGGAGCTGTGGCCCTGGCTGGGAGGGAGGGAGGCACCTGCAGGCGGGCAGTGCCCCGGAGCTCCTGCTGCTCAGCGCTGGCCCCTCCCTGTGCCAGGAACCTCAGCAGGTCACAGCCTGTTCTCCCGGGGTCGGGGCAGACGGCCAGTTCCGGGCTCGGCGGCTGCCTCCCTGTGACACCCATGGGTGCAAGTCCGCTAGCCCCGAATGGAGCGAGTGCCCACAGAAGTGCCCGCCCGGCAGCGGCACGGTGTCGCCACGCGGAACAAGGAGGTGTGGGAGCCTCCTCCGCAGCGGCCCTGCTTGCCCGCCTCCTCCATGTTCACGCAGACAGAAATGTCGTTGTCCAGGCCACGTGGTTGGAGGTGACCCGTGAGGGCAGACGTTGCATTCTGGGCAGGAGCCGGGGGCTGGGCAGAGACCTGGAGACGCACAGCGCATGCGTGTGCTGAGTGCCACTGAGTTGTGCAGAACACGGTGGTGGCAGCAGCCGGCTTCACACCAGGGGTCACTCAGGGCTGGGCCTGGCGGCCCCAACCTGGTCCTGGTGGTCCAGGCGGTCTCTGGCCTGAGGGGCTCTCTGTGCTCCCTGACAGCTGCTAAGTAACGGAGCTGTCTACACGCAGAAGTGCTGGGGTTGAGCCGTGCCTCACGTGACCGCCTGACCCCAGGAGGCAGCTTTCCCGCACGCGCCTTGCTTGGCCGTTAGCGAACAAGGGCCATTCTGCCCAGGTGTCCCTAGGGAGACCCCGCTAGGCGCTGTCCTCCTACACGCTTTCCCGCCGCTTACGCTGGACCTCGGGCCCTTCCAGGCCGGTCCCTGCCGCCCCTCCTCCTCGTCCCCTGTGTTCTGGGTGATTCTCTGACCTCAGAAGGCCAACTTCTAACCCCCACCCCTTCAGGTACAGCTGAGGCCACCGGGCGGGGTGGGGTCTGCCCCCTGGTGTCCGTCCTGCTGCCTTCAAGGTCACCTGCCCTGCTGTCCTGCAGGTGCGAGGCGTCCCCTGCTGGCTCCACAGCTCTCCTGCCAGGGTCACCCTCGGTCCACCCAGGTCCCGACGCTGGGCCTGGCTCAGTGGGAAGGCACGGCCCAGGACGCAGCTTCCTGCTGGGCCTCTGAGCTGAGCCGTCACAGGCTGCGCTGGACGCAGGGGGACGAGCCCGGCCCCAGGGACGGCTGGCAGGCACCGTGTCCCCCATAGCAGCGTCTGCGGCCTGCGGGGAAGCGAGCGCCTTGCCCAGCTCCGCAGGCATCTGGCCCTCGCCAGCGCTGCAGGATGACAGAGCGAGAGACAGAGAGGGGGCTCCAACCTGCACTTGCCCAGCCCTGGCTGCCTGCACAGGGAGGGCCGAGGCCCAGTGTTGGGGGCCTCCCAGGCACGTGCTAAGTTCTAGCTTCAGTCCACAGGGGAGTGCTTGGGTGTCGCTGCTCCAAAGGCCGGTGCCTGAGCCCAGAGCCCAAGAACAGAGGAGCTCCGGCCAGCTGGGGCGGGGGGAGGAGCAGGCCCCCCCCCACAAAGGCGGGCGTCCACCCTGGCTGTGTGTGGGGTTTGCCAAGCGGTCCTGGGACCCGGGAGGAATCCTGCCCTCTGCTGGCTGAAGGGGACTGGGGACGCACGTGGGCCCTTGGGCTTCACCTCCAGGTGGGGGCTCTGCTGCCTCTGCACCCTACAACAAGCAGGCCTCGGGGCTGGACCCCGACAAGTCCACCATCGAGATGGCAGAGCAGAAGCTGAGAGTCCCCCAGCCCCTCCAGAGGCGCGCGTGGGCGGCTGCGACGTGGCCAGCCTGCTCGCGGCCGGGGCGATGTTGGGCCCCCCCCCGGCATCAGCCCCTCACAGAACAACCTGCGCAGCGTCCTCCGGGGGGGGGGGGCAGCAGCTCCCGCAGCGGACGCAGCAGCAGAACCCCGAGCCGATGGAGCAGCCCCGCAGCCGGCTGCGCCCCCCGAGTCTTGGGGCTGGGCCTCAGAGCGCACAGCCTCCACAGGGCCTGGCTGTTCCCCGCACTGCGAAAGCCTGATCCTCCAGCTCTGACTCAGACATGCGGGGGCCCAGGCGCACTTCTCACTCGCTGGGAAGGGGGCTTCACTGAGACCGAGGTCCCCCCCCAACCCAGGCGGCTCCCTGTGTCCAGAACTGTCCAGCTGTGCCAAGAGGTGGTCAGTGGGGGCAGGAACTGGGGCTGGGGTCCACCAGCGGCAGAACCAGGGAAGCCAGGGGCCAGGGCGTCACCGCCACCACCTGTAGGTATTTTGTCGCCCTCGGCGTACAGGTTATGGTGGGAAGACCACGCACGCCGGCATACCAAAGGGCCGCATCGCCATTAAAAACCCATTTGGAGAGGCCAGCGGCTTCGCGAGAGACAAATCTCTCTGTCGGCTCTTAAACCGCCATGAAACGTTTTAGCGTGAATTGCTCTCTGTTTGAGGGACAATGAGGCCTGGCGGATCGGAGCGATCTTTCTGGCTGTCCTCCCCTGCATTCTCCCAGCCGGGCGCTAATCGCACAATCAGGTACCTGCAACCCCAGTGCCTTCATTGCAGCGGCCACGGAGCCGGCCGGCAGTCATCCGGGCCTGACAGGGCTGCCTGCACAGACTTGCCGGCGGTGACGCTGGCTCTGTGTCCACGTCGGATCACGTCCCCGGCTGGCTCGGCCCGAGTCCTGTCGGCCTGGCTCCTCTCACACCCCCAAGTGGCCCGCCTGAGACCACGGGGAGGGGCCGAGCTCTCGGGGGGTGGTGCTGGAGCAGAGTGGACATGCGAGACGCGGCTGTGGCCAGCAGGGGCTGCGGGATTGCTGGCGGGGGCTCCGGTGTTGCTGGCCCGGCTGCTGGGCCAGGCGGGCTCTCTGGGGCAGAGGAGTGAACTGACGCACAGGCAGCGGCCGCCTATCCTTAGCCTTTAGACCGCAGGGCCCGCCCCTCTGCCTGCAGGGCCCAGCCGCGTGTCCCTGGGGTCCCGTCTAGTCGGGATCCCGCTCTTACCCTCACTGCTTGGCTGTCCATCCCTGAGGCTGGGCTAGGGAAACAGGGACAAGTACCCATAATGCAATGCAGGGGCTCGGTCCAGAACCACCCAAGGGGATTGCAGCCAGGCCTTGTGAGGGCCGAGCAGGGAGCAGCCCTGGGACCCGGCAGCCTGGGGACGGCGCGGTCAGGTCACCCCACCACCCCTGGCCTCAGTGTCCCTGCCTGGCAGGACCCAGCAGGTCCTCCTGTGCTCCTTGGGGGTCTGCACCTGAGGAGCCCACCTGGGCCCGAGGTGAGCAGCTTCCGGTTCCGAGGGCCATCCCAGCCTCTCTCAGGTCAGCGAATGGCAATTTTGGCAATGGACAGAGACGCTGGCGACCCGGCCCTGGGACCTGCAGAGGCTTCCGGGGTGGCCACTAAGCAGGCGCCCGTGGCTGGCGCGGCTGCAGCTCCCAAGGTGGCTCGGCCGCAGCCCCGAGGAGCTGAGTCGTGTTGAGACGGACGAGCACGGGCCTGGGGGCTGTGCCGTGCCCAGCGCGCCTGCCTGCACAGTGGCCGGGCACAGGCGGCCGCTCACCTGCCTTGGCCATGCAGCCCTGGCAGAGGCCTGGCGGGCGGCTACATTTCCAACCAAATCTAATTACACTCCCCTGCCCGCCGGCGGAACATCTTGGCTTCGGGACAGAGTGTGAGTGAGGCTGCAGATTTGATTTGGAGCAAACACGCGATTCATTAGCGCCAGGATTAGGAACTGGCCGGTTCCTGCCGACTCCTGACGGCAGCTGGCGCCCCCACAGCACCGCACGCTCGAGTGCCCAGGACGACGGCAGAGTCCCATCCTGGCGTGGGGCTCCCACGCCGGGGGAGGGACCTCAGCCACGGGAGCAGGAAGATGGCGCGGGGTGGTGGGGGTTCAGCTCCTCTGTGGCTGAGGGGAGTCAGCCAGTCGAGGTCCTTGGGGCCACGATGCATAGAGAAGCCAGTCACAAACACCACGCAGCCGACCCCCCGGCTGCACCTGCGGGCGCTGCCTGCAGAACGATGCTCTCTGCAGCCCCCCGCCCGGCAGCCCGGCACGCAGGACTCCGCGCAGAAGAAAGCAATTTAACGTCAGCATTAAAGTTAATATCATCGAAAGCAAACCGAATGTTCCTATCTAGCAGAGCGTGGAAAATTCATCCTGTTTTGGTGCCGGTCCCTGGCTTCAAATTAGTAGATGTCTCGACTCTCCACTGTCTTTTTCTGGCGTGTTTTTTCTTATCGCTTCTTTTTCCATTGCAAAAGTGAGTTTCAACTCCGCCTGGCGCCCACCCAGATGCAGAGACAACCAGCACGGGCGTGGGGTCCCTGCCACTCAGCTGGGCTGGCCTCACCTCTTCCTGCTGCAGGGTAGGAGACCGCAATCTGAGCTGTGGCCAGAGAGGGTTCTCCCTGCCTGCGTCCCGCCGGCCCCACCCACACCGGCCACGTCGGTCCACCGAGCCTCGGTGTCTGTCACCCACCTCTGCTGGGCCCAAGGGCCCGGGACGTTTCTAAGGAGGGCAGCGTGGAGGCCCAAAGCCCAGCCCCCTGGTTGGCACTCAGGAAGTGGGGGCGGGGCGGGGTGTGGGGGAGGGGTCAGATCCCGCGTCCAGGGAGAGGTACCTACCGTGAAACAGACACATGGCGTCTGCCCTGCTCCAGGAGGTAAAGAAGGCTTGAGCCAGTCAGCAGGAGATTTCAAACCACTTCTCAGACACAAAGGCCACGGGGATGAGATGCCGGTCGGAGGAGGAGGGTCTGCAGCGAGCAGAGACGCAGGTGTGTGGGTGCGGGGAGGGCAGTGGGCAGTCTCCCCCAGGCCAGTGCCCCTGCTGCCCGGGCAGGCTCTGGCGGACACAGACCCTGGAGCCCACGTGCACACGAGGAGCCCGTCGGGGGTGCAGGCCCCGAGGCTGCCCGGCCCCCACACTTGGGCCACTTCCGAAGTTCAGGATCCCAAGGTGCAGGACAGAAAGGACAGGCCCCGCCCCCCAGCACAGCACCCGTATTTTGTTCTGAGTCTAAGCAAGTGTTCGCCATGGCCAGCAGTGAGGTCGGACAGGGCACGGCCTGGGCCCAGTGCTCGCGGGACCGGGTGCAGCGAGTGGACAAAATGAAGCAAGGGCCGACCCCCAGCCCCGCCCCCCCCCCCACAGGCCGCCGTGCACACTGTCAATCAAGCGCTTTGAAAGCCCGTCTGCCTATTCTCGGCGAACTCCGCCCCCAGGGAGGCTGGGACAGCACCAGGGAACCCGGACGCCCAGGTGTGAGCCAGAGAGGCTGCGAGCGGGTGGGAGGTTCCCCAGCACCCTGTGCTCTCAGGGAACGGAAGTGGGTGCCTCCAGGGAGGACCGGGAGGAGCCCCACACAGTTCACGGGAATGCGCATTGCGATAAGGCTGTTAGGGTTTCACAAATGTCTGCCCTGAAGTAAACTTGTCTTTTCATCCATTTTGCATGAATGGACTCATTTACTGCTTGAGAGAGAGATTCTGTCTACTGGTTCCCTCCCCAGACGCCTGCTGCCCGCAGTGGCCTGGGCTGGGCCAGGGCTGAATTCGGGGCCCCCGAGGGTGGCCGGGAGCCCACACCTGCTGCCTCCATCAGCAGGGAGCTGGAGCCAGGAGCAGGGCTGGGGATTGAACCCAGGCCCTCTGGTGCGGGAGGTGGGCATCTCAGCTGCTGACGTAACAGCGGGGCCACGCCCCTGCCATCTGTGGACCCAAAGTGCAGACCGAGGAGGGGTGCGGCAGGCAGGCGCTGAAGGAACATTGCGGCTCCCAGCTGCCCCGGCAGCCCTCACCAGCCGGCACCCCAGACAGCGAGCCACGCTTTCCCGGGAGCGACCCCGGTGGAGGCCCTGGCCCCTGGGTCGGGCGTGACCTTCCGGGCGCCCCCGCAGCCACAGCAGGGCCGGGTCCTCCAGGGCAGCCTCCTGACTCCTCCCTAAGATTTGTTTTTAAGTTATTGGAGGGTTTTTTCCCTCCTCTAATCGACAAAATGATGCACGCTCACACTTCACACCCGGAAACAGCCCGCGACACTCTCATCGCGGACGAGGCTCCCAGAGCTGACTCAGGGTCCCCGCGCACCGGCGGGGTGGCTGTGGGAGCCGCTCCTGGAGCGAGCATTTCATAAGCGTCTGCTCTGGGAGCCGCTCGGGATTTCACATTTTCGCCAGACTGACGGCTGACATTTTATTGACGGGCTCAGCGAGGCTGATGTGGGGAGGACCGGCTCGGAATTGGGGGCTATCTAGGAGCCAGTAACTGGGCTCCTGGGGCCTGGGGCCTGAGGGCTGTGCAGCCGGCGCCCCCTTCACTGCCCCAGGCTGGGGGTGCACGGGGCTGCTGGCCGCTGCAGCTCCCTCGGGGGGAGCTCCCTCCGGCCTGGCTGGCTGAGCCCTCAGAGCCGCCTCGGGGGGACCTTAGCAGCCCGGCGGCCCCAGGCTGCCCGTGCCGGGGTCTGGGGTTCTGCCACGCCGGGCCCAGCTTACCGGTTTCCGTTAAAGGCGGACTTGAACTCCCCGGCCGAGTGCAGCGTGTCGTCCGCGTAGGTGGGCACGGGCGCCCGCACGCACTCGTGGGAGCACTGCAGGCTCTCGTTGTAGGCCGTGAAGATGTCCACGGAGCTGGGCACCCGGGCTGGCGGGAAGTCGGTCAGGTTCTGGCAGCTCTCTTCCTGCTGGTTGATCTTGCGCTGGTGGCTGCTCCTCCGCGCACGCCCGCTCTGGGCACAGCTGGGGACAGAGGGACAGGGTGGGGGGCGGGCGGGCGGAAGCCGAGCCCTGCCCTGGACACGGCCCGGGGCCCGAGGGGCCGGACCCGGGCTTCCAGAGCTTAGTTCTACTGCGTCTAGCACGAGGTGAGATTCCCAGGCTCTCCAGAGAAATCTAGCAGTCTGCTCTTCCAGTTGTTTTAAACAGAACGGGGCGGGCAGGCACCCATCCCTGGCAGTGGGCAGTCTCCCCCCAGGCCAGTGCCCCTGCTGCCCGGGAAGGCTCTGGCAGACACAGACCCGGGAGCCCATACACACATGGGCGTCCCCCACAGGTGACTCGGTTTCCCCAGGGTGACTCCCGTGACGGGCACCTGCTGCTGAAGGGCCTAGACGGTGTAGCTGGTCCTCGGGGAGGGTGGCCCCGCCTGGCCCCATGCTGAGCCAGGGCTGCACCCCTCCCCTCCCCGGAGCTGTCTACACAGGGAGCGTCCTGTTCCTGTGGACTGTGGGGGCCGCCGGTGGCCACCAGGGGCCACCACAGAATCTCACCCTCACCAGGGGAGGGACTGGCAGAGCAGGCAGTCAGAGACCCCTGCACCCCCCGCTCCGGGTGCAACCTGGCTGACAAGTTCAAGGACATGCGAGTGGTTAGGAGAGCCCCCTGCAGCCCCCTGCCCCTCCCCTCTGCTCTACTCCAGGGCCCTGTGGAACGAGGCCCCTGCCTGGGGGCTGGGCTCAGAAGCCGGTTTCGCGTGCATCTCAGCCACCCTGGCCTGGCCTCCGAGGGGCAGGGCTCCTGACAGCTGCAGGTGCAGCCCCCCCTTAGCAAGTGGAGAGGTGAAGGCAAACCCCGGAGGCCACGCCCACCTGGGCAGGGGTCAGGGCCCACGCCTCAAGCGGCTTTCCCGGGCGGCCTATGCAGGTTCGCACGACCCCTTAGAGGTGAGGATGGGCACCCAGCACATCACGGCCTCCCAAGGCAGCCTCCTTTGGGGCAGGTAGGTTCCTCACAAAGGGCGCGTGGGCTTATCCTGCCATACAGCTGGGTGGGCCGGGGTCTGTATCCCCCTCCCTGGCCAACCCCTGCCTGAGAAGCCCAGCAGTGAGCTGTCGAACTGTCCCTGTCACTGTCCCAGAAAACACAGCAGTTTGCTGGCCGCCAGGAGGGGGCGTGGAGGCCTCTCTGGTAGGGTGGGAGGCCTGTCCCAGGGTTCTGCGGCCCCGTGCACCTGCCTCCTTCTCAGCCAGAGACCTGCAACCAGCTCTGTCCTGGCTGCATGCGTTTGCTCGTGACAGGCTCGGTGCCTGTCCCCACAGCGACCCTGCCTGAGCTGGCACCGCTCCCTGAGCCTATTACCCCGGGAAGAGACGGAGCTTTGATGGCTGTTGGCAGCTGTGGTTGCTGGAGGCAGGCTGCGGGCGGGCGCAGGGTCACCCCACATTTCCCCGATTTTCCCAGGGGCGAGTCAGGTGCGCACCCTGCAAGGCCAGCCGCAAAGTAGGCCGGTTTCCAGGAGGAAATGGGCACAGGCAGGCGGCCTGGAGCAAGGCGGTAGCCTACTTCAGCAGACACCGGTGCCGTGGAGGCAGGAAGCCAGGAGACGGTGAGGGGCGGGTGCAGGGCCCCCTGCCTGTGCCTTCCAGGAAAGGTTCGGAGGGAGACAGAGCAGGGGCTCTGCCCGGCGAGGGCCACTGCCGCAGGTGCACGTGGGCCCAAGATAACCCGGGAGCAGGGGCAGCAGCAGCAGCTGCAAATCTGTGTCAGCAGGGCCGGCCCCTGCATGGTGAGGTGAGAGGCCACGCCTGGGAGCACTGCAGCCTGTGGCAGCCAGAGGGGGGGGGGAGCCATGTGGAGCCCACAGCCCCAAGGAGAAAGTCAGCCCCGGGGCTGTGAGTCAGGGCAGGGCGTGTGTGGAACGCGAGTCCCTGCTGTGCACCTCCCAGGGCACCCCCATGGACGCCCCGCCCCCATTTCCAGGCCTTACCAGTTTTTTAAGACAAGAGTTGTGATGAGAGCAGCAATGACCATGATGAGGGAGACGGTGATGGTGATGATCTGATGCACGGCCAGACCTGGGGGACAGAGGGCAGAGGCCTGCGTGAGCCGGGGTCAGGGGACACGGGCGCCAACAGCCATGCTGGGGGCACCGGGGAAGGTCCTATCCAGGATCAGCTGGCAAATGCCCCCAAGAGGCTTTCGAGGGGACATGGAAGGCACTGGGGTCTCCCCTGCCCCACACGCAGCTGGTGGGGTGGCAGGGGCTGCCGGCACGGAGGCTGCCCTCACTGGGGTCCGGGAGAGGAGGCTCCGGCTCCGGCCTCTCCTTTCCAGCAGCCTCTCAGTCCCCAAGCCGAGATGAAGCCCAGGACCGGCCCGTGTGCTTCCTGCACCTGCCAAACTCTTCATCTGGGGCAGGGGAGCTCCGCCGAGGCGTCCCGAGGACCCGTGGCCCTCTCCCTCCTCCCCTTGCACTCTGGGGCAGTTCCGCTCCTCAGTTCTGGAGCTGTGAGCACCCAGGCAGATGGGCAGGGCTGAGCTGATCTGGAGGGAGCCAGGATGGCCTGGGGCTTTATTGGAGGGGTGCACAGATGCCCTTGCACCCCCAGGGGCATTCGGGTCATTGATGGGCACCCCTGTCTTCCCCAAGTCCTCTCCGAGTTCAGTGTCTGTCTAGGAACAGCAAGAAAAGACCCACACCCAGGGTGCATGCTCCCCAGGGAGGGGCCCCCGTCCCCGGTGGGATCAGCAGAGCAGGCAATGAGGGTTCACTGCCCCGGCAGCAGGGCAGCCAGAGCCGGGCCATGAACACAGCAGTTCTGCCCCGCCCCCGCCTCTGTCCGCCACACTCCTGTCACGCGACTGCCGACCAGGCCAGGGCTGGCGAGGGGCAAGGTGGGCCCGCACCCCAGCACGCATCTCCCACATCCCTCCCGAGACACGGCCACAGGAGGCCACCCGAGGGGCAGGGAGATGAAGGGGAGAGGAGAGCTCGCGGAACCTGCAGCTGGAGCACCTGTCCCCCCGAAGCGCTCAAGTTCTCCAGAATCTGGACACCGCCCTGCCCCCGCCCCTGGCCCCGGACCACCTGGCAGCCCCTGGGCACGAGGCCACATGGGCCTGCTACTGCACGGCAGATCTGAGAGTGGAGACTTGGCTGGAAGCCTTCCAGGGACACAGTGTCGCACACAGATGTCACCTCTCCACTGCTGACACCCGTGGGAGAAACGGCTGATGAAAAAGGAGAAGCCGGCACAACCAAGAAGCAAGTTCACTGCTGTTCCTCGTGAAGGAGTCCCACCCCGAGCCCACGGGCCGGCTCCACGGGAAGACGGGGCCACCCAAGGAGCAACATGGGTGCCCTCCGTCGTCTCCCATTGACTGGAGAACTGCCGTGCTCCTGCTGTGTGCCACACGGTGCCAGGGGCGGCCAGCGCAGCCAGGGTGCCCACCCTCAGGGAGCAGGTGCACGGGGCCTAGTTGTTAGCTCCAGCACTCACTGCGGGTTCTGGCCAGTGACCTCACACACGCCTGTGCTACCAACGTGTAGGCCACTCTCCTTTCTCCCCCAGAACTGCCAGCTCTGGTATCCAGCGGAGTGGAAAACTGCATCATGGCACAGAGACCAACCTCTGCCTCGCCGGCAACAGAGAGCCCAGCAGATCCCTGTCCACACTGATTCCCCAGGGCGCCTGACACCCAGCAGACCTGCAGGCAGCGGGAGTGCTGAGAGCCGTGCACCTTCACACACGGACACGGAGGTGTCGCTGCTCACTCTCCCCTCCTCCTGCACCGCACACTGCCCTGGGGCCAGTCAGGAAGACACTCATGCTGTCCTGCTGCGTGCTCATCCCTTCTGTGCTCTGTGCATGCGGAGCAGGCTGAGGCGATGGGGATGGGTGATGGCTTTGCTGACGGTGGTGCTGGTGATGGTGGTGGTGATGATGGTGGTGGTGATGATGATGATGCTAATAGTGATGATGGTGATAATGGTGATGACGGTGTTGGTGGTGATGGTGACAGTGGCATTGGTGGTAATGATGGTGATGGTGGTTATGGTGATGGTGGTGGTTATGGTGATGGTGGTGATGATGGTGATGACGATGATGGTTATAATGGTGATGACAGTGGTGGTGTTGGTGATGACGATGATGATGGTGGTGATGGTGGTAATGATGATGGCGACGGTAGTGTTGGTGATGATGATGGTGATGCTAATAATGATGCTGATGGTGATAATGGTGATGACAGTGTTGGTGATGACGGTTACAGTGGCATTGGTGATGATGATGGTGATGGTGGTGATGGTGATGGTGATGATGGTGGTGATGATGATGATGGTAGTGTTGGTGATGATGGTGGTGATGGTGGTGTTGGTGATGATGATGATGGTGATAATGGTGATGGTGGTGGTGATAATGTTGACGGCAGTGTTGGTGATGATGATGATGGTGGTGTTGGTGATGATGGTGGCAATGATGATGGTGGTGATGATGGTGTTGGTGATGATGGTGGCAATGATGATGGTGACGGTGGCATTGGTGATGATGATGGTGGTGTTGGTGATGACAATGGTGACGGTGGTAATGATGATGGCGATGGTAGTGTTGGTGGTGATGGTGGTGATGGTAGTGGTGATGATGGTGACGGTGGTGTTGGTGATGATGATGGTGGTGGTGGTGGTGGTGGTGATGGTGGTGTTGGTGATGTTGATGGCAGTGTTGGTGATGATGACGATGTTGATGGCTGTGTTGGCGATGATGATGGTGGTCTTGGTGATGACAATGGTGATGGTGGTGATGATGATGGTAGTGTTGGTGGTGATGATGGTGATGGTAGTGTTGGTGATGATGGTGATAATGGTGATGGTGGTGGTGATGATGATGGTGATGATGGCGATGGTAGTGTTGGTGATGGTGGTGGTGATGGTGGTGGTGATGATGTTGATGGCAGTGTTGGTGATGATGACGGTGGTAATGGTGATGATGATGGTGCTGACGATGATGGTGGGGATGATTTGGAGGGGGCTAAGAAATACCGTGGTGGTGATGATCCACATATTCAACAATGTTGGGGGCTCACCAGGTGTGTTACCGGTTTTTCCTGACAATGACCATTGAGGACAGACCCTGCCACTAGTGACTATGGGGGTGGAAACCTCTGGGAGAGTTAGCGCAAGCTCCTGCATCTCACAGGGTCTGCTGGCTCAAAGCCCTGCCTGCGAGCAGGTGACACAACTCTGAGCTCGGGTTGGTGACGCAGGGCTCACTCTGAGCTGAGGGCCACACTCCCCCCTCCTCCCACGGAGCTGGCTCCTCTCCCTTCTCCTCCTGGCTTCCATCTCGCTCCTCTTCAGGCTTCTACAATCAAGGGGCGGGTGCTTTTATCCCACCCCACCCCTGGGAAGGCCTCTCGGGAGCGCTCCAGGCTCATGCCAAGAGCTCACATCCATTTCTCGGTGAGTCGCATCTCCTTCCGCGTGGTGAGAGCTGGACCTGCCTTCTTCTAGACCAAGGCCGAGAACTCGGTGCCTACAGCGAGGGGCATTGCCCGAGAGCAAGGCAGGCAGAGGTAGGTCAGCGGGGGCAGCAGGGGCTGCTTCCCCTGGGAGGCCAGGCCCCCGAGAGGCACGGAGGGCTGCCTGCAGGAGTCGGGCGCTCTGCCCGGGGCACTGCTAGGTTTGGACCTCTTACGTCTGACTAAGGGAATTCCTCAGTTGGGTCAAATCTCTGCAGTGGCCAAAGCCCAGGGCCTGGAAGTGTCCCACGGCCAGCTGTGGCTTCGGTGTTTAATTCCCTGTGGGTAGGGATGGGGACACTTTGGCAATAATTTTCTGATGTACAGAAGAGAGTGGGGCCCAGAGGGAGTAGCGGTTGCCCCGCGGACACCTCTCAAACAGCTCAGCCCCTCCCCTGAGGCCCACGGGAGCCTCTGAGCCCTTTACACAACAGGGACCAAATCTGCATCATCTCCATGTAATTTTTTTTAATGTTTTTCGATTGATTTTAAAGGTGGAGAGACAGAGAGTGATCTTCCGATGGCTGCTTCAGTCACCAAGTGCCCACAGCGGGTGGGGCTGAGCCAGGTGGGAGCCAGGGGCCCAGGACTCGACCCGCATCTCCCACGTGGGTGCAGGGGCTCAAGTACTTGAGCCATTACTTGCTGCCTCCCTGGGTGCCCGCGGGCAGGAAGCTGGAGTTGAAAGCAGAGCCGGGACTGGAATCCAGGCACCCGACAGAGGAGGCAGGCATCCCACGTGGCATCGTGCACCACGTGGCCACCCCACGGCCGGCTTCACAGCCACCCTCTGCCCCTGCACGCGCGCTGCCCGACACAGAGACTTGCAGGAGCAGCCGAGTGACGGTCACGAAATTCAGAACAAGCATCAGAGAGCAGGCGCCAGGGTCCTGAAGCCCTTGCGGATCCGTGTGGATCCACTCCACCAGCCTCCCCACGCGAAGCCCCAGGGGGAGCAACGTGCCGACAACCAGCGAGAGGGTCTGGAAGAGGCGCCACAGCGGTTAGCTGTCTGAAGCAATTTCTTCACACCAGGACCCCGCGGAGTCTTCACACACCATTGAGCCCATCCACTTTTATCCGGCGCTTTATGCACCTGTCTGGCCAGCCAGGCACCTGACACTCGCGGCAGTGGATTGACTCTGCCCTGGTCCCCCGCAGGGCCGGGACAAAAGGCAGTTGTGTGCTCCGGAGCCCCTGAGAAAATCAGACATCCACACGCAAATCCAGCCTCGGCAGCCACGTCCTGCCACACGCATGGTGAGAGACAGCCCTTTCACTCCTCCTCCTCACCTATCAGCTTGCAAAGAAAGCCGTCTTGGGCTCAAAGCCCAGACACTGGGCTCTGCACAGGAAGCCACCGCCACGAGAAGCCCCTACAGACCCCACAGCCACGACGGCCAGACCAGGACAGGGCCTATGCACACGCGATCCACACAACGTTCCTGGGAAGCTGGGAACGGAAAACGCAGGACAGGGCACTGCGTGTCGCCCTGGAAAGCCGGCTACGCAGTGGACAGCAGCACGGCACGGCAGGGCCTCGAGCCTCTGACCGGCCCCTCGGTCCTCCCCAAACACCAGCAGTCGCGTCCACTCTGGCCAAGTCCCTGATGTCCCCATGTGGGTCCCGAGGAGGCACGCCCTGTCTTCAAGGCCAGAGAGTCACCACTTCAGGCTTGCGTGCAGGGTGCCCCGGAGACACGGCCATCACACGACAGAAGCAGCCACAGGACAGCCAGCCAGCACACGGGCCTGGCTCTGTTCCAACCAAACTCGACGTACGAAACCCGACAGCCGCTGCCTTTGGGGAACAGCCACAGGAGGCCTCCCTGAGGAGTTAAGTAGAGGCATACGCCAGCCTTTGAGGGTTAGTTAAAGCTGGCCCTCAAAACACAATCGGACTCGAAACTCAAGACCCTTCCCAGCTCCAGCAGCCAGGGCCTAGGGTCTGCTCGGCCGCCCACAGGCCACTGCAGAGGTGGCTCCGAGGACAGCCCCAGCCACCCCTGCCCGTGGGCCGTGGACGAGGCAGCGGGAGGCCTGACCCGCCGGTGTGTCCAGGGAATTTGCCGGTGGAACGTCCCCAGGGGCCTCCGAAGGACGTCAGCCACGCGGGGCTCAGAGTCCGCTCCCTACATGGAAAAGAACCTGCGGCTTGTGGAGGGCGGGAAGCCCCAGGTCCCAGGATGGGCACAGGCGGGGGGACGCAGCCCACCGTCTCCAAAGGCTCCACAATGCCTCGCAGGGCCACCCGTCTAGGAGGGGCACCCCGGCTCCTCCCCTTCCTCACAGCGTCCTCCACAGCCCGCCGGCCAGGTCCCCGGGGCCGTCAAATGACACAGCACGAACACCTTTCGGATGAACACAGTCGACCCCAGGCCAGGCTCCTCGCCAGCTGTCGGGGGGACGGATGATAATGAGGTCACCTCGGGAGAACAGACTGGCCCCCCCAGAAAGGAGGGAGAAACCCCATGTCCTCCCCTCCCCCTCCAAGGTCAGGAGCGAGGCCCATCTTTGAGCTCTGCAGCCGGGGCCTGGCCCCAGAGCCCGGGAGCACACGGCCGCCGCCTGCCCGCCAGGTGATTGTTCCTGCTAATTTAGGGGCTCTCTTCGCTCCTAGTAACTGCCGCTGTGTACTAATGGGCTAGGAGTCAGCTGCCATCCCGATAATGAAAAATTATACGCAGCGTAATAGATGGGGCAGACGGATCACGCAGCTCGGTGTGAATCAATGGGGCTTTTGTGGTTATGGTTGTGGCTTCCTAGTAAGATCAGGCGTGGAGACGGATGTGGAGGGAGGCGACGCATCTCCGGGCTCGAACAAGGCCGGGAACACAAACCCGCGGAGGGCTTGCTTGCCCGGCACACGGGGGCGGCAGCACACGCCCGCCACTCCTGGTGCAGACAGGAGCCGTGCCCCGAGTGCCGAGGTGAGCGGATGGCATCTCTCTACTTCTGACAGCTCGTCTTAGGACACCGGGGTCTTGCACGCCTGCGGCTCGGGAACCAGGACCACGGGTCACGGGCTCCAAGGACGCCTGTCCGCAGGGGTGAGTGTGGTGGGGGCAGAGGACCCAGCACCCTCAACGTGCCAGTCCTGCCACGAACAAGCCACCCCGTCCCCCACAAAGGCCTGCAAACGCAGGCTCCGGTGCACACCGGCCTGAGTGAGTGCAGCGGGTGGCGTCCAGCGCGGGACAGGAAAGGGGCCCGCTGACGCCTTCAGCTGCAGCTGCTTCAGCGTCCAGGCTCGCTCCGGGGCCAGGGCCCGGGCAGGCTGACGGGAGCAGCACCGTGATGCTGGCGGAAACACAAGCACAGCAGGGACGCCCTGGCCCCAGTCGGGGCTACAGACGGCTGGGCGCCGACAGCCATCTGCAGACACGACCGAGAGGTTTACCAGGCGCCAAGAGGGCCGCAGGCTGGTCCCCCGGGCAGATGAGACGCCCTCTGCCCATGCTGGGGAGGGCGGGGCTCAGGGGCTCAGCTTTGCCCCGTGCAGGGAAGGCGAATGCAGAGGCCTGCGGCAGGGGCCAGCGGGCGATGTCTGCAGACATTCCTGGCTGTCTCTCCCGGAGCGGGGGCGCGCATCTACAGCCTCTGGTGGGTGGAGGCCAAAGCCACTGGTGAGGCGCCCACAGCACACAGACCACCCCCGAGAACCAGGGACCTGGCCCCAGACCTCTGCGGAGCTGGGCATGAAAGCCTGGTGTCCCACGCCCCAGCCAGGGAGCTGCTCTCCCGTTTGCTCCGATCCCTTCCTTTCCTTGCAGGAAAGCAAGGCCGGGAGGGGCCGGGAGGGGCTGGGGAGGGGCGGGGGGGGGGCGCGTGAGGGGCCTGGGCTGCCTTCGCGGCCCTGCAGACTCATCACGAAGCGGCTGATTTCCTGGGCAGGGCACCCCCGCCCCCAACACCCATGCGCCGTGCTCACGGCAACACCACCAGGTGGGCATGGGAGCCCCCTGAGTACACGGGGAGGTGAAGGGACCGTGCACAGGGGCTCAACAGCACCCAGAAAAGCTGTCCTCACCGTGATGACTTAGTGCAATGAAGGAGGCAAATTAAACTCGGCAGAGGGAAGAGGTGCACAGGGCACGGCCTAGGAGAGAGCAGGTGCCCTCCGAGGAGGGCCATGGACAGCCGGAGCCTCCCCGCAGCGGCCGGAGATGGCACGCACGGAGGACCGCCAAACGCCGCAGTTCGCCCTAGCCGCCCTCGCGGTCCACAGGTTGCAGGGGCTTGGTCGTGCAGCGGTGGGTGCCCGCTGGATACCATGTGGCCCAGGGCCCTCACCCTAACTCATCGTTACAGCTGGCCTGGCCCTGGGCCCCGAGGAGGCAAGGACACTGCTAGCAGGCAGGACAGTCAGGGGTCTACAGGTCACCTCCCGGGAGCCGGGCAGGGGCATGGCTAAGACACCATAAACACCCGGTTTAGACTCCGGAGCCCAAGCCCTTCACCCACCTCCCATGTAGCCCCTGGGAGAAGGGCAGCCCTTTTGCCACCCGAGGGTGGCCAGCGGACCTGCAGCGTGGGCTACGGAGCAGTGGGAACCTCCACACACACCCTGATGGCCACCGGCCACCGAAGGGCCCTGGAGCTGCCCTCATGTCCCCGGACGCTGGGCTGCCCACACCACGGAGCGAGTTCTCTGGCCCTTGGGGGGCGCTGAAAAGCCGAGGATGCCCCGCACCACAGAGGGGGGCCAGGGAGAGCGGGGACAAGGCCGCCAGCAGCCGGCTCCAGGCCCCGGAAGCACCGCCCTGCTTCTCCTCTGAGCCCCATCTTAGCCAGAGCCGGCCTGCTCGCTGCCCACCTGAGGGGCAGGCACTGCACGCTCACACCTGGGACCCACAGTTGGGGGTGGCCGGGGTCAGCGGGGGGCTGACCGTCAGGGGCAAGGAGGCCCAGAGCCCTCACCCTGTGTTTGCAAAACCACAGCCTACCAGACAGCGGACTTCAGCGCCATGGCCCGGACTGCACACATTGCTGGCCCCAGAGACAGTGGACACTGGCGTGGAGCCCCTGGGTAAGGGACAGCCTTGCTGCGCTGGGCTGACCGGCGTCCCCCCAGAATCCATGTCCCTAGAGCCTCAGAGCGGGACCTCATCTGGAAACGGGGTCTTTGCCGACTTGACCACTTAAGGTGGCATCCGTGTGGGTCAGTGTGGGCCCTAAATTCCACAGCTAGAGTCCTTACAAGTGACCAAGGAGAGAGACGGAGAGGAAAGCCCACGTGGACGGGGCAGGCACGGGGGTGTGGCAGCCACGAGTGTGCAGCCCCCAGCAGCTGGAGGAGGAGAGGGAGAACCCCTCCCCAGAGCTGGCAGGGAGAGCAGGGCCTCCCCCCTGCACTGTGCACTCAGCCTCTGGGATGATGGTGGCCTCTGTCCCTTGCTGCTGGCCAGGACAGCAAGGTGTTCGCTCGCTGGTGCGATCGCGGCAGGCCCTGGCGGGGTTCCTCCGAGGCTGTGTGGGGCTGTCGGCCCCGTGCCTGGCGCACAGGGGCCCACGGTGAACACAGCGCTGTCTGCCTCAGGGGGGCCCTGGGGCTCCTCCTCGGAGCTGAGCCCCAGCCCTGCGGGGACGCTCGGATGCCTGGGAAGGCAGAGGAATGTGGACTTGAACGCAGCCATGCACCTGTCCCACCCTCCCTGGGAGCACCAGCGCCAGACACACGTGGAGCGGTGAAACGGAGGTCAGAAAGCTGTGGCCCCCTGGTTGCTCGTGCCAATAAAGCTTTATGGGAACCCGTCCAAGCCCATTCATTGCTCACGGATCCCGGCCTGCAGGCAGGGGCAGAGGGGAGCGGTCAGGACGAGCCTCACACATTCACTGCTGGCTCTCACAGCACCAGGACACGACCCCGCCCTGGAGGACCCAGGATCGCCGAGTGGGCGCTGCAGGGTGTGCACCAGGTGGCGGGGGTCAGACGGGCGGCCCTGGCTCACGCACCCCTCCCACCGCGTGGCCCCCGCGGCAGGGCAGGTGGAGCCAGCGGGCGTTCCTTGCAGACAACAGGAAGGCTCGGCTAAGCAATTTCTGAATTGAATTTAATGGCTGTGAAAACGGGTGACAAATGGAAGCCAGGGCCGTCCATCTGGTCGCTGTGACTCACGCCGCACATCGTCCAGCTGTCAGCAGTGACCAGGACGCCGAGCAGGGCGGAGGGAGCGTGGCTCCAGGCCTGCAGAGCCCAGGGACGGGCAGGCAGGCGGCACCGCCCCCAGCAGCAAGGCCGGGCCTGGGGGGGATCCAAGCCCCTAGGAGGACTCAGGTGTGAACATGCAGGCAACCCCGGCCCCCCACCCCCAAGCTCCGTGTCCTCACTGCAGAACAGGAGCCCTACACGGAGTCCGGAGCTCAGCACTGAAGTGGCGATGACTCACTTCTCTCACCGGATTTCCTGCGGCATTTGACTCTCCACAAAGGATGAGGGCTCGGGCCGCACGCTAAGGTCAAGGAGAGGTTGGGGGGCTTGGGAGGGAGGACCCCAAGTGGTACCCATGAGCAAGGGAGGCCTTGGACAGCACAGGGGCCATCTGAGTCCCAGAGGCCATCCCAGGTCTGTGCCTGGCAGGGGTCAGCTGCCCAGGCTGCTCCCAGGGCGCGGTGAGCACCCTGGCCCTGCCAGCAGCTGGGTTTAGCCCAGAGACAGTGAAGGGACCCAGGCTCCCAAGCCAGCGGTGTGCACTGCCCCTGCAGAGCCGAGGGTACCCGCCCCCTGGAGCGCAGGGCGGGACCGTGCAGCTCCCCCTTGTAGCCCTGCAGGCATGGCCAGCGAGGGAAGGCGCCCAGGTCGGGAGCCTGCACACGGCGGGGCTCTGCCCTGGCCAGGGGCACAGTGGACTCCACACAGAGCCTCGGGCCAGCATCTCAGAGCAAGGGGACAGGACTGGGCGCCCTGGCTCAGTGTGTGACCCAGAGCACACACTCGGACTGTGGAAACGCTGGGGCCGATGGCTATCGCTGTCCCTTGCCGAAAACCCTGCCGTGTTCAGATCCCATCCCCACGGGACCAAGCCCATTGGTCTTTGCATTGTGGGGTCTCTTGAAAGACACACCCCCTGGCCCCAGGACGCCCGTGCACACCATGAAGCAGGAACCAGATTCTAAGACGTTTGCTTCATCTGGTTCCAGTCCTGGGCCCTGATGTGATGATTTCCAGGGACGTCTCAGCCAGCGCTGACCCTGGCCCAGGACAGATGACCTTGAAGTCAGAGCACAGGAAGCAAGGAGCAGGGGCTCGGTGTGGACCGGGCAGGAGTCGCCTCCCAAACTCCGGCAGACACTCGAGTCCCAGTGTCTTACATTGACAGGCAGTGGATCAGGGTCATGGACTCGGGCGGAGGCTTGGTCCGGTGACAGCGTCTGAACCTGGGCCTCTGGGAGGTGAATGGATTGGGCTAGAGTGGGGTCCCGGGCCCAGAGCACGGCACTTCCAAAGAGGGACCTCGCCGAGGAGGAGCTGTAGCGTGGCCCCCATGCCCTCTGCTCCCACTGCCCAGCTGCTCCTCCTCCCCAGATGCTCCCCACTCCCCAGCTGCTCCCCACTCCAAGGTGCTCCCACTCCCAGCTGCTCCTCCTCCCCAGCTGCTCCTCCTCCCCAGGTGCTCCCCACTCCTAGGTGCTCCCCACTCCCCAGCTGCTCTTCCTCCCCAGCTGCTCCCCACTCCCAGGTGCTCCTCCTCCCCAGGTGCTGCCCACTCCCCAGGTGCTGCCCTGCCCACAGGTACTCCCCACTCCCCAGGTGCTCCCCACTCCCAGGTGCTCCCCACTCCCAGGTGCTCCCCACTCCCAGATGCTGCCCTGCCCACAGCTGCTCCCCACTCCCAGGTGCTCCCCATTCCCTAGGTGCTCCCCACTCCCCAGGTGCTCCCACTCCCAGGTGCTCCCCACTCCCGGGTGCCCCAGCCTTGGCCTCCTCAAGCTTCATCAAACACTGGGCCGTCTCAGACTGTGAACCTGCAGAAGTGAAGCCGACACAGACCTTCTTCCTGCCTGAGTCTCCTCCCATGAACTTTACTTAAAGTAGCAAAAACCCAGTGACTCGAGAGCCCTCCGATTCTGGCCATGGCCCAGGGAGCAGCTCAGCAATCCAGAGAGAAGCCCTGAGCTGTGGTCCAGGCAGGGGGCAGCCATAGCAGCCGTGCGAGTCTGTCTCCCAGAGCCATCTCCAGATTCTTCCGTTAACCGTGTTCAGAGGCGGAGCCAGTGGGAGGCGGTTAGGATCAGACGGAGCCGCCAGTGTGCAGCCCCCATGACGGCATCAGTGGCTCTGTGGGGGCCGAGCTGGCGGCCTGCTCCGTCTGGCTTTGTGACGCCCCCCACGGACACCGGACACACGCCCTAGGACCTGCAGCTCCCAGGGCGTGAGCTGAAAACATCGGTTCTTTGCAAATGACCCAGCCTCGGGGACCTCCTTGTGGTGCCAGGAGATGGGCTAAGCCGGCGAGCCGGGCCGTGCGGAGCCGCTTGGCCTTGCATTCCCAGCTGAGCTGTTGCTCCCGCCGCCTTCCCGGCTAAGGGGCACAGCCTGCAGACGGTGCACAAAAAGCCCTGAGCACAGCACGGGGCGCGGGGCCGGGAGCGCTCCCCGCTCCGCCCTGCGATCCCGGTGGAGGAGAGCGGAGCCCGGAGCCCAGGACTTGGCTGCAGATGGAAGCCGCCCCCGCGGGGAGGGCAGCCTGCACCAGGATGTCCTGGGGGAGCCACACTGACACTGAGCAGCCGGGGACACCTGCAGTGCGCCCTGGGCCCCGCGCGAGGCAGGATGGGGACGCGTCTCCCTGCTGTGCCCCGGAGCTCAGATGCCACCCCCAGATTCCCCTCCCTCACGCCCCAGGGGGACAGCGTCCAAGCGCGACATCTTGTCCCTGGAAGGCCCTGCCAGACAGGAAGGTGCCGTTGCCTCCGTCCACACTGTTGGCTGAGGACCTGCTGTGCAGGCACAGGTCAGCTCCTGAGGCTGCCGTGCAGACAAAAGCCGGCCGGGACCGGCCAGAGCCGGCTGAGGCCTGGGGCTCGGGTGTACACACCAGCCGAGCAGCTGCAAGAATGCACCTGGGGGCCGGCGCTGTGGCGCAGCAGGTTAAAGCCCCGGCCTGCAGCACCAGCATCCCATATGGGCACCGGGTCACGTCCCGGCTGCTCCACTTCCAATCCAGCTCCCTGCTGTGGCCTGGGAAAGCGGTAGAGGATGGCCCAGGTCCTTGGGCCCCTGTGCCCACGTGGGAGACCTGGAAGAGGCTCCTGGCTCCTGGCTTCGGATCAGCTCAGCTCTGGCTGTGTCAATGTGGCAGTGAACCAGCGGATGGAAGACCTCTCTCTCTCTCTCTTGCTGGCTCTGCTTCTCTCTGTAACTCTGTCCTTCAAATAAACAAAATAAAATCTTAAAAAATAAAAAAAAAGAATGCATCTGTGAGCGAGCCATGATGACCAGAGGCACCAAGAGGGCCAACAATGGAGCCCCCCAGGAAGCCCAGAGAGGCCGGGGACTGCTCCTGGACGTGCGCGTGGGCCTGGCCTCTCCAGCCCCATCCTTGCCAGGACACCGGCTGCGGTCGCCTCTGGGCTGGGCCAGCACCACCAGCAGAGGCAGCAGGTCCGCGGGTCCCCTGTCTCGTGAGAATGTGGCCAGACAGCCGCTTGCCGAGCCAGGGCCTGTGGCGGCAGCTGGCTGCGCTCCCTCCCAGGCTGGCCGCAGACACGTGAGTGCACCCAGCAGTCCACTCGGGACCGGGACATGCTCGCCCCACGGCATTTTGGGGGCTGACACGCTGACGAGGAGGGGCGAGGCCTGACTGTGGTAGGACGGGGCGAGGGCAGCCCGGGAGGCTCCCAGCCGGCGGCATTGCTAATAGGACAGAGGGGAGTTTCTGTCCCCCATGACCCTGGGAGGAAGCAGCCACCAATTCTGAGAGCCAAGAGCCGAGAGCCCAGAGCATCGGCCGAGCCCGGGGCCGCCTCCCATCCTCGCCACCTCGCGGGACCATTCTCAGCCTCCCCACGGCGACGCAGCCTCTGGGTCCAGCTTCTCCGGGCCACTTCACCGCCACCTGCTTCTCCCACGGAGCACGCCGGGGATGCCAAATAGTCCCAGGAAAAGCTAGGTTCATCTGGGGGCAAAATAACGTTGAAATCCGCACGCAAATTTTCCATAATACACATTTTTCAGCAACTTGTTGAAGACCCCCTCCCCGCATAGGCACAGATTTTAATTTTTTTTTTTTTTTGCACCAAAATAAACTTCGAATTTTACTCTCCAGGAAGGTTTTGAAGGCCCCTCGCCTGTGTCTGATCCGCCTGGGGAAGGGGCTCCCTGGGCACAGCAGGAGGCCGGGAGCCGCCACCTCAGGGTCTGTGGTCTGCGCCTCCCCCACTCCGGCCTCCAGGAGCCCCAGCTGAGAGGAGAACTCGGCCCGGGGAGGCCATTACTGCGGCTGGCTCGCGGCTTGGGCAAGGTCCTGCTCCCTCCAGAGCGGGGCTGACCGGGACGCGCTCACCGCCACCACCACCCCCCACCCCCGTGCTGGGCCTGGGCTCCAGCTGCCCGCTCTGCCGTGTGGCCGCCCACTCCTCCGTCCTCCCCGAGCTGTCCCTGGCTCACTTCGGCCGGCTCCTTCTGGCTCAGGCCCCCAGGTGGGAAGAGAGGCCACACCGCCGCCCCCACGCGGAGAGACACAGCTTCTGCAAGTGCCAAAGTGCCAGAACCTTCTGCTCTGCCCACGCAGCTCAGTCAAGCGCCCAGAGCCCCTCCCGCCACACCCGGCCACCTTCCACATCTGACCAGGTCTCCGGTGCCCTGCCACGCAGGTGAGGTGCGGCCACCTGATGGTCCCCGGCCAGCACTCCCTTCCGAGGCCACAGCCAGCAGCAGCCCCCTCTGCCCATGCCTCCTCCGGGTCCCTTCCCTCCCCCCGCCCCCACCCAACTCCTCGGCTCTGCGAGTCCCGCCCAGGCCCCCACGCCCATCAGGGAGCCTCTCCCACCCCCCTCACTACCAGCTCTGAGACGGGGCCCAGGTTTGGACTGAGCTGGGGGCAGAGCGAGTGGACGGGTGCAGCCTGATCCTCCCCAGCAAGCAAGGCTCACAGCCACAGTCAGAGTCCCACCCGGGGCAGTGTCGGGGGGCAGGCAGGAGGGACGCCGCCCCCCACCCCGCCCTGCCCCGTGGTCCGCGGCAGCCTCTAAGCAGCCGGAACGTCAAGGGGAATTTCAATGCCGCTTTACGGGTGGGAGGGGCAGGGGAGTGGAAGAGGCCGGCTTCCCAGGGGTCCTCGGAGCTGTCGGAGGCTCCCTGGGGGGAAAGTCATTACAATCAGCGCAGCTGCTGTCCTGATGCTACCAACAGTCACTATTAAAAACCGTAAACAGATACACAGCCGCATGGGAAAGGCCCCTGGCTCCTGGCGCCCTCCTGCCCGGGGGGCTCCCTTGGGGAGGGGCAGGCGTCCGGTGACTCTTCCCCCAGAGGATGGGGGCAGCCACCTGTGGCCACACGAGGAGATGTGGGCCGTCACTGCTGCAGCTCTGGGGTCGGAGGACAAGGGCCTGGCCCGGCACCGCCGGGGTCCCTGCACCTGCCCGCTGCGGCTGCTGCCGGCGGGCAGGAGAGGCCCAGGCTGTGGGACCATGGGCATCGCCCCACAACACCAGGCTCTGGGTTGAGATTGCGAGTGGGGGGCTTAGGAGTAGGAAGCAGGCCGACGGGACAAGAACAGCTCTTCGCTTCTGCTCAGGGTCCTGCAACATCCTAACTCCTGTGGCCAAGAAGGGTTTTCCAGGCTCAAGACAGACGGAGTCACAGGGGACACACGGAAGCAAATACCGAGACGTCACAGCCAGCTGGGGAGGGGGCAGCCGAGACGGCCCTCGTGTTGGGACACAGCACAGGAAAAGTGCCGCCTTCCCCTCACCAGCGCCGGCTCCCTGGAGGCCCCGCGGGCTGGGGAGACACAGACGGAGGCCGACAGGACCCTCAGTGGGGGACCCAAACCCTCTTTCCGGTCCACAGAATCCCAGCGTCACTGCTCACCGGAAGACAGTTCCGTCCACGGTAGGGACACGGGTCAGCAAACGGCCACAGACCGCACGGCTGCCTCTGCGCCACCCGCTCTGCCCCGCACACAGCTCAGGACCAGGCAGAGACCCCTTGGAGCCAGGGATGCAGAATGACCCAGAGGAGCCACAGGGTAGACCAGGACGTGGGGGGAGGGGCCTTGGGGCACTGTCTGCATGGACGGTGATAGGAGTCCCAGAGCTGGGGGGAGTGGGCGTGGCCGTGTGCCAATCAAAGCCCGGTCATGCACACTGAAATTCAAATTGTGAACAATTTTCTCGAGGCAGAAAAGCCAACACTCAACTGTGCAGAAAGCCTCCTAGCTGGATGGGGGTGGGAGGGGCACAGGTGCAGGAGCCAGCAGGATGTGGAGCCAGGGCGTCTCGGACACAATGCCCAGCACACACACGACAGCACCAGGGCGCCACCTTCCCCGGCAGAGCCTCTCCAGACGGCGCTGCCTCCCACCGCGGGCAGGCGGGATTCGGCTCAAAGCCCACACTGGGCTGGGAGTCTCTGGCTGGGTCAGGGCGAGGGCGAGGGGCAGCCTGGCGGCTCCAGAGGCAGGAGCGGCATTGGCGGGGAGGGGAAGGGCGGGATGGTCGCCCGCAAACACAGGCTTGGAAGACTGGAAGGAGCGACACCGCAGGTCAGGGCCTGAGAGGTCGTGGCGCCGCTTCCTGCTCTCCTGGACGAAGCCTCTCTCACTCACTGTGCCCCCCCCACCGCCCCCGCCGAGCAGCAGCCGCGGGCCACGGAGGGCGGAAGTGAGTGCACCCCCGGCCTCATCCCAGCAGCTGCCTTCCTGCCGGAGCACTGGGGTCTCTCAGCGCTGGCCAGGCTGTGCTGGACGAGCCTGGGTCCTCCCGAGCTCCCAGTGTCCCACGGGGTCCTGTATCGCTGCCACTCTCCAAACGGCGGCACAGCAAAGGCCTCTCGTGGCTGACCCTCTCCCCCGTGGCCCACTCCGTCCCCCAGGGCTGGGACACAGGTGTTCCAGCCACGGCCAGCGTCAGCCCCAGGCCTGGAGAACAGGACTGCAGCTGGGGCTGGCTCAGCCACAGGGGAAATGAGCTAAGGGGGTGGGTGGGGTCACAGCGGGAGAGGGTGGCCCCGCATCGCGCACGGCTGGAGTCCTCATGGGCAGACAGAGGCAGAGGGAAGACAGAGGTGTGGGAGGGAGGCAGCCATGGCCACGGGACACACGGAGCCACCAGACGCTGGAGGAGCCCCTGGACACCTTGGATTCAGGCCTGTGGTCTCCTGAGCCACGAGGGAAGAAATCTCTGGTTTCTAATTTTATTTTTCATCTACTTAAAAGGTGGGGCTAGGAGTGAGGGGTGGGGCTGGGAAGGAGAGGGAGAGAGAGAGAGAGAGAGAGAGACAGAGAGAGAGATCTTCCTGCGACAGCCAGGGCTGGGCCAGACCAGAGCCAGGAGCCAGGAGCTCCTTCCCTGTCTCCCATGTGGGCAGCTTGCGCCATCGCCTGCTGTCTTCCCAGGTGGGTTAGCAGGAAGCTGGGAGGGAAGTGGAGCCGCCGGCTTCAAGAGGCGCTGGGACAAGGGTGCAGGCGTCCCGAGCAGCGCCTTAACACCTGGGCCGCGAGCCCTGCTGCTTCTGCTGTTGGAACCATGCAGCGTGCAGAAGTGACGGAGCCACGGGAACCAACACGGACAGTGCAGACCGGAATCTGGGGGACCAGGCACCTGTGTCCCCGTGGACAGAGCTTCCTGAAGAGATGTGGGCTGGGGAGTGACTCTGGGCTCCGTCCACACTGACCTCCCTGTCACGTCCACACCGCCCAGCCCCGATGTCCCCAGAAGTGCCGGGGCCCACCAGCGCTGCCCCCACCAGCCGTGCAGGGGGCGCCCACGCAGCCGCCTCTGTGTGGCTGGGAGTCGGGAGCGCGGTTTGTGCTGCTCGGGGTGACTTCTCGTTCTAAGCCGTGACGTGCTATTTTGGGTCACGACGCAGAGTCAGCCTTAGAATGGCTTGGAGTGGTCGACGTGGCAGTGTGGGCCCGGCCACGGCTGGTGAGCGTGCACCCCCTCCCCCACATGTCTGCTTCCCTGCCACACGCCAGGTGCCGCGCTGGCCCGTTCGTTCCGTGGCACCTTGCTTGCTGCGACTGCCACCATAATCTTGCAAGCTACGTGGAGGAGGGTGAGCCTGGTGCCCACCCCCCATGCCACGAAAGACAGGTCTGAGTCCTGGCCCTGCAAGTGGGACCGGACCCAGAAACCTGGCCTCTGCAGACAAGATTAAAGAGCCCGATCATCCCAGAGGGAAACCCAGGGTTGGGTGTCCCCATGAGAGCAAGGAGGACAGCCAGGGGGTGATGGTGGCAGGGACTGCGGCGATGCTGGGGCACCTGGAGCCACTGGAAGAGCAGGGGGCCCCCCAGCGCCCTCGGAGAGGTCGTCCCTGCTGACTCCCTCATCTCAGACTCCGGCCTCCTGACCTGGGTCGGCCCACACCGGGCTTCCAACGCCCCGTGTGTGGCACCGTGTCGTGGCAGCCACGGGAAACAAGTGCAGTTGATTTGCTGCCGTCGTTTTGCAAAGCGGACCGCGAGGCTGAGGGGGGCGGGGAGATGCATCCGGGTCTCCTGTAGCCCGCTAAGCCGCACGCCTGCCGCCCACACCCACGCACCCTCCACCAGTCCTCACCCCCACAGCAGAGGGAGGTGGGAGAGGACTCTGGGCTCAGAGAACATGGTGCCTGGAACTCGGCGGCCTCCCTGGCCGGACTCCACCCCCGCCCCACTACCCACGGCCCCCGTGGACTCAGCCAAACACACAAGGTGTGCTTCACGCCTTTAATCTCCCGTGGGCTGCGCCCAGCCGGTGCGCTGGGAACTCCGGGGCATGCATAACTCATCCTGGAGCATCCGTCGGCCTGAGAGGTGCATGCCGCTGCCGGCAGGCGGACGAGGGCAACGTGGTCCCGGTGGACTGACGCGCAGAACCCCAGCCCCCGTCCCGCACGCTGTACGGAGCTCCGTTGTCTCCTGATTGAAGCATCCCAGAACTGCACCTGCCGAGGCGGGAGGGGGCGGGCGGCCTTACCCCGAGATGTGCCGAGGAGGACAGCAGAGCCCTGGACACCTGTCCCCTGCCCTGCACGCAGCCAAGGCCCGAGGCCCGAAACGATTAATTTAGGAAGTCGTCGTCCTGCTCTCTCCAGCGAGCCCCAGGCCTCGGAGGGCGTCTCTGGAGACCACTTGTCGCTACTCGTTGCTGCGTAGCTTGATTGCACCTGATTGTTCCGCCGATTTTGGTTCCAGCCGTGCTGGGGGGAGGCACCAGCACAGGGGCTCCTTTCTGTCCCTCAGTCCCCAGAGGGTGCTGGCTTCGGGGTGCTCTCCTGGGCAGGTCGGGTCTGAACCGTCGGCCCCTCAGGTGCTGCCCAGCCCATGCTCCAGCCCCTCTGTGGTCCGAAGCCTGAAACCCACATGGGCTCCGCTTCCTCTCCTCGCCTGTCACTCACTGTTGGCCCCACCCACGGGCAGGTCGTCACACTCTGCCTGCTCCTGGTAGTGGTTTTGTGTGTCCACGCTGTGTGTACACACACCTTTGTGTGCCTGTGCACATACAGCCAGGCTGCGTGTTGTGTGCACACGGCTGGGCGTGAGGGTGTGTGTGCGTGAGCGTGCCCATGTGTGTGTGGATCCGTGTGTGTGTTCCATGCACACATGTGGATGTGCACAGGGACATGTTTGTACGTGTCCAACTGTGTTGTGTGCACATGGCTGGGCGTGAGGGTGTGTGTGCACATGTGTCCACCTGTCCTAGGCAAATCGGTGGGTGTGTACATGGGCATCTGTGCCCGGGCACCTGTGACTGTGTGTTGTGTGAAGGTGTGTGCACAAGTGCGTGTGCCTGTGCGTCTGTGGCCTGTGTGCCGTGTGTGCCTGGCTGGGTGGGAGCCCCCATCTTAGCCTACACCCCCCCTCGCTGTCTGGCTGGGTCAGGCCCGGCTCCTCCTCCTCGGGCGCTCCCCACGGCCCTGAGCAGCACGCCGTCTAGCACAGTCAATAATCGCTCTGGTGATTGATTCGTTGACCTTGGACCCATCGCTTATGTTCTCAGCCCACTCATCTACCACAGGGAGAAATGCGTGAGAGCCCTTTAAAAATCAGACGCATTGCATAAGCAGAAGGTCCCGCGCGGGCACCGCAGCAGGGCGGGCAGCTCGCACCAAACGCAAAACTTCCGCCATCAGCACTCAGGAGCCTTGGAGCCTGCACGCGAGGGCCGCGGCGGCCCGGCCGGCTTCCCTGCCCGTCACAGAGCGACCCAGGCCCTGGGAGGGCAGGGTCCCTGCAGGTCGTGGTGACTCCGAACGGAACTGGCACTCTGCACCTCCCATGCCAGGCCCTCCACGACCCTCCCACTCCTCCCTGGGCCCGGCCCTTGCGGACCCCAGCTCATCCAGCATGAAACCGCCCCGCCCCTTCGCCGCCCGCCCTGCCCTGCAGGCTGAGCCAGCAGCGCTGTGCCGGTGCAGGGCCCGCAGCCCCGCCCTCTTCTGCAATTCTACCATCAGGCCTGAGTCAGCAGGCCAGCGTGATTGAAGTCAGGAGGCCAATTACCCCCGGTCGACGGTGGGGAGGTGCGGCAGAAGCGGCTCTTGCCGAGACCTCCCGTAGATGGGGTTGAGCCAACCTGACCTTCACCGTGCAAATCCCTCCCAGCTGCACAGAGCACTTAACGGTTCAGGTCAAAACGTAAAAGACAAACTCTCTGCGGGGAGTGGGGAAAGACACCGGAAACGCAGCTCGGCCCACATGGTGCTGGGCTGCCAGCGGTCTCAGCGTCTCCTCGCCGGGCTGCTGCCGAATGGGTGCGCCAGGAACAGAGGCCCGCGCACGTCCATAGGAGGCGTGTGCACGCACTCCAGGGAAACGCAAAAAAGTCCAAGGGGCAGGGGAGGGGCTTCTGGCCAACTTGCTGCTTGGGACGCCCAGTGTGAGTCCTGACCACTCCACTTCCAGGCCGGCTTCCTGCTCACATGGACCCCGGGAGGCAGCGGGTGATGACGCTTCAAGCACACGGGCTGTTTGTGTGGGAGATCCACGGAGAGCTGGCCCCCCGTCTCAGCCTGGTGCAGCAGCGGGGGAGTGAACCAGCGGCGGAAGTTCTCTCCCTGTGTATCCTTTTTTTTTTTTTTTTGACAGGCAGAGTGGACAGTGAGAGACAGAGACAGAGAGAAAGGTCTTCCTTTGCCGTTGGTTCACCCTCCAATGGCCGCTGCGGCCGGCACACCGCGCTGATCCGAAGACGGGAGCCAGGTGCTTCTCCTGGTCTCCCATGGGGTGCAGGGCCCAAGCACTAGGGCCATCCTCCACTGCACTCCCTGGCCACAGCAGAGAGCTGGCCTGGAAGAGGGGCAACCGGGACAGAATCCGGCGCCCCGACCGGGACTAGAACCCGGTGTGCCGGCGCCGCTAGGCGGAGGATTAGCCAAGTGAGCAGCGGCGCCAGCCATCCCTGTGTGTCCTTATCCGTGTGTGTGTGTGTGTGTGTATGTGTGTGTCTGCCTTTCAAACAAAAGTGAACATGAATGAAAATTTCAAGAACTCAGTAGGAAAACGGACTTGAAAGACGCGGTGGTCTCCCCAGGAGTCCCAGGCCCACGCAGCCTTTGCAGCAAAAGGATTCAACTCCAGAGTGCACGCAGCACTTGCGTCTCGCTCGTCTCCCCCAGCCCGGAGCTACTCCCCAGGGCCCCCACCCGCGACGGCCACGAGCCGGGCAGCTGTGAAGGCCAGCGACCGGTCACTTTGCGCAATGGGCCCGGTTGCGATTCCCGGAGTCTCCTTGGGAGCGGCCGGGTGACGAGCGCGAGGGGAGATTCGGGGGGTGAGGCTGACTCCCGTACGGCTCCCTCCAGAGGTGCACGGGCTCCAAGCTGCCCCTCACTGGCGGGGACGGCCACTGCATCGTGCCCGCCCCCTGAGCCCCAGCATGTTGTAGGAGACGAATGCAGGGAGACAGACATTCCCCGCTCACTCGGGACCCGTCGCCGCCCCGCGAGCAGCCGAGGCCTCCGGCCCGCCGTCGTCAGAGCCCGGCTTTCAGGAGCTGCCCTTGGCGTCCACCACGCGAACGCCTTTCCTTTGTCTTCTCATGGGTCCCACCACTATCTTTACTCCACAGAACTCTGTTTTGCTGCGTTTGTTTATTTTTTTTTCTTTTTTTTCTTTTTTTTTTTTTTTTTTTTTGACAGGCAGAGTGGACAGTGAGAGAGAGAGAGACAGAGAGAAAGGTCTTCCTTTGCCGTTGGTTCACCCTCCAATGGCCGCCGCGGCCGGCGCGCTGCGGCCGGCGCACCGCGCTGATCCGATGGCAGGAGCCAGGAGCCAGGTGCTTCTCCTGGTCTCCCATGGGGTGCAGGGCCCAAGCACTTGGGCCATCCTCCACTGCACTCCCGGGCCACAGCAGAGAGCTGGCCTGGAAGAGGGGCAACCGGGACAGAATCCGGCGCCCCGACCGGGACTAGAACCCGGTGTGCCGGCGCCGCAAGGCGGAGGATTAGCCTAGTGAGCTGCGGCGCCGGCCTGCTGCGTTTGTTTATTTGGGGTGGGGGAGAGAGCGAGAGCGCGAGCGAGCCCATCGTCTGGCTCACGCCCCGAATGTCTGCAATGGAGCCTGGAGCTCAGTCCAGGTCTCCCACGAGCTTGGCAGGAACTCAGGCGGCTGAGCCCTGACGCCTCCCGGGGGAGGCTGGGACCAGGAGCTGCCGCTGAGAACCAGCCCGGCACTCCGAGGCGGGAGGCGGGCAGCGGGCATCAGCACGCTCAGCCAGATGCAGGCCCTGGGTCTTGTTTTCTCCTGCAAACACACTCAGCTCTGCCCCCGCTGTCACCCTGCAGAGCGGCTCCCTGATGCCGGCGGCACTAAGATCTTCCAGGCTTGGCTGTGACTTCTCTGTCCCAGTCCTGGAGTCAACCACCCAGCAGACAGCCCCGGGGTCTTCCGTGGACAATGTTGGTAAGCAAGGCCCACGTGCCTGGCTGCCGCTCCCAGGACACGCTCAGAACACTGGCACTGTGCCAAGTCCCCCATGCGCAGAGCGGAGCCCCCACCCCACGTCCTAGTCAACAGGGCCCTCGGAGGGAGATCCGGCTCGAAGCTGGGCCTTGGCTCACGTGGGTAACCGGAGACGAGGCTCCATCGCGTGGCAGTGGCCCTAGATCCAATCCTGGCATCCGTGTCAGAGGGGAGGCGGCGAGCGAGGGCCATGTGAGCTGAGGCAGAGCCGGGAGAGGCGGACACGCACAAGGCAGGCTGGAGCCAGCCCAACGTGGCAGAGGCTGGAGGAAGCCCCCAACCCAGAGCCTGCAGCAAAGGCCTGGCCCTGCCCGCCCTGGAGCTGGGAGGCGTCCCTGGCTTTGAGTCACTGCTTTGACTCGATGGCCACAGGGAATGGAAGCAGACAGCTGCTGCCCCCGACGCCACCCAGCACCGTCGGGCTCGCCCTCCCTGTCTCCCTGGAGCCCATTCCTCAACCCCTGTATGAGGCCAAGGTCGGCCCTGCCAGCCCCCTGCCTGGGGTCCTCCGGCACCATCCCGGGGGGCCTTAGCAGGCCTACAGCTCCTCCTGGCTGAGCCACCCAGGAGGCCTCGCCAGGAGGAAGCCCCACGCCGGGACACCTGGCCTCGCCCTGCAAGAAGCCTCGCTCCCTGCCGGGTCCTTTTCTCTGTGGCTCAATCGTGGTAAAGCACACAGGGCGTGGAACTCAGCGCCTTAACCACAGCACCCACACCCACTCCAGACTCTCCCAACTCCCCACACTGAGACTCCTGCCCGTTCATCCAACACCGGCTCCCAGCCCCTCCGCGGGCCTGGGAAACCCCGCCCAACCCTACATCCGGGACCCCACGGTGCGGAGCGCCTCCCCACGCGCCTTTTTGAGTCTGGCTTCTCTCTGGCACAGGTGTCGGAATCTCCTTCCTTCCCAAGGCGGATGCAAGGAGAGACGGCGCCGTCCGGTGTGCGTCCATCATTCCCACCTGAGTCTACTGTGAACACGCTGGGGAAGCGGCTCGTGGGGACCCTGCTCCCCACAGGGTCTCTGAGACCCTCTTCTTCCTCCCAGATGGAGGGGGGTCCCTGAGTCGGAGGGGGGTCCCTTTCAGAGGGAGACAACGCGAATTTGGCCAAATGCACAGTTCAGCCTCCCAGGCGAGGGCCACGTGACCGAGCCACACTGTCCCACGCGGCGCAGAACAGAAGCCAAGGCGCAGAAGCAAGCAGAGCGCGCGGCCTCCCCCCCTCTTCTGAGGGCACCAGGGTCACTTCTGGGCCGGGAGAGAAGCGGAGACACCAGCCGCCGAGAGGAACCCCAGCCAGGATGACTGAGTCCGAGGGGGAGGGATACGAATGACTCGCTGCCTCTCCGGGATGACTTAAGGATCTGCTCAACATCAAATTAACTTTTTGACTTATTTCCCCCAAAAGCTCCGAAGGCAGTACGCGGGCCTGGCGTGCACACCTCACTCGGCAGGGACACAGGAGGGCCGGGGACCGGGCTCCCAGGGCACCAGCCGGCCGGGGCGCCCACAGCGGGGAGCTGCACATGCCGGGCTGGCAGGGCAGCCCCCCCCAAAGCTGCCCACCCCACAGCACGAGGGACATCGTAAAGTTGGCGCAAAAACAGGATTAAAAGCGGAAGCTCACGCTGGTGCAGGAGCGGCTGAAATCCACGCACAGACCTCTTGCCAGGAGCATTTCCCGTGAGCTCGGACGGCCTCTCCCAGCGCCGAGGCTGGTTCCCGGCGCCACAGGGAGCCAACATCTCACCCGGGAGTGATGGAGAAGCAGGCTCCCGGGAGGGAGAGGGGAGCAGGAAAGCCCTGCCCCCCTACGTCCCAGCCCCCAAGTGTGCCCTTCCCCCACTCCCACCTGTAAGGGTTGAGCAGGACCCATCCCCCAAACCCACGCAGAGGAGGAAGCTCTGAAGCCCTGGTGCCAGTGGTGGGCGGGTGAGGGGGTCCTCGGGGGTCGCGGGGGCTGCCCTCCGACGGCGGGTTCTGACGTCTGCCTTGCTGCTCGCTCCTGCACACCCGCCGAGAGGGGCCGCCCGGCCCCAGCCGCGTGCTGAGCCGGGCCTTCTCTCTCCTGGGCATCTCAGTTAAAGGGACGAAAGGCGACTGGCACCCGCCCCTCCGTCACGGGGAGTGACAGCCCTCAGGCACCCCCAGGCCTGGGCCCCTTTCTGGTTGACCCAAGTCAGGCCACACCCCACCCACACGTCCCCCGTGATGCCCTGACCCCCTTGTCTCCCCCTGCCCAGGTCCTCATCCCCCACAGAACCGGAGACTGCAGCCTGGGCCTTGGCGCCTCCTAGCAAACCTTGAGATACCCCCACATGCTGCCCATGACTGTCAGCCCCGGCCAGCCCCTCCCACTGCAGCCCCTCCTCCACTCAGAGCTGGCCCGCCCCTCCCAGTGCTTCTTCTCCTCCACTCACAGCTGGCCCCGCCCCTCCCAGTGCACCTCCTCCTCCAATCACAGCTGGTCCCGCCCCTCCCAATGCATCCCCTCCTCCACTCAGAGCTGGCCCGCCCCTCCCAGTGCACTTCCTCCTCCAATCACAGCTGGCTCCGCCCTCCCATGCATCTCCTCCAATCACAGCTGGCCCCACCTCCCTACATCACTGTCCCCAGTGCTACCTGCATCCCTCCTCCCTTCCACTCCTAACCACCCTGCCCTTCTTCAGAGCTCCCCAAATCCTCAATCAAGGACCTGTTAGATGACCCCCACGACGTCCTGTACGTGGACCCGCCACAGTTCTTGGGGATTCATGGGTTCATGAGAATTTTTGAAAAATCACCCCTGTTGGCCGGCGCCGCAGCTCACTAGGCTAGTCCTCCGCCTTGCGGTGCTGGCACACTGGGTTCTAGTCCCAGTCAGGGCGCCGGATTCTGTCCCGGTTGCCCCTCTTCAGGCCAGCTCTCTGCTGTGGCCCGGGAGTGCAGTGGAGGATGGCCCAAGTGCTTGGGCCCTGCACCCCATGGGAGACCAGGAGGAAGCACCTGGCTCCTGCCATGGGATCAGAAACTCTTGCATTTGCATCAGCTTCGGCTCCTGGTGGTCTTAATTGGTGGGAATCTGACACTTCGGGTATAACAAGGGCTCGTGGGAGGGGCTTGTGCAGGGGCAGGGCTGGGAAGGGGCAGGCGGAGGCACAGCCTTGGGGCCGCCCATCTGCGGGGGTCCCCACCTCCCAGCCCTGGGCTCCCCCACCCCAGCCTCTCCCAGCCGGGGCCTGGTCAGATGAGAGCCGCCCAGCCTCCACAGCTGCCCTGCCCACCTCCGCCCAGAAGGACAGCACAGCACGGCAGGGAGCCAGCTCGACGCCGGCCATCTCCACTTTGTTCCCAGTGTCACGGGATCCAGGAACCATCTCCACTCTGCCCGGCGTGCCCCACCCCCACCCCTGCTGTGACCTGGGCGTGGTTTCCGCTCATCCCACAACTGCAACCAGGACACTGGCTCAGGGAAGCCCTGCCTGACAGGGGCATGCGAGTGAACCCCCCCCCAGGATCACCCAGAGCTGCCACGTCCAAGTCCACGGGCAGGAGAAGCCGCTGTCCTCTGATGTCAGGGTGGCGACTGCCAGCCACACTGAGGGTGCCTGCCCACCCACTCCCCAGGTGGTCCACCAGCTGCCCACCTGCCCATCCCCTCCCCACATAGTTCACCCGCTCCCCACGTGGTCCACCGACTCCCCACGTGGTCCACCCACTCTCCACGTGGTCCACCACCTGCCTGCCTGTCCGCCCCCTCCCTGCCCATCTACTGACTCAGGCCAGTTTCCCCCAGAAGCGAGCTCACAGACGCACCCACAGTCACTGCTTGACACACTGGCTATCTCGGTGGCCCCGTCCGGGACGGCTGACCCCTAAACTGAGCCATCACAGCAGGTGACACGTTCAACCAGGAGCGCTGGGAGTCTGCCCCCAGCTGGGGCCTCACCAGCCCTGTGCCAGGCTCCCGACCCCTGTCTCACCCCCGACCCCGACCCCGTCCTGTCCCCAGACTCCTGTCTCACCCCACACTCGAGGCGCAGGTTCCCGGAGTGGCTTCTCTCCCCGCCTCCCCAGAATCAGTCCCGGAAGGGCTGGGAGTGGTCTGAGCCGCATGTGATTTTCCCATCATCCCCTTCCAGCAGGAGGAGACCCGGCCCCGCTCTGCATCTTGCACACGTGGGGAGTCCCCGGTTCGCCCCATCACCTCCAAACACGTGCGTCCACCCGGAGAGTAACTCGGGGCGGCTTCCAGGGTGCTGGGGAGGACCAGCTGCCAGCAAGGGCCCCGGCGTGCGCTCTGGCTTGGAGGACGGCAGAGCCGCTCCCCGGGGGCCGGGGGAGACCTGAGTCCCAGGCTGCCTCCTCTCCATCCCTCTCTGGGGCCGCCCTTCCCACCTTCCCACAAGACCCCAAGCTGGCTCACGACCCAGGACTGGAGGTGGCTTCCGGCGCATGGCGCACTGTGCCCAGCTCACTCCCTGCACCCAGCAGGCCCCAGTCCAGTGGCCCAGGACCACACGGCATCGGGGAGACTTCGGCCCACAGCACAGAACAGGCTCCTTATTCTCACCAAGAGAGCTGCTGAGACAGGGCTGGGTTAGTGCCCCACGGACGCAGGCTCCAATCCCGACGCCGCCCTATCGCGCTGTGTGACCTCCACCAAGTCACCTGACCTCTCTGGGCCTCTGTTGCTGCCTCTGCTGATTCGAGCACAGGGCCTGCCTCCCAGATCTGCTGTGTGCCTTACAAGACTTCAGGTCCTGAACTCCAGCTACACCTGCTCCACGTGTTACACCAACACAGGGGTGGCAAACGGGACGGGCCTCCAGCCTACAGGGCTCCGAGCGGCGCCGCTGTCTACAGCCGTGCAGCCCCTGGCAGGAGTCTCTCTTCCTGTGCCCAGAACAAGCGAACGGGATTCCAGCCACTTGTGGGTCCGTGGCTGGGTTTTAACTGTCATGGTGGCAGGGCCTTTTGCACACGGCTCTCGCTCCTCCCGCGCCGAACCCGGCCTACACGTGGCGTGTGGTCAGTCCCTTCCGGAAGCAGCCACCAGAGCGCTGGCCGGGGCCCTGCTTGTGGGGCTCCCACTTTGCTCGCGCGACTGCTCCGTCCAGCTCCTACGACCCGTCTCGCAAGGGCGTCTTCCTGGAGCTCTAGGCACAGAGATCACAGTGGGGGCTCCCGCCTTCTGCTCCTGGCTCATGGGCCGAGGGCAACGCCAGGATTGTCTGTCTCTGGGAAAGAGCGCAGGTCACAGCGGCGGGCTCCTGGTGGCCTCGCCGGGCCTCAGGACGCACTGCACCTGCTGCACGAGCCACACCCCCTGGGCCATGGGTTCCTCCAGACCAGCGCTGAGGAGCCTCCTGGACGGCACAGGCAGCTGGGCCATTGGAATTGGCCCCTGCTGGCCTGCACACCTCGTGGGGACAGGGGCATCGTCGGCTTCTCTGCCCGCCAGCTCCCGGGTTCTCCAGCGGGACGGGCAGGTCATGTGTTTGGTGGGGTCCATGAATGAATGCTCTAACAGTGAGCCAGCGTGTGGGGTGCTCGGGGGCAGCGTGAGCTGCCTCTGTCGGTCCCTGGGCCCAGGACGTGGAGAGGACGAGGCCCAGACCCACGACCGCCTGGTGGCATCACAGGACCCAAAAGCGGAGCCAGATTCCCACACAAACAGGGCCCAGGCCGCGAAGTCACGAGCCCCGCCCCGCCCACACCATCCCGCGGGGACTCTTGAGGTGAAGGTCCGGGCAGCAGCAGCTTTGATTCCCACACGGCCTGCCGGGCAGGAAGGAGCCGGAACTCCCGGGCCGGCTCTTCCGTGAGGATCTGGGCCGGCAGAGCCGGAGCCAGCTGGGCACAGCCGTCCGTGTGCAGGGGCCAGTTCTCCGGCAGCACCGGGAAAGGGGCACCTTCACCTGCCTGTTACCTCCTGCTGGGCTGGGCCTGCCTGGAGCATGGGGGTCTCCCCACGTTCCGCGCGAGCTCCCCGGGCCCTGGGGCCCGCCTGCCCCCGATGGTGGCTCTGCACCTGCTGAGAGCCACCTGGGCTGCTCCTCGCGACTTCAAGCAGGGCACAGCCTCCTGGGCAGGCTGCACGGCAGGTCAACGTCCACTGTTCCCGAGCCATCTCCCCCGGCCCCGGAGACACGGCCTTGCCCAGGTCAGCCGTGGGACACCCAGCGTGGACGGCTGGGCAGGCGGGGAGAAGGCTGCCGTCCTCACGCCCACGTGGCTGGGGGCTGCGGGCCCGGGCTGCTGTGCTCACACGACCTAAGGGACCCGTCCCTCCACTGCCCCTCCTGCAGCCTCCCCCAGAGCAGCCCTGACTAGTCAGAGGGAGGAGGCTCCCAGAGCAGCCCTGACTAGTCAGGAGGAAGAGGTGTCTCTCAGCGCACCACTGCTGCTAGTCAGAAGGAGGAGGCTCCCAAACGCCCAGGAGCAGGACAGGCCCACACCACCCCTCTGTCTCCAACACGGCCGGGGAGGAGCCCTGGTGGCAGGAGGGGGTGGCGGGGCCCTAGGGAGTGGCTCATGGAGGGGAGCTCCTGGCCCCTCCCTTGAGGAGTGAGTGGGGACCCCCAGCCTGGCACCATCTGAGCCCAGGGACGGGGCGGGGCCAGCAGCTCTCCCAGGAGCTGGGTCTCCCCAGACCTCTCTCCAGACACAGCTGCACAGGCACCACCTCCGCAGGCGGAGCCGTCTCGGAGGGGGCGTGGCTCTGCCTGGACACCGGGTGCCACCAAACGAGCTTTCGGGCCACAGTGACCAGAGCCACCAGCGTCTCCCTCCTGCTGTCCCTGCAACTCTGAAGGTTCCAAGCCTTCCTGCCGGCGGCCGCCACCACTGCCCCTCCCCCGACCCCTCCTCCTGCCTCCTGCCTGTGCCCCGCCCCCCTTTAAATGCCTCGAGGGCACTTCCCGGGGCGAGAGCAGGTGCAGAGCTGCGGTCAGGACAGCACCGTGCAGGCGCCGAGCTCCTCAGCTACTTTACGAAGCTGAACACAGGAGGAACACTCAGGGGCTCTCGAGGGAAGAGCGCTCGCGTCTGCTGCGCAGAGTGAGTGACGCAGGGGACAGCCAAGGGCACAGACGCCGCTTCCAGCTGAGCAGGAAGAAAGGGAGGGCTGCAGGCAGCGTGCGCTCCAGCCCCGCAGGGGTGCCTGGTGGAGGGCTGGGCTGAACGCTGGTCCCGGCGTCTGCACCTCCTGTGCCCCTCGGGGTCCCCAGCTCCACGCTGCACCTGGCCAGCCTGGACAGGGCAGTGGGGCTGCCCCTCCAGCAGGCGCAGCTGCGAGCCAGCCGAGCAGCACACTCGTCCGTGGTCTTCCTCCAAGGCGGCCCTGTGCGGACGGTGTCTTTGCCGGGTGTGGAACAGGGAGGCCCCACGGCGTCTCCCCGGATCGGGGTTAGCAGGAGCCAGGCCCGCCCTGCAGGAATCGATGTGGCAAACAACAGGTTCAGCAGGGGCAGCGGCGGCTGCTGTTTTGGCTTTTCTTGAAAACTTGTAAAAACGGGAGGCGAGCAGGCACCTTCCCAGGTCCCGCTCGGTCCAGGGCCTCAGGCCGGCTGGGCCTCGCGTGATCCCGGCTCTGGAGCAGCTGCGCTGGGCTGCTGTGCCGGGAATTCTGATTCCACGTCTCGTGTGCCACCTCCCACCCCCCAAATCCAAAGCAGGCAATGAAACCAAAGGCTGCAGAATTGTCCACACGCAACAAGCTCCTTGCTCCCCGTGGCCTCCAACAGGATCTTAGAGAATCCACCTGCGGCCAAGGAGCCTTGGAAACGTCCATCCCCCCTCACCCTCGTCAGTGGAGGCTGCAGGTGGGGCTTGCCTGTGGCGCAGTGGATTCGGTCGCCGCCTGCAACACCGCCCTCCCCTTGTAGAGCGCCGGTTTGAGTCCCAGCTGCTTCACTTCCAATCCAGCTCCCTGCTAACGAGCTGGGAGGCAGCAGAGGACGGCCCAGTGCTTGGCCCTGCACCCCGTGGGAGACTCAGCTGGAGCTCCTGGCTCCTGGCTTCAGCCCGGCCCAGGCCTGGCCATTTAGGGAGAGAAACAACAGATGGAAGACCCCTCTCGCTCTCCTTCTGCCTCTCTCCCCCTCTCCCCCTCCCTCTCCCTCACCTCTCCCTCACCCTCTCCCTCTCTCCCTCTCCCTCACCCTCTCCCTCTCCCTCTCCCTCTCCCTTTCTCTCTCTCCCTCTCCCCCCTTTCCCTCTCCCCCTCTCCCTCTCCCCCTCTCTCCCTCTCTCCCTCTCTCTGCCTTTCAAATAACTCTTTAAAAACAAAGAATTTGCAGGTGCACAGGTGGTGCCAACCCCCGGCTGGAGCCGCCCCCCCATCGCCTGCCAAATGCCCCTGTCTACTCGAGAGCACCCTCTCCTGGGGCCACAGCTCTGAGCAGACGCGTCTGCCTAGCACGGGGGCGGGGGGGCGGAGTGCAGAATGAGCAGAGGCAACTTTTATGTCCCCATCCCACCCAGGACCTGTCACGGCGACACCCTCACCCCACGGTGACCGTCTGTGGGGACGGAGCCTTCAAGGAGCCACAGGGGGCGGGGCAGGGGGACTTCCCAGGAAGAGCCTGGGCGCGGGCGCGGGGAGAAGGGGCCGGGACGTGGCGCGGCGAGGGCACTGCAGTTCCTTCATGGAGAGAGCAAGCGGCAACGTCCACGCAGGCTCCCCGAATACCCGCTTTCTGTGAGCCCTCTAAAGCCCCCTCACATATATTCGGGTTTTTGTCCACGGTTCCCATAACCCGGTCCCCACACAGCCTGTGCAGACTGAGCCGTCATGGACCCCCCACCCTGTTCCGGGGGACCCCGCCCCCAGCACGCACCTGGGGAGGGAACGCTGAGCCCCGATAGAGAGGCCGGCCTCAGCGCTCCCTGCAGTGGCCGCCAGCCGTCCTGCGCACGCCAGGAAGTCTCCCAGGCTGCCGGAGGCTGCGAGGCCCTGCCTGAGAGGACCCTGGGGCTCGGACCCCTCCCACCCCTGCCCTCGGCACCTCCCCCTCTCCCCGTCAGTGTCTCCCCAAGTTCTCCAATGACCTGAACCCAATGACGGGGCTGTGGGCGCCCCAATTTCACGGGTTGGTTAGAGCACAGGGGAACAGCTTGAGGTGCAGCTGCCATCAGAGGGGGGGTTGGTGTCAGTCCTGGGCACCCAGCCCCCAGCCCACGGGATCCAGGTGGACGGAACCGGGGTCTAGGACCCCTGGACGCCTGCACGGAGGGGGGCAGCCCCTCCCGCAGGTGCTGGTGGAGGAGAGAGCGCGGGGCCGGGGGGCGCTGCCAGCCCCGGTCAGAGACGCGGCAGGAGCCAGGCTGCCGACACCTTGGCCTGGCACTGACCCCAGGAGCACCAGGGTTGGTTCCGGCTGCTCTTGGCTGCGGCAGCCCCGTGCGCCACCGAGGAAGAAGCCGCGGCTCCTGGGGTGAGCTCTTCCCCGTGACAGCCGGGGCCTCCAAGGTCCAGTGCACTCCCCGGGGACGCTGACTATGGCCAAAGGGCTGGGACTCCCTCCCCCACCAGGTGGTCCTGTCTCTTCCTCAGCCCCACCCACCCCGTGGTGGGATCCCAGGGACTTGTCCCAGCCTCCCTGTCACAGCGCCAAGTCTCCGCAGCAGCCTGGAACCTTCAGGAAGCCGGGAGAGCTTGGTCACGCTCCTGCGTCACTCCCACGGGCAGCAGGGTCATCGGTGGCTGTGGTCACTCTCTCTGGCAGCGCGCACCGCCTGCAGCAAGGACACGACCCCGTCCTGTGCCGGGCAGCCCCGCCCCCGCCACGCCGGCCTCCGGCCTCCGATTGCGGCTCCCCCCCGTCCTCGCCCCACCCTCGGTCCATCACGGTGCCTGCACAGAAGTTGGCAAGGATGGTAGCGAGGCGCTGGCTCAGGTACGCGATTCCCACAGGGGTGGCCAGCATGTCCTGCCAAGAGCCACAGTGAGGACAGGTCCCTTCCATCTGGGCTCGGCCAGGTCTCAGCCATCGCAACGCGGCAGGGGCAGAATGGACATGAATGGGAGGGGCTGTGTCCCAAAAAACTTTTTATATTAATAAAGTAAGTGCAGGTGGGGTCGGTACTGTGGGGTAGCAGGTAAGGCCACCACCTGTGATGTCGGCATCCCACATGCACGCTGGTTCGAGTCCCAGCTGCTCCACTTCTGATCCAGCTCTCTGCTGTGGCCTGGGAGAGCAGTGGAAGATGGCCCAAGTGCTTGGGCCCCTGCACCCACGTGGGAGACCTGGAAGAAGCTCCTGGCTCCTGGCTCCTGGCTTTGTCCTGGCCTAGCGCTGGTCATTGCAGCCATCTGGAGAGTGAACCAGCAGCTGGAAGATTTCTCTCTCTCTCTCTCTCTCTCTCTCTCTCTCTATATATATATATATATATATATCTGAGCCTCTCTAACTCTGACTTTAAAATATGTAAATCTTTTTTTAAATAATCTTTATGTACAAAAGTTAGGGCACGGCCAGGTCTGGCCCCGGGGACATCACTGGTCAGCCCTGCGCTGCCTGAACCCCACGAGGCCGCATCTCACCCTGGATGCTTGCCCAGTGCTGGCCGAGCTCGGGGACAGTGAGGGCCACCCCTGCAGGGGCCCCCGAGAGCCAGCTCCTGAAGAGCGGTCCGTGGAACACCCTCTGTGCTGGGGTTCAAGTGCTTTGGGCGTCAGAGGCAGCCCCTCCCTGCCCGGGGCCCTGCCTGTTAGGCTCAGCGCCCACCTGCAGGGGGAGGTACAGGTCCCTGCATCAGGAGAGCTGTCAACCCCCACCTACCTCATCCCCCCCACACACATCCATCCTCAGGATCCAGGCCGCCCACCGGGATCTCTCCTAATGCAGACAGGCCCAGGGACGTGGGCGCGAGCCCAGGGCCCATGACCTGCACACACAGGGACCCCCACAGCCCGGGGTCTTTGTGAGCCTTGTGAGGCTTGTGCTGGTCTCTGCCCCCTGCACTGTCCCGGGAAGAGCACGGGCACTGTGGTCAGGAGGGACACGCCCCTTCCGGCAACTGCATGGGCCAGGGGTTCCCTGAGGCACAGACGGGGCAGGGGAGTCTCTGCCACGGGTCTGCCCACCCCACCCCGGCACAGTGCACGGGGCAGCGCTCACCGAAGCGAGCCCAGCCTGCCGCGTATGGTTTCTCCCGGGAGATCAGTGCCAGCGCAGCTCTGCCGTGGAGGTGACCTTCCTGTCTGGCCTGCTGGACAGGGCTCCCGGCTACACCAGGGTCCCACATGCGGAGACTGATCTCAGCCCGGAGCTGCTCACCACTGCCCGGGGCTCCCGAGTCTGGGCTGGGACGGGGGTCCCTGGGACGGCCCCTGTGGGTGGCGGGTGGTGTCACTGCTCACTCTGACCTCGGACATGGGCTGTCCAGAGCATGGCAGGAGGCCTGGGCAGGCTGGCCCGACCACACTCATGCAGCCCTGACCTGCGGCCAGAGCAGGACAGAAGGGAGCCACAGAACAGCGCCCTCTAGAGGGCAGGGCGTCGGCACCCCACTGCCCTCATTTCCTTCTGAAGAGCCAGAGACCCACAGGTATCTCAGTGCCGGGAGCCCATCCCCGTCTCGGCCTCCAAGCCCAGAGGCTGCAGGCACAGAGCTGGGGTACAGGCCTGCTGCTGTCCCCAGGTAGCCACCAAGCCCTCCAGTGACACTGGCCACTGCGGGTGTCTGGGGAACAAGAGCTTCTGCATGACAGGCATCTGGGTGAACCCAGCGAAGTGGCCGCGGACGGCCCAGGGACCCCAGTGGGAAGAGGGCGGAGGTGAGAGGCGGGCGAGAGCCCCTAGCCCGGGGAGGACCAGAGCCCGGCCAAGGCCAGGCCCCGGGGGCGCCCCTACGGATCCAGGGGGCCCTAGTCCCTCCTTTCTCCCCCTCCCCGGGCTGCCAGGCTCCTCTCTCCCACAGGGCCTGGGGCAGCCATCAGAGGCCAGGGAGGTGGGAGGAGGACGTGTTGCCGGGAAAGGCTGATGAGCCGGCACGTGGCGGGAGAGCTGGGGATACAACACTCACAAGCCTCTCCCCGGCTCCAGGCTCAGCCTCCCGCACCCCCACGCATGGGAGCAGAGGGCCCCGGCGGGGCAGGCGGGAGCGTCTGCTGCCCACGGCCAAGGGTCCTCCCTGCCGCCGAGGGGCGCTCAGGCTGCCGTGGCTGCACAGATTCTGAGCCTCGGCTGAGGCCTCTCCACTGGAAACAGCAACTCAGGGTGAGGTCCACGGGTATCGCCCTCCACTGGCCACGCACAGAACAACCGTGACCACTGATGGGGCCTGGGGCTGCCTGGGGCTGCCTGGGGCTGCAGTCCACACAGCCTCGGTGTCCACCCACGTCCCTGCAAAGACCAATGACGTCATCTGCATTCCCAGGGAGCCCAGGCCAACTTCGTGTCTCGGCCATGCCTGACCGTGTGCTGCAGGGGCAGGGCCTGTCCTGGGGTCACAGGCGCCACCGGCTGCCCGGCGAATGCTGTCGCAGAGGGGATGGTCCCCTCCATGCCGGGAAGAGAACTCGGCACAGGTGCATTCCGTGGTGTGTCCCCAAGAACTGCCTGTGACCTGGGCAGGTGGGGTGCAGCACCGTGGGAGACGGGTGCAGGTGTGGGTGCAGGCGGTGGCAGGAGTGCCTTCCAGTGACTCCAACGAGCAGGTGAGGGCCACAGGGTGGCTGGGGCATTGCCGGGGCCGTGGGACAGAGGTGGGGACAGAACCTGCACACCCACTGTCCAACTGCTTCCATTTAGTGAAGGAAAAACCCAACTCCCTCCTCAGCCCCGCCTCCTCCTCCTCTTCCTTTCTGCTCCTCCCAAGTCAACCTCCTCCCCTGCAGACCCCACCTGCCTGGGGGTCCCAGGGGCTCCGGTCCCATCTCACTCCCCCAGCAGGACCCCCCAGCAAGTGCCCACCCTGCTCCCTGACCTCCATCAGCCCCACTGGCCCCAGAGTCTTGACCCCCCACGGTGCTCAGGGCTCTGTGTGCCCCTGTGTCCTGCCTTCCCCACCTGGGGACACCGCCCAGTGAGGCGGGGCCTGGCCTGTGCTGCCCACCGAGTCACTACCCCACCCACGATGGAGTCACCTGGGAAAAGGGGAATTTGTCCTTGAACGGGAGCAGAGTTTCCCGCAGCAGCCCGGCCACGAGGGCTCTGGGCTCTCTGCAGCCAGCTTGGCCTGGCCTGCTCACCGGGCAGCCGCCAGCCACCAACAGCGGGCACGGGGCACACCTGCTCCTGACGCCGTCCGTCCATCACCAGTGTGCGTCCCCTAGGGGTCACTCACAGGGATAGACAGAGCTGGACCACAAGGCTGCCCCACGCTCCCGCATGCAAGAAATGCGAAATGGAACCAAAGTTCCCACCCACGCCTGTGGCCCGCCGGCCACCTCAGGAAGTCTGCCCACCCCCATGCTCGCCCACTCACCGCCCATCCACCCCGACAGGCCCCGCCCCCACCCTGACTCTGCACGCTGGCCACTCCCTCGCCATCGTAACCACATCCTCCCAGGCTCCCGCGCTCTCCTTCCCACTGTCCCTCTCCCAGCAGCTCTGGCCAGGGGGTCCGGCACCATCCTCCACCTGACCGTGCACACACTCCCCAGGCAGTCCCCGCCCGCACACTCACCCCCGCCCTGCGTGTGTCGTCCCCACGCTGAGCAGCCGGCATCGCGGTCCTGGGGGAGCATCACGCGCAGGACGCTTGCCGACGAGCTAACCACGAATGAGCGAGCTGTCTGCGGTCAAGGCCAGTGGGAGGGCACAGCTCAGTGCTGGGCGAGAACAGTGAACACCCAGGACGGCCTCTGGGCAGCTCTGAGCTGGGGAGGGGCCGCAAGGCGGGCCAGTGCCCTCCGCAGGCAGCCGTCTACTGCAGCAAAACCAGGATTCAGGCCATGGCGAAGGCTGGGGCAGCTTCCGGAGGAGAGACCCCAGCACTGCGGGGTTGCTCAGCCGCAGCCGGCAGAGGCCTGGCGGTCGTGGGGGCTGCCCGGGGCCTGCGAGGAAGGGTCCTTGTCCCCACCCTAGAGCCCGTGGCTGTGAGGTCGTCTAGGCAGAGGCAGAGACCAGCTGATGAGGCCACAAGCCAAGGACTGCCAGGGGCCACCAGGCACTGGAAGAGGCTGGGGACAGGGACCCTCCCAGAGCCGTCAGGGCAGCGTGGCTCTGCCCAGCCCCGATTCCCGATGTCTGCCTCCCAGCCAGGGAGAACCACTTCTGGTCCAGGGTCCTGGGATGCCCACACAGGATGCAGGCAATGGTGCAGGATGGGGCTGACCCCATGGGGACGCCTCCGGGATGTCCACCCTAGGGACAGGGCCTCCCGGGAGGCACGCTGGGCTGTCACTGTGGCTAACACTCCTGGAAGAAGGCTGGGGCTCCGTGTATCCCCCAGGCCTGCGCTCCCCTGCCCACGGACGTCCGATGGCTACTGCAGGTCCTTCTGAGGCTGCCTGGGCCCACAGCCTCCTGGGCAGCCCACCCAGGCCAGGACGGGCTCTGCAGGGCTTCAGTAAGCATGCAAGCAGCCAAGACCACAGCCACCACGTGCATCCAAAGACAGCACAGCTTCTGTCCCGCATGGAGCCAGGCATCAGCTAGCATTTCAGAGGCCGTCTCCGTCAAGTCAGACACCGAACTGTACCAGCTGGTGAGGCTGCACGGAGAGCCCAGGGCCTGCTCACCGCACCATCAGGGAACAAGTGAGCAGGAGCCTGGTTACCTACAGGGTCACAGACAGCACGGGGTCATCAGCGCCTCTCCCCGGCATGTCCTCGCATCACCTGCCGGGCACCGCGCGGACTTCCAGGGGAGCCACCGGGCATGGTGGTGCAAGGCTTAAGACGCCCGTGACGTCTGCACCCCCTATCGGAGAGCTGCTTGCAGTCCCGGCTGCTCCAGTTCCCATCCCGCTTCCTGCTAATGCGCCTGGGGGCAGCCGTTGGGGGCTCTAGTGCCTGAGCCGTGGCCTCCCACACTTTGGACTCCAGGATGGAGCTCCAGGCTGCTGGCTTCCCCCTGGCTCGGCCCTGGCATCTGCAGCCTTCGGGTGAGTGAACCGGTGGATAGAAGATCCCTCTCTCTCTCTCTCTCTCTCTCTCCCCCCCCCCCTTGCTCTGCCTTTCAAATAAAGTCTTTAAAAAAATAATAATCAAACAAACACAGTGGAGCAGGTTCTGTTTCCACGTCAGGGGCGCTCACAGTGAGTCACTGAGGACTTCAGCCTGGGCACCCTGAGCAGCCTGGGCACCGGGTCCTGCTGTCCTCCCGCAAGGGAAGTGGCCCCGCCCCTTACCCTGGGCACGGAACCCACACAGGCCCGGGGCCAGCTTCTGGGCTAGTTCTGCCTTCCACGGACACGGACAGAATGGCACGGAGCAGTGGCCAAACGCCCTGGTGGACTGCGGGGAGGACACAGAAAACAGGCCGCCCTTTCCGGACACAAACACCGTGCGATTCCCCCGCGGGGCCGGCACGTGGCCCGCGTGCGTCTTCGGGATTCGATCGGCAGCGCTAAAAGGCTCTCTGCGGCACTCGGCTTCCCCAGGCAGACGCGGCCCGGCTCGGAGCGACCTTGTGGGCTGGAGATGACTCCCGAGTTGTGCAGCACAGAGGCGGAGACCCCTCGGGGTCACAGGGCACCGCTGGGACACGCCGCTGGCTGCCGTGACAGCCGGGGCCTGGGCTCCAGCTCCGCCCATTCGGTGCCCTCACCACTGTGCCCATGGCAGACACGGCTGCCCTGCGGCTGATGGGAATTTCTAGAAAACACCTGTGCCGCTGCCGATCCCAGCACAAGGCGGGAGTGTGCAAGATCCACTGAGCCCCGCGGCGGGCGAGCCGGAACCAGACGGCGCATCCATCCACGACACGCGTGTCAACCGTGACTTGGGTCGGGTCTCCAGAAGCCGGGGGAGCCCTCAAGCATCACTGGGGCTCACTTGCTGGGACTCGTCACCCCAAAGTGGTGACTCCAAAGTCCAGGCCACGGCCACCTACAGCTCTCCGATGCCCAGTCGGCTTCGTGAAAGCCTGCTCCCCGTGGCCGGTGGAAAGGGTGGGGCCAATGTCCCCCGCATTCTCCTTTGACCCGAGAGGGCAGTCACTCCAAGGCCACAGGCCCGGCCACCAGCAGGAGGATCTCTGGGTGGCAGTCACTTGCAGGGTGGGCAAGCTGGAGGCGGGGTCTCCACAGCCGTCCTCTGCCGTATCCACTCCCAGCCCTGCCCAGGTCTGCCCAGGCTCCGCCCACCCTCTTCCACCTCCCTCTACTCCCGCAGGGTCCGTGCCTGGGTCCGTGCCTGGGCGCCGGGGCCACCCTCTGCCTCCAGCACCACTCGGCCCTCCCCCGCGGACCTCGCCTCGCCTCCTTGGAACCTGCGTTGGCAGAGTGACAGGCAAGCGAGCAAGCGAGCAACCGAGCCGTGTCCCTGCCATCCTTGCCGTCACTCCTCCCCGGTGCAAGGATGTGTCCTTATCTGTCTCTCTTTCCTGAACAGGTTGTTAGACATCTCGCAAGGAGAGCAAGGCCCTGCTTCCTGCCGCCTCCCTCCCCCACCCGGGGCCTGGCGTTTTAATATCAGCTAAGTATAGACTGACGGTTCATTGGATAATTGATCAAGAAGCCGGAAATTCTAAAACGATTCCGGCTGACACCATGGAAGGAAAACTCCAAAGATGGTTTTCTGTCCAATATTTAGTCTCAGCGCTCAGAGCCGCTCCTCTGTGAGAGCATGCAAACCATAAATTCAGCTCACGGCGTGCCAGGCATCTGGCGCCAAGCCAGTATTTTGTGCGATACGTGATGTAGGACAGATCTACCTGAGCTGCACCCGGCCCCTTTAAGGAGACTGGGATCAGCTACAGAGGGGCCGGTTAGGGCCCGACGCCAGGCAGGGGCTGGTCAGGGCCCGAGGCCAGGCGGCCCCGGCAGACAGAAGGTTAGGATGGGCACCACGGGGTGCAGGAGCCCAGCCTCCCCGTCCCTGGCACGCTCCTAGGAGGGGAACCAGGCCCTCGGGGAACCAGGGCATCTGAGAAGCCCTGACCGCAGCCCGTGGGAGCGGGGAGCAGTGGGCAGTGGGCAGTGGGTGGGAGCTGAAGGGAAGCCTGAGACAGACTTGTCTCCCGACGAATCAGAGGCTGTGATGAGCGGCGCGCACCCATCCCCGCGGAGCTGGGTGGAAACAGAGGCCGAGCCGGCTCTGGCTTTCCCATCACCCTGCCCCCGGTGCCCTGAGACCCCTGTCCTGGGGACTGGCCACGCCGGGTCCACTCGCAGGGTCTCCGTGAAGACCCGGGAGACGGCCTCGCTGTGGACAGCGTCCAGGGTGTTCAGCTGCCCCCATGCTCCTCGCTCTTTGCTGCTCTGATCCCAATTAAGCCCTCAAAACATTGAGGTCCATGAGTCATTGGCTTCCAATATCTTTAAATTGAGGACAGAGTCACCTCCCTGGCAGCCCTTCCCCGACAACTTTGTTAAAACAGGCTCAGCGTTCAAATCGCCAGAGGCTCTCACAGAAGGGGGAGGGTCTGCCTCTCCTCTCACACCCTCGCCTCAGCCCCTCCTGCTCCCATTCTGGTCCTCGGAAAACAGTTCAATGCCAGGGCCAGTGTTGTGGAGAGACGGTTAAGCCGCCACCTGTGATGCCGGCATCCCATAAGGGTGTAGGTTCGAGTCCCGGCTGCTCCTCTTCCGATCCAGCTCCCTGCTGATGAGCCTGGGAAGGCAGTGGAAGATGGGCCAAGTGCTTGAGCCCCTGCACCCACGTTGGAGACCTGGAAGAAGCTCCTGGCTCCTGGCTGTGACCTGACCCAGCCTTGGCCATTACGGCCAGCTGGAGAGTGAACCAGCAGATGGAAGACCTCTCTCTCTCTCTCCCCTTCTCTCTGTAACTCTTTCAAAAATAAAGAAAGAAATCTCAGGAGAAGGAGGAATGTTTCAATGTCCCGAGACTGACCCCTGAGTTGGCCAGCCTGGGTTCCTGACCGGGTCAGCTGGCTGGGGGATGAAGACGAAGGGACGAAGGGACACCAGCCTGTCCCTGGTGAAGGCGTTCTGACCGCAAGGACAAAGCAGCGTAGAAATCATTCCTGGACATGCACGGGTGAACTCCAGTGCAAAAATTACCAGGCCCGGCTGGGTGGCGCCTGAGCCATCCCGTCCCTGACTCCAACACCACACAGCCTAGCCCCACAGGGACAAACTGAATGATAATGGGGCCCCCAGGGCTCCCCGGCCCCTCCTGGCTGTGCCTCCTGGGAGATGGGGAGGGCGTGAGACTCCTCTAAGCAGGGGCGGACCCCTCTCCCGAGCGCCACCGTGCGGAGGCGCCCCGGCCCCCGGCAGGCCTGCCGGGCGTTTTCGGTGGCAGGCATCGCCGGCGCAGGCCCCCAGCAGCTCGCTGTGTGGCCTGCAGATAACAGCTCAGGAAACGGCTTCCTGCCTCTCTCGGGGGAGACCTTGTGATTCGGGATTCAGAACACGACCCGCAGGACGGAGCTGAGCTGGGGCCTCCGCTCGCGGCCTCGAGCGAACTCTCGCCCACGTGACGCTGCCCACAGCCGGCGCCCGAGAGCCAAGAGCGCAGCGCTGCTGGGCACCTGCGCCCGGGGATTTTCCACCCACCCCAGGCCACTCCCAGCCGGGGCCACCCGCGCCTCTGCAGGGGGCACCAAGGCCGGGACGGGGGAGGCCTGGAGCTCTCATCAGATGACCCTTAGAGCTGGCGGCAGTCAGCACAACCATAGCCATGAACACGGCCATCATCACCATCACCATCTGCTCCCCTCCCCCCTCACTGTCACAGCACCAACACCACCATCATCATCACCGTAGGACACGTGTCCATCACCACCCCCACTACCACCCTCACCATCACCACCACTCTCACCATTACCATCACTACCCTCACCATCACCACCACCACCCCCACTACCACCCTCACCATCATCACCCCACCACCACCCTCACCATAATGACCGCCCTCATCATTACCACCACCACCCTCACCATCTCCATCACCACCACCACCCTCACCATCTCCATCACCACCACCACCCTCACCATCTCCACCACCACCACCACCCTCACCATAATGACCACCATCATCATCACCACCACCTCATCACCATAGGACACATGTCCATCACCACCCTCACCATCTCCACCACCAGCACCACCACCACCACCCTCACCATAATGACCGCCATCATCATCATAGGGCGCATCTCCACCACCACCACCACCCTCACCATAATGACCACCATCATCATAGGGCGCATGTCCACCACCACCAGCACCGTCACCACCCTCACCAGCGCCAGCACCGCCGTCCTCCGGCATCGGGAGCAGCAGGCCCATCTGCGCCATCCTCGTGTGCCGGCACCGAGCGCTGGGCTTGCGCCGTCCCCTGCAATCCTCACGAGGACGCTGGCAGAGGGCTGGCCTTCTCCTTCCCACGGAGGCACAGAGAAGTCAAGCAGGCGGTCGGAGCGCACACAGCTCCCACGCGGGGAAGCCAGGCCTGGGAAGGCAGTGGGGGCCTGAGCCGTCCCCTGCACCGCAGTGCCCCATCCCCCGGGCCACCTTCCTAGGGCAGCCGGCCCGGCTGTCTCGCCTGCAGCTGGGACTCCCGAGGCCCTGCGGCGGTCAGCCCTCTGCCTCTCACGGACACACCCGCGGGAGCTCCTGGACGGGAAGAACCTTCACTTCCGCTCCCAGCCCGGCGTCCGGCGGCCCCGCTGGTTCCTGCGTCTGCTGAGGCTGGGGGTGCCCGAGGGCCGGTCACACCAGGAGACAGAGACAGAAGCTTCCTGGCTCACAGAGCCCACTTGCTGCCCCGAACCACCTGCCGAAGGCCAGCCCCGGCGGCCTCCCCCGGGTGCCACCGTCAGGCCCGGTCTGCACCCGGCACCCATGCACTGTAGCACCCCTCCCCCGGGCACGAACGCGAGCCTCGGGGGCGAGCCTCTGCCGCGTTTGGGGGCAACTGCTGATGGCGCTGTAACCGGCCCTCCGCCGAGCGTGCAGGCTGCGCCACACCACAGCGCCCCTGCGGGGTTTCAGAGCGTCCCGGGCCCCGCGAGGCCGGAGCTACTTCCCACGCTGCAGACAGGAACAGCCCGGCTCCAGGGGCAGAACCGCAGCGTGAACGCTCCGACAGCCTCCCACGGCCCTAACAGGGCTCCCAGGCTGGAGGGCAAGGCCGGGTGGGCCTGGGTCCCCGTCCCCCGACACCGCGGCCCTGGCCTCAGAGCCACTGCACCAGCTATGCTCAGGGTTCGGCCACCGCCCGCACGCTCGTGTCCAGTCACACGGTCCACACTGCACCGAGCCTCCACTCTGCTGCAGAGAAAGGAGACCTTACCAGGGCCCGCAGCTGCAGGCGGTGACCCCGGCCCACCGGGACCACGGCCTCGGAGTACGCGCCCACCACAGCCACACGTGCGGGCTCCCTTACCGCCTTGGAGCCATCTAGGGTGAGCAGTGGTCACAGTCCACAAACGGGGGGACCCAGGTCCACCTCTGGGGCCTGGTGCTCTCTGCCCCACCCAGGCAGCTTCAACCGTACTCTCCTGCCCCCCCGCCCCCACCCCAAGCCCGTGCACCTGTGCTTTCAGGACAAGGAGGCCAGAGAGAGCTGACCTCCTGTGTCATGAGCCGGTTCTGCCTGGTGTCTAACCGGAATATCTCCTGCTGTGTCTAACGCACTTCTGCAGCACCCGCGGGGCTGTAACGCACCCAGCCCTGAGAATCCTCTCCGTATTCCCTCTCCCGTGGCCGCTGGGGACCGTGCTCAGCGCCCAGCGAGAGCGGCTGGGTGTGCCTCCTCCCCAACTGGGCCGGCCGCCGCGCCCTCCAGAGCTAACATTCCTCTGTGTCGGAAGCCAGCACACATATTTTCCCCCCATTTAAATTTGTTTTGCCAAACAAATTAATCTAGCACCAGATTATATTATGGAAAACCATAAATCTTTTCCAAGATAAGCATCTGTCGCGTTGGATTAGCAACATCCAATGTGCTGTGAATTAATTTGCTAAGCCCTATAATGTTGTCCCGGGCGCTTAACTTTAGTAATAACAAACGTAATTTGCAATAAACGGGAACTTGTGTTCTCATCCGTGCCTCTGTGGCAAGCGCCGGGGACCGAGGCGGTGACGGCAACCGAGAGGAGACCCGATTTCCACCGACCACCGACGCCGACGCCAAGGCCGACACCGGGGGAGTTTATTGCGGCGAAAACAAAGGCTTTGCTAGTCGTTTGCACCACAGGGATTCCTGGAGGAGGGGAGAGGGGAGGTGGCCTGGGCAGCGCCCACCCCCTGGAGCCCAGCATGGGCGGGGGGCGGGGCTTAGGTGCAGCTGTCAGGGAGGAGCTCAGCACACAACGGGCAGGTGGGGGCGGTGAGTCTGTGGACCTCAGGGCTTGCCGGGGCCCACAGGCAGAGGCAAAGGGAGCCTCAGGTGGGGGCGACGGCAGGGGACCCGGGCTCCGAGCCCCCTCCCCAGGCTGCAGCAGGGGCAGGAGGACGTCTACACAAACGGCCACCCACAGGGAAGGTTTCAGAGCCGGCGAGTGCAAGTGTCCTGGGGCGGGGGCAGGGTCGCAGTGCAGAACGGAAGCCGTCCCTCAGAAGCTGTGTCCCCAAGACACCCCCCAGCCCAGCCCCGCCCCGCCCAGCCCAGCGACAGGCCCCTGCACTCCGGAGATGCTCCCGTTAGCTGCCAGGCAAGCACCCCTTCCGCCCCGCCTCCACCTTCCCCGCCCCTGAGGCCACGCCCAATCCTGGCCCAAGCCCACCGGCCATCCCCCTGCAGCCTGGTGGGCACAGAGCCCTGAAGCTTTCTGAAGACCATCCCCCTTGCCCCGTACCTCCATCACAAAGCTCTCTGACGCCAGAGGTGCGGCTGGGGCCGCGTCCAAGTCTGCAGGCCACAGGCACGGCCCCCGTGGTCTGGGCACCCTTCCCGACCCCACCCAGCCCCGAATCAGCAGCAGCCAGGGCCTTACCTGACGTCTCCCCCAGAATCCGCGGGGGCTGGATGTCTTTCCCATTGCTGCCGGGACTGGTGGGAGGCTCCATTGTGCTGACCCCGGCCGGGATCCTTTTCCCGGGGTCCAGGGGCTCGGTGACCCCCTTGGTCTGCAGCGGCACGGAGGTGGCCGTGGCGGTGGTGGTGGTGGCAGTGGCCACTGTGGTCTTCCGTGTCTGTACGACGGCGACCGTGGTGGGGCCGAACACGCCCGGGAACGTGTTGGACTCCAGGGCCTCCTCGTCCCCCGTGGGCCCCCAGGCGATGAACTCCGTCTCCGTGGTGGGCCGGCCGCCCCGGAAGTCAAAGCTGCTGAAACCCGGCCCCTGCACCTGCCTCCTGGCCCTGCTCAGGAGGTCGTGCTGTTCCGTGGCGGTGCCGCTGGCCGCCGCCGCCGGGGCCCGGGCGGAAGCAGAGGAGGCAAGGACGGGGCTGGACTGGGCGGCCGCAGGGGGCTTGGCGAGCCCGGCTCTGGGCACGAGGGCTGCCGCCTGGTCCCTGGGCCTGTGGGCCCGCTTGGCACGTGGAGTCTGCATGGGCCCGTGCGCCCGCTCCCCGCGGGGCGGTCGGGGGCTCCAGACGGGGGCGGTGGGCCTGGCCGGATGTCCACTCTTGAGACTCCACAGCCGGGGCGGCCGGGGCGGCGGCCGGGGCAGGAGCCGGAAGTCAGGGCTGGGGCCCCGCGACTCGCAGGAGGGGAGGCCCACAGCGAGCTGGAGCACGGCCATCAGTATCCACGCGTGGCTTCCCAGGGAGCGGCCCGGCCAGCGGAGGGACATGGAGCTGTGTGGAGAGAGAGAAGAGCGGTCACCGGGAGCCCACGCTCTGCACCCGCAACCTGGACGAGGCCCCAGTGGAGACGGGGACCCGGGACCAGGCAGGGCTCCAGTGCGCGTTGTTCAGGGCCCCCTCGGCGTCAGCACCACCGCCACCGACAGCTGTCGCCTGGCACCGGGTGCCGAGGACCTGGCCAGACACGGTCACTGTAGGGCGGGGACACGGCGCCTCGGAACCCACCCAGCGCCGGCTCGGACACACGACCCGAACGTGGGCACCGCAGGGCAGAGGGCGAGACGTCGGCAGGACCCCGGCTCCAGGGGGGTTCCCGGCCAGGCCCCTCCCTCTGTGACACAGCAACCCTGCTCATGTGGCCACTGCGCTCCCCGAGGGCCGGGCAGGACCGGGCTGCAGACTCCCAGGGGACAGCACGGTCCCCGTCCCCCGGGGGGGGGGCGTGGCCGGGGGCGCCCACTGCCCACCAAGCTCTTGCCCTCAGGCTGAGCACGCCTGTCCCGCCTCCGTGGAAAGCTGCATGCTCCTGGCCCGGCGGGGCGTCACCGGGAAGGAGATCTGCTCCGGATAAGCTGAAACGCACGGGCCAGATGTTTGTTGTGCTGACATTTCGCTCCTGTTTATCTGCAGTGCAGGTGCCCTTTGCAACCCCCCTCCACCTCCTCAGAGGGCGCGGGCGGGAGGGAGGGCAAGCCCCGCCCAGCTCGGCGAGGGCGGGAGCTGGCAGCGGCGGAAGACGGAGGAGCTGCAGCAGCGGCTGGCCCGGGCCCACAAGGCCGGTCCCCCCCACTCCGTCCCCAGGAGCAGCTTCGTGCCCCCGGGGCCAGGGTCGCCTCTGGACGGGCGGGTGCTCACGTGGTGCCAAGCCAGCCACGTGGAGGGACTGGAGGCTGCAGCCCACGTCGCTGCTCCCCCAGCAGGGATAATTGAGAAGTCATTACAGGTGCCATTCAAAGTCGGCTGTCGTCAGCAGCCTCGCGTGGGAAAGTTACAGCGAATCCAACACCTCGCTGCCAGGGGGTGGGGGCGAGGGAGTCAAGTGCACCCACCCCCGCCAGAGCCGCCACTCAGCCAGGCCTGGAAGTGAGTCGGGCAGTTCTGCCGTCTAAGAATGAATCAGTGTGTGTGTGTCATTGTTCAGTGTGCACGAGGGTGTGGTCTGCATAGGCGCGTTGTGTCACGTGTGTGCGTGTGTCTGCACGAGTGTGTCAGCATGAGTGCGGGGGAGACTGAGCGGGTGTGGGCACCAGCGTGTGTGTGCGTGTGAGCATGTGCACCAGGGCGAGTGCGTGTGTGTGGGCGTGCCCACGGGTGTCTGTGTCAGCCGTGTGTCACGGGAGGGTGCGTGCCTCGCCTGGTCCTGCACGGCACGCCTGGGGCTGAAGTCACGGATGCTTGGAACGAGCCGCTCCCCCAGGGTCATGGGGACGCTGCGAGGAAGAAACGCGCGTTAACGAGCGCTAATTGCCGAGAAGGACTAAGCTCCAGATAATAAGGCCCCGTTTTTAATCAGACTGAAAGTGCTTTGCTGCTCATTATGCTAATGTCTGCTCGCAGGGCTCCTGGGTGCAGAACCTGCGCAGCGGTGACCCAGCTCGGCGCAGGGACCAGGCCAGCGTCACCGCCCGGGAGCGCCAGGCCCCGACGCAGACACGCACGGCACCCCTGGCCGAGGACCTCTGTCTAGCCGTGCACAGCCTGCACAGCTGGCTGGGGGTCGGTCCCGGGCAGTGAAGTGCTGCTCTACGCTGATGCTGGGCCCCTCCACGCACCCCAGGCCTCGCCAGGTCAACCAGCAGCACAAGGCTCCAAACCAGGCCTCACGACGCCCCCGAGGCACCGGCAGGCCAACCACAGCACCTAAGCCTGTGCCCGGCGCCCGGCACCACCTCACACACGGGGTACTTCTATGGTTTTTCTCCAGTCCTGGGCTGTAATGCGTTACCATAGAAACCCCTCATTTCCAAGACACCCAGCTGTTATGCAGAAAACCCAGCGACAGCAGCGGTGCCGGGACGAGCCTGGAGCCCGCTGCTGCTTCCTCCGCAGGTCCAGTTTCTGTCTCTTTGAAGTGCGGGACTTGCTCAGGGCGAGAAGAGAGATAGCAGGTGGACAGGCCCAACAGAGGCCCCACCCCACGCCCAGCAGCCAGGAAACGGCGGTGGGGGCAGAGACCCAGAGAGTCCCTCCCACGGTGAGGGCAGCACTGAGAGGAGGCCCTGAAAAAACCCACGTGGGTCTCTCGAGGCACAAAGGCCCCAGGCTCTTCACGCTGCCCCAGGCCCACGGGAGCTCTGGATCCCCCAGGGCCCCAGCACCCGGGGGCAGGGGCTTCCCAGTACAAGGCTGTGTCTCCAGGGTCCTCCCTGCTCCTCCACCCAGCTCCGAGGCCAGAAGAACCCAGAAGGTACTCAGCTCAGGCAGACTCCTCCCACTCCGTGATTAGGGGACTCGGAGGATCTCACCCCAGGCAGACACCACACGGCTGTGAGCCACTCAGGGAGGCGGGCACCCACACGCCCACCGGACCAGGGGGCAGGCAAGGGGGTGCCAGGTCCCCCTGGAACCTGTGGGGCATCCGCAGGCCCCTCTGAGCATGCTCCCTGCTCAACCCACGGAGAGAGCTTCCCACAATGGACAGTGAGGACCAGGGAGACGGGGACCCTCGCCACGCTGCAGGGAGTTCGGAAAACCCTCAGCACCTGGAACGCGGGGTTACCCAGGGCCCTGCTGCCCACACTCAGAGGCAGATGGCCGTCCACTCGCTGTCCTACACAGCATTGCCACATGGCACGAGGTCAAAAGTGCACGCACGTGAAACCAACTCCTGTAGTGCCAGCATCCCGTAGAGGCGCTGGTTCAAGTCCCAGCTGCTCCACTTCCGATCCAGCTCTCTGCTGTGGCTTGGGAAAGTAGTAGAAGATGGCCCAAGTCCTTGGGACCCTGCACCCACGTGGGAGACCTGGAAGAAGCTCCCGGCTCCTGGCTTTGGATCAGTGCAGCTCCAGCCATTGTGGCGAACTGGGGAGTGAACCAACAGGTGGAAGACCTCTCTCTCTCTCTCTCTCTCTCTCTCTCTGCCTCTCTGTAACTCTGCCTTTCGAATGAATAAATAAATCTTCAAGAGTGCAAGCAGCCCGAGTTTGAATGTGCAGGCCGCCCAAACGTCCATGCGTGGATGCAGGGTCTGGGTGGGCTTTGCGTGGCCCCCACCGTGAGGCATCAGGAGTGTAGAACCGAGTCGCACTGTGTGTTCTGAGGGCCCTGTGGGGGGCGGGGAGGACCAGGCGAGGTCAGCAGGTGCAGACACCACGCTCCCATCATGACAGCTACAAGAAGAGGGAGAGAGACCAGACATGGCCACCCCCACTCCTGCTTTGCACCCCCTGCGACGCCCACAAGAAGGACACCACCCTGGACCTTGGCCACCAGGGCAGAGAACACAAGTCAACCTCTCGTGCCGGGTGGCCGGCCCCGGGGTTCACGTCAGGGACGGGAAATGGACAAACCACGGGTGGGGAGAGCTCACGCGGAATGCGCTGCCGTGCGCTGGGCCTCACGAGCACCCCAAGGTGCAACAAGTCCCACACGAGGCCACGTGGTGTGTGAGCCGCTGGACAAGGAGGGCCACACGAGGCCACGTGGTGTGTGAGCCGCTGGACAAGGAGGGCCACACGAGGCCACGTGGTGTGTGAGCCGCTGGACAAGGAGGGCCACACGAGGCCACGTGGTGTGTGAGCCGCTGGACAAGGAGGGCCACACGAGGCCACGTGGTGTGTGAGCCGCTGGACAAGGAGGGCCCAGGGCCCGCAGGCCCACGGGGACAGGTGAGAGACCGGGGGTTGTTGGGGGCTGGGTGGACAGTGATGGGAGGGAGGGGGTCGGGGGCTTCTTTGGGGGTGAGGGATGAGGGGTTGATGAGAACAGGGGTGGCAGCTGCACAGGTCTGTGAAGACACGAAACCCACTGAACTCTGGGCCTCTCAAAGCTGGCTTTAATGGCATGTAAATTACCCCCAATAAAAATAAAAGGGAACACTTCAGAGAAGTGGGCGGGAGCCAGGGCAAGGCAAGTGGGGTGCGGGGGCGCGTGGGTCTGGGATGCCGTCCAGCAGGTGGGAGGGAGGCCCAGGCGGCCCCTCCAAGCAGCAGGTGCACTGCCAGGAAGATGCCACGGCGACTCCACATCCATCCACGCCGCCGGCACGGAGCTCACTCCCGGGGTGCACACCGGGACCCCCCACACCCCCAGTGCCTTTCAAATGCAGCTCCGCAGCTCCGTCTCCCTTCATTTTCTGGTTTGCAGTCTCCTGGCTTCTCTCCATTTTAAATTTTTATTGAAATCTTTTTTCCCAAAGAACAGTTTAATAAGATTCGGCGAATGGAGCTGCCATTCGCCACCTTCTGCCTGTTTTCTTCGCAGAGGAAAAATCGCTGTCAATTAAAGGAGACAAAGACGTCTCGGGTAAGGAACGCTGTGCCTCTCTGGGGCTGGCGGCATCTGCTCCCCAGGGCCGTGGGCAGGGAGAAGCCGGGCCGGGCCGGGCCGGGGCCCAGGGGCTGGGTGGCCCCGAGGCTCCCGGAGTTGCCCGGCCCACCCCGAGTGGCTCCTGGTCTTGACACCCCTGGCTCCAGGACAGGGGGGACCGCGGGGACTGATGGAAAAGTTCTAAGCCTGGGCTCCCGGCTTCGGCTCTGCGATCCCCAGCCTTCCTGTCATCACTGGAGACCGCGGGACACCACGGGACACCATGGGAGACCTCGGGGCGATGGGCTCCTTCTGAGAGCCAGGGCTCTGTGATCAATAATTCACGGGGCACAGCCAGCAGGCACAGAGGCGTTTGCAAGGACGCGGCTGCAGTGGGCTTTGTGCCGGTCCCACCTTAGCGAAGCCCTGACCCTGGGAGCCGGACCCTGCAGCCCTGGGCCTGGCTCCCCCCCGAAGCCCCCCCAGCCTGAAGCCCCAGCACTCACACCTGCAGCTCAGCCGCAGCCACTGCTGCCCACTGCTGCCCACTGCTACCACTTCGCTTAAATCAGTGCTCCGGGAGATTTTCAGACGTTCTTAAGCATTGCCAGAGCAGACAGCTGCTGGGACTCTTCAGAATTAAGGAACATTTCACATCACGTGGTACACGTGACCCTGACCTGGCCCTCACGTCACGTGGTACACGTGACCCTGACCTGAACCCTGATGTCACATGGTACACCCGCCCCTGACCTGACCCCTGACATCACATGGTACATCTGACCCTGACCCGACCCTGACCTGACCCTCCCATCACGTGGTACACATAACCCTGACCTGACCCTCACGTCAAGTACACGTGACCCTGACCTGACCCTCATGTCACGTGGTACATGTGACCCTCCCATCACATGGTGCCCCTGAGCTGACCCCTGACGTCACATGGTACCCACAATGCTGACCCGACCACTCACGTCACGTGGTGCAGCTGACCCTGAGCTGACCCCTGACACCACGTGGTACACCTGACCCTGACCTGACCCTGACATCACATGGTACAGCTGACCTTGACCTGACCCCTCACGTCATGTGGTACACCTGACCCTGACCTGAGCCTCACGTCACGTGGTACCCACGATACTGACCTGACCCCTAACGTCATGTGGTACACCCGACCCTGACCTGACCCCTGACGTCATGTGGTACACCCAACACTGACCTGCCCCTCACATCACGTGGTACCCACCGTGCTGACCTGACCCCTGATGTCATGTGGTACACCCGACCCTGACCTGACCCTCACGTCACAGGGTACACCCGACCTTGACCTGACCCTCACATCACGGGGTACACCCGACCCTGACCTGACCCTCACATCACGTGGTACACCCGACCCTGACCGGTTGCCCCGAGTAACTTCTGAGACGGTGCAGGCTTCCACCTGAGAGCCGAGACCCCACCAGCTTCCCTGAGGCGGGAACCCGGCAGCTGTGCCAGCCCTGCTCAGGAGGGGCCGCCCACTTCCCTCTGGCGCCGAGCCCTGGTTCACACTAAGGGCTGACGTCACAGCATGTCCTGTCACAGCCACCCCTCCACTCGCGCTCTCCCCATCGCCCTGTCAGACGCACACGTGGTGTCTGATGCCGTGAGAGGCAGCAGCGTGGGAACCACTGGTCGGGTTGGATGGAAAGCTGGGGGCAGGCGGGTTCCGTCTGCCATGCCGGAGCCCAGAGGGGCAGCCCGGGGTCCTCGGGTCCTCTCGCCCCTTCCCCGTGGCTGCCGGACTCAGTCCTGCCCGAGGTCAGGCTTCGCCAGCTCTAGGAGGGGGCTGGGGAGCGGAACACCTCTCCCTGCTCCAACACGGCAGCTCACATCTTCGTGGGAGGTGCACCTGCTGTCACTCACCTGCCCCACCCCAGGGGTCACAGAGGTCCCCGCTGGGAGGTGTGGTCTGGCCTGCTCCATGCGCGGCCCTTAACCTGGGGCGTGGGACACCAGCAAGGCCGTAGGACCTTTGGCAGAGGGCTCCACAGCCACGCTCACCAGGAAGCACTGGGCCGCGTGGAGTGTCTTTCCCATGGAAGGTCTGAGGGCAGCGAGTCGTACGTCAAGGCCACGTGTCAGGAACGAGCGGTCTTATCCTGACAACGACAACGCGGTGCACAGGATGAAGCTCAAGGCAGGGTGAGCTGGCCTTGGGTCGAGGCCCAGAGTCACTGCTCAGGAACTAGGTCCCGCCCTCCCACACCCATGGCGCCAGCGACAAGTCAGCGGCTGCAAAGCAAACCTCGCGGTTCTGCCTCCTGTAAGGGGGGTGACTCCACTGCAGAGGAGTCCCTCAGCTCTGCACCAGTGGGAGGAGCAGGGGGTGCCCCACACCTGCACAGCCTCCTGGCCCGGTGGCCCCACAGGCCACCCCTTCCCATACAAGGTCACAACCTGGCATCCTACGGTGCCATCACTCATCCTCATCTGGGGACGATCTGGCCCCAGGGACAGTTGGCAATGCCGGGAGACCCACCGGGTCAGCGCCACCCGAGGTGCTGCTGCAATTAGCAATGGAGAGAGGGGTGCTGGGAAACAGGCTATGGCGCCCACAGCCGCACTCAGCCCCAGACGTCCAGGGGGCTGAGCCGGGAGACACCGCCACACCTGCATCGCCCGCCCCTCCCGGGCCTGGACAGACAGAGGACGAGGCTCACGGACAGCACAGCTCTTTGTACTGATTCGCGCAGGCCAGAAGTGCTGAGGCCTGGGGGTCCACAGGCTCCTCCCTCTGGCCCTGGCACCTGGGCGGCGAGAGCTTTGGGCAGTCTGCGTAGCAGCTCTGTGCCTCGGTTCCCCCACCTGAAATGGGGTGACCGCAGGTACCCACATTGCAGGGGTGTCCTGGGAACAATATGGTGTCGGGGTGCCCTCCGACCCCATCCCGGGGGGCTCTGCTGCAGGGGTCCCGCAGCAACGCTGGGGCTCGGAGGCTGCCACTCGGCCGACTTCCAGGTGCCAGCGGGAGACGCTCGGGGAGCAGCGCTGGGTTCTGGTTGCCTGGGCAACGTGCCCGCCTGCATTCCGGAGGAGGGGGGTGGTGACAAGTGTGGGTGGGCGGGACTGTGGGTGGCAGTGTTCCCGTCCTGGGCGTGGCGAGCCTGGCTCCTGCCTGTAGCTGAGCCCCTGCCGCTGAGGGTGGGCCCCCTGCACCCCTGCAGCAGCTCCACAGCAGGACAGGGGCACCCACGCTGCGTGGTGCCCACAGCCCAGTGCCCGCTGAGCTCGGCTGTCGCCTCGATACCATCCCACGCCTCTGGGCAGCACCCAGGATGTAAGCAGCAGCCACCCCAGCTCAGCCACGGCCACCTGGACGGGTGCCCTGAGCCACATGTGGGCCACGCCCTGGGCCACACCTGGACAGGCGCCCTGGACCACACCTGGGCCATACCTGAACAGGCGCCCTGGGCCACACGTGGGCCACGCCCTGGGCCACACCTGGACAGGCGCCCTGGGCCACATCTGGGCCACACCTGGGCCATACCTGAACAGGCGCCCTGGGCCACACCTGGGCCACGCCCTGGGCCACACCTGGACAGGTGCCCTAGGCCACACATGAGCCACACCTGGGCCACACCTGGACAGGCGCCCTGGACCACACCTGGACCACACCCCCTGTGCTCCCCCTGCAGGTGGAGCCCCCAGCAGGAGCTGGCCTGCCCACGTGCCCCGTCTCCATCTCTTTCTCAGCAAAGGAGCAGACACGAATCAAGTTTGAACCAGAGCCTCATGAGCAGTCAGCCTGGAGCCAGGGTGCCCAGAGGGCCTGGGTGGGAGGGGGCGGAGCCCACGCTGCACCTCCCAGCAGCGTTCCCAGCCCGGGTCTCACCAAGAACCGCCAGGAGCAGGGAGCTCGGCCTGAGGCCCAGCCCCGTGCCTGCTGGAGCCGGGGCAGCGGGGTGCAGGCTGAGGGCGTCTCCAGTTCCTCACTGGGGCCTCACGGAGCCCTGCTCTGCGCCCGCTGCCCAGGGGAGAAGCTGGATGGGGGTGGCAGGAGAGAGGCGCGGGTGCCGGCCGACCCCTCGGCAGCAAGGAAGGAGCCGAAACAGCCGAGCTGGCAGCTTGAGGAGCCCAGCACGCAGGGGTCCCGGACGCCCTGGGACGACACGGAGCCACGGCAGGAGTGCGTGGCAGACCTCACGGAAGAGGCCGGCCCGCGGGAGGGGCGGCCGCTGGGCCTGGGTGAGGACGCCCGGCGTGAGGCCTGGGGCAGCCCGGAGGATCTCGCAGAAGAGACAGGGAGGGTGGGTGGCTGTGGCTCTCCCGGAAGCCCGACTGCAGGAAGCACTGCGAGCATGCTGGTGGGGGCGACGCTGCGGGGACCCCCGCCCCTGGGAACCGCGGGCTCCCCAGGGGCTTTGCCTCTCCTGGTGCCATTGCCGAGCCCGCGAGGGCGGCCAGAGCGGGATGCTCCACAGGCAGCGGCCGGTGTGGGTTCTGCTGTCTGTGCCGTTGCGCTCACACAGGTGAAGCTGACCAGGGAGGGAGCAGGGCCGCACCCCCCCCACCGGAGGTCAGTGTAGGGGCAGGGGCCTCCAGAACCAGACCAGAAAAACATCAGGGGCCTGGTGGGTTTGGGCGCAGAGCCTGGCACAGGGCAGATCACTGAGCGCACAGCTGGGGGCAGCACTGACCACACGGCTGGCGGGGGAGGGGCAGGTCCCTTGGCCTGGCCTGGGCACCCCGAAGGCGTGACCAGAGTGAGACACTGGTGCAGCTCCCACCGCGGGCACGGCTGCATGTGTCAGCCAGGGACAGGGGAGCTGGACTCTCCCCACAGCCCCAGGGGAGCTGAGGCTCAGAGCCCCGCCCTCGTTATCTGGTCTGACCTCCAGCCCTCGGGCCGTCCCTGAGGGAAAGCCAGGGCAGGCCGACTTCTGTCTGGGAGGCCATGGCAAGGGGCTCCGTGGGGCTGAAGCATCGTGGTCCCAGCACATCTTGGACACGGGGAGGAGGAGCGATGGCCACCGAGTTCAGAGCTGCGGGCTCAGAACCCACCAGGAGGTGCCTGTGCACACGTCACACACACGCACACAGAGATGCACCCTCCGAGCCTGCGCACACTCATTTGCACAGAGACACACAGCACACACTTGCACAAAGAGCACGCATGCACAACACACACGCACACACAGTCACACAAACAGACACACAGGCACAGCACAAGTGCATAGGCACAGCCACACAGAGACACAGAGATACAGAGATGCACCACTCATGCCTACACGCTCATGCACACAGGCACAAATGTACACACAGCACACACATGTGCACACATGTGCATACATGTACACACAGGCACAACGCACATGCACACAAAAACCCGGAGACACACTCTCCATGCCTACACAGACACACGTGCACACACACACGAGGCCCCAGCTGTCTTGCAGGTCTCCAACGTCCCCTCTTGTGGCCCAGCTGTGAAATCTCACCGTCCTGGCCATCGCCACCAGACGCACGCTGTCTTCCTGGGCCCTGAGCCAGCACCCAGGGCAGCTTGGTACTGGCCGCGTGACAGTGCCCCCTGTCGGCCGGGGAATTTCTTCCCGAGGGAACACAGTGGAGCGGGCAGCAGGCACGGGCGCAGGGGGCTGGAAGCTGAGACTCCTCCTAGGGTGACGGCTCCGCCCTTGCTCCTGAGTAGACGAGTCACAGGAAACCCTTGCCCATTCCACAAGACAACACACAGCCACCTGACCCAGCCCTGCCTCCTCCCTCCCCCAAACACGCTCGGTGGGGGGGGGGGGACACTGTGGTCAGCCTTGGTGCCCCGGGCACTGGGCCAGGTCACCCTGGGCACTGCAGGGCATGCGCAGCTGCCCTGGCCTCCACCGCAGCGTCCACTGAGAGCCCCGGTCAGTCTCCTCTCTCTTCTGCCTGCTCCAAGCCACAATCTTGCCCGGCTGCAGGCCATCTCTGACCACTCCTCCCTCCGTGCTGGCTCCACGCCGCCCATCATTCACTCAGCTGCCAAAGCGATGCTGACCCCGGGGGCTGCCCACCCTCCATGCCTTTCCCTGCACGTTCACTGCTTCCAGCCAACCCCCCACCCACCCACAGGCCCCGGGTCTGGACCCTCCCTGGCGCTGCCCGCTTGGCCACTGGCTCCTGACACCCCGTGCCCAGGAGGCGATGCCTAGGCAGTGGCGCTGGTGCCCACGCTCTGCCAGGTGCACCCTCCTACGGTTCACCCTCAGCCCAGAGACAGCCCCTTGTGGGCCACGAGCTCGCGTCCAGCTCAGCATGACCGCCTGCCTCCCATGCCATTGACCTTCTGTGCACCTGCCCGCCTCTGTCTGGAGCCCTCCCCGGGCACCTCTGGATGGGAGGAGGGGACAAGGCCTGCGGGAGTGAATGCCAGGGATGCTGGCCACGCGGGGCTGGGGGGTGGGGGCGGAGCTTCAGAGGGCGCCAGCGCCCGTTAGGCCCTTAACCCCCAGCTGGGTCACTGTGCATCCCCCCTTCACAGGAACGTGAGCTGTGCCCCCACCGACTCCTCCCCACGAGTGCCCCTGCAGCCCCCACTGGGTCTCCAACTGCCCCTCCCCCTCCAGGGACCCAGGCTCTGGCTCTGGACATCTCTCACCTGAGTGATCCGTCATCTGTCATCTCTCTCTCTCTCTCTCTCTCTCTCTCTCCCCCTCACTCTCTGCCTATCTGGATTTTTCTGTCCCAGCCTTTCTCTCTTCCTGTCTCTCTTTCTCTCCCACTCGGCACCCACTGCACCTGCGGTCCACACCCTTCGGAGGCAGGGCCATCCACAGCTGTTTGTGCTTGAACCAGGGAGCTCTCCTTGTCCCCTTAGGCCGTCCACTCACCCACCACCCCCAGGAAGCCCTCCATGACTCCATCCTGGTCCGCATGGGTTTCTCTCTCTGAAGCCTGGTCCAGCTCTGCCAGCACCTGCCCTGGCATCCCTGGGGGAACCTGCCCAATCCGTGGGCCTTGGGATCTGGGGGACACCGGGCTAGGCGTCCTCAGTCTTCTCCCCACCAATCGGGAGACGCCCCCAGCCCTGCCCACCTGCCAGGGCCATGCACAGGTGCTGTGGAGCAAGGCTGAGGTGGTGCCCAGGGAGCTGGGCTCTTACCTAATGCCAATCACTAACACCAGCGGGCCTGTGCTGAGAGGTTTCACTTCTGCCCGATTATTCTATAACCACTTACGAAGCCACTGCGGTGACAACGGCGCTGGGTTCTAGAACTGGGAAAGCCCCACCCCTCCCTCTCCAGCCCCTCACGCAGCCCACAGCCCTCCCAAACACGCCTGCATGATCGACTGTGGAGCGAGTGCACAGACACTCTGATGGCTGGGTGGGTGGGTGTATGATGGATGGATTGATACATGGCGAGATGATGGATGGACAGATGATGGATGACGGACAGGTGGATGATGGATGATGGACAGGTGAATGATGGATGACGGACGGGTGGATGAGGGATGGACAGATGGTGAAGAATAGATCTATGAATTTATGGATGATGGATGGATGATGGATGGACTGGTGGATGGATGGATGGACTGGTGGATGGATAGGTGAATGGACACATGGATAAAGGGGTGATGAGCTCACAGTCCACTGGAGAAAGCAGGTATCTTGGGTGGCAAGACCCAGAGGGAGGCCAGTCAACCTGCTGGGGTGGGTTCAGGTGTACTTGGGAGAGCCTGGAAGGCTGCTTGGAGGAGGTGACGGGTCAGGAATGCCAAGTAGGCGTTCAGCAGGAGAGGATTCAGGGGAAGGAAGCAGAAGGAAGGTGGAAGCTTGATCTGTGGGGTCCCTGGGAGGCCAGGGAGGCGGAGCTGCTGTGGTCGTCCTTGGGCAGTGGGGTCACAGGTGTGGTACCAGTGCCCCTTACCTCTTGGGGCTCTAGGAGACCCCCAGAGATCAACAAGTATCTGCCTAAGGCAGGAGCAGAGCTGCCCACTGCTGAGCCTGAGCATGGCCCTCGGGCCCCTCAGCCCCAGGCTCTGGACTCACACAGGCAGCGCCCTGTGTGGCCTGGCGTGGTGGGGACAGTGGCAGCGCCCTGTGTGCCCTAGCATGGCGGGGACAGTGGCAGCCCCCTGTGTGGCCTGGCGTGGTGGGGACAGTGGCAGCGCCCTGTGTGGCCTGGCATGGTGGGGACAGTGGCAGCCCCTTGTGTGGCCTGGCGTGGCAGGGACAGTGGCAGTGCCCTGTGTGGCCTGGCGTGGCAGGGACAGTGGCAGCGCCCTGTGTGGCCTGGCGTGGCGGGGACAGTGGCAGCCCCCTGTGTGGCCTGGCATGGTGGGGACAGTGGCAGTGGCAGTGCCCTGTGTGGCCTGGCGTGGCGGGGACAGTGGCAGTGCCCTGTGTGGCCTGGCGTGGCGGGGACAGTGGCAGTGCCCTGTGTGGCCTGGCGTGGCAGGGACAGTGGCAGCACCCCATGTGGCCTGGCGTGGCGGGGACAGTGGCAGCACCCTGTGTGGCCTGGCGTGGTGGGGACAGTGGCAGCCCCCTGTGTGGCCTGGCGTGGCAGGGACAGTGGCAGCACCCCATGTGGCCTGGCATGGCGGGGACAGTGGCAGCGCCCTGTGTGGCCTGGCGTGGCGGGGACAGGGGCAGCACCCTGTGTGGCCTGGCGTGGCGGGGACAGTGGCAGCGCCCTGTGTGGCCTGGCGTGGCGGGGACAGTGGCAGCCCCCTGTGTGGCCTGGCGTGGCGGGGACAGTGGCAGCCCCCTGTGTGGCCTGGCGTGGTGGCAAGAGTTGCTGGTCAAGGTCAAGATGATGGCTGGGGGAAGCCTCCAGCATACAGCACAGCTCCATCCTCGCGGCCCGACTCTCTCAGCCCCTCCCGCCTTTCTGGGCTCACACGATTCTGGCCACCCATGGCCTGGTCGCACGCGCCACAGCTCGGAAGCTATGTTCACGTTCACGCTCAGCCCTGGACGGCAGCTGTCAGCCCCGCGATCTGTGCTTCGAGGTTGAGGAAATGGGCACTCACAGTCCGCTGGCCAGGAGCTGAAGCCGAGCCCAGGCCTTCCTGGACCCTTCCCCATCTGTACCTGGTCCCTGTCCCCACTTCCAGCCTGGGGGCGGGGGTCCCTCTGGGCTGGACCCCAGGGGTCATCATCCATGCTTGGGAGGCCTTGGACGCCCTCCGCCCTGGACACAATCCTGGGGAAACCCTTCCACCTCCTGTCTCCTGGGCCCTGAGGTCTAGCCCTCTGCCTGCCCATGCGTGGGCTGTGCTGGGCTCCACTCTCTGAGAGCAGAAATCAGGTACAGGAGGCCACCCTCGGGCCCCAGTCAGAGACCTCCCAGCAGGCGCCCACCTGTTGGTCGCCATCGTCCCTGAAGCCTCTCCTGGGGCAGGGTGTGTCTGTCTCTTCTGCTGGGGACAGCCTGGACGCCGCTCCGTCCACAAGACCTGGGGACACTTTGGGGGAGACACTGAGCAGTCCGGAGTGCAGCCGCTGGGCCGTGGTCTGCCAGGGGCAGGTGAGGGTCTCAGACTCAAGGGCCCGAGTGCTTCTTCCCACCCACATTGTGGGTGCCCACTGGGCACCTCTGCCTCAGTTTCCCTGTCTGCGGAGAGGAACAACCCCGGATGCGGACTTGAGCTGAGTCAGCTCTAGACAGCCCCACGGCAACAGGACATCGAGAAAAACATGAACCAGAGCCTTCTCCCGGAGCGCCACTCCGAAGCTAATCACTTGTTTGTTTTCGAGCACGGCGCGGCACCTGGGGCGTCTTGTTTGGACCTCCCACGGGCTGAGGGTCACCCGAGGACTCGTCTCCCCTCCCCCGCCTCCCTCTCTCCCGTTTCTGCCGTTCTCCATCCACCTGGCGGCTTACAGCTCGGCCAGGCCTGCTCCAAGTGAGCTCCTTGCTGCGAGCCCAGACTTAAAAGACAGGCACCTGCCTGCTCTCGGCGTGGGGCGATGGTAGGGAGAGCCCAGGGTGTGCCGGGTAGGGCCCTGGGTGGCCCCACGTGGTGCGAGGCAGCATGGGACGGCACCTGCAGGAATACCGGGGGGACTAGGACAAAGAGGGGAGCCAGCCTCAGCCAGGCCAGCAGCCCTGGGGCCTGAACACGCGTGTGCTCACTGAGGACACACCCCCGCACCCTGGGCCAGGCCACTGGCCCCCTAACCCGTGCCCCCACGCCCAAGTCCACGGCGGCTCAAAGACCTCCCCCACCACCCGCTCTAGACACCTCTGGCCTCCTGCAGCACAGCCCAACCCCCCTCCAGCTTCCCACGCACCCCTGCTTCCACGAGGGCCTCCCGGGACCCCAGAGTGCTCAGGCCCAGGGAAACGCTCCCTGCAGGGCTGGCCCGCGTCAGCACCACCGAGAGCCACAGCCTCTGCTGGGCTCCACAGCGCTGCTTCGCCCTCGGCCACGCCCAGGGCTGGGGTCTCACTCCACTGTGAGCTCCAGCACCCACCAAACCTGGCTGGTGGACGATTGAGGCCTAATTCACGACCGCGGGCAGGAATGGATGCCTGTGGCAATGAATGACGTGGGAATGAATGAATGCCCACGGGAATTCGTGCATGTGTGAATGAACACACGTGGGAATGAACCTCGCCTGCCCATCGGAGCCCAGGGCGTCCTGGCCACTCCCCGGGCGTGACCTGGTGCTGGGCGCTAATCCTGCACGTTTGGGGCCGGAGGGGTACGGGCAGGTGCTTCTGCACCTTCGTGTGCTCACGGAAAGGGAACCGCGTCAGACAGAAAGGTTTGGGAACAGTAGCGATGACCTTGGCTTCCCTGAGGAGACTCCCAGGTTCTGCCACACGTCGCGGGCCCAGGGTAGACTTCGAGACGTTTTCAAGCTCTGAGCTACAGAAGTAAACATGTCCGCGCTTCTGCAATAGGGCCATAAGAGAGGCAGGAGACAGTGCAAGAGAGACAGAGGTGCAAGCAGACTTAGGGCAGAGTGAGGCCAACAGGGGTCTGGAGGGGGTCAGGGACATCTGGCTCCTGTTCCCACCCCCCTGTGGGGGCCCCAGCCCTGCAGGCTGGCCGTGCGAGGTGGCTGACGGTGGCAGCCATGCTCAGTACAGGTGAAAAGGGGTAGAAGGGACACTAGGGCTGGCTCCGTGGCTCACTAGGCTGATCCTCCACCTTGCGGCGCCGGCACACTGGGTTGTAGTCCCGGTCGGGGCGCCGGATTCCGTCCCGGTTGCCCCTCTTCCAGGCCAGCTCTCTGCTGTGGCCCGGGAGTGCAATGGAGGATGGCCCAAGTGCTTGGGCCCTGCACCCCATGGGAGACCAGGCTAAGTACCTGGCTCCTGCCATCGGATCAGCACGGTGCCCCAGCTGCAGCGCACCAGCTGTGGCGGCCATTGGAGGGTGAACCAACGGCAAAGGAAGACCTTTCTCTCTGTCTCTCACTCACTGTCCACTCTGCCTGTCAAAAAAAAAAAAAAAAAAAAAAAGAAGGGACACTAGGTCCGCTCAGGTCCTCCACAGAAGTGGCCTGTCGCTTGGCATGGGTGCTGAGAGCTAAAGGCGGGGCTGGTGCAAGCCAGGGCATCAGAGGACCCAAGGCCTTGGCAGCCCCAGGGGACACGGGGAGCACGGGTCTCCGCTGCCCACAGCCAAAGGCAGGGCCAGGCTGGCGCCCTGACCGAGCGCGAAGAGCAGGAGGAAGACCCAGAGCGAAGCTGCCGTCCCCCTGAGCCTCAGCCATCCTCCTTTTTTATTTCGGGGTGTCGGGGTCAGCCGCCAGGCAGACGTGAGAAGGCCCTGGGGGCCTGGCCTGGGCTTGGCGGCACCCTGGGACCAGCGGGGATGGGGGCGAGGCAGCAGGGCCGGCTGCTCGGCGCTTACGGCTGAAGCCGAAGGTGCCGCGCTTGGAGACGGTGGCCCTGGGGGCACAGGGACCTTGAGGGCTCCTGTGCTCTTAGGGGAGCAGGGGATTGGAATCCAGCTCCCTGCACCCAGCTCCCGCTGGGGAGGGGGAAATGCAGGATCAGAGGAGAGCGTCTGGACCATGGAGACGGCCAGTGCTGGCTCCCAGGCTGTGCCACAGATCCCGGGGACGTCCGTGCCTCCGCCGCCCTCAGCAGCGTCCTCAGGGGGGGCTTCAGAGAGCGCGAGCAGAGCGGCCGGTGCTGTGGCGCAGCGGGGAAAGCCCCGCCTGTGGCACCGGCATCCCATATGGGCGCCGGTTCAAGTCCTGGCTGCTCCACTTCCGGTCCAGCTCCCTGCTAATGGCCTGGGAAGGCAGCAGAGGATGACCCAGGTCCCTGGGCCCCTGCACCCACGTAGGAGACCTGGATGAAGCTCCTGGCTCCTGGCTTCAGCCTAGCCCAGCCCCAGACAATTGGGTCATTCAAGGAGCGAGCCCACGGATGGAAGACCTCTCTTTCTGCCCCTGCCTCTCTCTGCAACTCTGCCTTTCAAATAAATCAATAAATCTTAAAGAAAAAAAAAAAGCGGGGACTGACGGTGACAATGACCGTGCCACTGCACTGGCCTCTGAGGCCCCCCTGAAACCCTGACCCCGTGGAGCGGGCATGGGCTGAGGACAGCCGCTGGCCTGTGTGACAGCAGTCCTTATGCTTCTGAGCCAAGGAGACCGTGCTGCCTCCCCGGGGACCCGGTGGAGACAAAGGCCCGACAAAGGGGGATTGGGGACAGGGTGGCACAGGTGCAGGCGCAGGCGCAGCCGGAGCAACGGGCCCAACACAGGCACCAGCGGCCACCGGAAGTGGCAGAGGCCAGGGAGGGTCTCCCTAGGATTTCTGGGGGCTGGGGGAGGGGGGACAGGGCCCTACCAGCGCCCTCCTGCGGGCCTCTGGCCTGAGACTGGGGGAGAGGACATCTCTGGCATTCTAAGCCTCCCAGGAGCCGCCCACAGCTGCCAGCCAGGGGCTGCTGAGAGGAGGAGACCCCGGGAGCTTCAGGGACGAGGGTCACGGTCCCGGGGTCAGCAAGGGTAAGGCACCTGCTGCTGAGGACTGGGGATGGACCCTGACATCCAGGCTGCAGCTTGGATTTGCCCAGAGGGGGCAGGAGGTGACCCTTACAGGACACCTGCCACGTCCTGCCGTCCCCAGTGCTGGCAAAGGGCTTAATAACCAGGCCAATGGGTCCCCAGCCGCAGTCTCCGGTTGACCAGATGGCTGATCGTAAGCTTCTCCACCCCTGCCTGGCAAAGGAGCTGCCTGCCCTCTTAGGCCCTGGTCCTGGGAAGCCAAGCACAGCTGAGGACAGGACGCTGTGCCAGGTGACCTGTCACCACGTTCAGGAGGCGCTCGGTGGGAACAGGAGCTGTTAGCAGCATGCAGACCGCAACCCCTCAGCAGGGCCGGCAAAGACCCCCTGAAAAGCACCCCCAGGGCGGCAGGGACGCAGCGCTGGGCCCGACCCTGGCTGCCGGACACGGTCCCATGGACGCCGGCCCGTGGAGAGACTGTGCTCTTGAAATGAAATGAGTGCTGACTCCATATGGGATTCTGCAAGGGGAGCCGCACTCCCTTTCTGATGGATTAGGGAACGCGTCCGTGGAGCAGAGAGCCAAGGTCGTGTCCTTGCTGCCCATGACGTAGGGACGCGCGCGATTCACGGCTCCCGGGTTCTGGACACGATCCCGCGGGCAACGCTGTGCCTCTGGGGTCTGGCGAGGCCACACACACCCTGGACACTGGACGGAGCATCCGGACGAGCCCTGCTCAGAGCAGGTTGGTGCCGTGGATTTGTGCAACAGCAAGGGGCCCGAGGCACCGCCTGGGACCGCTCTGTGACTCCATTCTCACGGTGCCAGTGGGGCCTGCTGTCCAACAAACTCCTAGCTCTTCCCCCAGGGGCCCTTGGAGCCCACTGGACAGAAGTCGTGGAGAAGGCCCAGGCACACCGAGGTCTCAGTCTAACTGTGTGTCTACACCATTCTGCACGGACCAGAGGCCCTTGAGCTCCGTGCCTCAGTGTTCCCGTCTGTGAAATGGGCAGATGCCATCTTTCTCAACAGAGCTCTTTGGAAGCAAGGGAGGAGCCAGAGGTCCTTGCAAAAATCTCTCCCTCCCAGGACCCACCCCGGTCAGGCAGTGTCTGTGGCGGGTCTGAGAAGCAGGGAGGAAAAGGCCGTGGGGTCAGGACCGGCTGGAAGGCGCCCCCGGATGGCCAGGCCAGTCTCTCCCCTGACCGCCCGGCACTGTGGCTCAGTTAGCCAAGGTTTGAAAGTGGTGCTTAGAAAGGTGGGAGTGCAGCTCCCCCCATCCAGGCACCAGGCAGTCTCAGGCCTCGCGTGCCCCGCGAGATGCGTTGAGCCAGGAGCCCCTGGAAGGAGCTCGGCCTCCCTGGAGGAAGTGAGAGCTCAGTACCACCCACCCCTACCCGCCGGGGAGGCAGGCCCAGGCCCCACACACCCCCGGCAGCAGCCGCATCTGCGCCTGGAGCTGTCTACGCAGGCTGGAAATGCACCCAACCTCCTGCGGGACCCCCGGACCCTGCCCCTCCCCCTCCCCCACTCCCACCCCGTCCGTCCGTCTGTCTGTGACAGATGCCCACCCTCCACGGCCCCTCCCCAGGCCTGCCCCCCTCTCGGACCTCCTCACCTTGCACCTGTTCTAGGCAGGTGCACAAACAGCGCAGAAAGAACGGGAGGGGGTGGGAGGCATTGCACTCCCAGTCTGCTGGGTCCTGGGGCCAGGCTGGGGGAGGGGCAGGCCCCCTGGGCCACAGGGAGAGGGCCCTGCCTGCAGGTTCCGCCCCCTTGAGTCTGGGGGTGGAGCCTGCCCGCCCCACACAATCCAAGAGCAGCCAGGATGTCCCCAGCACTGCTCGTCACTTTACAAGGAGGGAGGCTGTGACCCACTTCGGAATGAGCACAGAGAAGGTGAGAGACACACCCAAGGTCACACAGCAGAGCTGTCCCGCTGGGAGCCACACCGCGTGGCTGGACTCCCACGGGCAGACAGAGGACCAAGGGCCTGGACGACCACGGAGCCCTGCTCGCTACAGAACCCTGGTCACCGCCATCACACATGGAGAGACCCCGGGAGGGGCCGGCGTGACTCCGGGTGCCCTGGGGCAGGAAGCACACACAGGCGTGGGCTTGAGATGGACACAGGGAAGCAGCAGGGTCTGGGAAGAGCCCCACAGGAGCCCAGGGCCAGCGGGGCTGCCAGCCGCCCGGGAAGGTGCTGCCCAGGGTGGAGGTGGGGCCTGGGGGGGCCTGGGCAGAGGGGCCCGCATCGGGGAGGGCGGCCGAGCTCAGGGGTGTGGAGTTGCGTCTCCGAGGACCAGAGCAGGGCGGTGCTGTCCCAGAAGCAGCTACAGTGCAGGCGGCAGGAGCCTGGTGTTGCCTCCGGGGCCAGGGGAATCTGGCAAGTGGGTTTCTCAGGTCGAGACTGGCAGCCCTGCTTGTATGGGGGTGGGGGGGTGGCCAGGAGGCAGGAGAGGCGGGGAGAGCCCTGCCTGTGTAGAGGTGGGGTCCTGCCTGAAACACACCAGCAGCCCCAAGACCTCTCCCTGGGCCACCACATCTGGATCAAGCCCCCACCCTAATCTGTCGGCCACGCATAGCAGACATTGGGGGTCACAGCAGTGAGGACCCAGGGTCTCAGCACCCAGGGGCCACAGAGCCCTCAGTGGCCTGAGTCAGGTTTGGAGGGATCCTGGCCCTGTGCTTCCCGGCTGTGCAGCCCTGTTAAGCTGCTCAGCCTCTCTGTGCGGTGGGGATCGCCGCAGGGTCGGCGTGAGGACCAACCAGAGCTCGGCCCGGGCCCAGGCCCCCACAAACACGGACAGCACATGCAGAGAGAGCTGCCTGAGATCCCGGAGCTGCCACCGTCCCCCACCCTGGGCTGCGGGACCCCACGGACACTCTGGAGCAGGTGGGGCCCGGGCGGCAGCCCCCCCCCCACAGGCCTTGCTCTGTCCAGCACCTGTGAGCAGCGGCTGCTTTGTGGGGGCCCCAAGTGGAGCTCTGCCCCCGCCCCCGGTGTGGCCTCTGCCCCAGCTGCACCCAGGGGTGCGGCAAGCAGAAGCGGCGCACCGGTCGCACCCAGCCCCTCGGCAGGGCGTCCGCCCGGTGCCTGCTGCCTCCCCGGGGCCGGGCGTGGCTGGGGCTCTGGCCGGCGCCCAGCAGGGTGGCCCCGCTCACCGTCCTCCCCGTGGCACGCTGTCTGTGCCGCCGGCGACACGGGCTCCCCGCGGGTTTCGCCAAACACTGCAAGCATTTAGTGGCCGGCGGGTTAACAGTGAGGCGTTTCATCAAACTGTCGGAAATAACACTCGGTGTTTGTCCTGTCCGGACAGAGGGCTGTTGTGCGAGTGTGGCTATTAAATCTGAAAGCTGCACCTGTCTCTCTGATGCACTGAACTCTTCCCCCTGGGATTTTAAACCAATAACGGGCGCGCGAGAACACTCCATTTCCAACAGGACTTGGCCACAAGTTCATCGCTGTGTCTCCAGATCCGCCCCAATTCCAAAGCCAGAGGCCTGTGATGCAGCTCCTGTAGCCCACGGGTTCCGAGACCCTGAGTGGTAATCCTGGGGCGACACCGTCTGTCTCGGCTCCCGTCAGACAAAGAACTTGAACCCCGTCCAGAGTTGGGTCTGTACGGGAGTCAGGGGTCCTAAGTGGACACCAGCAGCCTGGACAGTGGCCAGCTACGGGGCCCACGGCGGTCACTGCGTCCCAAGGCATGGGCCGGGGTTGGGGAGAGACCGGGCTGACCTGCAGCCCCGCTGCCCCGGAGCCTCCGCCTGGCGCAGGGTACCCCGTGGTGACCCGTGTCCCCAACTCCAGCTCCACCCAGCAGCTCAGGCCGCGAGCTTATCTGGAAGCGGGATCTCTGGAGAGGTAAACTAAGCCCAGCCCTAAGGGATCCTGGGGAGCCTAAGGACCCTCTGGCCATCGTGAGCATTAACTGCCCACCTGGACCACACCAGGGCTGGCCCTGGGCGTGTCCAGGAGGGCGTGTCCAGATGGGGTCAGCGTGGGAATCGCGGACTGAATCATGCGGCCGACCCCGCCAACCCTGACATGCACACAGCGTGCGAGGCCGCTTCCCGGCAATCCCAGACCCATGGTGGGGGGGGGGGCGAGAGCAGAGGAGGAAGACGTCCTGCCGCGCGGGGCCGTGGGCGCGGACGCTGGCGTCTCCCTGCCGGGGAACTGGAATTGAGACACCTGCAAGGCCAGCCCGGTAGGCTGCCCCGGGCTCCCCTGGGACTGCCTGCCTCCGTGGCTGTATCTGTGTACACGGATTCTGTAAGTTCACAGAAAACGGAATTAACAGGCGCTAATTTTGATGCATAAAAATCTGTGCTCCGTGCACAGCAAGGTTTTCAGAAAGTCCGTGGAAACGCAGTCTATGAGCAAACGCAGATCCCGGAAAGATTCGCACTCAAGAGATTGTCCTGTAATTCCATCTGAGTACCGCGTGTGTCCATGTGTGCATGTGTGTGTGCATGTATGCATGTTGTATGTGTACACGTGTATGGATGTGTGTGCATGTGTCTATGTGTATCTGTGTGCATGTGTGTGCATATGCATATATGTATGCACGTGTATGGATACGTGTGTATGCATGTGTCTATGTGTCTATGTGTGTATGTGTGGGTTTGTATATGTGAGTATGTATGTATATATGTTTATGTATGTATGTATATATCTATGCCTATATGCATGTATGTGTGCATATGTGTGTATGTACGTATGTGTCTATGTGTGAGTGCACTTATGGTGTGTGTATATGTATATGTGAGCATGCATATGTGTATGTTTATATGTTTGTGTGCTTGTGTACGTGTGTGTATTTCTATGTAAGTACATGCATGTATATGTTTATGTGTGTATGCATGTGTGTCTGTGTGTATGACAAGTGTGTGTCTATGTGTATTATGTGTTATATGCATATGTGTGTGCATATGAGCATGTTTGTGTGCACATGTATGTGCATGTATATGTGTTCGTGTCTGTGTGTACATGTATGTGTGTATGTCTAAGTGTATGTGTGTGTGCACACGTGTGTGCATGTATGTACCTGTGTGAAGTATAGTTTCTACTGAACGCACACGGATTTCACAGCATCCTGCAGTCAAAGTACCGAGAAGGAAGCCACCCCATCAGCGTGTCCGTGTGTTCCCTGCCCCCACACGGCGGACACACTCTGTGTCTCTGCAAGAAGGGAGAGGACATACAGGATCCCGAGCACACAAATGCAGCACTCACACTCACACACACTCACATTCTCACTCACACTCACACATTCTCACACACACACATACATTCACACACACATTCTCACACTCACACACACATTCTCACACTCACACATTCTCACACTCACACATTCTCACACTCACACTCACATTCTCATACACACACTCTCATACACACATTCTTACACACTCACACTGTCACACACACTCACATTCACACACACTGTCAACACACTCATGTTCTCACACTATTACATACACTCACACACTATCACACACACTCATCCTCACCCACATTCACACTCACACACTGTTGCACTTACAGTCACATTCTCACACACTCATGCACTGTCACACTCATACACCGTCACACTAACACACTCACTCACACACACTGTCACCCACATTCACACTCACACACTGTCGCACACATTTTCACACACTCGTACACTGTCACACTCACACACTGTCACATACACACTGGCACATTCACACTGTCATACACACACACTGTCACACACACCTTCACAGACATGTTCTCTCACACACATGTTCTCTCACACACATGTTCTCACACACGCACTGACCGCCCACGCCTGACCCTCAAAGCGTCTCTCCGGATGCCCAGAGCCCTGCGCCCGCGGCCGGGCCAGCCTTGCTCTCAGAAGTCGGGCTGAAATCCCTCCCCCCCCCCCCCGCCGCGTGTGTCTGGCGCTTGGCCTGACGGAGCGGCCGAGAGCAGGGTGCAACCCCCGGGGAAGGGGAGAGAGAAGAGCCGCCGGCCAGTTCCCGTCCGGGCCGCCTCCCTCTGAAGAGCTCATTTACTACAAACACAAGCAATTCATCTCGGCGCCAGCTCCGCGGGGCTGCCGCGCAGGGCCGTGCCTGTCAGGGGGCAGGGGCTATGAGTGAGGACCCCCACCCCGCACGTCTGCATGACGTCACCGGCACGCCCACTCCTTGCCCTGGACTTGCACGCCTCCTCTCACGGGGAACTCACTCACCACAGGGCTCACTTCTCCCCTGGACATCACTCAATGACGTCACTACTTCCCAGGCTCCACAAGACCCCTGCCCACAGCTCCCACACTCTCACGGGGCGTTTGTGGCTAGACAGCCCTGCGAGTGGTGATGTCAGCTCTCGTGACCGCAACCTCGCCCCCGACTCTCCCAGGCTACCTCCCGTCCTGGAGGGACCAACAGGCCCTGCGTTCATTCTCTCGGCCACCGTCCCCCATGGATGGGTCAGCGTGCCCTGCCTGGAGACACTGTGGGCCCTCGCGAGGCACTGGAACCGTGAGGAGCAGGTGGACAATGCCACAGCTCTCCTGGGCAATGGTCCGCAATGCCCACCAACAGTGATGGGTGTGAGACAGAAGCACGGACAGGCCCGTGGCCATGGGAGGGCCAGAGATGCCCATCGGAGCAAAGACCTGCATGAGTGACAGCGGGCGAACTGGAGAGACCCCGGGCAACGGGCACGCCGGGCGGCTCTGTGTGCTTCCAGGAACTCTGTGCAAGCTCTTGGGCAGGAAGGGGCACAGCGTGGGGGGGGGGGGAGGCGGGGCCTTCACAGCCCCCCTGACCTGCCCCTGGCCTGTGCCAACTGCTCCTCCCTTCCCGGCACAGCAGGCGATGCAGCCAGGCCACCTGTTCCCCGGGGGGGGGGGCAGAGCCGTGCTCTCCAGGGAGCACAGCGGGGGTGGGGGTACAGAGGCCATCGGAGGGGCCAGGACGATGCGGGAATTCAGGACAGCTGGCGCTCCTGCCGTCGAGTGCCCTGCACCTCCTTCCCCTGCGCCCTGCGGAGTGGGCCCCCGCCGGACCCCAGGCCCCGACTCTGAGCAAACGGAGAGCAGCGCTGGCGGGATTCGTCTTCGTTGCTTTTATCCTCACTTTTATGGAACTTTCGGAGCCAACGCCGCTGCACTGATTTTTTTCCTACTTTGCACAAATTCAGCGACGCCTTTAGCTGGAAACCTCGGTTTGCCATTTCTGGCCACCCATGCCCCTTGGTACAGGCACTGGAGGACAGGAGCTGTTTAGGGGGCGTCATCCTGAAGCCTGGGGGATGGACAGCGGGGCACCTGCCACCCTCCGACCCCTGCCCTGCCAGCCCCAGGGCAGAGCACGGCCCCCTGCTGCGGACGGATGTCCCAACAACTCTCCGGCTCCGGCTCCGGCTCCAGGCCGCCAGCTCGCTCGGCACAGCCCGCGGCCGGCGTGGGCTCCGGCGTGCCTGCCTCGGGAGCTGTGGAGGGCGCCTCCGGGCCCAGCAGGACGGGGGCCGGGGTCAGAGCCTGGCCCAGCCAGCTGGACCGGAAGCCCCAGGCTCTGTGACGCCAGCAGACGCGTCGCACAAGCCAGCGGCCTCTTCTGGATTGCTTTGCCAAAGTTTGGATTCTACTGATTTGTCGTAAATAAACCCAATTTTCACTCCCTTCACACAAATCATCTTTTTTTGGAACTGGTTTAAAAAAGAACGAGCAAATGCCCGGGCGATGAGGACATGGGCGGAGCGTGACGGGCGCACGGGCACCCAAAATGAAACGGAGGCGCCATGGGCCGCCTGTCTCCGTGGCAACAGGGACGGACCGCCCCTCCGGGCTCCTCTCCCAATGCCCCTCCAGCGTCCAGCAGCCATGAGAGAGGAGGAGTGGGCAGAGATGGGCAGCAGGTGGGTGGCCGGGTGCTGGCCTTGCCCAAGGACACGTGGGCGGGGGCCACAGCGTGGGCGGCCCCCGTGCCTCCCCTCACTCCACTCGGCAGTGTGAGGACACAGAGCCCACGGCTGCCTCCCCTGGGTCTTCCTGCGGCCGTGCCTGGCTTGGCCCCATCACCGTCGGCTCGGGGTCACGCAGGCTGCGTGCCCTGTGCGGTACAGGACTTCATCCTCCCCACAGGAGGTTGGCCCCCACCCTTGGCCCCTGGGAGGCGTCCAGCCCCCACCCCCGACTCTCCTGCCTGGGGTCCTTGGCCACCTGCCAGCCCAGCAGTGTGAGCCAGCGTGGAGGCCTTGGCTCGTGTGGTCTCCACTTGACCTCCTGCGGGGCAGCGGGGCAGGCCGGGGTGGCCGAGGGTCAGGGACCCCTGGACACTGCAGTTGGCGTCAGGGTGGGGTGGTCGTGGGGATGAACCCCCCCCCCGGGCCCAGGAAGGCGAGGAGGGCGCAGGTGGGCTGGCTCCTCTCCCACCGCCGTGGAAAACCCTGCCCCCAGGCTCGCGGCGGAGGCCGTGGGAAGACGCCGGAGCCGGCGCCCCAGCCGACTTCTCCCCGCCGCGTGGCACCGTGCCTCACGCGGGATGCGTGCAGAACCCGTGTTTGAAAACGCTGAATGTCAAAAGGAAGAGCAGAGGCAGGCGGCGCGACGGAAATAGGCGCGCGTGGAGTGAGCCTGGCGCCTGCACACGGTCCTCCGCCGAACGCCGCGAGCAGAAGGGGAGGCAGAGCCGGTTAGGCTGCTGGCTCCGCCCTGGGCCCCCCGCCCGCCCGCCCGCCAGCCCGGAGCAGCGGCTCCCAAAGCGAGCACTGCAGGGGCTCCAGAGCCTCAGCCCCTCCAGCCCCTCGTGGTGCCCGCCACCACACCACCGCCGAAACGCGGTCACACCCACGGGACGGGAGCAGTGCCAAGACACAGGCCAGCCCTGGCAATGACCTGGAGAGAACCTGCACCTGCTAAAGGCCTCCCAACCAAAACCCCCTGCCTGCTGGTACCCGGCCAGCACCTGCACGGGGCCTACCCCCACCCCTCACCTGCTGTACCCGGCCAGCGCCTGCACCGGGCCTACCCCCACACCTCACCTGCTGGTACCCGGCCAGCGCCTGCACCGGGCCTACCCCCACACCTCACCTGCTGGTACCCGGCCAGCGCCTGCACCAGGCCTACCCCCATCCCTCGCCTGCTGTACCTGGCCAGTACCTGCACCGGGCCTACCCCCACCCCCTCACCTGCTGTACCCGTCCAGCGCCTGCACCGGGCCTACCCCCACCCCTCACCTGCTGGTACCCAGCCAGCGCCTGCACGTCTGCTCCAGGGACCCTAGGCTGAGCCCTCCCGGGGATCATGAAGCAGCACCAAGGGCCTTACACACAGAAAACGTCCCAGCGTCACAGGAACAAAGCTCATTAGAAGCCACAGCCGGGCCTCACGGTCCTGCACCCCAGGACGGACACATCTGAGGGCGCCCGGGTGAGCATGCTGACCCCCAGCGCTCGGGGTGTCCGGCAGGTAGATCTGTGTCTGCCCAGCAGCCACAGACAGGGGTCCAGGGGGCTCAGGGATGCTGGGCAGAGTCCAGCTGTGGACGACGCAGGCTGCCGCCTGGCTCCTGCACGACACAGCAGTGATCCCGCTCCCCGCCCGGGGGGACAGCACCGGGCCCGCATCGGCCAGCAGCTCCCGGCTCACGGTGGCTCCCACGTCTCAGGAGTAGCCACGGCAGTGCTGATGGGGACCCCGAGGCAGGTCGGGGGTCTGCAGGGAGCTGCATCCAAGCGCTGTGGGTCCCAGGGATCCACACTAAGGCAGCTCCCAACCTCTTCGCGAGAGGCACTGGGTTCCCATTCTTCTGATTTCCTGGTTACCCAGGGATGCGATTTTGCTCAGGCCTGGACTTACAAAAGCAGGAAAAATAATGGGCCAGGATCTTATAAAAGATGAGAAGCAGGGCTAGCAAGGTTTCCATGGCACCCCGGCAACCGCCTCTGATGGATGGGGACCGACGGGATGCGGATCAGGAGGGGGCGTGGGGAAGGCCCACGGGCCCTGCTGGGGACCAGAGTGGATGTGGGATCAGGAGGGGATGTGGGGAAGGCCCACGGGCCCTGGCTGGGGACCAGAGTGGATGCAGATCAGGAGGGGGCGTGGGGAAGGCCCACGGGCCCTGGCTGGGGACCAGAGTGGATGTGGGATCAGGAGGGGGCGTGGGGAAGGCCCGTGGGCCCTGGCTGGGGACCAGAGTGGATGTGGGATCAGGAGGGGGCGTGGGGAAGGCCCATGGGCCCTGGCTGGGGACCAGAGTGGATGTGGGATCAGGAGGGGATGTGGGGAAGGCCCGTGGGCCCTGGCTGGGGACCAGAGTGGATTCAGATCAGGAGGGGGTGTGGGGAAGGCCCGTGGGCCCTGGCTGGGGACCAGAGTGGATGTGGGATCAGGAGGGGGCGTGGGGAAGGCCCGTGGGCCCTGGCTGGGGACCAGAGTGGATGTGGGATCAGGAGGGGATGTGGGGAAGGCCCGTGGGCCCTGGCTAGGGACCAGAGTGGATTCAGATCAGGAGGGGGCGTGGGGAAGGCCCGCGGGCCCTGGCTGGGGACCAGAGTGGATGTGGGATCAGGAGGGGGCGTGGGGAAGGCCCGCAGGCCCTGCTGGGGACCAGAGTGGATGTGGGATCAGGAGGGGATGTGGGGAAGGCCCGCAGGCCCTGCTGGGGACCAGAGTGGATGTGGGATCAGGAGGGGATGTGGGGAAGGCCCACAGGCCCTGGCTGCGCCCTCTCCTTCACCTCCCAGAGAGGAGCACTCGGGACAAGCTGAGCCTGGGAAACCCCAGCTGCCCCGGTGCTGGGTGGGGCAGAGGTCCGAGGGTGTGCGTGTGCGCAGACGCTCCCATCACCTCCAGTCCACGGAGAAGTACCGGCTGTGATGCTGGGCCCCGGGATTTGCACACCAGGACACCCCTGGGTGTAGTCCAAAAACAGAAATCTCCAACAGCAATGTGTCTGCTGCCATTTACGTTCTCCACCTCCTTCAGAAGGGAGGAGGCAAACCTTTCTGGAGCATTCCAGAACTTTCCAGAATGCTCGGTTCCAGTTAATTCAGGTTTGTTCTTGCCTTCACACATTTTCCTGCACCTGTTGCCTGCTGGGTTCACGGAACAGGAACCTGCCACCCACGCCAGAGACAGGTTGAGTTCCTGCCTCCTGGCTTTGGCCTGGTCCAGCCCTGACGGTGCAGCCAATTTGAGAGCAAAACAGTAGCTGGAAGACCTCTCTCTCTCTCTCCCCCCTCTTCCCTCCCTCTCTCCCTCTCTCTCTCTCTCTGCCTTTCAAATCCAATAAGTAAATCTTTGCAGAAAAAGAATGAAAATGAAACATGACAGGCTCACACGCAGGTCCTCGCCCGGGAAGCTCCAGGCTCCCGGAGGTCACAGGTCCCTGTTACTGCGGTTACGGTCATCCTCACTGATGCCCGGCTACAAAGAAAACGGCTGGCTCAGGCCATCTCCACCGGACCACAGGGCTCAGCTCTGAAAGTAGAAGCCGCTTAGAGGGGTAAAGCTGAGCCTGCAGTGCCACATCCCATATGGGCGCTGGTTCACGTCCCGGCTGCTCCACTTCTGATCCAGCTCTCTGCTGTGGCCTGGGAAAGCCGTGGAAGATGGCCCAGGTCCTTGGGCCCCTGCACCCACGTGGGAGACCTGGAAGAAGCTCCTGGCTCCTGGCTTTGGATCAGCCCAGCTCCGGCTGTTGTGGCCATTTGGGGAGTGAACCAGCAAATGGAAACTCTCTCTCTCTCTCTCTCTCTCTCTCTCTCCCCCCTTCTCTCTGTAACTCTGCCTTTCAAATACACAAATGAATTTTTAAAAAGGCACTGAGAGTACGATTCACCCCAGGGGCCTGGCTTTAATCCACTCCCCAAGCGCTCAAAGCCGTCAGCCGCACAGCCCACGTGAGTGCTGCTCCTCACTGAGCCTCCTCCCCAGGGCCGCGAGAGGCACAGAGCACAGCCGTGTTCTGGGCCCCGTCCCATCCAGGTGCGCAGGTGTGGCCAGGGCCTGCTCCATCCTGTGACGTGGGGCAGCCACGGTGCATGCCGGGCAGCCGTGTGCACAGGGGAGGGACTGCCCTTCAGTGAAGAAGCTGAGGCTGAGAGACCACGGGGACTGCCTGGGGTCACACAGCCCTGAGACTGCAACAGCGCCAGCTGTGGACACACGCGTGAACAAGCATGTCGCACACAGAGCTCACCATACCTAGAGGTGGAATCAAGGCAGGCGCCCAGGAGGGGATGGATGGAGAGTCCTGGTGCAGCCGGGAGCCGAGAGCCGGCGCTGGGTACAGAGCTCAGCGCAGGGACCCACGCCACAGTGTGGGCAAATCCCAGGTATCACGCCGGTGAGCCCCACACCATGGTGCCACGACGTGTGCAGCACAGGTCAAGCCACAGAGACCAGAAGTGGACCCATGGTTGCCAGGGCAATGGAGTGTGACACTGAGGGCAAGGATTCCTCCTGGGGTGACTCAGAGGTGTCAGAACGGGAACATGGGGTGCGGACTACATGTTGCCGAAGTGTGAAGTCCACCTCGACTCAAAAAGTAAGCCAAAGGAGAAATGTTGGCTGAGTCTGAGTCCCTCCCATTGGCTGAGTCTGAGTCCCTCCCATTGGCTGAGTCTGAGTCCCCGTTGGCTGAGTCTGAGTCCCTCCCATTGGCTGAGTCTGAGTCCATCTGCCACCTGAGCCCAGGTCCCTCCTTGTGGGGAGCAAACCGGACTGGACTGAGTTACTGGAATTAAGACTTATTCTATGCATCTGCTCTCCCACAATATGGCGCTGGGAGAGAAGTAAACAGCTTCCGCACAGCTGCCTCCAGTTCAACCAATTAACTGTAGGACTTGCTCCTGATTGGAGAGCAGCGTACTCGGCGTGTGGGCAGCCGAGTTAGGATTGGCGGAGGAGGACTATAAAGGAGGAGAGAGACGGCATGCACCAGGAACATCTAAGGGGAACATCTAAGGGGAACACCTGTGCAGCCCCCGAGAAGAGCCGGCCGGCGGTGTGCCGCTCCCCTGTGGAAGTGGGGAATGTGGCCAGGGGGAACTGCCCTTCCACGGAGGTGGAAGGGATAGTAGCCAACCCGGGAAGAACCAGCAGCAAACCCGGGGAGGGCCGAGCAGACGAAAGAACAGCGCAGGGTCCTGTGTCGTTCCTCCACGAAGAGGGGGAGCGACACCTCCTGTGAAATTCAGATCTTCCCTGTGGCCACCGACGTAAGCTCCACCCGCTGAGACAGCAGGAGCTATGGGAGTGGCAGGATGAGGGGAGGGCTGAGGGGGATTGTGGAGGCCAGAGTGAAGCCCACGAGCCCATCCCCTCAGAGTTGTGGTCTCCCAAGCCTGGCTGGAGCAGGCTGCACCCTGTGGAGGGCGGCTCGGGGGTCATCACACCTCCTGGGCGGCGGCCATGGGCTCCAGGACACACCCTGCATGCATCAGGAAGGGGAGGGGCCCTGGCTCTGCTGCGGGGCCCTCGGGCACCATTCTTCCGACTTTGCTGACCTTAGAGATGCCACTCACTTCCATCCTACCTCAGTTTACCCATCTGTGAAACAGGCTAATGACAATTCCTGACCTGGAGGGCTGCTGAGAGAGTTTGTTAATTAGTTTTTGAACGGCTTGGCAGCCAGCGGAACAGAAGGGCAGGGGTGGACTAAGGGGTGATTTCCTGGTCTCCTGCTGTCGCCCCCAACATCCATGATGCTCAGACACGGGCACACACCCCACTACACACAGCCACACACAACCCAGGCACACATGTGCTCACATGTACACACACCCTCCACACACATACAGACACGCCTGCATCCATGCACACACCTCTACACACATTGACACACACAACCCATGCACACATGTGCTCATGTACACACACCCTCCACACACATACAGACACGCCTGTCCATGCACACACCTCTACACACATTGACACACACAACCCATGCACACATGTGCTCATGTACACACACCCTACACACAGACATGCCTGCATCCATGCACACACCTCTACACACACTGACACACACAACCCATGCACACATGTGCTCATGTACACACACCCTCCACACACATACAGACACGCCTGCATCCATGCACACACCTCTACACACACTGACACACACAACCCATGCACACATGTGCTCATGTACACACACCCTCCACACACAGACATACCTGCATCCATGCACACACCTCTACACACACTGACTCACACAACCCATGCACACATGTGCTCATGTACACACACCCTACACACAGACATGCCTGCATCCATGCCCACATACCCCTACACACATGTACACAAACAAGCCATGCATGCGTGTGCTCACACTCCCTCTGCAGGGTGGGCAGTGATGGGTGGGAAATCAGCCCCTGCTGGGGCCTCCTCCAGGGCTGAGGGTCTGCAGTTGTAACTCTGCTGAGTTTTCTCTTTCAGGGGTGGTGCCTGGCCCTGGGGGACACAGGCCTGGGTGTCCTGGGCACAGGCAGGGCCGGGTGTCCTGAGCACAGACAGGGCTGGGGGTTCACAGGCAGGGCCGGGTGTCCTGGGCACAAGCAGGGCTGAGTGTCCTGGGCACAGGCAGGCCTGGGGCCCTCCCTGGCGCCCACTGGGCAGCAGTTGGCGCTCAGGCCTGGCAGTCCAGGCCCTGCCTGCAGGCATCTTCTCCCCTGGCTAACACGGCTCTGCAGACTCTGGGGAAACTGAGTCTATAGCCAGACATCTATTTCCTGTCTGCAGCCAGGCCAGGAGGGCGGCATTGTCCTAGCGATCCTCATGGAAGCCTGGGAGCCAAGGGCAGAGTCCCCCAGGCCCGGGTCCAGAGAAGCAGAGCCGCAGGTCCCAGGGCCATCCCCGCCCAGCTCAGTGAGCAGGAGGTGCTGTCCACAGGCCCCAGAGCCGCTCCTGGGGTGTGGTCTTCCCCCCGAGCTGCTCCCCGGGCCTGGCCACTGCTCCAGCCACGCCTGACTCTGCACACGGGGGCCCAGCAGCATGGCGGCTTCCTTCGTCACGTGGTCATTTCAGGCCAGGCTCAGAGCACCTGAAGCGACCTCACCACCACATCCCAGAGCCCACGTGTGCTCCGCACAGACACAGGCAGGAGGGAAACCGGCCCTGGACGCGGGGCTCAAACCCTCCTGCTCAGCCTGGCGGGCGGCATGGGCCTGAAGTGCATTCCGACGCAGAGTGCCTCTTAGACCAGCAAGAGCCGGGCGCACGGGTCCAGGGGTCAGACACAGAACACGGCACGGATCTGAGTCCCAGCTCTGGCGATCTGCTTGCTGTGTGACCTGGAGCAAGTCCCTGACCCCTCTGTGCCTCCTCGGAAACAGGAGATAATTACAGCTCCTGTATCACAGCAGTGTTGTCAGGGAGGAGTTAGATGGGCCGGGGCTCGGAACGGTGTCCGGTGCAGAGCAAGCCCACGTGTGTGCTCCCCAGCCTGAGCCACACACGCCTCCGTGAAGGCGCCCAACCTCGGACTGCCCACGAGGCCTGCCCTCACCTCCTGCAGAGGGAGAGGAGGCCGGGGCGCTGGGGCAGCCGAGCTCACATCCCGCGGCCGGCACAGACGGCGGCCGGCACGGCGCTTCTCCCTCCTGAAGCCCAGGAAGGACTCAGACTCCTTCTCAACCAAGCTCGAGGCCTCCGAGGCCACAGGGTGGACGTGCGCCCCCCACGCTGGGGTCTGCGCAGCCCCTGCTCTGGACAGACTGGCAAGCTGGCAATTGCCACGAAGCCCCGGAGGGCCGGCTGGGCCAGGACCCCGGTCTGCAGCGGGCCCAGCCTGGGACGGGCCGGTGCACGGGTGCACCTCTGTCATCTGGGACAACGCCCGGAAGCTCTGGCTAGCAGTGCCCCCACCTCCCAGCGTGCACGCCCCAAACCGGCCCCACGAGCCCAGCTGGGGTCCCAGGAGAATGCACCTGCTGAGCCCCCGCCCCCAGCTCCAGGCACCCGTCTGCCCAGGAGTTGGAAGCCCCCTCTCAGCAGGGCTGGGCCCAGGCAGAAGGGAAATTCCTTGCTTTGTCTTTTCTTTTTTTTTGACAGAGTTAGACAGTGAGAGAGAGAGAGAGAGAGAGAGAGAGAGAGAGAGAGAGAGAGAGAAGGTCTTCCTTCCGTTGGTTCACCCCCCAGATAGCCGCTATGGCCAGTGCGCTGCGCCGATCTGAAGCCAGGAGCCAGGTGCCTCTCCTGGTCTCCCATGGGGTGCAGGGCCCAAGCACTTGGGCCATCCTCCACTGCAGTCCTGGGCCACAGCAGAGAGCTGGACTGGAAGAGGAGCAACCAGGGCAGAATCCGGCGCCCATATGGGATGCCGGCACTGCAGGCAAAGGATTAACCAAGTGAGCCACGGCGCCGGCCATCACGTTGTCTTTACCGCACCAAGACGCAGCGCGATGGCCCGCACTGGGCACCCAGTCTGTGCTTGCTGAACAAGAAGCCAACAAGCAAACACGGCTTGTGTGGGGGGAGCCCTGCTCTCGAGCGGGGTACGCTTTCGCACCAGCCTCGTCGCACCCAGGCTCCCTGTGGCCCCCAAGGCCTTTGTGCTGGGGCCACAGAGCAGCGTGTGGGGGCAGCAGAGACAAGGCCCACACAGGAAAGTCCACGGCGGCCTCGTCTGTTTCAGCCCCGAGCGGAGAGAGGATGGGACAGGAGACAGGGCACGACTCAAAGGCGCGGCGCCCGGGGCCTCCGGGCCAAGCCACAGGAGTGCGGTGCTCAGTGGAGAATCGGACAAATCGGACCCAAGCGGAGCCACTCCACTTCCGGGATCCCCTCCCCCTCCTGGGGACAGGCAAACCTGCAGGGACAGAGTTGAGGGGGGGTCTCCTGCGGCCAGGCACCAGTCAGCTTCCCCGGAGGCGTCTCCATGCCCAGCCACTGCAGGGCAGCGAGGGCTGCTTTGGGGCCTGGCTGGGAGGTTCTCAGCTGGAGATGGGCCTGGCTCTGCAGAGGCCGCAGGATGGCGACGGCCAGGCATGGGCCAGCCAGGAGGCAGAGATCGTGGCCCCCTGGGACAGCCCTCCCCGGACAGCAGCGCCCGAGGACACCCAGGGCCTCAGGACTGTCCACGGAGTGGACCCTAAGGACTGGCTGAGCCCACGAGGGTGTGGAGGCTTCCACAGGGCAGCTGGGTCACTGGGCACAAAGCTGGAACAGCCTAGAAACCGTGTCAGTCCCCGCACCTCCGACGTGGGCATGGATGTCAAAGACAGGACGAGAAGTCACAGAAGCTCACGGCCAGCTGCAGGACAGAGCTGACCACTGCGTCCCTTCTTCCACTCGCCAGGCCTGACGGGCGCCCCACGGATGCACGCCCAGGGCTTCCGCCCGAGAGCCTGCAGGATGCGGGCAGAGCGAGCCGGCCCCACGTCCACCTGCGTGCCCGGGACGCTGTCCCGCTGCTCCAGAATCAGGAAGCCTGGACTCCTGTGCAGGACTTGAGCGAGCTGTCAGGGAAGTGGCGCTGACCCCAGAGAGGCTGCTCCACTGTCAGAGCTGACCTGGTTCACGTCAGGCGCTGGACAGCTCCGCTCCTCCCAGCACCGCGCAGCCGTCACCACCACGTCACGGGTGACGCCTCACACCCACAGGCTGCTGCCTCCTGCAGCCCGGGAGGTGGCAGACACACCACGTGTCCATGCCCAGTCACACGTGGCTGCCAAGGACTTCCCTGGAGAGGCCGAGTTATTGATTTGAGAGGCAGAGAGAGAGAGGAAGAGAGAGAGAAAGAGGGAGAGAGAGAGAGAGAGAGAGAGGGAGAGAGAGAGGTCTTCCATCCGCGGGTTCACTCCCCAGCTGGCTGCAACAGCCAGGGCTGGGCCAAGCTGAAGCCAGGAGCCAGGCGCTCCATCCAGGTCTCCCACGTGGGTGCAGTGCCCAGGCACTTGGGCCATCTTCCGATGCCTTCCCAAGCCATTAGCAGGGAGCTGGATCAGAAGTGGAGCAGCCGGGACTCGAACCGGTGCCCCTATGGGATGCCGGCACAGCAGGCGGCAGTTTTGCCCACCCCGCCAAAACACCAGACACAAGTTTCCATTTCTGAGTCACTGCAGGTTCCCAGCACCGAGAGCCGGGGCCACAGGGCCTCTCGTGCCCCTCGCCGGGTTCCCTGGGCGCTGCCACGGACACAGTCAATACAGAGAGCTGTTCCATCCCACGGGGGTCCTCTGACCACCCCCGCCTCCCCCACCACCACGTGGCCCTGCAGGCGCCCAGGAGCTCTCCACCTCCGGACCGGTGGCCAGAGGGACCCACAGTTCTCTCGCTTCTGTGGCTGAGAGGAGCCCCAGAGTGGACGTGCGGCCGTCGCTTAACCCTCCACCAGCCAGAGGACCCCTGGGCTGCTTCAGGCCGGGGTAATCCACAGATAGAAGGCGAGGTGCCCTGCCGTGTGGCAGTCACAGGCGGGGTGGCACCGTTAGTGTCAACAGCACTCAAGCCCCACAGCCGCCGCCAGCAGCAAACGCGTGTTCCCATCCCCCACCTGGCCGGCGCTGGGGCAGCCTGGGTTTCTATCTGAGCCATTCTGATAGGTGTGGGGTGATGTCTCGGGCTTTAATCTACATTTCTCAAGTGCATTGCTCAAATGACTAATGATGTTTAACATCCTTCTGTGTGCTTTTAAAAATACTTTTTTAAAAAATTAATTTGAGAGACAGAGCAAGCTTCCATCTGCCAGCTCGCTCTCCAAATGCCAGGAACCGGAAACTCAATCCGGGCGCTGCCCCACACCAGTGGCAGGAACCCAGCCACCACAGCTGCCTCCCAGGGTCGGCGTCGGCAGGAAGCCGGAACCGGGAGCAGAGCCAGGCCTGGAACCCAGCACCGCGCTGTGGGACAGAGCCCCAGCCGGCAGCTCGGCCAACAGCCCAACGCCGGCCCCTCCGTGCTGCTTCCTGCCACGCTAGTAGCCTGTTAGGTGTGGTGTCCCTGACACCTTCTGCCCATGGTTAATTGGACTCTGTTTTCTCACTGTTGATTTTGGAGAGCTCTTTACATATTCTAGAACAATCCTCTGTCAGCGGAGCGTTTGCAAATCGCATCCCACTCAGCAGCTTGCCTTTTCATCCTCTTGGGAGGGCCTTCCAAGGAGCGAACTTTAAGATTTTGATGAGCTCCGATTTATCAGTTTTTTGCCTTTTATGGATCTTGACTTTGGTGTCAGATTTCAAAATTCTCCGCCCAGGCCTGCATCTAAAAGAGTCTGATTTTCTTCCAGGAGTTGCTCACGTCACCCTGGATTCCGGGTTTGGTGTCTGAGTGACGTGGGCGATCCCCCGAGCTGCTCCCTCCTCCCTGGCTGTGAGGTCCTGCGGCAGCTCCTCTGTGGAAACGGCCACCTGTGAGTGCCCCACTGCTTGGCACCTGGGCACATCTGGGGGTGCTGCTGGCGTCTCTGTTCTCTCCCACACACTCTCGGCTACTGTAGCTACACAATACGTCTTGTGATCTTTGCCTTTGCGTGTAAATCTTAGAATAATCACTATGTACCAAACTACTGCTGGAAATCGGGTGAGAATCGCATTGGGGTGGCCACTGCACCCCGTGTTGCAGTGCCTGGGACGGAGTCTCAGCTCTGCTTCTGACCCGCCTCTGTCCACGTGCATGGGAGGCAGCAGGCCACGGCTCAAGGACACCCATGTGGAAGCCCGAACATGGAAATCCGGGCCCCTGGCCTCTGCCTGGCCCAGCCCCAGAGCTCATGGAACATCTTTCTCTCTTTTAAATAAATAACTAACTTCAGGGGGAAATGCACTAAATTTCTATTAATACATATGAATCTAAGAATTGATCTCTCACTGCTTTGAGTCTTCTGCTCCATGGACATGGTATATCTGTCCAGGGTGAGGCTTACATTTGTTCAATCAGCATCGTGTAGTTCTTAGCACACACATTCTCACACAGCTTTTTTTTTTTTAGATTTACATCTAAATATGTCCTTTCTTGAGTGACTGTCAATGGTATTGTACTTTTATCCACAATGTCTACATATTCATGGCTCATAGACAGAAATGCAGTTTATCTTTGTATATTTATCTTCCGTTCTGTGGCCTTCAAGAACTCGCCTGTAACTTCTAGGAGTTTCTGTTGTTTATAAACTGCACGCTGGGTCAGAAGTGCAGCAGCAGGGACTCGAACTGGTGCCCATATGGGATGTCGGTGCTGCAGAAACTCCCTGCACCACAGTGCCGGCCCCAGGCTGGGTCACCGATTTTGCCACCTAAAAACGAGGCGTGCCATCCCTTCTCTTCCTGCAATGCAGCAGCTTGAGGCCCTGCCTCCACGGTGACAACAGCCACCCTGCACCTGCTCCAACCTTAGGGGGAGGCACCCAGGGTCTCACAGGTGCACAGACGAGGCCAGGCACAGGCTGATGTAGATGTTCCCGGTCAGCTGGAGGAAGCCTCCCCTCTTCCCATCCCATGAGAGCCTTTTTTGGGAAGATACGCTGAATTTATCAAATGTGATTCTGCGTCAGGAGATGTGCCTGCACGCCTTCTCTTCTTCAGCCTCTGTTGGTGGAGCTCGCACCGAGGGTCTCCCGGTGTTGAGCCATCCTTGCATCGTGGAGTGAACCCCCTTGCTCATTCGCTCCTGTTTTCCTGGGGCTTTTTCGTCTATTTTCATGAATCACACTGGTCTGCACTTTTCTCTGTACTGTCCCTGTTGCCTTGACATCAAAGTAACACCAGCTTCACGGAATGAATTGAAAACGTTAGCTTTTCATAGCTCTCTCCTGAAGCCAGACTGTCCCCCCGGCTCCTCCCTTCTGTCAACAGAAACACTCCTCAAGACCAGGAATTCCAAAAAATGGAAGGAAAACACCATGCACAGGCCCTGGAGCCCTGGGTGGCTCCTCACCACCCAGCTGCCTCGCACCTCTCTCAATCCCACGGCTGGGGCCAGCCCCGGGGAGGTGGGGAGGGATGCTGCCCTCCCGGCCTTACCCCCCTACCCACCCCACCCCCCCGGAATCCTCACCACAGCAGGCAGGGCAGCTTGCAGCACCAGCTCTGGGCAGAACTGGTGCTCTCCTTCCACCCCGAGTTCTGGAAGGTGAGCGTGGAGGGTTTCGAAGGGATCTTGGTCCTGCTAACGAAGCTCAGGCGTTGGACGTAATTTAAGTCGCATCAACACGGAGCCTTCTCAGAGCTCAGGGACTGGAGTCAGAGCCAGCACCCAGACCGGTGGCTGTTCTGCCACCCAGGGCTTGACCTCAGTCCCCAGGGAAGCCGTCGGGGACGCCCCTGCCAGGCAGCCAATTTGGAAAGGGGGGAGGGGGACAGGTCTGTCACACTCTCTGCTCACAGCACGAGTCAGGTTCCTCTGCATGGAATCTGTGAGGCCGCCCACACGCCAGCGGCCCGTGGAGGCTTCGTCAGTGCCAGGGCCACACTGCCCAGGCCCCCGGGAGGGTGACTGGCAGCCGCTCCCGTCAGCCCATGTGGAACCAGTGCCTCCTCCCAGGCCTCCAGCAGCCACGATCTCACGGAGGCCCGTGCGTCCCGTGCTCGCTCAGAGCCTCAGGCCTGTGAGCTTCCACGCAGGAGGCTTGGGTGAAAAACGACTTCTTCACCTGGCAACAGAGCCCCTGGCAACGCTCAGGGCTGGCGCTGTGGCACCGTCTGTTAGGCCTCCACCTGCAGTGCCTGCATCCCATATGGGCGCCAGTTCAAGTCCCACCTTCTCCTTCTCTGATCCAGCTCCCTGCTAATATGCCTGGGAAGGCAGTGGAAGACGGCCCAAGTGCTTGGGGCCCTGCACCCTCGTGGGAGACCCGGAGGAAGCTCGGGTCAGCCCAGCTCCAGCTGCTGCAGCCATCTGGGGAGTGAACCAGCAGATAGAAGACCGACCTCCCTCTCTCTCTCTCTCTCTCTCTCTGTCTCTCTGTCTCTCCCTCTCTGTCTCTCTCTCTCTGTCTCTCTGTCTCTCCCTCTCTGTCTGTAACTCTGCCTCTCAAATAAATAAAATATTAAAAAAAAGATGCTCAGGAGCACACGGACCTCAACCTCCCCCATCCACCCACACACACATGTAAGCATACATCACACACGTACACATACATGCACACAACAAAAGCATTAACACAACTGCAGGTGCACAACCTCGCACAGGCACACACATATGCACACAAACCACACCTGTGCATGTAACCACACCCACGCATGTGTGCACATAACCACACACATGTACACTTGTACACATATGTATGCACAACCACACACACACATGTGCATGCAACCACAACCACATCCATACATGAACGTGTGCACACAACCGTGCACGTGCCTGCACACCACACACAAGCACACAATCACAGCCACACACGCACAGATGCACACAACCACACATACAACTGCATGCATACACACAGATGCCCACAAGCACACACGTGTGCACACACACACCAACACAGACTTTTCTGGAACAAGGCTCCCAGCCCTCTGTGTTCCAGCCGGGCCTTGGCCACTCACTGCTTCTCGTCCTCCCACGAGAGAGACCCAGGGGACAGGAGTCTCGGAGGCTCAGTGGCAGGTGCTGGGGCAGGGACAGGACAGTGAGCCTGTGCACCTGCAGCTCGGGGCGGGGCAGCCAGAGGTGCCCGTGTCTCCCTGAGGGGGATCCCCTCAGGCTGGAGCCCCTGCAATGGAGGACACCGGCCGTGTCTGCTCCAGGAGCCCGGCTGCCCCTCCTCCTGCCTGACCCCCAGCTGACCCCACTGCCCTGGCCTCAGGGAGCTCTGGGTCTGGGTCCCAGTGACCACACTTCCGACGTACCCTCCTCAGTCCTCAAGGCACAGCCTTACAAACTGGTATGGGAGGTGCCCAGCTGGTGTGAATGCCCATCTGGGACTGGGACAGCCATCTCCCTCCGCGGACTATGGGCCACTGAAGGCAGCAGCTGCTGTCCCAGCACAGCCCAGCCACACAGCTGGGGACGGCGGCCGCCTGTCCCCTGCCATCCGGGGCGGCCTCCTCGGAGCAGTTGGGTAGCAGGCGTCTGCCTCAAAATAAACCACGTTGCTCAGCTGGGAATTTCCACAGGAAACACCTGTCCTGAGCAGACGTCCACTGCGTTGGCCACGGGTCCCTCGTGGGCACCCGGAGTGAGAAGCGTGGCTGGCAGGAGCTCAGAGGGCTTCTGAGGATAAGATCGCAGACTGGCACGGAGCAGCCACAGGCACCGGCCCCGGTTACACCGCTCGGCACGCAGACGGCCACAGTCTGGGTGGATGGTGGTCAGTTAAATGCGATCCTGGGGCAGGCGCCGTGGCGTAGTAGGGGCACCTCCGCCTGCAGCGCCAGCAGCCCCTGTGGATCCAGCTCTCTGCTGCGGCCTGGGAAGGCAGCGGAAGACGGCCCAAGTGCTCGGGCCCCTGTGCTCGCGTGGGAGACCCATGAGAAGCCCTTATTGGAAATTCTGGAACACAGACGTGGGGGTGCCTGGTCTCCGTCCCAGCCTGAGTATTTGAGTAATTTCACCCCCAGCTCCCCTCCCCCGCCCATGCCGCTACTGGGCTTCGACATCTGTGGGGGCTGAAATGGATGTGATCCTGGGACAAGGACTGAGGGACGAAGGGAACCCGGATGTGGGCATCGGGGCCTTGGCTCTGGTGACAAAGGATGCCGCATTGTGTGCCGTGTCCGAGCACAACCGGGGCCTGCCGCTCCCCAGGAGAGCAGCAAGTGCGTACCTGTGGCCACCTGCACAGACCCCTCCCCCGCCCCCTCGGGCCTCTGTGCTGACCGCTCTTGCCCACCATGACCGTGTCCAGTGAACCTCTCCCTGAAGCGAATGAACTCGCGCAGCCCCGAGACATGAGCCCCATGGCAAAGCCAGGGAGTGTTCCCTCCGAGCCCCAAGCCCCCCACCCCACGTCGCCCTCTCTCCCTTATGGATGCCTTCCCCGCTCCCCACCACCTCCTCCCGTCCCCTTCCCACCTAAACCCACCCCCAGGCAGTTGCAGCCCCACTTCTCTCACTCACACTGAAGTGATAATGACTGGAAGAGACAAGAGATGGCTTCTCCTGGGCTCATCTACGTGCCAATCATGACAAATTCTCAAGCCGACAGAATGACGCTCGGACGGTGGAACCCGGAGCAGTGCTGAGTCCAGGTGGGAAGGCAGAAGCCATCCAGGGTAGCAGGACCCCGATCCCGTCTGGGCTCCACGTGGGCACACAAGCAGCAGTGGGCGCACGGGGCAGGACCCGACGGAGCAGCCGGGGGGCAGGCAGATCCACTAGACATCAGGCCGCCTCCCAAGAAGGGGCGGAGGGGCGGGGCCCCTGTTCACAGGGACTCTGAGACCACGGACCATGAGGAAGCCCCTGGCAGACACGCTCCCTCGCCCCGTCCCGCAGCCCCACAGCCCGGCCTCAGTTCCCACTGCTGGTGCTGCCTCTGTCCAGCAGCCACTGGGGAAGCCCCCGGGGGCCTCATCACGGGGCTGGCCACGGTGGGAGGCAGCGAGGACGAGAGGGAGGACAGCCAAGGGCAGGAGGGCCAGTGAGCAGACGGGTGGTCGGGGGCTGGGAAGGCTGCAGGGCAGGAGACCCAGAGCTCAGATGAGCGCAGCGCGCCACGGCCGACTTCCATCCTGGGGAGAGGTGCGGGTACAGAAGAAGAATCCTGCAGCACGCTGGCGCAGGACCCACAGCGGGCGCCGCCCTCCTGCACCTGCTGGCCCTCTAGAGCCCTGCTCCACCCTGGCTGGCCTCTCTCCTGCTCACAGACCAGTGGGGGCCTCGGCCTCTCCCCCGCAGCCAGACCTTCACAAAGGGAGGGGCGAGGGGGGAGCCCAGCACAGCTCTGAAGTCAGCTCCCCACTCCTGGCGTCCCAATTACACAGGTCGGGTCCCGAGGCTCCTGGGAGACAATTAGGAGGCCACCACCCGCCCCTAGCAGCGGGAGTCCTGGGAGGGCTTCGGGGACCTGGCCCTGAAGTAGTACCGAGCACTCTCGGTTGGCCACGGCTGGGTGCGGAGCCCCGAGCCCGGCCAGGGGCCCTCGTCCTGGCAGCTGGAGGGAGCCCCTGTGTGGCTGGGCGTGGGGGTCCCCAGGGCTCTGACGTGGGCAGCCCCGCAGCCCCCAGCCTGTCACTGGAGGCAGACTAACTGGAGTTAATCTGTTACGTAACCGCCACTCCCCACTCAGCGGCCTCGTGAGTCCCGGCCCCCTTGCGTTCTTGGAAGGGGGCTTCGAGGAAGAAACCGGCCGCACCCCTGCTCCTGGGCTCGGGCCCCCTCGAAGCCGCCGCTCCTGCCCGCCCCTCCCGTCTGCCTGGCACCAGGCGGGAGAAGCCCTGTCAGGCCAGACTTCAAACGCGGAAATCTAGATCAAGGATATATTTGGCTTTCCCAGCTAATCTTTACATCAGTTCGGTCTCTGCTGACTTGTAACCCTTTGAAGAAACCCTGGCAACTGTGTTTGGGTAGGGCCGAGGTCTCTTACGCAGCCCCAGCCAGAAGCCCCCTGGCTCCGGAAGGCTCTGCCTTCTGCAGCTTCCCCGTGGGTCTCCCACGGAAGAACTCTCTGGGGAACGCGAGACCCAGGAAGCTCGCAAAGCGACATCCGCCAGGCACCTTGTTGGATTCCGGGTCAGAGGCGCTGGGGCGGCGCTGGAAGAGGAGGCAGGGTGGGGTGGGGCCGGTCTGCCCAGTGCGGGACCCCTGCCCCCGAGCACGCAGCCCACGCGGGGCGTAGAGAGCTGCACACAGGCGCGATGGGAGGCCCTGCTCCCCTCCCCAGGGCACCGAAGGCAAGGAAGCAGGTGATTAAATAAAACGCCAGGAACAGACAGGGGGTCCACCCCTGCTCCCCCTCCCCGGGGCAGTGCGCCCCAGGGGGAGGGGAGGGGCCGCCCTCACTGCTTGGAGATTGGAGCCGCCTCCTAAAGTCGTGATTGAAGGGAGCATTCCAGTCCCCGACGAGTGTCACAGCCGCCAACGCGAGATGGATTCCAGCGGCAATCAATGGAGCAGCAGCAGCTGGAACCCGGCGTGAGCCAGGATTCACCGGGAGCCAATGTTTGTGGTCGCAGCGTTTGACTCCAGCCATTAGAGCTCAGCAGCAGGGCCCCAGCTGCTCAGGGACTCATCCGGGGACGGCGACAGCCAATCCAGCGGCTCCCTGCCTGGAGGCCCGGACGCGGCACCGCGCCAGTGCCGGGCTGACACACCCCGGGCGGGAGCAGGGCAGGGGACGCACGGGGCCTGGGTGCACGCCCCAGCCCCCGAGGAAGCTCGCACTTGGGGCTGCCTGCCGAGCAAGCACCGCCCCACAAGCTGCTCCAGCCGCTCCCGGACCAGCGGGCCCCCGCGCCTGCCGAGGGGGCGACCGGGGCTCCAGCGAGGGCGGCCTCGCCAAGCTGCGGGTTCTTCGGAGCCCTCAATATGACTACATTCCCCTCCCCACCCCCCAAAGAAACCCTACAGCAGCAGCTCCCTGAGACTCAACCTGGTTCCTCCGTCTACAAAGAGGATCCACACACAACTCAGTCCCAGGCAGAAACAACCAACCAAGCCCGCACTCCGGGAGCCGGAGCTGAGAAGCCCCTCCCCCGACGCGGCCAGCTGCCTGCCGACCCCCGGCCTCTCGCCTACCTGGGCCGAGCTGGACTGCCGGGTGCCCAGTGCTCACCCGCAAGGCCAGGGGAAGCTGCCTTAAGCAGTGCGTCTCCCGCTGGGGACCAGGTCGGCCTCCCTTGCACGCCCTTTGTGATGCAAAGCGACCCAGACCCTCCTCCCAGAGCTCTGCCCGGGGACCCACAGAGGTGACAGTACCAGCTCCTCCTCGGGAGCTCAGTGACAGAGACTCCGGTGCAGCCTGGAGCAGGAGAGACAGAGGTCAAACTTCAAAACCACCGAGAGCACCCTGTCCGCCCAAAGCCGAAGCCGGGACCGGCCTGGGGGACGCGTCAGCCGGACTGTCCTCCGTGAATTTCCAGCCGCCCAGCCGGCACTCCCCAAGCTCCCTGGCCTCCTTATCAAGATGTTATCATCTTTCCATCTGGCAACTTAGCAACCACAACAATGAAGGAACCTTCCAGGGCCCCAGCAGGCGCCCTGCCCCCTCGGGGTCTGGCTGAACCCTGGGACAGCCTCAGCCCAGCGCGAGGACACTTGGGCCAGGGACACCCGGCAAAGCCAGCCTGAGCACTCAGGCTGCCTTCAGCTGGCACAAGCAGGCTCAGCCCAGGGGGCTGAGGTCCAGCCAGCGCCCCACACCCGACACCCAGGGATGCGAGGTTAACCTCTCTCTCCCGGCTCCGGGGCAGCCCAGGCCGGCTGCACCAAGGACCAGAAGGGCGGCCAGTTCTCACGTTCGAGATGCTGGCCCCTGTGTTCAACAGCCTGTACCCCTGGGTGCTGAATCCTCATCAATCCTGGCTAGCTCAGGAGCGCTCGCAGCCCGTCCCCTGCCGACTTCTGAAAATCAGGACGCGCACACGATCCTCCCTCCCCTCGCCCCACTCCCCCGGCCTTATCTGGGGGTGGGGGCGGCGCAGGCAGCCTGGCCTGCTCAGGTGCCTCCCGGCCCTCTCCTCCCCAACGCGGGAGCGCAGTGCATCCCAGTGGACAAACTTGAGAACCGCACGCGGGCTCCCTCCGCCTCCACCTGCGTCCTCTCCGCTCTCCTTTCCAGCCTGGGACCCAAACGCGCTGGCTGCGCGGGAGCCCCCCACCAGGAGGGCGAGAGCACAGAGAAAGCCCCACCGGCCAACAGGACGCTGCGCCCTGGTCGCCCCAGGCGAGAGCTAGAGAAGCCGGGGGCGCGCAAAGTTTCCGAAGAAGGGTCTCCCTTGACATCCCCCACCGCCCGCAGCGGACCCGGACCCCCGTTATCCTTCCAGCCGGCCCTGGAGTCCGGGACACAGCGTACTCCCGGGGTGTGGGCTCCTGTGTTTGGGGGGGGAGGGCACCAGGCGAAGCTGCCCCCAGAGTCCCACCTCTCCCCCCACCCCCAGGTGCCCGCCAGCTGTGCGCGCTCCCTGGCCCCCGGGTCACCCGAAAACAGCTGGATCGGCAGCTGCGAGCCTGGGAGACCCCCATTCGCCCGCGGCGCCCCAAGGAGGGGTCAGGGCCGGCAGAGTGACTGCCCTGGTTCTGGCTTCCTCCAAGTCTCCCTGCAAAGCTCTCTCTCGGAGCCAGGAGAACCCGGTTCCCCCCCTACACACGCCTCCCCTCCGCCCCGGAGCCGCGGCCCCCGCGCCCGCCGCGCCCAAGGGCCCGCGCCTCGCCCGGGACCTGGGGAGGAGGCGCGCCGGGGCGGCCGGCCAGGACACTGCGCTGCTGGCGCCGCGAGCTAGGGCGCGCCCGGCCGGCCCCGCTGTCCGGATTGCTGGGGCGGGCGCCCCTGCCTGGATCCCGGACGCGCGGAGCCCAGGAGAGCCTTCCGCTCCCTGCGGGATCGCGTTGCTCCGGGCTCTGGGCGGGCGCCCCTCGCCGGCCCCCGTGCACCCGGTTGGCGGCGAGCAGGGGTCGCTTTATTCGCAACACTGAGGAAAGCGCCGCTTCAACGCAGCTGCGCACCCGCACGCACCCCGCGCCAGCCCGGCCGCTCACCTGAGTCCTAAAAGCTGTTGAATCCACATGGTCACGTTTCGGGGAGCGGAGCCTCAGACCTTGCTCGCCCCGGCCATCTGCGCGGCGCCCGCGCCCGCTCGCCTCCGTCCCGCGGCGCCGATCTCCGGCTCTCGGTCCGCCGCCGCCCGCCGCCCGCCGCCCGCCGGCCGCGGGGCGCACAGCGAGTCACAGCGCGGCCGCGCGGGGCTCCATGCCGGCCGGCGCGCCGCCGCCGTTGGGGCGCATGGCTCAAGCCGGGCGACCCGCGGGGGCGCACATCCTCCGGCCGGGGCGCGGGGCTGGCGAGCCCCTCCGGGGGCGACACAGCGAAGGCGGTGTCGGCGGCGGCGCGGGGCGCGCTCTGGTGCTGTCGCTGCGCGGCGAGGGTCCGAGGGGCTGCGGCTTCGCCCTCCCGGGCGGCGAGGAGCGAGGCCCGCGGCGCCGCCGCGCGCGGTGCGTGTCTCGCTGCGCGCGGATCTTGCCTCCGGAGCCCCGGGCTGAAGGGGCGACGCTGCCCCCGGGGTTTGGGCGGCAGCGGCACGGGCGGACTCGGGTCCCCTCTAAGCGCCGCCGGGTCAAGGGGCTCCGCTGGGGACTCCGCTGCCAGTCGGCGCCGCTTCACTCGCCCGGGAGCTCCGTCTGAGCGCTCGCTCTGCAGACGGCCGCGGCCAGGAGGCTGGAAGGAGGCTGGCAAGGGAGGCGCGCAGGGCGAGGGCGCCGGGGAGCGCGGGGCGTGGGGACGCGCGGCGGCGGCGCCGCGCGGAGGAGGCGCGCGGGGATCCCGGGGCCCCGCCGCCCGCGCCCACCGCGCCCTCCGCAGAGCCGCCCGCGCCGCTCGGCCTCCTCCCTCCGCGCGTCCGCCTCTCTGCCCGCTCGCCCCCGCCTCCTCAAGCGGGTCCCAACTCCGCCCGCCCGGCCCGCTCACGTCACCCGCCTCCCCCGCCCCTCGGACGGGAGCCGGGGGCCCCCGGCGCGACCCCAGCTCCCGCTCGCTGCTGCGCCTCGCAGTGGCCTGGCCCGGGCGACCCCGCAGGCGGGGACTCTGGCCGCCCCTTCCCCATCCCCGGCCTCGTCCCGGTCCCCACCTTGGGAAAGGCTCGAGAGAGGCCGCAGGCTCCGATTGGACCGCCGGGCGCCGGCGGATGGTGTTGCCACGGTAACCGGATGGCTTGCGAAGCTGCTCCGGGTTCTGTCCCGGTTACTCGGGTGCGCCTGGCGGGCCCAGCCTGGAGTCCTGACCCGGGGAGGGGGCGTTCCCGAGGGAGAACGCGGAGGGGCGCGACACACAGGGGCTGCGCGCAAACTTTCCTGTGGGCGCAGCTGTGCGCGCGCGGGAGAGGCTGCGGGAGGCTGGAGGAGGGGCATCCTCCCCCCCACCCCGGGGGAGCCCTTCCCTTCCCGCTGCGTGGGCCCCTGGCTCCGCGGTCCGGGTCAGAGCTTCTGCCCTCCAGCGCGGATCCCAGCCTCCGCCTAGGCCGTGGGGATCCAGTGGTCCCTGGGGCCTCGGGTCCTGCAGCTCCTGCCGGCTCCTGCACGGTAGCTTTTCTGGGCAGGCCTGCCCCGGGGAAGACTCAGGGCAGAATTCCGGGAACCTTGGTCCCCGGCTCCACCAGGCACCCCCGGCCCCTGCCACACCAGCCCACTGGCCAGGGGGTGGCGAGGGTTGAAGGCCAGACCTGCCGACCCCTGGTGGACGGAGGACGGCTCTCTTCTCAGTCTGACGCTGCCAATGGGTTCAGACTCCAGCACCTTAGAAATCTTGCCCAGGAAGGCGTCCGCAGGAACCAGGGAGGCCAGGCCAGGTCCAGGGCTGAGAGACTTCCTGCAGCTCTGCTCCTTTCGGGGGCCGGGGTCTCCCCAGCCCCGGGGAGGTCTGCAGGCAGCCCCTCATGCCTGGGTCTCTGAGGAGTGGGACTCTCGGGCACGTGGCAGGAGGAGGGGTCAGCCTGCCCGCCTGACCCCTACGAGCCGGTAGGAGGCAGGGAAGGCTGCTGGAGTCCCGTCAGGTGGCCACCGTTCCATCACTTGGGGACCTGGGGGCAGCTTACCCAGCCTGGCCCTCAGTCTGCTCATCTGTGAAATGGGTTTCACAACCTCTTCCCCAGAGGGATTTCTGTGACTAGGAAGCCGCAGTGAGAGGGCCAGCCAGGGGTCCGTGTGGCCCAGGCAAGTCAGCACTTTGCCTGGCGGGCAACGGCCACTCGTGGTCACCTGCTCCGAGAGCCCTGTGGCCGAGGGGTTTGCAGAGCGAGCAGATCCCATCCGGGAGCAAAGGCTGCAGGTCCCTGAACAACCACCTGGCCCAGAGGCCGGCGGGCGGGCGGGCGGGCGCACTGCTGCCACCTGGCGCGCGGAGGAGGAGGTGCGGCTCCCGGCGGGCCCTCTGAGGCCGCAGCCTGCGAAGCGGCGCTGACCCTCCGCGGGGCCCCTCCCGCGGCCGCCTGGAGAACTCGGGATGCAGAGCACACGGGGTCACCGGAGGCCACTGGTACTGAAGCGCATTATCCAAAGGTTAATGGAATAAATCCCTGACACTGGCAGCGATGTTCCTCACGAATTCGCTCGGGAAGCGGCCGGCAGGTGCGCAGGCGTCACCGTCCTGACGTCGAGATGCGCAGAGCAGGCACCTGCCGCCCTGGGGCGGTGGCCAGCACGGTGCTGGCAGATGCAGGCCCTCCAGGAGCTGGTGCTCCACCTCTGCAGGGAGGAGTGTCCCCCAGAGTGGGGGGGGGGTGCACGGATGATTCCGTCCTTGTGCCCTGGGGCTCCTGGACTGACTTTGGCCCAGCCCCACTGTGACCATTGTGACCATTAGGGGAGTGACCAGGAGGGTGGAAGTGCCCCCTCTCTCTGCCTATGCCTTTCAAATACATAGAAATAAAATAATAAATAAGCCTCATAAAAACGAAACAACATAGCACTGTGTCCTAGCAAAAGTGGCCAACGTGGTCGTGTGGGGTCGGAGCCCCAAGTCCACGGCTGTGCCCAAGGAGCAGAGCCGAGTCGTTCCGAGTCGGGTGTGGGGCTGCCCTGCCCCCTCCCCACTGAAGGCTGCAGCTCGGGACCCGGGCGCGCGCTCAGCCTGTGCCGAGAGCCGCTCAAGTCCCGCTCGCCACATGGGTGCCCCACCCTTCTCCTGACTGCTCGTCGCCTCTCGGCAGAAACACTGTAGATATTTACATTCTGTGCTAAACAGTGAGACCACGTGGTGCATTTCACCTTGCGCAGAGCGGACCTGGACCCGTGCTGGGGGGCCTCTCCACTCTGACAGGTCCCATCCGTCTCCCCTTGGGAACCGTCACCCCCACACACACACAGGCACACGTGTGTGCACACACACACGTGCACCGTCTACGAATGGGAAGCTCTCACAGGACCCGCCCTAGGAAGTCCCCTGGCGCGGAGCCTGTGCCCTGCCTGTCCCTTCCCTATTCCTCCAGCAGGAGCAGCGGCCGCCCGGCAGGGGCCCTCCTTGAAGCCTCCGAGGAGGCCATTTACCTAATGGCTTTCCCAGACCTGAGTATTTTTAAAACCCATCCACAGCCAAACGGAGCTGCCATTGTTCTTTCCCTCCCAAGGAGGTAACTGTGACTCAAGCATGACATTTGATTAAGTAGCTGAGTTGGTGAGTTTAAATGGAAGGGAAAATGCTGATGGAAACTATTCCTTGAGAGTCTTCACGCTCCTGTCTCCTCTGCCTCTCTGCGCGAGTCGTCCCCACCCTGCGGAACCCGCCTGTGGCCCCCTGGATCCGGGAGGAGGAGCTGGAGCCTCCGCCCCCCCCCCCCCCAGACCTGCCGCAGGTGAGGCTGCGCCGCCCGGAGCCGGAGGTCTCCACTGACCCGCAGACCAGGCTCGTGCACCAGAGAGAGGAGGCGGGACTGCGCTGGGCCCACGCGCGTCACGGACGGGACGGGGCTGCTTGCGGAGCCGTCTGGCTCGGGCCGGAGGGAACCTCGCATCTCCAGGCTTCCAGGAGTGCCCTGCTGCCAGGCTGGCTCCTCTGTTGGGAGCAGAGAGGAGACAGAGAAAGAGGATTCACTTGCATTGCAGAAGAAAGAGGCCCAATTGCAAACAGTTGTCTGGCGTGGCTGGGGATGCGAGGTTGGGGGACATGAAGTTAGAGGGAGGCGGGCAGGGGCGGAGGTCACCCCGGGAGGGGCCGCAGTGCCCAGGTGGGTCCTTACATGTGCTACAGCCATGACCGTGACCCCAGCCTAAGGCTTCTGCTCCTCTCCCTTCCTCCAGACCTGCAGGGAGCCAGGCCCGGCTCCCAGCCTTGTCCGGGTCCAAGGGCCAGGGGGCTTCACCGTGGGGCAACCAGGGTGAAGAGGTGTCCACTGTCTTGGAAGAGACTTGAGGACAAGCCCCTTTCTCCCTTGCTGGCCAGGAGGCTCTGGGCCTTGGAAGGGGGCAGGAAGTGATGGCCGACTTGGCACTGCTCAGCGGGGCTGGAAACAGTTTGGGTTTGAAGGGAAGACGGCATGGGGAACACGAGGGACTCAGGCCCCTGGAGCTGGGGTGCGTCTCGTACTGCATCGGAGGGTCTCGGCTACAGCAGTCGGGGAAGGTGGTGCAGCCCCCTTGCTGACCCAGCCCTGAAGGTGTGGAGACAGCACTGACAGTGAGGCTGGCCCCTGGCAGGGATGCTCCAAGCGTGGGGCTCGGGGCTGGAGCTGCCCCCAGGGAGCTGCCCCCAAGGTCCAGGGGCCCTCGCTCCAGGCAGAAGAGACAAAGCAGGAACCTGTTGACATCTCGCCTCGGTCCTGCGTGGGGGACCAGACGACGCTGCATTGGCAGCAGCCCCCGAGCTCAGAGCCCTAACTCAGTAGGGGGCGACTTCCTGCTGCGGTCACGGCCGTCCACCCTGGCATCAGCCCTGCTCCACGCTGCCTTCATTCTGAGACTGATGAAGCAGCCGCTCGTACCAACAGCATCGCCGGGCTCGGAGCAGAGGGACCACAGCACGGCCAGCACAGCTGCCCCCGGGGGCCAGCGGCTTTGCCACTCCCACTCACGTGCCCTTGGTAAAAGCGAGCTACTTGGCCAAGCAGATGAACTTCACGCAGGGAGAACAGGAGATGCCCGGGAGTCAACATCTTCCGCACGCACTTGCACGCATTGCCAAGAGGACTGGCCGTGCCGCGTCTCCGCGGAGAGCCTGGAGGGGTCTCTCCGTGTGCCTTCCTCTGCCTGAGCCCTGACGTGGATCCTCAGGTGTCCAAGGCGCAGCGATTCTGAGCCAGACAGCCTCACCACTGACGGGAATGCAGAACCAGGCGCTCGCCGCCAAGACTGGGCACAGGGGAGACCGCTCTTCCCTGCGGGCTCGGATGATGCGGCCCCGTGCTGCACTTCCATCCTGGGGGGCCACTGAGCTCGGTCAACAAGGATCACCACCGCCACCACCACCATCATCTCCTCCTCACCACCACCATCATCTCCTGCTCACCACCACCACCACCATCGTCTCCTCCTCACCACCATCACCACCCTCCTCCTTCTCACCATCACCACCACCACCATCACCATCACCACCACCATCGTCTCCTGCTCACCACCACCACCACCACCATCATCTCCTCCTCACCACCACCACCACCACCATCATCTCCTCCTCACCACCACCATCATCTCCTCCTCACCACCACCACCACCACCATCATCTCCTCCTCACCACCACCACCACCATCATCTCCTCCTCACCACCACCACCGTCTCCTCCTCCTCACCACCACCACCACCATCTTCTCCTCCTCGCCACCATCACCACCCTCCTCCTTCTCACCATCACCATCACCACCACCACCATCACCATCACCATCACCACCACCATCAACATCACCATCGTCTCCTCCTCACCACCACCATCGTCTCCTGTTCACCACCACCACCACCACTATCGTCTCCTCCTCACCACCACCATCGTCTCCTGCTCACCACCACCACCACCACCATCATCTCCTCCTCACCACCATTACCACCACCATCATCTCCTCCTCACCACCACCACCACCACCATCATCTCCTCCTCGCCACCACCATCATCTCCTCCTCACCACCACCACCACCATCATCTCCTCCTCGCCACCACCATCATCTCCTCCTCACCACCACCACCACCATCATCTCCTCCTCACCACCACCATCATCTCCTCCTCACCACCACCACCACCATCATCTCCTCCTCACCACCACCACCGTCTCCTCCTCCTCACCACCACCACCACCATCTTCTCCTCCTCGCCACCATCACCACCCTCCTCCTTCTCACCATCACCATCACCACCACCACCATCACCATCACCATCACCACCACCATCAACATCACCATCGTCTCCTCCTCACCACCACCATCGTCTCCTGTTCACCACCACCACCACCACTATCGTCTCCTCCTCACCACCACCATCGTCTCCTGCTCACCACCACCACCACCACCACCATCGTCTCCTCCTCACCACCATCACCACCCTCCTCCTTCTCACCATCACCACCCTCCTCCTTCTCACCATCACCACCACCATCACCACCACCACCACCATCACCATCATCTCCTCCTCACCACTATCACCACCACCATCGTCTCCTCCTCACCACCACCACCACCATCGTCTCCTCCTGGCCACCATCACCACCCTCCTCCTCATCACCATCACCATCACCATCACCATCACCATCGTCTCCTCCTGGCCACCATCACCACCGCCCCCCTCCTCCTCTGAGCCACGGTCATCACGTGTGGGAGTTTGCTGAGGGCCAGATCTGCAGCTCCGCACGGTCAGCAGGCGCTGAGCCCTCCGTGGCCCCCCTCCCGGGCGGGGGGTGTCGGAGCCGCCTCTCCCGAGCGGAGCCCTGGAGGTGTCTGAGCCGCGCGCTGCCGTCTGGAGAGTAATTGAGCAGAAAAGCCACTTCCTTCCACAACGGCCGCCTCAGCCGCTGGCCTTGGTCTCGGACAGGCTTCCGGAGCTCGCGGAGAGAGGACGCGTGGCAGCGCTCACCCGGCAGCCGGGACACAGAGATCCCCAGCCCGTGTGTGTCCCCGTCTGTAAGCAGCAGCCACACGGGGTGCATGTCGCGCCCGGGACCCCACTGAACCCCTCAACCACCGGGAGGGTGGGTGATTCTGCTTTCCAGGCCAATGTTTTAAATACGCCTGGGCACAGGGTGGAGGCTGGCTCAGCCACAGGGCCCGGCGGGGACCAGCTTGTCCTTGGCTCAGGATGGCCCTGGGCTCCTGGGGAGGGAACTGAGGCCCCCGGGACGGCCTTGGGAAGCAGTGGCCGCTGTCAAGCCACAGCTGGGTTTAAGCGTGGCCCAGGTGGATTTTCTGCACAGCTCTCAGCAGAGAAGGGAAGACGCCTGCGGTCCGCCCCGGGCCTGTCCAGCGCAGGGCCTCCCGGTGACTCACACAGACTCTGCAGAGGAGCCCGCGTCCCCACTGCCTTCCACGCGGACTCTGCTGAACAGCGGCGCCCCCAGGGGCGACACGGGCTCCAGACTGCGACTCCACACTCTCCAGGAAGTGACGTCCACACTGTCCAGGAAGTGATGTCCAGCCTGGTCAGGCAGTGACGTCCGGACTGTCCAGGCAGTGATGTCCACACTGCCTGGGAAGTGACGTCCACACTGTCTGGGAAGTGATGTCCAGCCTGGCCATGCAGTGACGTCCACACTGTCTGGGAAGTGATGTCCACACTGTCCGGGAAGTGATGTCCACACTGTCCGGGAAGTGACGTCCACACTGTCGGAAGTGATGTCCAGCCTGGCCAGGCAGTGACGTCTGGACTGTCCAGGCAGTGACGCCCAGGCTATGCAGGCAGTGACACCCACACTGTCCAGGAAGTGATGTCCACACTGTCCAGGAAGTGATGTCCAGCCTGGCCAGGCAGTGGTGTCCACACTGTCCAGGAAGTGACGCCCACACTGTCTGGGAAGTGATGTCCACACTGTCCAGGAAGTGACGTTCCACACTGTCCAGGAAGTGATGTCCAGCCTGGCCAGGCAGTGACGTCCACACTGTCTGGGAAGTGAAGTGACGTCCACACTGTCCGGGAAGTGACATCCACACTGTCTAGGAAGTGATGTCCAGCCTGGCCAGGCAGTGATGTCCACACTGTCTGGAAAGTGACGTCCACACTGTCCAGGAAGTGATGTTCAGCCTGGCCAGCCAGTGATGTCCAGCCTGGCCAGGCAGTGACGCCCAGGCTATGCAGGCAGTGACACCCACACTGTCCAGGAAGTGACATCCATGCTGTCCAGGAGGTGATGTCCACACTGTCTGGGAAGTGACGCCCAGGCTGCCCAGGAGGTGACATCCACACTGTCCAGGAGGTGACGTCCACACTGCCCAGGAAGTGACACCAAGGCTCCCCGGGCACTGATGTCCACACTCCCCATGCAGTGATGCCCAGGCTGTCCAGGAAGTGACGTCCACACTGTCCGGGAAGTGACTCCCAGGCTGTCCAGGCAGTGACGTCCACCCCTCCCCAGCCCAGGCTGTTGAGCGCTGGGTGGAGCTGCCACATGAGGCTGCCTGTGGGGTCTCCACGTCACCCCCAGCCCCTCTGACCCACACTGGTGGTTCCCGCTCAGGGTCCTGTTCCACATGGGGGTGGGGCTGGCCAAGCTGAGGAGCCCACTGTCCCTTTGCTCCAGTGTTTCCGGAAACTTCTCGGAGTGAGGAGGGGGGGCCAAGTCTCTGAGGAGATGGTGGCACTGGCTCTGGGTAGCTGCTCGGTCCCCAGAGGGAGGGCCCCCACGAAGGCATTGGCGCTGCCCGAGCAGGTGCGGCAGAGCCGAGGCAGGCCTTCCCCGTGCCCGGGTGCACCGTGGCGTCTCCTCCTGCCTGGGCCAGGCGTGGAGGAGGCAGCCCCAGCCCCTGGGGGCCGTCCTCCCCTGCTGCCCCCACCCTGGCAGCAGCGGCCCCAGAAGTCTGCCCCCACCTTGCCCGGAGGCCGAAGGAGAGGACACGGCCTTTGTTCTGCTCCTGTTTAACTCAACAATATCACGAACAACAACGCCAAGTCCAGGCCCCACACCCCAGCACCTGCTCAGCCCCGGGAAGCCACCTGGCTGCCGCGAGCTCACCTGGGAAACGGGAGGGGAATGGATGCGGGATCGAGCCTGTCCCCCCGTCCATGGCGGGAAGGCGGTTGGTTCCAGCAGCCTGTCTGTCCATGCAGGGTTTGCATGGAACCCTCACGTCCCCCGGGACGCTCCAGGCGACTTCTCGATCTCCTACAGCCTGCAGGCTGCGCCAGGGGTTGAAGACGTGAGACAAGGCGAGGAGAAGGAATCGCGCGGTGCAACTCTTCTGAGCGTTCTGAGCCCCGCTGGCCGGATCTGCAGAGGAGGAATGGGCAGCCCAGGAGGCTGTGGACCCTCCCACGGACAAGGCCCTCCGACAGCCCCGCGGCCCAGTGCCGGGGACCAGTGCCGCCGCGGCTGCTCGCCGGGGATCCGGTGGCTCACGCTTCACACAGCCAGGGCTGCCGAGCTGCCCGGTGCACTTGGTAAGGTGGGCACGCTGGACCTCTGCCCTCCTGGGGCTTGCGGTCCTGAGGGGAATCCAGGAACTGGACAGGCCCACGAGACCCCCAAGGCCACCCTCTCCCAAAGGCCACTGTCTGACCGTCCTCGGTGGTGCTCAGCGCCACGATCCCTGCCAGCACTGTGCTCTCCACAGTGGCTGGGAGCCTGGCTCTCCTGGCCTGCAGGGCAGAATCGGCCGTGAGTTACTGGGGGACAACAGTGTGGACCCCAAAGAGAGCTGGATTCCGTCCAGTCCATTCCAGTCCATTCGTCTGTGTCCCCCACATAGATTCTGTGCGGCTCTCTTGTGGCCGCTTGTTCCCGATTTCTTCTAGTGAGTTCCATAATCGAAGACCTGACACAGTGACAGGGAGTTGACAGCTTGACAGAAGCCCCTGGGACTTACGTGGGGTCAAAGGCTACTGATGCAGCTATTTCACCTCCAGATATCTCTGGTCAAATCCTGAGCCCCAAACCTGCAGGTGAAAAACCTCAGGAACTTCCTGCGCCTGCCGCATTGGACTCGTTTGGCCCTGCCCGAGACGGGGGAGACGGACAGGTGCCCTCATCTGCCTCGTATTAGAAGGCGGGGCTTCAGCAGCGCCTGCTCAGCCGGGGCCCACGTCCTGGAGGGAGCATCCCGGGTGCCCATCTCGCTCTCAGCACGGCCCAGCTGGGAACATGGGCGCTAGCTAGGGCCGCCACGGCAGAACAGCGTGCCTGGGGCTCAGTGGCCAGACAAAGCTTCTCTGACAGTGCTGCAGTCTGCGAGACAAAGACCCAGGACCAGCAGGGCTGCCCTCTCCTGGGTCCTCTCTCCTCTGGCTGTGACCCGCATGGCCTGTCCTGTGTGCGCCCGCGAGGCCATCAGCCCCGTGCTACTGGCTGCTTACAGTCTCACTAGACCTGACTGCCCCAGGTCTGCAGCTGGGGTGTGTGGGCAGCTGGACTTCCGTGAGAACTCCGAGGGCTGAGGGATTGCAGCAGGGGTGTCCACACAGACGCTGAGCTCCCACACCCACAACGGCCACAGGTGGACACCACCCAAGTGCCCGCCCACGGATGAATGGACAAGGCGTCAAGAGAACGGGGTCTGACACGTGATCTGACGTGGATGACCCGTGACAGCAGGGTGCTGAGTGCAGAGTGGCTCTGGGAGGCCGTGTGTGTGGACAGAACCGTCCGGGGGCTCCACAGGGGACTGGGCAGGCACGAGGGGGTGGGTGGGAGAATGGCGCTCAGCTCCTGCTGCAGTGTCCGGTTCAGGCGCTGGAGTTTCCGGAACTGACGTGGGTGACAGTGGCCCGTATCTGGGAACCACTGAATAGGACTGAAATTACACTGAAGAGGACAGTTCCCACCCCTGAAAACTACACCTCACACCCGAGGCCACACCTGAGACCACAGTTCACACCCTGATACCCACACCTTACACCTGACATCACATTTCACACCTGAGACCACACCTCACACCTGAGGCCACACCTTACACCTGAGACCCCAGGTCACACTCTAACAACACACCTCATACCTTGACAGCACACTTCACACCTGAGACCACACAACACCCCTGAGACCACACCTCCCACATGAGACCCCAGTTCACACCCGAGTCACACCCAAGAGCACACCTCACACCCCTGAGACACACAATACACTCCAATACACCTCCCACCTGAGACCATGACTCATACCCTGACACAACACACCCTGAGACCACACCTCACACCCTGAGACCACACCTCACACATGAGACCCCAGTTCACACCTGAGTCACACCCAAGAACACACCTCACACCCCTGAGACACACAATACACTCCAATACACCTCCCACCTGAGACCATGACCCTGACACAACACACCCTGAGACCACACCTCACACATGAGACCCCAGTTCACACCTGAGACCACAGTTCACACCTGAGACCACAGTTCACCCCTCACCCCTCACCCCTCACCCCTCATGCTCATCTCCTCCCATCTGCATGGGTACAGCAGACCGAGTCTCCTTCATGCACAAAGCATCTTCAAAAGTTCATGGAAATTGCGTGTTATGAAAAACCATTTATGGGTTCCAGGGTCTTTGCACTGGAATGAACTCGCCTTTTAGCCCCGTTTCTGTGACGTTCCTGAAGTGCCCTGGCATTTCCACGAGAACAGGTTGCAGCAGATGGGATGAAGAAGACAATGACAGAATCCAGCTGTTTGTGCAATTTCACTTTAATTTGTAAATGTTATTTTTAATAAAAATGCTATTTTATAAACACAAATTTTAAGAACCAAATGAGGCGCTCCATAGCCAGTTCTGGGGCTGGTTATTAAGTAGACTAAACAAGGCTTCCTGGGTCCTTCCTGGGCTTGAGTAGCTGCCCGGTCAGTCATTCAGTCTCAGAGTGGCCACTGTGTGCTTGCATGGTGACGATGGTGATGTCAACAACAGCTAATCCCATGGCCTAGTTTCTATCTCGCATCAGTGCCGTGGGGGCCAGCTGACCCCTGAGGCAGACCTGCAAAGTGAGAGAATCGTTAGCTCCAGGAGGCCATCCACCCATCCTTCACTCTGTCCATCCATCAACCCACCTATCCAGCCATCAATCCAAGATTCTGTCTGTCCACCCACCCATCACTCTGTCCATCCATCCATCCATCCATCCATCACTCTGTCCATCCATCAACCCACCCATCCAGCCATCAGTCCAAGATTCTGTCTGTCCATCCACCCATCAATCTGTCCGTCCATCGTCCACCTATCACTCTGTCCATCCATCAACCCACCCATCCAGCCATCAGTCCATGATTCTGTCTGTCCATCCCCCCATCATTATGTCCATCCATCCACCCATCCATTATCCTGTCCGTCCATCCGTTGTCCTATGAGAGACACCAAGCACCCTTGGTGGGTGGGCCTGGGTGAGGAGTTCATGCTGAGCTAGGGGGAGGAGCCAGAATGTGCAGCCTGGGCAGGGGGAGGGCACCCTGGACTCAGCCTTCTCCCCGGGGACACCCAACCCGACCTCGGATGAACGGCACAGAAGGGCAGGCAGGTGGCACTCCATGGTCTCAGTAGAAACAGAGGATGGGCTGATAGACCTGGGCAATAATTACTGGAAGAAACACTTGACCTCATTAGTGAACCGGTTGGGTGAAAAAAAATCCAAAGTAAATATGAGATGCCCACACACCACTTATTAAAAGGAAAGCAAAAAGAACCCAAGAACTGGGTAATGGAAATAACAGAACGGACCAGCTCTGTGGCACAGCGGGTGAAGCCACTGCAGGGAACACTTGCATCCCGTTTGTGAGCCAGTTCGAGTCCCGGCCACTCCACTTCCATTCCAGCTCTGCTGTGGCCTGGGAAAAGCAGCAGAAGATGGCCCAGATCCTTGGGCCCCTGCACCCACGTGGGGGACCTGGAGGAGGCTCCTGGCCCTTGGCTTCGGATCAGCTCAGCTCTGGCCATTGCAGCCATTTGGGGAATGAACCAGGGAATGGAAGACCTCTCTCTCTCTCTCTCTCTCTCTCTCTCTCTGCTTCTGCTTCTCTGTTAAAAAAAAAAAAAAAAGATTCCTTATTACAAAAAAGAAAAAATCCAGCTCTCTACTGTGGCCTGGGAAACAGCAGAAGGTGGTCCAGGTGCTTGGGCCCCTGCACCCACGTGGGAGACCTGGAAGAAGCTCCTGGCTCCTGGCTCCTGGCCCAGCCCTGGCTGTTGTGGCCATCTGGGGAGTGAACCAGTGGGTGGAAGACTTCTGTGTGTGTGTGTGTGTGTGTGTATCTTTCTCTCTGTAACTCTTTCAAATAAATAAATCTTTAAAATGAAGAGATAATGGAAAGAACACATCCGTAGGCATCCACAGATAAGATGATTTTGGGAGTGGAAGTGGAACGAGCGATTCTCCGGCAACCTGCAGAGGCACGCGTGAGTTGCTGCTGTGGTCTTGAGTGGGTGGATCCGAGGGCCTTCTCTTGTTGAAAGCAAAGAAAACCAATGGAACGAAGACAGCAGTGAAACACAAGGGGGCCACGCATGGCTGGAGGGCGCTGGATGCAGACAGAGTTAACCAAGTTTAGGTACCAAGTTTAGGCACGAGGCAAGCAGACACGGCCCAGGGCTGGCCCGCCCTCCCCGGCCTCCCCGGCCTCCCTGGTCTCCCCGGCCTCTGCGGCTTCCGGACAGCAGGGCTGAGCTCAGCCAGCAGCTCCAGGCCCTAATGCCCAGGTGTCTGCCAAGGTCTGCCCTCAGGCCAGGGATCCAGACCGGTTCCTGGCTGTCCAGAAAATTCCCAAAAACACCCGTCCCCCATCCCCTGGTTGCCCTGCTAGGCCAGCGGCTCCTTAGCGGGGTTAAAGAGCAACACGGAGCTTTTTGCTGGTTTTGCTGCCCCCAGGGTCAAGGAAGGCCCAGCCCACCCCCACCCCGAGAGCGTCCACTACAGGGGCTGCCGACGTCCCCGAGAGTCCCGGCCCTTCCTCCTCCATCTGGTGCCGCAGACACAGGAGCTCCTGGGAACCCCAAACCCCGCGCGCTTGAGGGCCCGAGGGGCGGACGGCGGCCCTGCAGGGCACCCAGGAGCGCAGCCCTCCTTCTTTCACGGCGATTCCCCGTGGGGGACGGGCAACGCCGGGCTCGGCGGCTGCAGCGTCCACCCCATTCCAAGGGCTCAGCTCCTCTCCCGCGCGCCGCCGTTTCGATTATTTTTCTTTCTGCAGCTCCCAAGGACGGCCCGCTGATGCGAGCATCTTGTGACTTCTGTCCCCAGCACAGCCTGCCCGGAAGCTTCCTGGGCTCTCAGCGAGATGCAGAAGATGACCTTCACGGGGCGGAGGGAGGGCAGCCCAGGCGAGCAGGACGCAGGACGCAGCTCCGCACTGGCCCGCCTGCTCCAGCAGGTGCAAAGCCGAGCGCTCTCCTCGCCTCCAGGCCAGCGCCCGAGGCTCCACCGGCCTTCCTGGGAACGCACCACAGACCTGCTCCGCGGGGAGCGAGTCCTTGGGTCTGGCACGGAGCGGACAGTGCCTCCCCCCAAGGCCTGCCTGCGGAACGGACATGTGGCCTGGCCCGGAGATGCTGGGCGCATTTGCCCTGGAGTTCGGTGGTCCCAGGGCTGGTGTCGGGCTCAAGGGCATTGTTTGCCAGGTCCTCCGGAGCCGGGGGGGCCGCTGCCTGGGGGGGGGGGCGTTCCGGGAGGCTCCGTTTCCCTGGCTTGAGCGCGGCCCTGCTAGCAGCAAGGGCGGCCTCAGGTTTCACGCAGGAAGTCGGGGAGCACTATGATCCCTCCCTCACCTTCCGAAGGGACACCTGTCTGCAGGACGGTGATGGCTGTGCCGTTGTGACCGCCCCTCCCCTGCCACCCCCTCCCCCGTCCCAGCCCCAGCTTTCGTTGCGGAATTGCAAAGCGGAGCTCCGGGCGTGCGCGGCCGCTCCTCTGGGCCCCGAGGAGCCTCCTTTGAAAATGGAGCTTTCAGACTCTCCATGGAAAACGCACGGATTGCACCGGCGCGATCAGCAGGATGAGGAGGCCCGGGACCCGGGCGGCTGCAACGTCCACGCCCTCCGCACCCTGAGCCACAGCTCACAGGCAGCTGGGACCCCCACCCCGTCACAGTGGAGACGCTCGCCTAAGGCGGGGTCTCTGCCCAGGAGGGCCCAGCTCTGCGTCTTTGGGCAACGGACTTCCCGGTCTGGGGCCCAGCTGTGGTGCAGAGGCGGAGCCTCCACTTGCAACGCTCGCGTCCCACACCCAGCGCCACTTTCAGTCCCGGCTGCTCCGCTTCCAACCCAGCTACAGCGCCTGGGACAGCAGCGGAAGGTGGCCCAAGTGCCTGGGCCCCTGCGCCGTGGGAGACCCGACCGGACGGAGTTCTTGGCTCCCAGCTTTGTCCTGGCCCAGCCCGGCTGTTGCAGTCATCTTCGGGGTAAACCAGCTGTCGCCCCCCTCTCTGTCACTCAGCCTTTCAAGTAAATGAAAATCAGTGCTTTTAAAGTCACTTAAGCTGCCTGTGCCTCCATTGTCTCTTCCAGAAACTGGGCTCAGGGCAGTCTCCGTCCCCTGGGTTTCACTGCTGGGGTCCTCACAGGCCCAGCCCAGGCAGCGCGGGCAGTCAGTGCTCCCTGGGGTCCGGGGCATGGGTGGTCACCGTGGCAATGGCACTCCCTGGTGAGGTTCAAGTGGCCCTGTCACTCTGGCCCTGACTCTCCAGGGCCAGGCTCCTCTCTAGGGCCACTCTCCCCAGGGCCGGCCACTACCAGCCGCCCCTCCCCCAGCCCACGCGCCCGCTGTCCTGCGCCTTCCTGCAGGCGGAGCCTCTCTGACCTTCACTCCGTCCCAGGCCTGCGCCCTGGCCAGCGGTGCCAGTCACAGACTCCTCCACCACTTCCTCCTCCTCCTTCTCCACCACTTCCTCCTCCCCCTCCTCCCCCTCCTCCTCCCCCTCCCCCTCCTCCTCCTCCTCCCCCTCCTCCTCCCCCCTCCTCCTCCTCCATCACCTCCTCCCCCTCCTTCTCCCCCCTCCTCCTCCTCCATCACCTCCTCCTCCTTCTCCTTCCCCTCCCCCTCCTCCCCCTCCTCCTCCCCCCTTCTCCTCCATCACCTCCTCCCCCTCCTCCTCCCCCCCTCCTCCATCACCTCCCCCTCCTCCTCCCCCCTCCTCCCCCTCCTTCTCCCCCCTCCTCCTCCTCGTCCCCCCTCCTCCTCCTCCCCCTCCTCCTCCTCCCCCTCCCCCTCCTCCCCCTCCTCCTCCATCACCTCCTCCCCCTCCTCCTCCTCCTCCCCCTCCTCCCCCTCCTCCTCCCCCCTCCTCCTCCATCACCTCCTCCCCCTCCTCCCCCTCCTCCCCCTCCTTCTCCCCCCTCCTCCTCCTCATCCCCCCTCCTCCTCCTCCCCCTCCTCCTCCCCCTCCTCCTCCATCACCTCCTCCTCCATCACCTCCTCCTCCTCCTCCTCCACCATCACCTCCCCCTCCTCCTCCCCCTCCTCCTCCCCCTCCACCTCCTCCTCCCCCTCCTCCCCCTCCTCCCCCTCCTCCTTCTCCCCCTCCTCCCCTCCCCCTCCTCCTCCATCACCTCCTCCTCCATCACCTCCTCCTCCTCCCCCATCACCTCCTCCTCCCCCTCCTCCCCCTCCTTCTCCCCCCTCCTCCTCCTCATCCCCCCTCCTCCTCCTCCCCCTCCTCCTCCATCACCTCCTCCTCCATCACCTCCTCCTCCTCCCCCTCCCCCATCACCTCCCCCTCCTCCCCCTCCTCCTCCTCCCCCTCCTCCTCCCCCTCCTCCTCTTCCTCCCCCTCCTCCCCCTCCTCCCCCTCCCCCTCCTCCCCCTCCTCCCCCTCCTCCCCCTCCCCCTCCTCCCCCTCCTCCCCCTCCCCCACCCACACCCACCCTGCTCTGTGGCTGCCCGCAGACCTGGACTCAGGTCACCACCACAGTCACTGTCACCTGGGTCAGGTCTGACGCTGCTGCTCTATAGTCACATTGTGGTCGCGTGGCTCAGCCTGGGTCCCCGCCCCTGTGGGCCCCACGCCCGCCCTGGGCCCCGCCCCTGTGGGCCCCACACCCGCCCTGAGCTGCTGCCCCTGTGGGCTGTGCAGTGGGTGCAGGGCAGGGCTCCGCAGGCTGGAACCACGTCCTCCTTCCGTTGGGCCCGACCCCACGTGAGCCACACAGCTCGCACCTGCACCTGTTAACTCTCACGGCCGACTCACTGGGTCCTTGCTTCTGCATCTGCACTGCGCCCGGTGTGTCAGGGGCTTAGACCTGGGGACAAAGTCCTGAGTAGCCGTTCACATCGTGGGGATGTGGGGATGATGGACGGACGCTTAGTAAGGGACACATGGAGTAGACAACAACACAGCAAAATATACAGGGCTAGTGTAGACGCAGAGTGTACCTGTGGTGTGGACGCATGGAGTGTAGCCATGGTGTAGACATAGGGTATACCTGTGGTGTAGATGCATGGAGTGTAGCCGTAGTGTAGACATAGAGTGTACCTGTGGTGTAGACGCATGGAGTGTAGCCATGGTGTAGACGCAGAGTGTAGCCACGCCCACGGCTCGCAGCCTCACCTCATGACGCTGGGACCCCGAGGCCAGGGCCAGTGCTCTGGACGCACTGTGGGCTGACCCACGCGGTCTCCAGACTTCCATCTTCGCGGCTGCGGGAGCCGGGCTGGAGGCCTCGTCCCCCAGCCTCCCTCCCTCCCGGGGGCCCCGGCCTCGACTCCCCTCTGTGGGGCCATTAATTCCCCCACCCCGGCACCTGCGTGGCGGCTCTCCCGCGGCCGGGGCTGCCGGCTCTCTGCCTGCGGGCTCGCAGAAGGAGGCCAGGGGAGGAGTGGCCAGAGCAGCCCCGCCCCGGACATAGGACAGCCTTCAGGGCTTCAGTCCAGCGAGCCATGGCGCCCGAGTGTGAGACCCAGGGCGGAGCTCTGCAGGGTCCCTCGGCTCAGAGCAGGGGCCGCCTGCAGACAGGACGCTGCCCTGGGCCCTGGAGGGCGGGCAGCACGACGCCCCCGCCCGGGCAGCTCCGCAGCCTCTGGGGTCGGGGTTCACAGGTGTCGCTGTCGCTTGTTGTCCCTCTCTGAGCAACACCCTGCTTCATGAGACGTGTGCGCATGTGTGTGTGTGTGCGTGTGGGGGTGTACACGTGTGTGTGTACCAGTGGGTGTGTGTGTGCATGTGCGCGTGTGTATGTGTGTGCGTGTGTATGGGTGTGTGCATGTGTGTGGTTGTGTGTGCATGGGGGTATGTGGATGAGCATGTGAGTGTGGATCTATGCATGTATATGCATGAATGTGCACATGTGTGGGTGTGCACGTGGGTGTGTGTGCATGTGTGTGCAGACGCGTGTGTATGTATATACGTGTGGGTGTGCACATGTGTGTGCATGCATGTGTGCATATGTATGTGCTCATGGGGGTGTGCATGTGTGGGTGTGTGCATGCATGTGTGCGTGTGTATGGGTGTGTGTGCACATGTGTGTGCAAACATGTGTGTGTGTGCATCTGCCTCTGTCTCACAGCAGCCCTCCCCTGCCCCGGGGAACACCTGCGGCCAGGGCAGGACCCACCGGGGCCTCTCGCAGCTGCAGACACAGAGCAGGAAGCGCCAGAGTGAGGACTCCTGTCACCCCTCCCATCTCCTGGCCTCACCTTCCGACGGCTGGGCCGCGGTCAGCCGGCCGATGGACGGCGGGCTACAGTGACGCCTCCACCTCCAGGCCCAGCTGAGCCCAGCCTCCCAAAGCACCTTCTCCCTGGGTTTTTAATAAAAATATTTATTGATTTTCTTCTACTTAAAAGACAGCAGTAGAGAGAGAGGGAGACGGAGAGGGAGATCCTGGCTCATTCCCCAAGTGCTCCTGACTTTGCCAGGCAGGAGCCAGGAGCCAGGAGCCAGGAGCTCCATCCGGTCTCCCACGTGGGTGGCAGGGGCCCAAGCACTTGGGATGTCATCAGCTGCCCCCCAGGATGTGTTAGCACCGAGCCGGACTGGGAGCAGTGTAGCTGGGATTTAGACTGATAACATGGGATGCAGGCGTCGCAAGCCGTGGCTTAACAGGCCACAGCACCTGTCTCTCCGTGGGTGTTCCAGTTTGGGCAGCTGGGAAGCAGGCAGTGCCATGGGCGCCCTCGAAGACTGAAGGAGTGCCCCCGAAGGCGTCTCGGTCCACAGAACATTCTGGAAAGCCCCAGACGCGCAACTCCAGGATGGGACTAGACACAGCCAGGAGTAGTAAGGTGACTCTGCTCAGTTGCTGTGGTATGCGTTTGGACAAGGAGGCGGGCACAGGAGCAGGCCTGGCCCAGCCATAGCCACCCCCACCCCCACCCCAGCCAATGCCTGCAAAGCACAAGGCTCCCTGAGAGAGGAGGAGGACGCCCCGGCCAGGAGGAAGGAGATGGATCCGGGATGGGGCCATCGGGGGCCGGCGTGGCCCAGACAAGGCAAGCAGCCATCGGAGTCCTCCGTCCCTCCAGGGAGTGTGGGTCGGTTTTCCAACTTGGGGATGCACCTGCTCTTGAGCCGGGGTGGGGATTTCCTCCGCTGAGGGGCCACGGCATGTGGCCCTGAGGGACCTGGCTCTCATGGAGGTCCCGCCTTCTTCCAGCCTCTCCGCTGGCCCGTGGTGAGCGCCTTTGGTCTGTGCGGGCAGCGGCTATGTGGGCAATCTCTACAAGGAGGGCTTCTCCATCAGGGCTGGGTGGCGGGGGCTCCCCAGGACATCACACTGGCCAAGGGCACGGGCAGCCCTGGAGGAGCCGCAAAACTCTGCAAAACTCAGCCATCGTGGGCGGAGCTGTGCTCAGGAGGCGGGGAGCAGAGACAGGAGCTGCCCCCCCACCCCTGCAGGCGTCCCTCCAAACAGCAGGGCAAGGGACAGTCGCCCTGGGGCTGCCACCCAACCCGGCCTCACCAGGGGATGTTACGGGTCACTGCCACTGGAGACTCTAGTGGGTGGTTCTCACACGTGGGCTCAGATGAGCTCAGAAGGAGCCCACAGGCTGTGTCTGCAGCAGCTAGGGTGGCTAGCAGTGGGTAAGGGGCAGCTGCCCCATCCGGAGGGGCTAGAGCAGGGGTGGGGCTGCTCCAGGGGCTCACGGAGGATGGGGCTCCCTGGGCAGTGGCAGGACTGTCCCCCCCCCAGTAGCGGACCACGGTCTGCACCGGCTGCCCTGGTGCTGATCAGTTCGGCATTTGTGTCGGATATTCCTTTGGGAATGGACAGGAAACGCTGTGTTGAGGTAAGCAGGGAGTGGCCTGGCTTCTATGGCGACGCCCTATTCCCGCTGAGTCTGGACGGGCTCCTTCTCTAGCCTTGACCCAACGTCCACTGCTCCCACACTTCTGGAGCACCAGTCCAGCCCCGGCTGCTGTGGGCGTCTGGGGAGTGGACCAGTGAACGGGCGATCTCTCTCCCTCTCTCTCTCTCTCTCTGCCTTTCAATAAATAAATAAGCAAACTTTGCCCCAGTTGGGACAAGCGAACTCTCAGAAAGCGTGCATCGAAGTTGTCGGATCTGCGCAGATGTGCGTTTGCCCTTAGAGGAACTGAGTTGTGACATTTTGTGACAAAGCTGATATCGAATGTTGGAAAACCTGTGACGGCGCCGCTGTGCTGCGGCTGGCCGCGAAGAAGCTTCTAGAAGTGTCAGCACCACTGTTCAAGAGCCGCTTTGTAAGGCAGCGCGCGTGTCCTACGATGTCATTGAACCACTTGAAAGCAAACTCTCCGCACTTCAACGGCATCAAATAATCCAGCGAATTCAACACAGAGAACAGAAGCAGCAACAAAACCCCTTCAGCTTCTAAAGCCTTGGGGAAATTGCAATTAATGGAGACCAAGCTTGCAAACAGGGAGACAAGAAATCCACCCCGAGCGGTGCGGGCGGGAGTGCTGACAGCCAGCGCCGTCGCTGTGGAAAGCCTGTCGCCGAGCTCGGGATATCTCAGCTAACAGAGAGCGTCTCTCAATGAAGCCCTTGATTTTAATTAAATAAATGGATGCCCTGATCCAGAGTGGAACAAAGCGAGAAATCCGTGCAGCTGGAATGGAAAAGTCAGAAAACACAGAGGGCGACTCCCTCGCCGAACTTCCCCCCGGTGCACGCCTGGGCAGGGGTGTGGTTGGTCAGTGGTGCACGCCTGGGCAGGGGTGTGGACCTCGGGAAGGGGGAAGCAGCGCCAGCCGGGTTTACTCTGCGTTTGCCGGGCACGGCTGCTCCCACAGAGAGAAAATTGTCTCACTTAAAAACGTTACGGTCCAACAGCGAGGAGTCAGCGAGGGTGTGAACCAGCTCAGACTTATTAACCAGAAACATCGCGGCTTTGAAGAGAGCGGAGCAGGGTAATTCTATGAAACAGAGTCAAATGCAGTCAAACAGACTGAAAATGCGTGCCCTCGTCAGAAAACCCCAAACAGATGATACACATTCCTTTTTATGTCTTATCTTTACATTTTATGTAGGTTTAAAATACATAATATTTAAGGGGCCGGCGCTGTGGCGCAGCAGGTTAAAGCTCTGGCCTGAAGTGCTGGCATCCCATATGGACGCCGGTTCAAGTCCCGGCTGCTCCACTTCCAATCCAGCTCTCTGCTGTGGCCTGGGAAAGCAGTGGAGGACGGCCCAAGTCCTTGGGCCCTGCACCCACATGGGAGACCTGGAAGAAGCTCCTGGCTCCTGACTTTGGATCAGTGCAGCTCCAGCTGTTGTGGCCATCTGGGGAGTGAACCAGCGGATGAAGACCTCTCTCTCTCTGTCTCTACCTCTCTCTGTAACTCTGTCTTTCAAATAAATAAAATAAATCTTTTAAAAAATGTAATATTGAATTATACTTAAATATCTTGTTAAAATTGTATTTATATAAACTTACAAGGGGCCCTCAAAAATTTCTTGGAAAAAGCATACTACGAAAAAACTGCGCATGAGTTTCAGAATGCGTTTCGTCCGAAGATACTTACCTGCTACCTCCATTTCCCACGGGTTGTCTGACGCCCCCACGCACACGCACGCGTCTTCAGTCCTGTTTCAACATCCATGTGCATGAGTACACTTCTGCAGAATGCGCATTTGTCGTCGCCAGCTCCCACTTTGCCCTGGAACACGGCCCTGCCCCTCGTTAGGACAACAGGGTGGCGACGCTGCTGTGTTGACTTCTCTGGAGCGGAGACCTCCGGGCCAGTCTGTTTCACCCAGTGCAGACACACTGAGCCGGACCTTCCCCGGGTGAATCCAGGGACTGTTGGGATCGCGGGGACGCACAGAGACCGGGAGGGGACGACTCAGCAGCTCTGGCGCACGCACAGGTGACCAGCTCTGCCGGGAGGTGCCGTGCCACCTCTCTCACTCTCGGAAGCCGGACTTTAGCTTCTGTTGATTAATTTTCATTGTGTCTGAAAGACAGAAGAGAGACAGAGAGACAAGCAGACCTTCCATCCTCTGGTTCCCTCTCCGAATTCCCACACCTAGAGCTGGGCCAGGCTGAAGCCAGAGGCCCGGCCCGGTGCGCAGGTCTCCCACGTGGGTGGCAGGGCCCCCGGCACTGGGGCCGTCCCGCTGCCTCCCAGGTGTGCAGCAGCAGGAAGCTGGATCAGAGCCCTTGGCCCCCACTCCGCTCCTCATGGGTGACTCCCGCCTGACTTCTGTCCCTGGAGCCACTTGGGCCATCGAGACCCACTGAGACTCTGGGAAACTCGGGTCTCTGTCCCTGCCGTCTGGGACGGCGTTGCGTCTCCCTGTGCAGTGAGAGCTCTGTGGGTGACTGGGGCCCGGCCAGCACCCTGGAGACCACAGCAGAGTCTCCTGCTTCAGAGACGGAACGTTCCAGACGCAGAGGGCGTGGAGGCAGGCCTCCCAGCGCAGGTCCTCCTGGCCTGACACTCACCCTCCCGGCTCCAACCTCTGGGCCTCCTGCCCGCGCTGCGCGTCCCGACCTCCCGACGCGCCCCTGCTGGCCTCGCTCCACACTGCTCTGTCCTTGAAGACTCCGCGTGCCTGGTGCCCCTCAGGTGTGGAGCTCCCACGGTGGACACCACAGCGTGTGGGGGAGGGGGAGGGGCCAAGGTGCTGGGGGCCTTGTCCTTCCCACATAGACAGAGCAGCTGCGAGCCCCCCGGGGGTGGGAGGCGGTGGGGGCACCGTAAGCTCCCCTGCAGTTGGACGGAGCCGAGAGCTAGAGGGAGAGTTCCCGCCAGCGTGGGCTCCGAACCACAGAGGGGCACGGATGACCTGTGCAAGTGTCCTCCTGTGCCACCTGCTTGCCCCGTGTGGACCAGGGTCCCATCTGTCTGCCGCCGAAGCCGTCTTTCTGCAGAGCTGAGACCTCCATCGCTGGAACGGGCTTCGTGCCCCACACACCTGTCCCGTCCTGTCTGTGGCTCCTGGATCCAGTCTTCCCTGGGACTATGGAGGACGCTGTCCCAGCACTGGGCTGCGGCCACGCCCCCGGGGCCCATGCTCTCGGCCAAGGAGCAGGAGGCCTGGGCCTCGGGAGTGGGCCGGGGCCCGGGAGCCCAGTGTCTTCCCGGCAGTCAGCCACACGCAAACGCGGGAGGGTGATTTCCACCCACAGCACTTGTGCAATGCATCCGACGATGTATTTATAACGACCTGAGTGGCAGGCAAAGTGGCTAGAAACTGTTCCTGCGAAAATAACGAGCCCACAGCGCGAGGCCCGGCAGCTTCTGGCTCAGCCCGGTGTGGCGGCTCGGGGTGGGGGTGGGGGTGGGGTGGGGGTGGCGCTGTCTCGGGCCCTGCAGTAGTGGACCCTGGGCATGTGCTGGGCAGTCCCGAGCATGGTGCAGGGAGTAGCACAGTCACCCAGGAAATGACCCGTCTGCACTGGCCACTGGTGCCCCCGGCCCCTGAATGGAGCAGTCTCACCTGGTCCCATCTGGCCCTCAGCTGTCATTCTGGAATGTTCCGCCTCCTGCCTGGCCCATCACCACCTCTGCCAGGGAAATCCCTGACCCTGCTGGCATGGCTGTCACCCCTGACCCTGGCAGTGTGGCTGTCACCCCGACCCTGCCGGCGTGGCTGTCACCCCGACCCTGCCAGTGTGGCTGTCACCCCGACACTGCCAGCGTGGCTGTCACCCCGACCCTGCCGGCGTGGCTGTCACCCCTGACCCTGCCAGTGTGGCTGTCACCCCGACACTGCCAGCGTGGCTGTCACCCCTGACCCTGCCAGTGTGGCTGTCACCCCGACACTGCCAGCGTGGCTGTCACCCCTGACCCTGCCGGCGTGGCTGTCACCCCTGACCCTGCCGGTGTGGCTGTCACCCCCACGCCCCCAGGCTCAGCTCCGCGGGCAGCCTCTGTGCAGGCACCCTCCCTGCGGCCCCCGCTCAGGGTCTCCACAGAGCCTGGGGCTCAGCCAGACACATCAGTGACCTGGGGTGTCGTCTGTCCACTGCCCTGCCAGGAAGGGGTCCCCGGGGTCCCTGGTCCACGTCCTCTTTTCCCAGATGAAGGGATTGCTGCGGCTCCGACAGGGCCCCAGACCTGAGCCTCTGTGAGCCAACGGCAAGACGTGGCGGGGAGCACGTACCACACACGCTCCACACACGCACCACACACGCACCACACACGCACCACACACGCTCCACACACGCTCCACACACCACACACGCTCCACACACACACCACACATGCACCACACACGCTCCACACACACACCACACACCACACACGCTCCACACACACACCACACACCACACACGCTCCACACACGCACCACACACCACACACGCTCCACACACACACCACACACCACACACGCTCCACACATGCACCACACATGCACCACACACACCACACACTCTCCACACACACACCACACACAACACACGCTCCACACACGCACCACACATGCACCACACACACCACACACGCTCCACACACACACCACACACGCTCCACACACGCACCACACATGCACCACACATGCACCACATACATGCTTAGGCTGGGAGCACGCATCATACACACACGGCATACACACGTGCCCTGAGAGCATACATCACACAGGCACCGTGTACACGCTTGGGCTGGGAGCACGCATCACACACGCACCACACACGCATCACACACACACCACACACACACCACACACACCGCACATGTGCCACACACGCTCCACACACGCGCCACATACATGCTTAGACTTAGAGCACATGTCACACATGCACCATGTAAATACTTCTGCTGAGAACACGCATCACACACACCGTGCACACGCTTATCCTGGGAGCACACCTCACACACGCTGGGCACGCTCACTCTGAGCACGTATTGCACTCTCACCACGTACACGCTTATGCTGGAACACGCATCGCATACACCGCATACACGCTTAGGCTGGGAGCACGCATCACACCCACTTTGCACGCGCTTGTGCTGGGAGCGTGTGTGAGACGCTCTGTGCACACGGTCGTCCCGGTCTGCAGACTCCTGTGTGCCCTCTCTGTCCCGTCTCCTCCTCACCCCCGACTCTGACCGCCCCACAGCTGGCGCCTCTCACTCTACCCTCGGTGTCTTCCTTGTCGCGGCTTCCGCGCCCTTGGCCTGGCCCAGAGCCCACCCGGGCCTCGTCCGCTGCCCTCTCTCTGGTTCCTCCGTGGCTCCCCAGCGCCTGGACAATGGAGCCTCCACGGTCAGTCCCAGCCCCGGCCGCCGTGTTCCTCACGCCCTGGCGTTGCTATGACGGTTTCCTACCACGCTCGTCCGTATCCAGTGTGTGCGTGTTTTAGCCTGGGAGCCCGTACCCACCTCGTCGCCCACCCCAGGGGCCTCTGCCTTGCCTGATCTGTCTGAAGACACAGCTCTGGGCGACTCCTGGAGGGTCCCCTTCTCCCCCCACCCTCTCCCACGTTCCGCCAGGCGCCCCAGCAGGGGCTCAGACCCACGCGCTTTGAATACTGGAACAGACGTCGCCTTCCGTGCACTGCTGGAGCTGCACGTGAGCCCCCCGTGAGCCCCTCATCCTTCGTCCGTGGAGCGAGGCAGGGACCACGCTCCCTCCCCTGCTGCCCTGCTGGGCCACGCTCAGCTCTGGGGAATGAACACGGTGCCCCGGCCATGCCCGGGTGTGGCTCTGCCTCAGGCCCAGTGCGGCTCTGTGGGCCCTGTCACCACCTCCTGCAGAGCTCACTGCCGGGCTCAGGTGCACCCAGGTCCCCTGCTCTTGGCCCGGCCACTGCTGCTGCCACCCCTGGGAGTTGCTGGTGACAGCAACCATGGCGGACAGGCTGGAAGTGCTGGGCCTCCCTGGAGGCCTGGAGGACTGGGTGGCTTCTGCCCTGGTCCAGAAACCCAAGGGGCGGGGCCGGGTGCTGGGTGCGGCAATTTGGATCATTACCCACTTTATCAGGTGCTTATTTTTAGAGCAATTTTAGCAATCACACGCAACGCGCAAAGCACGGGCCCGGTTCACAGGGAAGCTGTTAGCTCACGGCTCCACGTGGGCACCTGACACTCGGCGTGTCTGCCTGCTCACTGCCCGCCTGGCGGGTGGCTCTCTAACAACCCGGCGAGAGCGCTCCTGCCCCCGGGAGCGGCAGCACTGGAGCCATGAAAGCCGCTGACGCACGGAGCAGCCCCCGTTCCAGCGTCCTGGGGATGACAGCACGGGCCTGTGTGCGGCTGAGGTCCTGGGGTGGGCGGGAGGCCAGCGAGGGGGACCTCGGGTAGGAGCGGCCCCAGCACCGGCTGCCATCAGGGCTCAGGCCCAGCGTAGGGACACTTGGAACCCTGAGGAAGCCACCCAGCGGTGCCCTCATCCCCGGAGACCAGCATTCCAGGTTGGGGGGCTCTGGACAGGGGTCCCCTCCCACTGGCCCTCCCAGAAGCACTCGCTCCAGAACCACCGGCTGTTCCGAGAAGCTTCGACCTTGGTTGTCAAGGCAGCTGCCGTGGTGCACAGATCCCACAGGCAGATGACAGGGAGCGGGGGAGCCAGTGGGGAGCGGGGGCTGGAGAGGCGCGGGCTCTGGGGGGCGGGGCATCCTACAGCGCGGAGGGGCATCAGACCCAGGCCGCAGAGCCCCACACTCCGGCTGCCTCCCCGTGGGTGCCCGCCCACCCTGGGGCCCTGTCTGTCCCCCACTCACTCCGTCCTCACCAAGAGCAGCCAGCGAGCTGGGCACGCCCTCCTGTCCTGTCTGGGGGACGCTACCCCAACTGCTGTCACACGCATCCCTTCTCGCTGCCGGCGGCGAAGTGACAGCTCACCGCCTCGCGGTTTCTGTATTTGAAAAACCAAGCTGAGCACGGCAGACCCCGGAGGGAGGGGGGCAGAGGGGCCGAGGACGAGAGCTGAGAAGGCGGAGCTGGTGTCTGATGCACCCAGGGCGGGCAGTGGGTGGGACGCGGGCTCCTCATCCCACGGTTGCAGCGGTGGCCTGGGCAGAGCTGTGCGTCCAGTGCAGTTTGGTGCCACGGGGTTGGAGCATTGCCAGGTGGGGCTGTTCCCCCGGGGGGGCCCTGCCGGCCCTGGCAGCGGGGCGAGGCCTGAGCGTCCTCTACCATCCTGACTC